>NC_084706.1:3480027-4189819 GCF_033807575.1 Cydia pomonella
GACTGTACATATTAAGCTTATCTGTTATAGAAATGCGACACAATTTTATCACGAAACGAATCTATGTAATTTGGATTTTTATTTAATTTATATATTCGCCTAGATTACTGTTCTGTATTACCTATCATTTGTTTTATTTTACATAATATTGCCCCAGGTTCACTCTGTATATTTGTTATACCTATATTTAAGATGACATTGCAATAATATCATATAATATGTTCACGTTCGTCCTGACTCACCTTCAGACAGATACAGTCGGTCGGGCTCGACGGGCTGGTCGCTGGGCACGGGCCGATGGCGCAGCGTGACGTGCAGCGAAGGCCCGCGCGGAGGCACCTCCGGCGGTGCCGGCTCAGGCGGAGAGTCGCACTCACGTTCGGTCGCTGCATTAGTCGCACCTTGAAAATAGCAGAGATACGCAATAAAATATAATTTTGGTTATAGTATTCTATGGCCAAAAATATGCTAAAAGCTAATGTGCCGAAATGCCCAACGAGTTTCTGCTTTAAATACGTCACATCGTAAACAGTCGTAAAAGCGTTTAGGATATTAAATTTTAAAAAGACCGAAGATATTTGGGGCCTACCAGTAAAAGTTTTACAATCGATAGTGGATGCTATGGCACCTTGATTTCACTCCACACCATGATTTTCAATACATGTGTTGATATGGTAGTTTTTACCGATCTAAAGAAGCACAATCGAGTAGTTCCATTATTTAAATCCGGATAAAAAAGACCCTACAAATTTTAGGCCAGTTTCGATTCTACCGGTAATAAGTAAAATCTTTGAAAGAATCATTCTGGATCAATTTCTATCACATTTTAAAGTTAATAAACTATTCTAGATCCGTTTGGATTTACACGGGTCAGGTCAACGACAGATGCAGGCATGACCTTAATCAAACACATATTTAAAGCTTGGGAACAACAACTAGATGCAATAGGCATGTTCTGTAATCTTTCGAAGGCCTTCGACTGTGTTGATCATGACACTATTATTCGCAAGTTAAACCACTATGGCGCGAAGTGTAAGGCTCTTGATTTCATCTGGTCCTATCTTATAAACAAAATTCAGAAAGTAGACATAAATAAAACTAAGTCGTCGGGGTCTATTACTTCAATTGGCGTCCCGCAAGGATCTATTCTTGGTCTATTCTTGTTTCTCGTCTATATTAATGATTTGCCTTATATAGTTAACGAAAAGCATAAATTGGTTCTCTTTGCTGAGGATACATCTATTATATTTAAAGTAAAAAGGAAACAGAGTGATTTAAGTTAATTAAATGATGTATTGTCATCCGTAGTTCATTGGTTTACTACTAATAATTTACTGCTCAATGCCAAGAAAACGAAATGTGTTAGATTTTCCTTGCTTAATGTCCAGCACACGAGTGACGCACAGGTTGTTTTAAATGACGAAATATTAGATTTTGAAGATAAAGCTGTTTTTCTAGGCTTATCCTTGGATTCAAAATTACAGTGGGGTACGCACATTTCTACACTACACTGGCAGGTGGACTAAGTTCAGCAGCATACGCAGTTAAAAGAATCCGTCAACTTACACATGTTGAGACATCATGGCTGGTGTATTTTGGATATTTCCATAACGTCATGTCTTACGGCATTTTATTATGGGGCAAAGCCACTGACATTCATTCAATTTTTGTTTTACAGAAACGTGCTGTACGTAACATATATAATATAGGCACAAGAGTGTCTCTTAAAGAGAAATTTAAGGAAATCAATATTCTCACTGTTGCTCCCCAAAATATTTACGAAAATATAATGTATGTAAGAAAAAATATTGACATCTTTAAATTGAATAGTGACATGCACAATTTTAACACTAGAAATAAAAATAGATTGGTAATTCCAAGATTTCCTTTAAATAGAGTAAATGATATGTCCTTTATGGGGAACAGTGTACGCTTTTATAATAAATAACCATCTAATTTAACAAAATTGTCAATGAATAAATTTAAGTCAATTGTGAAACGACAGCTATTACAAAAAGCTTATTATACTGTTAAGGAAATCGAAAAAGATAAGGATGCATTTATGTTAAAATAGAATATATATATGTATATATGCATATATATAGTTATAAGATGACATGTAAAAGTGCTAGCCTATTTACAGAGTAAAATCTTTGATTTAGATTTTTTCGGTTTTGAGTAAAATAATTTCTGACAGATTGCACTTAATGCCCCCAAATATTTAAAACCGTAAAAAGGAATCATATGAGCCTAATCGAGGAGTCTACTAGTATTCACCAAAGAGGTCTACTATGCATCACCAGATCAACTGGATAGGACCAAATTATTATGTCTTCTGTATTACAGTATATTTGTTAAGTTTCAAAACTGAATTCGAGTATTAAAGTTAAAGTTAAAGCTACATAAAAACCAATTGCAAGATTTTGTTAATAAACCAACAAAATGCAAGTCAGATCACGCATAACGAAGAGTTTCGTAGCTACACTATTTACATCAAATTGATTAAGAAACATTCCCGTATAAACGCATTATATTACGCTTATTAGATTATTTTTTACACCATTTTAAGTAGATTATTTTTCTGAGAATTTTTTGATTCCTTGTAACAGACTCATACCTTAAAATCTTCAAAAAAATCGCTAGAAGCGGTAGAAGAATTTGTGGAAAGCTACATAATAATCCATTTTAACACTTCTTATGTAGTAAAACGTCGAAGAGGCACGGTACTCACCGGCCCGCCTGCGAACCACGTGCGTCAGCAGTGAAACTATGCCAAGCATCCTTATCAAAGGCACGTGCCACCTTCCCGTCAGCCGCGTAATAGTTACACTATGCCTAACTGGAATAACCAACCGAAACAATTCAATATTAATATTAGCACACTGTGTATGCAAAGAATGTTATACTTTATTGACGTTCAGTTTTATAAACGACGATATAGTTTTTACCTATTTTTTATTTATTCGTTGACGCCTGCGTTTGGTGACCATAATAAAATCATCATCTCTATTGATATTACTATTGTTACTATTATTTTATACAATATCGTTACGCAATTTTCTACAATAGAATTATTTTTCTCTTGCCCCAATGTTCTCTTATCCAATGTAACCTTATAACTCAACATATGTATAACAACCAAATAAAATCCTGTCAAATGTCACATGCAAAAGTATCAAAATATTGTGATGTTACGGAACCCTTGGCGTGATAGTCTGACTTACAATCGGCGGAGTGATTCTGCTCACCCTATAATTACGAGTAGCTGTAATGAATAGTCATACCGTTATCAAGTTGGTGCCGCGCGTTGTTGTCGTGCGCGAAGTCCTCGGAGCGTCGCCCTCGCCTCGACAGCGTCCCGTTGGCTTCCGCCGCGAACAGCTCGTCACCTGCGCCAATATTCACATGCTTTTGCATTCATCCAGACACACGGCAGTGTGTCAGCCAAGTTCACAAATCAAACAAGGCGACACATCAGCCGTGGGTTATACCGATTATATGTATTGCACTACTTATAGTATTTCATACAATCGTGATATTATACTCGAAACAGAGACCTGTTTTTGCTCACAAAGCTTGCTGAGTTACTTGACAAGAAAATAATTATATCCCACAAAAAACATACATGTAAAGGATTGGCAAGATTGTTACGATTTCGCTTATAAAATAAGTGAGATCTAACTGGAAACCAAGTTCTTTCAAAGTCCTTTAGACCATAACTCATGTCATGCATAATTTTCGTCAATTGCTTACTTCCGCTCTCCCACAGCGATTCTTCACAGCATAAGTGCAAGCGCGATCGATCGTAAAATGAAATTGGTACCTACCTTTCATTTGCTTTCATTAAACTTAACGCATTCACTGCCAACGTTTTCGTAGTGGTACACGCGTAGCCGATTCTATATACCGTTTTCTCACTTTCTAGAGGAAAGCGACTATGAACAGAGCGCCCGCCGAGCGAATTCCCGGCACTCAGTGAGTTAATGCTGCGGGCTACGGCGTAGTATAATATAACCTCTTTATATAGTAAATTACACATATTTTTTTATTTAAATGTTTATTTGAGAATCTCTCAATTATCTTTAACATACTTCGTTCCATGGCGTTTGACATGTCTGTATCCTATTTGTTGTGTACTTACTGTAGATCCACGTTTGACTACCGTATGAGAGGCATGGGAGTATAGGGGAATCAAGAACCTTTTTCTTGAGCTTGACTGGGAGGTCTGACTTCTGTCTGGCGTAGTACACCCGGTATATTCGTACTTACACCTCAGAGACCCACAACGCGAATCGAACTCTACAAATTTCATCTATCTGTGCATGACATTTTACATGTGACATGATGTTTGACGACCGCTCTGGGCTAGTGGGTAGTGACCCTGCCTATGAAGCCGATGGTCCCGGGTTCAAATCCTGGTAATGGCATTTATTCGTGTGATGAGCATGGATATTTGTTCCTGAGTCATGGGTGTTTCCTATATATTTAAGTATTTTTAAATATTTATATATTATATATATTATATATATATCGTTGTCTACGTACCCTAAACACAAGCCTTATTAAGCTTACTGTGGGACTTAGTCAATTTGTGTAATAATGTCCTTATAATATTTATTTATTTATTTATATTTATAAAATGGGTCCTGAAAATATCATTAATCCTATTCCAACCTAGCGTCAAACATGGTCAGTTTTTAACACTGGGTGTTAATTAACACCTACAATAAAGATAAATTTAACAAATTTAACTTAGAAACAACTAGTCCTAAGTTTCATTACAATTCAAGTACGCGTATTTATAGGAGTTACCTTTGGAGTTCCTGTTCCTCCGGAAGTATCTCCGGCCAGTGCTCTCGTGCGGGAACGGCGAGGCTTGTCGCTGTGGGCTGCTGACGTAGCGCGGCGGCTCCTCTCCGCACTCCGACCCGTAAATACGACGCTGCTCATCTGTCAAACATTATATATATGTATTTCAATATGTTATTCTGTGTATCGTAGACGTGTATGCCGCCACTTATAACGTTTTTGTTATTGTAAAGGGTATAACCGTGTTTGGATGGCGAAACTGCCTTTGACGAGAAAATGGTTTTCCTTTTGCTCGGATAATTATCTTTATATATTTTGTAATTTTACCAAATATCAGCCCCAAAATCGTCGTGATTTTTGAGATATTAAAAAGAAAGGAAAATCGTTTTTATTTATTATCTACTAAAGTAGTAGCCCGATTTTTTTGAAATTTGTATATATTATGTAAATAATTAAGGAATTTTTACAAAAAAAGAATTACTATGAAATTTTATATTTAAGTAAAAAAAATATTTCAAAAAAATTGTTAACAAAGGTGTACAATTTCAACTAAATCTATCAATTTTACATTTTTGCTCTAAAATCGTTACCAGGCTCTTAAACATCAACACTTATTAAGTATTGAGTAACTGATTATTCAGACACATTTCGTGTGATGTGAAACTTTGAAACTGTATAATTCGTTGTCAGCACATCAGAGACTCATTTGCACCATTTCAAAACAAAGAGAAACAATGTTATTTATTAGAGCCACATGTCTGGTGGAAAATTTTCATCATTCCGCACAAGTAGGCCTGTATTAGGTGGGTACAAAAGTTTCGAGTGAAAGTTAGAAATATATGAGGCGGTTTGTTTGGGGTAATTGTAAACAATAACAAACGAATGTAGACGCGGAGTTGAGCGCCGAGGCAAGTTCCCTGCCGCGGGCGCCGCGCCGCGACCGCCCCACTACTTCCACAAACAAACCAAACAAGCGAAAGCGATTCACACAAACCCCGCTTTTACTTCAGTAAATATTTTTCTAGGCAAAATTTAAGACTGCTATTATATTTAAGGTAAGTGAGGCATACAAGGCCCACCTTAATTTCAATTAAATATATTTTACAAAATAATCGGGATAATAATAAATAATAATAATAAATAATAAATATTATAGGACATTATTACACAAATTGACTAAGTCCCACAGTAAGCTCAATAAGGCTTGTGTTGAGGGTACTTAGACAATGATATAGATAATATATAAATATTTATAAATACTTAAATACATAGAAAATACCCATGACTCAGGAACAGATATCCATGCTCATCACACGAATAAATGCCCTTACCAGGATTTGAACCCGGGACCATCGGCGTCATAGGCAGGGTCACTACCCACTAGGCCAGACCGGTCGTCGGTCGTCGGGATAATACGTAAAACACTCAATTCTATTGCGTTTTCAGCGATAAAATCTTGTACCAAGAATGAAATTTTTGCCAAAAACTTATTTGTTACTTATCAAATCAGCTTTATTAAAAAATCAAAAAACTCATAATTATCTTAAAATATTTAAATTTTCTATTTAACTCATACGTTTACCCGCACTGACAGTGGGTCTTCTTACCAATACAACAAATTCAAGAATAAAAGAGAATATTGAATATAAAAATATACATAAAATTATAATTTTACCTTCCTCCTACAGTTAAATAATTTTTGTTTAAAAAATATATATATATATAATAATTATTATAGGACATTATTACACAAATCCAAATTAAAGAAGAACATACATACATATCAACGCACAGCCTAAACCGCTGGTTCTAGATATTTCAAATTTGGCACATAGGTTCTTTACAAAGTCTAAGGGTGCACTAAGAAAGGATTTTTCAAAATTCACCACCTAAAAGGGTGAAATGGGGGTCCAAAATTTGTATGGGGAAACAAAATTAGTTAGACGATTTTATTGGAAACTTTACAAGAGTATTCGTAACGATAAATCAGTAAACACGTGTTTAAGGTTTTTTGAGAATTCAACCCCTAAAAGGGAGAAATATGGTGACTAAGTCTAAAAATCAAAATGGATATTATTTCTATGGTTTATTGGGTCGCTGATTACGAAAATAACCACGATTTTAAAATCTAACGAGGTGGACGTGAAATACAAATCCCCTGTTGGGGTGCGATGGGGTTAAATTTACTAAATATCAATATGGGTGTCGTTTTTATGGTTTTTTTGCTCTTCGGGTCGGACCCTGATATCGAGGTGTTAGATTCAATTTAATCGACGCTCAATAGTTGTGACCAACAGTCGGAAATGACGCCAGCAACTGAGTCCACGAATGCTGGCGACAACATCGAAATTGATATTGTTGCTGACATGGAGCGACTCGATTTATTGTATTTAAATTGATTGTTTTGTAATTTGAAATAAGTGGGATACATTAATTTCTATGTTAATAACTATAAGTTAAGATTGAAATTCGAATATAATCATGTTTTTTTTTTTGTTGTGAGGGCCGAGGTCTTTGTCAGTCGTATGATTCTTTGGTCATATGCTATAAATGCGAAAAAATTGTTTTGATAGTTACTTATTTGTTATTTAACGTTCTTCTTTACCTTTGGTTGGTAGTTAGGTGTCTTTTTCACACTTATTATTCCACTTTTGTTGTTTGTCGTAGGATTAGCTTTATTATAGCGTATTACTGCAATATTCTAGCACTAGCACCTTCATAGGTAAAAAAAAAATTTGAATCATAATAATTTCCTCATGGAAATTATTATAATTCAATTTTTTTTTAAATATAGCATGGAAAAAAGAAGTAAAAAAAATTGAATCATAATAATTTCCTCATGGAAATTATTATGATTCAATTTTTTAGAATAAAGAAAAGTCGCAATAGGTTGGTAGTTAGGTGTCTTTTTCACACTTATTATTCCACTTTTGTTGTTTGTCGTAGGATTAGCTTTATTATAGCGTATTACTGCAATATTCTAGCACTAGCACCTTCATAGGTTAAAAAAAAATTTGAATCATAATAATTTCCTCATGGAAATTATTATGATTCAATTTTTTTTTAAATATAGCATGGAAAAAAGAAGTAAAAAAAATTGAATCATAATAATTTCCTCATGGAAATTATTATGATTCAAATTTTTTTTTTTAAATATAGTATGGAAAAAAGAAGTAAAAATGTGTCCAGAAATAGAAAAATTTAACTTTGATCCCTCCTAACAGGGAAGAATAGTGCCTCTTTGATCCTTCTTAGCAAGAAAGAAAGCTCTTTTCCGAATAAGGGATGTGAAAATAAATAAATATTTGGGGACAATCATACATGAATCGACCTAGCTAAAAACTATGTAAGCAAGTCTGGTACTATAGGTAGTAGGACTAGTAGGCGACGATATACATCCTTATTATTATTATTTCCTTTTTTTATTTCTTTTCTTAGGTTAGGATTTTTACAATAATATAAGTATATAAAAGTAAAATATAAAAACACTTACAAAACAATACAAAAGATATAAACACATTATAAAAAACCTAACCTAGGGAGCCGCCAGCAGCGGGGTAGGGCCCAAGCTGCCGGTGGTCAGGGCCGCAGAGAAAGAATTATTTTTTATTTATTTTTTATATATAAAGATAGGCAGGCGTTTGACCACGATCTCACCTGATGGTAAGTGATGATGCGGTCTACGGTGGAGCACGCTTACCTATGAGATACCTATTTACCCTAGCCTTGAAGATACCCACACTCAGAGAAAAATCCGGAGACAAGGCTGCAGTTTTACGTTGCGAACGAATTATTGATAAAACAACAAAACTACTTTGGGACATTGACAACCTAGCCTTTGCTAGCGCAGCAACTTTTTTTTTGCGAAACGCAATTATTGCGAAACTAACAATAAAAATTCTGTTAAACTATCAATTTTTCGATGCCTTGACATAATAGCATAGTAAAAAATGCGAATTTAACATGGTTTGGCTTTGCTCATTGCACAACGTGTAATTTGTGAGTTGTGGTTTCAGCAACTTTGAGGACCTTTGTCAAAATAACAAAGGATAACCCTGCTAAATCTTCACAGTTAAAGTTTGTGCGGTTCGCAATGTTCGCCGCCACATTGTTTTTTACTTTGCGACGTTAGCAACTTCAAGAGCCGTTGTCGAAATAACAAAATAGAACTTTGCGGAATCTACACGGCTAAAGCTTGGGGATTGACAGTGTTCGCAAACACATTAATTTACACTTTGTGATGTTAGCAACTTTGAGGACCTTTGTCAAAATAACAAAAGATAACTCTGCGAAATCTTCACAGTTAAAGTTTGTGCGGTTCGCAATGTTCGCCGCCACATTGTTTTTTTACTTTGTGACGTTAGCAACTTCTAGAGCCGTTGTCGAAATAACAAAATAGAACTTTGCGGAATCTACACGGCTAAAGCTTGGGGATTGACAGTGTTCGCAAGCACATTGATTTACACTTTGTGATGTTAGCAACTTTGAGGACCTTTGTCAAAATAACAAAAGATAACTCTGCGAAATCTTCACAGGTAAAGTTTGTGCGGTTCGCAATGTTCGCCGTCACATTGTTTTTTTACTTTGTGACTTTAGCAACTTCAAGAGCCGTTGTCAAAATAACAAAATAGAACTCTGCGAAATCTACACGGCTAAAGTTTGGGGATCGACAGTGCTCAAAAGCACATTAATTTATACCTTGTGGTGTTAGCAACTTTGAGTACTTTTGTCAAAATAACAAAAGATAACTCCGCGAAATCTTCACAGTTAAAGTTTGTGTAATTCGCAATGTTCGCCGCCACATTGTTTTTTTACTCTGTGACGTTAGCAACTTGAAGAGCCGTTGTCAAAATAACAAAATAGAACTCTGCGAAATCTACACGGCTAAAGTTTGGGGATCGACAGTGCTCAAAAGCACATTGATTTATACTTTGTGACGTTAGCAACTTCAAGAGCCGTTGTCAAAATAACAAAAGAGAGCTTTGCGGAATCTACACGGCTAAAGTTTGGGGGTTGACAGTGTTCACAAGCACATTGATTTATACTTTGTGATGTTAGCAACTTTGAGGACCTTTTTCAAAATAACAAAAGATAACTCTGCGAAATCTTCACAGGTAAAGTTTGTGCGGTTCGCAATGTTCGCCGCCACATTGTTTTTTTACTTTGTGACTTTAGCAACTTCAAGAGCCGTTGTCAAAATAACAAAATAGAACTCTGCGAAATCTACACGGCTAAAGTTTGGGGATCGACAGTGCTCAAAAGCACATTAATTTATACCTTGTGGTGTTAGCAACTTTGAGTACTTTTGTCAAAATAACAAAAGATAACTCCGCGAAATCTTCACAGTTAAAGTTTGTGTAATTCGCAATGTTCGCCGCCACATTGTTTTTTTACTCTGTGACGTTAGCAACTTGAAGAGCCGTTGTCAAAATAACAAAATAGAACTCTGCGAAATCTACACGGCTAAAGTTTGGGGATCGACAGTGCTCAAAAGCACATTGATTTATACTTTGTGATGTTAGTAACTTTGAGGACATTTGTCAAAATAACATACGATAACTCTGCGAAATCTTCACAGTTAAAGTTTGTGTAATTCGCAATGTTCGCCGCCACATTGTTTTTTTACTCTGTGACGTTAGCAACTTCAAGAGCCGTTGTCAAAATAACAAAAGAGAGCTTTGCGGAATCTACACGGCTAAAGTTTGGGGGTTGACAGTGTTCACAAGCACATTGATTTATACTTTGTGATGTTAGCAACTTTGAGGACCTTTTTCAAAATAACAAAAGATAACTCTGCGAAATCTTCACAGGTAAAGTTTGTGCGGTTCGCAATGTTCGCCGCCACATTGTTTTTTTACTTTGTGACGTTAGCAACTTCAAGAGCCGTTGTCGAAATAACAAAATAGAACTTTGCGGAATCTACACGGCTAAAGTTTGGGGGTTGACAGTGTTCGCAAGCACACTGATTTATACCTTGTAATTTTAGCAACTTTAAAAGTGCCTTTGTTAAAATCACAAAATAGAACTCTGCGGACTACAAATTTTAAATTGATTTACAATGTTTGCAGGTGTTACAAGGGTAAATAATCCAATAATAGGTTTTTCATTTTAAACTTTTCACTACCACAAACGGCAAATCACGTCAGTGGAATGTCGTGACGTCATTTAATTTTGCCGCTATAGAAAAAACCATACATTTGGTTTATTGCTTAGCATTTGAGTCACGTCGAATTACTTCACCGCTTGGCGCTCAAAAGGTTAAGATAAGATTAGTTATTGCCTCTGTCAATTCAGTTTTACGATACCTCCTAAATTATTATACTGATGCAAGTGCCGCAAATGCCCCCTAATGTATAAACACATATTACTTTATATTTTAGGAATAGGACTGCGATAACATACTAGTAAGTAGAGGGCGTCGCGATACTAAGCTAATATCTAGGTAAACATTAGCTTAGTATCGCGAAACGAGATCGTATTTACTTCCCACTGAATTTTCATAATGAAATTCGTATTAATTCTGGAAATAAAGTGACGCATTTAGTATATATAGGTGTTACTAACACCATTTTATTAAACAGCATTTTATACTGAGGAAAGTCACTTGCACCACAGTGCATGCCTACAGGTTATGTAAAGTTGCCTCCAGAATCAGGCGAACTAAATTGACAAGTCAATGTGCACAAATGATACCACAGTTTGGCCAGTACTGTTCATATAGGTATTTTCAAAAATGTTTGAATTTGAGAATATCGCGAAAATTTGGGTTGGGTTTGGGTCAGTTCAAATGTTACAGTTAAGTAATTTTTTGTGTTATTTTACAAATGTTCGTTGGTATTTCGAAAATTGTGCAATTTTATAATTGTAGTTGCATGTAGTTAGACTTGAAATAAATTTTGGATATTGGATAAATATATAGTAATTAAAAAAAAATTTAGCTCAAAATACAAATAAGGCTAACCCAGACGGGGCATTTTTTCGCACAATCTGAATAATTTCTCAATTACAATGTGTGGTGCTGTGGTGTGGACGCAAAAATTAAATAGTCTCAATAATCCCTATTGCTTCGATTCTAAAGACCACTCCCGAAACTGGACATTCAAGTTGACAATTAGGTCAGCATTTAAGAGCCCCGTAACGATTTTAGAGCAAAAATTTAAAATTAATAGATTTAGTCGTTGAAATTGTACACCTTTTGTTACGTAATATCTAAATAACAAGTATTGGTGCTACAAATTGAACTGTCCATTTTGTGCCTGGGATATGAAAACAAAGCATCAGTTAGTGTCGCTAAATCTAGAGCAGGTTTACGATTTTTAATAAGGAACAACGTACTTAATTATTTTTATTGCTTTCCTTACTCATGCCTTTACCCTAAAAACGGAATTCTAAGAAAGGTATTTGATTGCCTTAATCGCAATGTTAGAATTGCGGAATTCACAAGGGAAAAATTTCTCAACTTAATAATTTCACAACTGTTACATTGCGAGATAATATCAGCATGGCTAGAAACACAATGTGAACTTAGTTAAAATAGTGATGTTGACTTAGTCCTTAGCAAAAGTGACACAAGAATCGTTCATTTCGCTGGCAACATTCGTAGGATGAGGACGCGTCGGCTTACGCATCGAACGCACCGAACGTTGTTTTATAAAAATATACTTTTTCTTTTTAAGAAGTACAACGTTATAGTGAAAAAATATATTATTAAAAGGATGGACGACTTAAGTGTGTTTCTGCTCAACTGTGATTTGATACACCTTTATGGATCGCTAAATGGTAAGTTATAATTGTGGTTATAATTTATATTAAGTTCTAACTAGTTAATATAATAAGTGACTTTGTCGTTACTAATCGATATTTCTTTCATCCAAATAAACTATTAGAAGTCGAAGATTTGTTTAATCGAATTAGAAATAATAATTTTTAGGTTATTTTGGATTGCAATGTTGGAAATTTTTTGTAGACATGTCTGCATCGTAATGGCCATTTACTAATTATTTTTCTTGAAATCATTGAAATTACACGTTGAAATAAAAGTATGGCCATTTGAAGGCCCATAGACAAATCCATTACTCTGCAAAAAACGTTGCCGGCAGCATTGTTACCGCCATGACAGTGCAGTGGGTTAAATGTGTTAAATATGTAGTACTTATTATTTATTTCTATGCTTATAGATCAGGGCGCGGATCTTGATTTTTTGCTAAGCGCGAATGACCATGAACTGTCAATATTGGTCCCGGCAATAGTTCAGAAAGGAAAACTGCGCATGGCGCTAGATCGAGAGAGAGAACGCGTGAGCAGTTTAATTTTTTTTCATATACCTACTTGATCCAAAATTTAGATGTTTCCATTACTTTAAGTCAATTTTATTGATTATACTTTAGATGTCCTTAGTTTTAAAGGCCCGGCTACACCAGAAGCGTATGCCATTGCCAAGACGTACACGTATGCAATATACGGATCCTTATGATGTATAGATAGATCGTTTATTGATAAAAATATAAAAAAATGCATGTTATTTTTTGGCATGCTGTACTGTTTAAACATTATTTAATACATTAGGTAACATTAGTTATTTAATACTGATTGCATTACGTGCGCATGCACGTTTCCAACATTTAAGAATTCGCGCACGTGCAGGTGTTCGCATAGGTACGCAGCTGGAGTGCCTGGGCCTTAAACTTAAAAAGAAGGGGGTTTAAAAACACGAGTTCGCAAACATGAGGCGAAGCCAAATGTGATATTGATACGATTACGAAGTGTATTAAAATACATAATCTTATGCAGTTGCATACACTACTTTATCTTTGCTCAACATATTATGTTAATGGGCATTAAGGTTAAATTAATCACTCCTAACTTTATTTTTTCTTTATAGAGAGAAGTTAAAAATGATCCGAGGGATGTAGATGTACAGCTTGCTGTAGCTCCAATTCAAAAGCAGGACTCCTTCGTGATTCCATCAAGTAGTCAAAAATCTAGTTTATCCTCTGTTGTTACAACATCAGCTGAATTATTGGTAATTATAATAATATTAAACTATACTCTGTATTTAAGATGGATCATGTTTTTGTTATGCAGGGGGGTGGGGGGGTCAACTATCTCTGCAGCTGACTGTACATATGTTACTATATACTTTTTTAAATTAATGACCAGTTAGCCGAGTTGGTTGTAGCACTGTGCACTGCCTACAAAGCTGCGGTCCCGGGTTTGATCCCCGGTCAGGGCAAATATTTGTGTGATAAACACATTTGGGTGTTTTCTATGTATTAAGTATATCTTTAACTTTACAAGTATTTATATTATCATCTAGTAGGTACCCATATTAGAAGCGGTGCTTTTTTTGGGACTAGGTTGATTTGTGTAAGATTGTCCCTAGATATTTATTTCATGTATTTATTTTATTTAAATATTATGATGTGCCCAAATAATCACATGACCTGACTTCCAGTTTTTTAGTAACTCAGTGCTTACTTGATTTTCAGGAATGGGACATCAATTGTGATGACTTACAGTTTATAGATGCAAGCAAACTCCTAGGGACTACGACTGGCCGATCTCTCAAACAAATTTTAGAGAGCTCTAGTATTGGGAAACCTCTCCTCAATAAAAAAGTATTATCCTCTAGTGACCGAAAGATACTAACGGCCCTTATTGTTGAGGCTGAGGTGCGGAAATTGAAAGAAAACACTGACCCAATAAGAAAAGAAATCTGGGATACGTGGACATCAGAAATTATAAAGCTTTTCCCAGGTGAAACAAAGGGGGTATATTATAATCCTTTTCGACTTGTAGATGGAACAGCTATTCAGGCCAGTGGTTTAATAGTAAACCGGTTAATAACAGTACGAAGGAAATTGAATGCAGAGAATCGCTGCCGCAGTAGAAGCCGTCACAGCAGTAGCGACAAAAGCAGCGACAGCAGCGAAGAACAAAAGAAGAGGAAAAAATCTGCTGTCAAATCTCCTGCACGGGTTAGACCTTTTCCTGATTCTTTTCAAATAATAACTACCAATCAAGAATCTGAAAAAGATACTGTGCAGTGGTTGAAGCACTCTTCTTCACCAAGAGAATTGGTTGAAACAAAATGGAACAGCTGTCTACATGAACGCATGGCTGCACTGCAAGAAGGCGACCACGTTAGTTATTTGACCATCTTCCCAGCACTGCAATGTCCTTGGGGCTATGTATTGGTGAGTCAAAGATAATACTAATCAATCAAGTCTCTTTATACCATAGACTTCATGACATCACCAGGCAGAGTTCATCAATTTAAGCCCAACTGCCAAAATGGGGTTAAGTTTTTCAACTACTGCCTAAACCATCTAGCGGATTTTAATATATGAAGTGCCATTACATACGTCTCAGTTCTTGATTTGCATTTTACTCAGTGAGAGTGCATTATACATTAGCAACATTTCTTGTTGTATGACTATTAATGATGATTGATGACTAGCAACATTCTTGGTTTTGTGAAAGATCTTTTAAACTCTATTTGAAGAACAAATGTTTGATTTGATTTTTGTTTATTTTCAGCTGGCTAGTGACTTTGACAAAATATACCCTGAAATAGAAGGAAAGTTCGAAGAAAATTTCCCGGTAGTGAAAGGGCGCCTGCTATCATTACTAGATGAGAAGGCAGAACAGCTAACACGAGCTGACACATCTATTCAAAGTGTTTTGGATCTTGCAACTTGTAAGTTATATTATGTTTTTTTCTAAATTAAACAAATATCCGTAATCAGTGCCTTTATTACCTCTATATGTAAATACAGTATGGTACATACGTTTTATTTGTTCAAATAATGATACCCTGTAGGGCACTGCAATATAAATAAACACTCCTCCAATAAGTAAAACAGCTGTCCATCAAAACTTTCCTATTAAATAAAGTACTTAAGTATGTATTCTATGAATACTAGTACATTGTGCAAGGTTAATTAACGTTTTGAACGCCAAGAACAACCTAAAGTCGTAGTTACTAGTCGCGCTCACAGCGCCAAGGACAACTATAGGTGTTATGGCGGACGCTGTCAAAGTAACCTTAATACTTTAAAGTAAGGTTTACATTATCTCACTCCCTTGCGCCCCGTAGCTTGGCGTTTGAGTAATGTTTAAAGATTCGAGTTTTTAATATTCTTACTCCCGGAGTTACACAGAATGTTTTTCAGACTTGCGAAGGAAAAAACTAATCAATCAATTTTTCGTGTTATGACTCCATTAAGGTGTTGATGATTCTGCCAATGTCGAGGTGGGATAAGACACGGCTAGTATATGAAAGAAAAAACTAAATTTTATGCGAAATCATTTATAAAATACGGTAACGTTTCAGACATACGTCCGCCATATTGTAATTTTTTGACAGGTTAAGCATCGAAGGCACAGACCCATCCGGCATTCAGCCACGATTTAAATTGTGTAAGAATATTTTGAACGGCTATTAAATTAATCAAATTAAATATTTATAAACATGAACAAAAATATCTAATTATAAACGTTAGTATTTTAAATTCATATGTTAAACTTGCTTCTAATGAAGTAGTCATCATCAATATTTAAGAGCTAATGCTCTTGTCGGTGGAGTAATGGCCACTCTTCGCTTCGCTGGCTAGCGTTTTAACTTCCTCGTACGACACGACAGAAACTTTATCTTTTATTTTAAGTAGTAGGAGTGACATAATAAAATAAAAAAAAGATGTAACTCCCTAGGGAGTTATAGCTTTATATTTCACAAACCATAACTCCCGCGGGAACAATATATGCCTTTGTCCTTCAGTACACCTGCATGATATTAGATCTTTTTCAAGCAAGTGTGATGAAAATAACATATTATATACAGGTTGGATTTTTCTAATGCCACCTGGAAGTGAGATACTGTAGATAGAGGAGATGGTGAATTTTACTCAATAGAAACTTTAAGTTATCGTTAACCATACTAAGTATTACTTATTTTTGCAGCGGGAGAGGAACAAGCGAACATTGCGACTTTCCTAGCAGTTCCCCTGTTGCTGAAGCAGATGCACACTGTTCCCGTGAAAGGCGTCAGAAGACCCTGGAATCCTTCTAGATTGGAAGTAAGCAACGCGTTTTTAAGCTTGGTGCCATCTACATCGGACCTTCAAAGCCACTTCTGTAAACGGAAGGCCACATTGCAGGAAAAAAAATTGCCTGTTCTTCCATATTTGGTTGCCATTGGGGCTTGCTGGCAGGATGTTAAGCAGTATGATTTATTAATATCTGAAGACATCAGGTACACATTTCCCAGTATTTGTAAAGCTGTTTCAAATACTTTTAAAATTCTATGGGCATTAGATTTACCATATTCAAAAGATTGTGCCCCCGTCTGGATGTTTATCCAAAGAAGTATATATGTAATGAAGAGCAAGTTTGACACTGAAGGCACTCCTATGCTAGATTTGCTTGCTTCTGTTTCTAACAGACACGATGGTGCTGTGTGCAATATGTAAAAGGTCTTTTGTCCAAATGAAGCAATTTCAAGCCCATTTTACATTTTATCATCCAGGTAAATGTTATATTTGTCCAAACATGGGTTGTGGGAGAACTTATCATCTGTACAATTCATTTAGGCGTCATTATTTGAAACAACATTCAGATTCTTCTATGTTACAACAGGCTTCAAGTGTACAGGATTTTGCTATTGAACAAGAGACCTCTACCGTGAATAATGATCCATTATATAATGTATGTAGTGCAACCGAGATGCAAATTAGAGAAAATAATAGTACTATACAGAGTAATAGCAAACAAAACACACCGCCGCTAAGCGACACTTTAGGTCAACTTTTCTCATCCCTGTATAGTAATCCCCATTTGCCGAACAATGTGCTAGATACAGTTTATAGCGGTATTCACAACATGTTCACTTTCTCAATCAAACCTCTGTTACCAGTGACATCTAGCTCTGCCGTAGCAAAACTGACAACTGATCTAGAGATGTTTAGTTCAACTTATAAACGACATCAGTTCTTTGAAAGCAATGGTACTTTAATTAATCCTGAGCCTTATACTGTAGGGCGACGATTTGATTACGTAAAAAAGAACGGTAAAACTTATTACCAAGCAGTAGAGTGCATAGCCCATAAAATACCTATTAGAGATGTGCTGCACAGATTTTTTTCGTTGCCCAACATACTGCATGAGACCATCGATGCTATGAAAAAACTGATGGCTCATGACACGTCAAACAGTATAGAGCATTATATGCATGGTTCATTTTGGAGACAGAAAAATCATGGAGATAAGATAGTAATGCCCATATTTTTACAAATTGACGATTTCGAGACTTTAAATCCTTTGGGAAGTCATAGTGGGGTGCACAAACTAGGAGCCGCGTACATTTCTCTTCCTTGCCTGCCGTACTATTGTGCCTCCCTGTTAGGTAACATATTTTTAGTCTTACTCTATCATTCAACTGACAGAGTGGAATTTGGCAATCGTATAATATTTCAACCCCTGATTGACCAGTTTAATGATTTATTTAAGTATGGAATAGTTTTTGATTTGCCAGATTTCAAGGGCACAATTTACTTTGAGTTATCGTTAATTTTAGGAGATAATTTAGGCTTGCATAGTGTATTAGGATTTGTTGAAAGTTTTTCATGCAATTTTCCTTGCAGAACATGTAAAGTAGAGAAAAAAGTCATGGCAAATCAGGTTTATGAAGATGAGTCTCTCTTAAGGACCGAGTCAAATTACCAGGATGATTTAAAAACGAATGATTCTTCTCTGACAGGCGTCAAAGAAAAATGTATATGGCTTGACATAGAAAATTTTAATTTATTTTCGCAAATGGGTTTTGATGTAATGCATGATATGCACGAAGGCTGTGCCAAATACGTCATGTGCTCTTTACTTGTGGTTTTTGTAGACAAAATGAAATATCTTACAATTGATATAGTTAATAACAAAATTTCCTCATTTCAATATGGTCCCGATAAAAAAGATAAGCCCGTCACGCTGGCCATGTCCAATTTACGAAAAGGCAATATACGTTTAAATGCTGCCGAAATGAACACATTTTGCAAGTATTTTGGTGTAATGTTTGGCGATTTCATTCCAAGACATGATAAATATTGGCAACTGTATATTCAATTAATGACTGTTCTAGATTTTATCATGTCACCCCGTTTCGTATCTGAGCAAATCGACTATTTTAAGTATATGATCGCTGAATTTTGCGAAATGTACATCACACTGTTTAACCAAAGTCTTAAGCCTAAATTTCACAATTTACTGCACTATCATTCAGCAATGTTACGTTTTGGTCCCTTGAGATTTCTGTCTTCAATGCGCTACGAAGCTAAACATCGCTTTAACAAGTTAGCTGCAAAATCAACAAATAACCGAATTAACATGACACTGACAGTAGCTCGAAAGCATCAGTTGATGTTAAATGACATTTTTTTGAAAGAAACAGTTCGTTCGCCTCTTTCGTTTGGGGGCCAAGCAGAAGTACCAGTTAGTGAATGCGAACATATTTTAGATCAAATGCAATGGTCAGATAATACAAAATTATATAAAGCGAGTTGGGCTGCAAAGTGTTCTGAGCGCTACCAAGTAAATTCTGTAATAGTTACTGCTATTAATGAAGAAAACGTTTATTTTTCCAAAGTTGATGACATATATGTTGATGGAGTGTCTAAGATTATTTTAAAGGCTAAGCCTTTACAAACAATTGGTTTTGATAATCATTACCATGCTTATAATGTACTGGACTCATTACAATTATCACCCATATACATTGATCAAGAGACAATGCAGTATCCGTTCGTATGCAACTGTGTAGTCATTGGGCATAACATTAATCTTCCTGAGTATCATATCGTACTAAGTAAACCGATTTAATTAACCGAACTAGAGTAAGATTTAATAATTTTTTAGTAATAGTATGATTACAATTACTTATGCAGGTAATGCATACCCTTAACTCTGCCTATTCTTCCATATTTGGTTGCATGCAGGATATTAAGCAGTATGATTTATTAATGTCTGAAGACATCAGGTACACATTTCCCAGCTTACGTACACAAATAACTTAAGTTTAGTAAATTAAGTTCGAAAGGGCAGTGGAACAGTGTTAACAATTTATATTTTAAATATATTTTTGTTCGTATTTTAGTTTACAGTAAGTAATCAAATCTTACATTACCGTAAATATGATGGGATGATTATTGATAGAAATAGCTCTGATTATGTAAACAGTTTTGTTCATGCAATGAGAATATGCTAAGTTTAGTTTTTATAATGTAATTCCTAGGCCAAGACGGTTGTCTTAGGAAACACCTTGCATGTAGTAGTGATCTGATGTATTAATAGTATTTCCACAATTTACAATAGGGTACAAAACTACACTACTCACGTACTGTTGTTGAGTAATAGCAGTACTTAGCAGGTAAAAATATATGCTTAATTTTTTCCCCATTTAACGGGTTCGATTCACGGCTCAGCCAGGTGATTTTTTTTCAAATTATTTGAATGCAGTTCATATTATTTTTAAATAAAAATAGAAATGAAGCTATTTTTACTTCTACTCGTCAAATATTTGGTGACAACTCCTCAAATACGTTTATCTACGTTACGTAAACATAGCCATACATTTGACGTGCCCCTCCCCCGCAAAAATCGGCAGACTGTTTTGTACAGAAAATTACAGACGAGGCGTCTCCAGTTGTTAAACCCTCCAAGTTAAATGTATGCGACGCGGTCATTCTTTATAAGTGAAAAGGAAACAGCTTAATGCATGTACGTTATATAGTAAATTATATTTCCAATATACAGTTAGGTGCAAGGCTGTGTTCCGATATATTTAGCCAGTTGTCACCAAATATTTGACGAGTAAAAGTAAACATAGCTTCATGTCTATTTTTATTTTAAAACAATACCAACTGCATTCAAAGAATTAATAAAAAAAGCCTGCCTGATCCAGGAATCTAACCCGCTAAATGTGAAAAACCTACTATTTAACTGTACCGATAGAAAGACTAAATCAAAGGGATCTTCAAAATAACATAGCGTCTTAAATAATTGTATGTAATTAACCTATTTAAAATTCTTCGAAAGCAGTTCGTATTATTTTTATAACAAAAATTAAATCTTTTTTTCTATATTATCTACAGTATTCAGGGTACCTAATGTCTGTCCATGTAGTAAAGTGTCCCACCCCTGTCTACTGAAAAAATAATGTTGCAAATTTATTTAAGAAGTAGTGGGTAACTGGGTAATAATTCTTAAATAACAAATGTTCAATACTTTTGACCTCAAGTGCAAAAATATGTATCTCAAGAACCGTTGTATGTATGTGCAGTCAACAATACTATTAGCTTAGCACCTTTGCATACAAAATTCTATGCAGGGGATGTACCTTTTCTATGCAGCTGACTGTACATATGTATGTTTTGTGCGTTTAAATCTTTTTATCCTATAAAAGGAACTGCAAATAAACATCTTAATCGTTTAATTTTTATAATGTGCATTACATCCGTTATCAACAGGGCCCGTACATTTCATGTCTTTGACGCAAAAATTACAGAATTTAACATACAAGGAGGTTTTTTACAATACTACAAATTTCGATAACTTACCTACAGACGTGTAGAAAAATAAAAATCGATGTTAAAAATCACATATATGTATTATTTAATAATCTATTATCTAGTTGAGTGACAAGATGAAAGTCAGTTAGACGTTTCTGAACTGATTCTTACGTATCTAAAGAGGTTAACAAATGATTAATTATTACCAAAATACTAATTGGAATCATACTCTATGTAGCGGGACGTCATTGTTCAGTCAATGGCATGAAATGTACGGGCCCGGGTTATCAACTATCATGGCTAAATTGATTCGGCTACCTATTTCAGTAGTTAATTTAGAAGAAACATGGTGTTTGAATTTGATTGATATACGAGTAAATAGTTGATGTCTCATTGGAAACTCTTACCTATGTTAATTATCGTTTCCTACTAGGCATTATCTACATTATTTGTATTTTTTTTTATTCTTATGGACATGTAACTGTTTTTGATTAATAAAAATTAGTTATATAAATATTGTTGTATTTTTTCAGGTAGCTATTGTCGTTCGGGACTTTTGGCATTGCTAGTTCCGCAATATTTCACTGCGGAGCTAGCAACGTCAGCATTGCTATCCCCGCAATATTACACTGCGGAGCTAGCAACGTTAGATTGCTATCCCCGCAATATTACACTGCGGAGCTAGAAACGCCAGCATTGCTATCCCCGCAATATTACACTGCGGAGCTAGAAACGCCAGTATTGCTATCCCCGCAATATTACACTGCGGAGCTAGCAACGCCAGCATTGCTATCCCCGCAATATTACACTGCGGAGCTAGCAATGCCAGCATTGCTATCCCCGCAATATTACACTGCGGAGCTAGCAACGCCAGCATTGCTATCCCCGCAATATTACACTGCGGAGCTAGCAATGCCAGCATTGCTATCCCCGCAATATTACACTGCGGAGCTAGCAACGCCAGCATTGCTATCTCCGCAATATTACACTGCGGAGCTAGCAACGTCAGCATTGCTATCCCCGCAATATTACACTGCGGAGCTAGCAACGTCAGCATTGCTATGCCCGCAATATTACACTGCGGAGCTAGCAATGCCAGCATTGCTATCCCCGCAATATTACACTGCGGAGCTAGCAACGTCAGCATTGCTATCCCCGCAATATTACACTGCGGAGCTAGCAACGCCAGCATTGCTATCCCCGCAATATTACACTGCGGAGCTAGCAACGTCAGCATTGCTATCCTCGCAATATTACACTGCGAAGCTAGCTACGTCAGCATTGCTATCTCCGCAATATTACACTGCGGAGCTAGCAACGTCAGCATTGCTATCCTCGCAATATTACACTGCGAAGCTAGCTACGTCAGCATTGCTATCCCCGCAATATTACACTGCGGAACTAGCAACGCCAGCATTGCTATCCTCGCAATATTACACTGAGAAGCTAGCAACGTCAGCATTGCTATCCTCGCAATATTACACTGCGAAGCTAGCTACGTCAGCATTGCTATCTCCGCAATATTACACTGAGGAGCTAGCAACGTCAGCATTGCTAACCCCGCAATATTACACTGCCAAGCTAGCAACGTCAGCATTGATATCCCCGCTATGTTACACTGCGAAGCTAGCTACGTCAGCATTGCTATCCCCGCAATATAACACTGAGGAATTAGCAACGTCAGCATTGCTATCTGCACAATATGACACTGCTGAGCTAGCAACGTCAGCATTGATAAAACCACAAAATAAAAATTGTTAAGATAGCTATGTTCAGAATAGGCATCAAAGAAAAATTGTTAAAAACTAAATTTGTTAGATTAACAATGTTTATATTTCAATGTAAAGATTTGCTAAATTAGCAACGTTAAAAACCACAATTTCTACTATGTTTTATTGTCAACGTTATTCCACAATGTCAGCATTGCTAAATATTCACAAAGTTAAAATTGCGAAATAGGAGCCGACAGAGTAAAATTGCGAAAAATGTCACTTTGTGAAATTAGCTATATGATTTTTCACAAAGTTGAAATTGCGAAATAGGAGCCGACAGAGTAAAATTGTGAAAAACTTGACTTTGTGAAATTCGCTATGTGCTTTTTCACAAAGTAAACGTTTCCGCTTTGTCATTTTCGCAATATTTTTTCGCAAAATTAAGCTTGCTGCGCCCGCAATTTAACTCTGTCGGCTCCTATTTAGCAACTTTTTTTTGTTATTTTCACAATAGTTTTTTCTGAGTGCAGATAGTTTCCTTGAAGAGACCGAGTCTGTGTTTCCGCATGAGTACATCCGGAAACGCAGACTCGGGCAGGGCATACCACTCCTTGCCAGTTCGCATAAGATAAATACACAACAAAGCGCTGGTGGCCTAGCGGTAAGAGCGTGCGACTTGCAATCCGGAGGTCGCGGGTTCAATTTCCAGCTCGTACCAATGAGTTTTTCGGAACTTATGTACTACATATCATTTGATATTTACCAGTCGCTTTTCGGTTAAGAAAAACATCGTGAGGAAACCGGACTAATCCCAACAAGGCCTAGTTTACCCTTTGGGTTGAAATGGTCAGATGGCAGTCGCTTTTGTAAAAACTAGTGCCTACGCCAAATCTAGGGATTAGTTGTCAAGCGGACCCCAGGCTCCCATGAGCTGTGGCAAAATGCCGGGACAACGCGAGGAAGAAGAAGATTATAGATAAATACATACATAGAATACACCGATAACTCGGGAATAAATATTCGTGATAAACACACAAATGAATGCCCTGAGCGGGATTCGATTCGAACCCGGGAACTCCTAGTTCATAGGCAGGGTCACTGCCGTACGGCCGTTGAAATTATCTTCCAATTAGAATTGGTACAAACGATTACTTTCTTTATAGTTGCATTCTGAAATTCGATAACGAAAAAACCTAATGATAGTAACAACACGCCCCAAAAGCCAAAGGGTAACGGGGTATGCATAAAACTGTTAAAAGTTCTCGAGTAACGACCGAGTGGAATATGAATTTAAAAAAACCTCGACCAGATTGAGAAGTTTCGCGATACTTTACAAATTGTTCGCAATGTTATTATGGTTTCGGAGAAACGTGAATAAATTCAAAATGGAGGGTGGAACGGGAAGCCACGGCGCGCATGGTTTATTGTATCCGTATTTAAAAAGGAAAGTTTACAATGAAACGTCACAGAATATTTATGGAGGAGTCAAAATTTAAAATGGTGTAGGATCTTTGTAAATATAGTCAGACTGCAGTTAAAAAAAGTCAGTACGAAGTTTTTCAGATTAATTTTAAAAATCGTGCTCTAGTATGGTTTGGAGGCCAATCCGAAATTATATTTTGATGTAAATATGATATCATTTTGTTATTTCTCACGCGTGCGTTTCGCTCGCACACTATATTATAATCTGCATATTATCTTATATGATCACTGTCATCTACTATAGTATTAATTAAAAAATGAATATTGATTATTAATCCGTATTTATCTTCTCAATTCTTTTGTGAAGCATTAATTTGGTGTTTATTTGATTCTCTTCCCGGTATCATTTCTCATATTAAAGTGGCAGGAAGCGGGTGGGCCGTCTCAATAAACCAGGGGCATATCTAACGAAACACAACAGTTGCTTCATCCACTCGTATTTATTGTCTACCTGTAAATGCCGGCTGTAAATTGCCCAGTTCTCTAAATCTCGTATTTTGTTCAATCATAAAATTGCAATAGCAACCCTTTCATGTGCGTAATAAGTTTCAGTTTGAAGGACGCACAAATAAGATATGAGATTGAGAATTTAACTAAGTTGCAAATTGTATTCTTGTTCGCAATACTCGTAGATATATTGAGAGGATTTATTCTACTAAGAGAACATTGTTTTAAAATTGAATAGATATTTTATTTTGCAACCACTTCTATATCTTTACGGATTTTTTGAAATGATTTTATATACGCAGAATTAAGTATTTGTCTTTACGGTATACAATGATTCATTCAGGCCGGCAAGTGAATTGAATACTTATCCATCCAAAATACTGTTTTAGGAAACTACTTGCTTAATGTAAATTTAATTTGTAGAATCGTTGTGTAAACTAAAGTGTTAGGTAGCTCAAACACCAGCCTCAGGCTAGCCGGCCAACTTGACTTTCATTAATGTTACCTTTCAACCTTAAAACATTATTTTAGACGTTGCGGTGCAATTTCAACCCTCTAATACCCTCGAGCTGTGGAGCATAAGGCAACTTTTTTAGTAGGTGAGGAGTAATCTATGATGGTTGGCTCTCTATCATTTTTTGTCACCATGTCTGTCACTTTCTAACAAGTATGTAAGTGCGAAAGTGACGGTCATATTGACAGGCGATAAAAATGGAACCAGTTATATACATAACTATACAGTCGACTAGACCCATATTTGATTTGATTTCATTTTATTTATTTCATAATAATAAATTACAGTATAAATTATGCTATATCTATCTACACGAATTTGTATCATGATCGTCAGCATATTGCAATTTAAATGTCAAAAATGGAAAAAAATACATAATAATAAATAAGCAAGCAATGTAAAATCATGTCAACTTAAAAATTAGAAATACATATATCTAATAATGATCGTCATCTTAAAAACTAAGAACGATATATCAAATAAAAAATCATACAAAATATCCAATAAATTCAAATTAAAATCAAAGTCGAACAAAAGCTTTACAATAAGTTCATATATTCGTTCACTGAATATAGTGGGTTTTTCAATAAAAAGTTCCTCAATTGACGTTCAAATGCTTCGTCAAAATTTTCAGTTCGTACGTAAGTCGGCCTTCCTAGGTGAAATGTGCATTTTTCAGCCTTTTGTGTCCCAAAGCAAAACGTTATTATTAGCACGCCCCTACATATATGTTGCCATTCTTCCTACCTTTCGAGCAGTTATAATTCCAAATATGCTACTAAGGCTTAAAGGCGATTGTATATTGAAAGGTACCATATTTTAAAAATATTACTACGTGTAAGTAGAGACAAACATTTTTTGTGAGAATCTGGTTGTCACTGTTGACAGCTGACAGACTAATCAGACCATATCCGTCTGATAACAAGAAATTGCTATCTGAATAGGCCTCTAGAGTAGAGTTTTGTATCCTGATCAAGTGACAGATCAGACAGATATAGTAGAATCATGAGCGTAGCGTGTAGGTACTACTTATTACAAAATCTTAAGTTTAGCAAGACTCTAAAGGCACAACGCAGGTGTAAATCTTAGTCAGGCAAATCAATTTTTCACTTCAGCAGCGAGAGCATAAATTAGAAGCGACAGATACAACATGGAATACATTAAATAAATAACCTTTAAAAGACTGTTTCTTATTTTATGATAAATCAACAACTCAGTTGAGTATTTGTTTCACAAAAGAAGTGAGAAATGGAGTGTAAATCAATTTATTAAAAAATAATAAATTGCTGCAGCTACATAATAATAGTAGTTTATGTGACTGCTACATAATGAAAAAATGGAACTTACTTGGTTCGTTTCTTAAACCCTTTTTTTTTTGACGCACCCCCGGGCTGGGGAAGCACATTAGGGGGTGGTATGCTCTGCTAGCCAGAGGAAGGGGATGAGAATACCCACTAACATCCCCTGCGGCGTCACCCTCTTTGCCGTTAGGGGACCGTCATGGGATCGCTTACGGCATTCTATCCGCGTAGCCCCCGGCAGCCCGACCAACCTGTGTCGGACACCCGCGCCGATGAGGAAGAGAACCAGGACGCTTTGGCTCTCCTCCCAGACGTGCAGAGCCGTTCCGTGTGGGCCCCCAACCCACTGACTCTACGAGGGGGAGGAACTAGCTGTTAGCTAGGGCATATTGCCTACGTCTCCTCCCTCTCCGCCTACGCCGGAGCGGTGGCTCATCTGCACTATCTTCGCGCAACCGCTCCGCTGCTTCCTTTTGGGAAATCACGGTTTCGCAAAAGGGCTCAACTTCCTTCCATGCCCTCTTGCTGCGCAACATGGCCGACACGACGTTGTGCAGCGAGAGGTCCCCACTCGTGATTTCCGCGGTCACCACCGTGTTTTGGCGTTCCACAGCCCATCGCCTGTGTTTCTTAAACCCACACTTGTGTTTTAATGCCTAATTATGTAGAGTTACATACACTATTTTATCTACACACATATTACAAACTTTCTATTATATATTCACTAACCGAAATTACAGCCAACATTGGGGCGTCGTTGCTCTTTGGCGGAATTCGCGGATATGTGGCGGCGTCGCCGAAATATCTTTATCGCTCATTTTAAACGAGACTTTTGTTATAGTTACTTAAAAAACAACAAAACAAGCTCATTTTATATTGAAGACTAATTAAAAGATAAACTGTACGTCAAATGCCGGCAAATGAAAACTTTTTCATGCATGTCCCACATTCGTAGTTTCTTTTAATTCAGAGACAAACTAGAGTCGGAGGCCTATTTTCGTATCGTTCGAGACAAACTAACATGCGAGTTTTATCAAAATTGTATGCAATTGACATTTCATGTCGAAGAAAAAGACATCTCGACTGATAATAGAATAGAGGCAAAGAGTAGTATAAAATTAGAGATCGAACCGAATTGCTTTTTTTCAGAGATGTTCGAATTTTGAATGTACCAAATAAATTTTGATGTAGTAATTTTTAAGCCTAGTAATAAATGTAAAGATGACTTTCCCCCGGTATTGCTCAATGGCGTCCCTTTAAAACAAGTATCTGTATTTAAGTACCTAGGACATGTAGTGTGTGATAACATGAAGGATGACGAGGATGTAAAAAGGGAGCGTAGGGCGCTGGCGACTAGAGTAGTAGTAGTAGAGCAAATATGCTGGCACATAGATTTAGGCGTTGCACCGCGCCAGTAAAAATAACATTGTTTCGAGCTTTTTGCCCTACTTTCTATACATGTGCACTATGGACCAGCTATCAGCTATACGCCTGTGGGACAACCGCAACAGTCTCCTGGCAGTTATAGCTGACAGGTTTGACAGTCAGCTTCTTGTGCACTGGACCAGGGTATACTCAGTGGTAGCTACATACACATGACTCACATGAGTGTATGTAGTTATTACTGGTATATGTGCCTGGCTCCAGTTTAAACCCTAAAATATTTTAAGTTTAATTTATTTCAATAATAATATGATATAACTTTTTAGAGTAAGTCAAACTAACACTGTATGGACCAAGGTCTGAAATAAATGATATTTATTTATTTTTTATTAAAAATTTTTTAATGAAGCAATTACATTATTTTCACAGGTAAGAAATTTTGTTGTAACAAAACAGTTTATCTTAATGTTGGTCATTATTTACGGATTTTTAAGGCATCATAGAATGTTTATGATATGTGTGTAGGTAAATAGGTATGTTTATTTAATATCTCACCATGTTAGAATATCGCCTGGAGGTAAAAACATCATCGCGAAAGAATCGTAATGGCTTCATAAAATATATTGAAAAGGTAATCGCTTCCTTTGGGGAGAATAACAGATTCTTTGCTCCAGCGTTGAAAATGACCTGAATTAAGTTTTAACATTCAATCGTCGGGTGTTTACCCTCGAGAGCGATCGCTATTCGCCGCCTCGCCCCAATTCTATTTCTGTTTTTATCAACAAAATTATAATAAGATACCAAAACATGTAAAAGAATCTAACACCATGAGCATTTTTAAAACGAATCTAAAAACTTATATTGTAAATAACATCCCTATAATCCAAACCTAAATGCGGCCCTGGCCAATTACCGCTGATCACTACTTACAATTAGTGCAGGTGTACGGCGTATTTAACTTAAGTATGTATTTAAACTTACTTCTACCCACTATACCCTCACTTCACACAATTGTTGTTATTATGTTATTGTTACCTAACTTAAGAATTAAATATACTTAAAGTAGTAAAATTAAAATTGGAATTGCAAATTTGTGGCTCACGGACGCAAACTAACAAATTAACATAGAAGTAATTAGTGCATGTATGTTTCTCATTAAGTGAAATGTATATTGCTTTTGATATCAATAAAAAATTCTTTAACCACAATATTCCGCAATTTTTCGACACTCGCAAAGGAATCAAAACCTACAGGGTACTTCCCGTGAACTCAGAATCTTGAAATTTGGTACGAAGCAACGTCCTATAGCACAGATAAAGGATTAATTGCGAAAACCGTAAATATTTAGTTACATCATATAATAAAAATATTTTTAATAATTGATATGACTCGGTTGTCGTGATGGGTGAACTTTTACTTATATACTTACAGGTTTGTACGGAACCCTCGGTGCGCGAGTCCGACTCGCACTTGGCCGATTTTTAATGCTTGTCGTTTCTTGTGCTATATCAACTACGACATGTAATTAATTAGAAGTCGCATCTCATATTTACAATCCTAATTCGTGTGGCCGACACGCAAACATTGACCGGTTCTTTTAAACAGTAAAATCAACAACAACAATGAACAAGAAATGTAAATCGCTTCTAAAACGTTGTCATTAAGTCAGAGCGGATAAAATAGTAGATCGTACACCGAACCACTTAGAGCTATTTCCCGAGGATTGCGTGATAGCAACACTTAATTTACAAGCTCCGTTTAATTTGAACTATTTTGAGGCTCAGTCTGGAATTTAAATATCTACAGATAAGAAGCTCACGCGAAAGTACGCCGCCGCAACAACGGCCTGCTAAATTACGCTCTTAGCGAATAAATGCGCTTCAAATATTCTCACTGCAATTCTTTTCCTCCGGCACATTAAAGGTTTTACTGCCATTGATGGTGAATTCTTACACTTTTAGGTCAGCGTTATGTTCTCCCTGGTTTATGTAGATGGTATTTATTTTCTTCTCACTGTATACTTTTAAATTGTTTGTAAATAACAACGTAGGATATCTAGATAGTTAACTACGGAAATTAATAAATAATATTTATACTATAACTTTAGTTTAGGTTTATATCTCGAAATTAATAATAGTTGATTGCGTCTCGAGGGAGCAAAATGACATATTTACAGCGTGAGCGTACATTAAATCCTGAACGATGCGCCTGATTCACAATCCTTAAAGCCCTTAAGTCCTTTAGTCTTTAAAAGCTATCACTGTACAATATTATTTTCAATAAATATTTGTATTTGTGTTATATTTCAAATATTAATTACTTACTTATGCTAAAAAATATTGTATATATGCACGTAATCCATTGTGTGCATAATATTTTCATATTTCATTGTGTTAATATTTTATAGTGGCAATAAAATGTCCTAAAACAGAAAAGTGCCACTTTGATCCCTCCTAGGAGGGAAGAAAAAGCACTTTTCCGAATAAATAGGTTATGTGAAAATAAAATTTTATCAAAAGAAGAAGCATTCACAAATAAAATGTTTATTCTAAGCTATTCAAATGATAGTCGCCAATAAAAGCCCGCACGCGCTGGGCTCAGAGCGTTTGCAACAAAGTGCAGAGATTAGACGCAGGCCCATCAATTACGAATAATCCGAGACACGTGCGTGGCGTTCTTCGTAAACCTATTGGGATAATTGAAGTTTTCTCTTTACGGGCATAGGCAAAGTTCAAGCTTATGTTAATGTTGTAGTGATAATCAAGTCCAAATTAACATTCATAAATTTAATTTACACTTTATGTATGTATAAATATTTTATGCATGTTGTTAAATTTCCACCGTTACCGGAAATACAAGGCGGCTGGTGGTTATTAACTAAGGTTCTTACGACTGAAATCGGAAAAAGTCTCAGTTTCAGCTTTCTAGCACTTTTAACGACAGACGGACATCCTCTTCTTCCTCGGTCCCTAACTGCTGAGGATCGCGATCATGTATGCTCCGTCTTCATATTGTGTGGACACGCACTGCATGTGGCCACCAACCATCCCCTTCAGAGCATCAGACCATCTCGTGTGGGTGCTCTTCCTTGCGCACGCTTACCATCCATTTGACCCGAGATAATCTGCCTTTCTAGGTCATGCTTTTTAGACCGCATGATATGACCAAAAAAGCTGAGTGCGCGTTCTTGACATATTGTAGAGAGCCGTATGGTGATTTTCAGCTCCTCTAGGATGGACTTATTATTTCTCATAGCCGTCCAGGGTATGCGTAGGAGTCTTCGCCAACACCACATCTCAAATGCGTCGATTTTTGCCAAGTCGTGACTTTTCAAGCTCCATGACTCGGCACCGTAAACAAAGATCGAGAAGACCAAAGATCGAGTCAAGTGCACCTTGGTTGAACGACTTCGAAGAAGCTTCTGTTCCTCCAGATCTTGTCGAGGTTCGCCATAGCACTCTTGGCCACGCCAGATCTACGGCGTATTTCGTCAGTGCAGCCACCGTCATGGGTTATCAGCGACTCGAGATACACAAATTCACTCACTTTTTCATATTAAATGAGTGATGGGAAGTAGATTGCTCGGTCTACCATCATTATTTTCGTTTTTGAATGGTTAAACTTAAGACCAAGCCTAGCACTCTCAACCTCTCTCTCAATAGACGGACATAGCGAAACTAAAAATGGAAAGCAGAACCTATTCTGCTTACTATGCTGATAGTTTTAGTTTTTAGTGATATACCTACATTTTATATAAATTATATCCAATAAATTAAAATAATTAAACGTCATGTTTATTTGAATGGCAATCTCGATAGGTAGGTAATATTGCGAGTGATAATTAAATATGTACCTGGTTGAATCCCAAGCGCCCGTCCGGCAGGCTATTTTGTGAAATATTCACTCAGCCTTGTCGGGCAACTAAACAGAATAACCAATTAACCACCCCTAGCAAAATGTTCCTTTAGGTGACCATTATTATGATATACGTATATAATATAACTGCGTAATTTTCTCTCATAACTAAGGTTACATAATAATAAAAATAAACTTTGTTAATACAAGTATGTATGTGTGTAATACGGACAGATAGCATTAGGTTAGGCCAGTAAACTTTCTACTACATTAATAATGTGATTACGCCCTCGAAGTTCAGTAACGACTTATATACCTACGTAAAACATAAAACGTATTAATTACAATAAGTACTGGGGTTTGTAAACAAAACAGTGAAATGTTAATGGGCTGAAGTTACCGCCACACCTGCGGTTTCACGGAGTCGACTGCTAGCGTTTCTGTTAAAGAGGGTAAATGAGGTTGTCTATAGCGCCCTCTCGCGACCCACCGGCGCACAAAACGACAAAGAGAGGCACGGCAACATTTACAGAGAAAATGCCCTTAGGGCAGCGAGTAGTCCGGCCCTCCACCCTTTGTTTTCTTACTCCGCCCTCCATGCCGCGACCGGGTTCGCAGACTTACTAAACCGTCATAAATTCATAATTTTAGTACGTAGTATAAAAGATTGTAACTTGCCTCGGATTTTCTACTTAAATTGCAAAACCTAACCGTTTAATTTTATGAGTACACCGAAATTTATTACAAAAATTTTAGCGTCATACCTATACACATCAGATTGAAGATAAACAATTTCAACTAACGGGCGCCATGTGGAAGAGAAACGCGTGCGTCTTAAACGTTATTACAGCCTTAAATTAATCTACAGATCAGTGCGTTTGGGCATGTGTATCTAAAAGCGTTCTGTGCGTGTACTCACTTAAGCGTACAATTTAATACACAAGGTTAAAAGGTTTCCCGGCAATGAACCGCCTCCAGACGGCGGCACGTATATCTCCGCACCGCAGGAATTTCTAAATCTTCATAAGATAATGGATCGCTACGAAAGAAAAGGACCTCTCCGGCGTGGAACTTTGTTGAATTCCTGACTTGTAATTAATAAAATTACTTTTTGGGAGCTTTCTTCGACTTCAAAGAATTTTAGCATAAAAGAAAAAAGTTAAGTAGATGAATTATTTTTGAATTATAAAAGGAATAATTTTAGATGTTTATATACTTAGGAGTTGTTCCAAAGAATTTTCTTTGTCTCCTGGCGGGTTCGTAACTCATGCTGTTGCAGAAACTCCGTGTCTTTGTAACGTAGGTAGGATCATTAACATAATATTGAGAGAAAAAAATACTTACGTAAATTTCAATATCATTCGAAGAATAAAATATCTTCTAAAGTGAATTGAAACCAGCGGAGCCCTATCCACCACAAATGCAATGGAATCGCATTTAACCCGGACTGTCAGGAAAGTATTTACTTTCCAATCCAATTCTACTTGACTTATCCTATAAATTATTATTAAAATGCCTTTCTTTTCCTTGTAGTGTTTTACTGGATGTTATAACAGTACGGCTTTTTGATCTGGGGTCTAATAAAAAGTCAACATTTTAGGTTCACGGCAATATACCTAAATTATCTCAATATATATGTCACCGGGATGTACTTGTTAGATTATTATTAACCTATGTAAAAATTGTATTACGTATAAAACTAGCCTGTGTCTCTTTGACGTCCAATTTCAATGAAATTTTGTGCTATTTAAACACTTAAATCAACATTACGGGAAGTTTGCACAATTTGTGATTTATGTGGGTACGATACGAAACCACCTGTTGATAAAATAAATGTAGTGGTAACTTAAAATAGTAGTTAATCTACTAATAAGATTTGTAAACTATTTTGAAGTGATTATATGTATTAATATTACTAATTAGTAATTATGTATAACGGAGTTTGTTGAAAAGATGTTGTAATCATTTTATTCTGCATTATTCGATAAATAGATAAGGTACATGACAAGCTAGTGGCATGATGAACCAGTTGCGAGTGGCTGGTTATCAGTGGATATAAAAGGGCCCGACCCAATTCATTTGGAGCATTCTTCTTTGCGCGGCAGCACTGAGTTAATCGTCGCCACAGGAATATTGAAAGTTAAGTAAATACTATATTGATGATTATTTTCATGTTTATGTACTCACTTGATTAAATTGATGAATTAATTATTAAATAATTAATTCAGCCATATATTGGTGAACTATAAGTATTAGTGATTGTATTTATTAGTGGTTAATGATAAGGTGAATAAATAGGATTATTAACTCTAATAAAAAGTTTTTATTTTCAGTTATATTTGTTCATTATTTTTTTTATCATACTAGTAACACAAGAAGCATCTAGTGATTATTTTAGCAGTTTCAAATAATTCTGAATCAACGTAAATAAATGCCTTGAACACAAATTATGCCAAATTTATACAGTTAACTTAGTGTTATCAAGCAGTATTGAGAATTTAAGGTAATACTGACAATTAAGTCTGTTTCAATTGCTTGTTTACATAACAGTGTGGTTTGCTTTTATTTACTTAGACATCTACTTTTACTTAGTTTTATACCCCAGGGATCTGTTTTAAGTCCGTTGCTATTTATATTGTACACCGCTGACCTGGTGCTGACTCAAATACTGTGATGTACATCTGTACGCAGATGACACACAACTTTATCACTCCTTTAAACCACAAGAAATGACTATAGCCCTAAAGAAGATAAACAACGACCTGAATACAATAGCGGATTGGTCTTTAGTCGCAGTTTGGGGTAATGGGTAGTTAGTACAGGACAGAAAAATAGTAAGCACATAATTGATTATAAGTAGTCGATGCATACTATTTTCATATTTTATTGTGTTAATATTTTATACTGGCAATAAAATATTCTTAAACAGAAAACTTTGATCCCTTCCAGTAGGGACGAAAAAGCCCACTTCTGAATACGTGATGTGAAAAAAATATACACAACACATTACCAGGCGGACTGGCTAATACTGATCTGTCACGCGGTCAACGCCACCTTCAGTCCTTTTAAAGCCGTCATCGTAAATTAATACGCGGGAGCTCAAAATTTATTTTATGAAAATAAAATTCAAGATAAAAATTCACCTATTCTGCAAGTAGACATCAGGGCTCTTTTATAAGTCAATAGACATGGCAACATTTATAAATGCAATTGCCAAAACCTGGGTAGCCAATTAACTCATGTGTGTTTAGTGATAAAAAACACGTGAGTTAATCCATAAAATGAGCTCAATGTTACATTGTTAGTATGTGTCACGACAGTTAAAATTCGAAAATTGACATTATAATATTTTTTTCTGGATTCCGCTATTTTTTTTTTAGGTTTCCGTAGCCAAAATGACAAAAACGAAAACTTAATAGTTTCCTTCCGTCTGTTTGTCCCTCTGTCGTTCGGCTGTCTCTTTGTAGGTTGCAGTTATTTATCTCAAAAATAATAAGGTACCTATATTTGGATGTAATTTGGAACATATGTGTATTTTGCGAGCCGCTACTAAGTTTTGAGGCACTCCATAAATCTAAAAAAAAAGGTTAATGTCAACGTGTAACACATAATTTCAAAGGGTCTTTAAATATAAGATATATGGATTTTCAAAAAAGTAAATATATTTTCTTAAATAAACTTTATTTTTATTTTAGTTAACTTTGCACCGATTTGATTAGAACAAAGTCAGGAGTGTCACTATTACTACATAAAGGTTATATTTTTATAGAACTTTGATATTAATGATGGCCACATTTTGTCATGACAGATGCCATGCAGAGTTATTTTAGTCCGACTCTTAGTTTTTAAAATAATTACTTTTAAAGTCAAAAATAATGTGTGTCCCTCTCTTTACCGTTTGCACCAGGTGTATAAAAAATATAAATAAAATGAAGAAATAAAGTTGAATAAAATACTTTTCACGAAAAGTATTTTGAACATGATCGGTTGACCCACTGATGAGCTTATTTAAAAAAAAAAAACTCGTCTTATTAAAATGATGTAACCGCCGGGAGGCTACGCCCTTTTTCTATTTTTGTATCGTATGAAGGTACGGACCCCTCCATTGTACTTGACCCAACACGCACTTGTCCGGTTTTTTCTTTCCTTTAAATTGGGTTCTATTGGTACATTGTTGTTGACGATTTAAAATTAAAAATTTATTGATTGGTCCATTTACTTGTAACACATTATGATATATATTTACCAGTATGAGATATATAAAACTGCACTTAAATGATAATACTTAATATTTTGATAAACTATTAAGCTAGTTTCTTTCATTTATTCTTATTTTGCAGCTTAAGATATTTACAGGAGTAAGTGTGTTAAATTAATTATTAATTTTTATATGTTAGGTACTACTTACTAATACTACTTTCAGAGTTCACACACTAATCCGCGAGCAAGATACATTGAGAAGATTAGCATCATAACAGTATCAAAATTAAAACTTCATCTTCGAATTGGGCCTGAAGCAACGGAGAGGACAATATCATATATGTATTCATATATATTATTAGGTACGTCGGCAATGGTGTAGACCGAAGAGTAACCAATAACACGTGTGCTACGCCGTAGTCCGTAGAATCGTGTGTTAGGCGTGTTGTAGAAATACAATGGTATCTATATAATGTGAATAATTATTCTAATAACATTAAAATAATATAATATTAGTATTTTTTTTTTATATAACATTACGTTCGTTACGTTCGGCGTTCGTTACGGTAACGGCTATAAATAGCTGTATTTTTCGGTTGAACTTGAAACTGTGAGATTTAGCGGCACGGCTAGGTTTGGCGTGACATGCCTAATGACACGAATCAAGGTCGTATCAAAACAAGATGAAAACTTTACAATAATTTTAAAACAGAAACAACCTCTATGTTCAAATGAAACTGGTTATAGTACTTCGATGGAAGGTCGGCTTATCTGTGGCAATATAGGCACAATCGCAATGGCTGCCTGCATGTCGCGTCGGTCGCACGCCGGTGCAGGCCTGGAACATAACGGATAAACGCTACAGCACGACTTGTATGCTTTGTAGCTGTACAGGATGGCAATGCAAGTATATTTATACTGTTTATTTATTTATTATTATTTGCTTGCCGGGGTCCTCTAACCCCGCTGCCGGGCAAGGCCTCCCTTCTTTCCACAACTACTATCACTACTACTTAACTACTGTTTATATTTTGTAATCATATTGTTAATTTTCAATGTGATTTCGCAAGTTGAAAAAAATAATAACGAAAGTTTTTTTTTTATTATATATTTATTTTATGTTGTTAGGGAGATTGCTTAATTCCTATGCTTTGAACAGTAATATGTCATACTAATATATATTCAACACATAGCAACAACCAGAATATAGGTACAGTAAAACTAACAGCCCGATTCGAAGAATGAGATACGATAACGATAAGTTCTGGTTTAGATAAGTTCTCATTTAGATATCGTTTGTATGTCGTATATTGACAGAAGCAGCTCGATTCGGTAAACCAATGTCACTTTGACGTTAGAAATATCGTAGATAGATCTTATTGGTATCACAGCGGAATCGAAATAAACGTCAATTTCGACATGTCGTTTAGTTATCGATCATTTAAAAATCTTTCCAAGATCATTAACTTGTCTTAATCATTCTTTGAATCGGGCCGTAAGTGGGAAACCTCGATAGCTGGTGCGACAGTGAAACAAAACAAACCTCGATTTTCTGAGACTATATTAATTTGAAAGAATATGTTTGCTCAATTGTATTCTTAGAATTGTATAGGAATTGATCTCTGTAATTGAAATAAGGTCTTCTCTGATTCAGACTTTATTGCAGATCAATTTCCGTATTGTTTACTTATTACTACTCGTAGTTTACCCACAAAATCCACACTTTGCTAATTGTGTTTAAACGATTTCATGCTTTACTTTGAGTTTGATAGAGGTTTTGAGTTAGTTTAAGTAGTTAAAAATATCGAAAAGAAGGATAATTTTGTAAGTACGAGAAAAACCAAAACTTAATATCCATTTATTAAAGTAGTAAGACAAAATGAAGTCTGTGTTGAATTTAATGGGACAAAATCTATCCTTTGTAGGATTATTCAGAATAAATAAAAAAGGCTACAATGTTCTGAAGGACAAGGATGATTTTACCTATTTAGGATTCCGTACCTCAAAAGAAAAAAAAGGAACGCTTGTAGAATCATTTTGCTGTCCGTCCGTCCATCCGCCCGTCTATCCATCCGTCCGTCTGTCTGTCGGTTTGTCAATACCTTTTATATCGGGAACGCGTGGAGGTAGCAAAATGAAATTAAAACCATATACCTACTCAAGTAGTCCCTTGAAGCTGAGAAAAAAACCAAACTTATGTGTTAACGTAAAAAAGATACGGCCGTTTATGCAGCAAAAAACGTATATGTCAAATTTCAACACTCTCAGGGAAATCAAATTTTATAGGGTACTTCCAGTTAACCTATAACTATGAAATTTGTCAAGGAAATCGTCTTACACTACGTACAGGCAAGTATCGGATTTATAAATTTGCATAAATTAGATATTATTATTTATCGTATGGCTTCGTTACATGTCACTGGATATAAAACGGTAGAGAGTATAAATTATAGTAAGTAACAAAAAGAATCCGTAAGAATAACATCCGTAATATAAATGATCTTACCAGAATTCAAACCCGTGGACAGGGTTACTAGTTACTACCGACTAGGTTAGAAGGCCGTTAAATGAGACCTACTTGGCCCCCATAAGCCATATTTAGACGGTCCAAGAACTTTCATGCAATATTAGACACATCGCTAACTACGTGCTAACTACAGAGTACAATAAATTCAGACGACATACCGCAATGTAACGAAAATCGTATTCAAGTTCTTGAAGCATCTAAATGGGGTTTTACTCGTATTCATAAACGAACTACAAACCTCAATTAGTTAATATGTGTTTTATCCTTTTCTTACAAATACATAAGTCAAAATGACAGACAAAGACAACCGACTATTAGTTAAATGAGGCTTGTAGCGCGTTTATGACTAAGGGGGATCTTTATGTTTAAGTTTCCTGTGTTAATGAACATTATCTAGTGGTAAGGTATTTAAAGATGCACAGAACATATGACATATCACCGGCGGCAAAAGCTTTCAGCTAAATAAATTGATCCATTTGCCACGCCACCGCAATTCGGCCATGCTGTTTACAATTGACACGAGCGGGCACAATATTGCCTAAGTGTATACTCGTACCTTAATATTGTACACAGTACATTATATTTGTACTCGTTCCTTTTGTCTCTCCTGAATTTAGTAACGTTTCGGCCAAGATGCATGGGCAAGTAATAACAAAATAAGATAAAATCAACAGAAGGACATGATGTCATGAGGTAACGACTGAATAAGAAGGTAGAATAATTACTATTTAAGGTAGAATAATCTTACTCGATTAAGTAAATCAAAATGGTCGACAATATATCTAAAATTAAAATTTAAACACTTTCGGACCAACTTAGTTTATAATGTATTATATATTATAGAATATAGTTGTATTTTTGTTGTAGGTCATATAAGTACCATTGTATATATATATATATAGGTTATTGGTAAACTAAAGACTTTTTCTTTTTTTGCGCCATTTGGTACAGTAGATACGGATGTCTACAGTCTCCAATTCTCCCCCAATCGCTCAAAGCCAAAAGGTTAACTGGAAGAGTTCCTCAAAGGGGTAAGGTTGCCTTTGTACTAATGACGAGTGTTTTTCCTGTTTTGTTTTCATTTTTGTACAATAAAGTGTTTTACTAATACTACTACTAAATGCTAAGTAAAAGGCCTATACTTACTGACAAACAATAGAAATAAGAGACATTGCTATCACAAACTCGTAGGTCAAAGAATATATTTTTTATAGAAACATTATGCAATGTATTCGTATAAAAAATATATTCGTGGCCAACGTCGTGTGCATGGGTAATAACAGATTACCCAAAGCTGTATTCTACTCAGAACTCTCTAGCGGAAAGAGGAAACAGGGGGTCAGTACTTGCGCCATAAAGACGTCCTCAAGCATCACCTCGACCGTCACTTGCGGTATACCGAGTGATTCCTGGGAGAAACTTGCGATGGGTAGAATGGCGCGCAACTGTTCATAAAAGAATAGAGCAATACGAGCAGCGGCGCTTGGAAGACTTGAATGCTAAGCGCCATCTCAGTAAGACGCGACCGTAGCCCTCGTATACCTACAACCCGGCTGGCCAGCTTTATTGCGAACCATATTATGATCGCATTTTCAAAACCAATTGGGCTTCGCGAGTCACGTTAGAGCATTTCATGTTTCCGATTAAAAACAGTTGGAGGAGTCGCCGCCGTCGGATACGGCGAGGAAGACTATTTATATATATATTACTTTACAATACGAAAAAACTACTTTATTAGCATTTCACAAAAAAACTGTTTTATTAGTTTTTCACCATATATCATTAAAATTCCAGAAGAATAAATTATTTGGTCAATTTACTGATTATTATACTTTAACCGTGATAGAAATTTTACTAAATAATCAATCAATCAACCGGAGTCCGCCCTAACTCGTATTTATGACTAACTTCCGAAGCACGGTGACTCAATATTGTCAATTATAGCATGTATTTCTAAAAGTAAAAGGCAGTATATTCTTATAACATTCATAGATTTCAGTAAGTATATTTTAATATCAACCGCCCATGACATTACGAAAATACCTGTCGCAGACAGCATTCATCATTTTTTTTACTTCACGTACCAATAAAACCGGAAACGATGTGTTACTTAATACCTGTGAAATATACTTAATACAGGTTTTCATATAACAATTAATAGAATCGTAAAATCACATCTAAACATTTACATGCCTTCCATTGATCGTTTAAAATGTTTAGATTGATAAGAAAAAGTTTATTAGCTAAAAATTATTTACTTTACCTTAGTGTGAGTTCAATAACCTGTATAACAAAACTTAAACCAGATTAATTTAATAGCAAACTTAAGTAAACCAACTGCTCCGATTCCGGGAATGTAATATAAGTACCCCGTTTTTGAAAAACAATAACCTCGGGACATTGCGCGGAAACCTTTATACGGAAGAGACTCAATGAAGTTGCACGCAGAAGTATTTCCATGCAATAACGCTGCCACTTTAAGTCAAAAGAGAGTAAGTATGTATGAAGGTAATAGATACATAGAACCTTTTACAGCCACAGGTACGAGGCTTCGTCTCGCCTCGCCGAAGATTCTTGCCGAGCGAGCGGAGATATTGCGTACTTACCGGCCTTGCCTCTAATAACACCACCGATATCGTTTGTGTAAGGAAAAATACGAAATGAATTGGAAACTAGCCACCGCCTTATGGTTTTCAATCTTGGTTTGCAATTTGCCTGCGGCGTATTGCTTTTTTAATTTTGATCTGGGACGCTTTTGATTTTTTTAGATTAACTATAATTTACAAGCCTGTTAATTCTACTCAGTAGTACAATACTATTCAGCAAACATATTAGTAATAAATAATATAACAATCCTAAGAAATCAACTAATTCAGCAGAGTTCTAAAATTAGTCTACAATTTTACTTTTAGTAATCAAACGTTACTTGCGTAACATACGTTTGAATACACAACATTTAAATTGAAAATACAAGGAATCTACTTACAACATTGCCCTTAACTATTGTATATAAAATGACTTGTAAATGTAAATATTTACCGATAAATATCATATCATATCATACCAATATTTTTACTTTGTAATAAATATTGAAACAAGATAATTTGTCAAATCAAGCCGATTTAAACAATATTGAAATATCCATTGAACTTGTTACATAGGTACCTATTTATTTTTTAAATGTTGTTATTAAACAATGATTAAAATAAGGATGAAAGATTATTAAAACAGTATCGTAAAGTAAAAACTTCAATAGTTTAATAGTAAATCATAATAAATATCCAATCGTACATGACTTTTTACTAATGTTTGGTAGATGGAACTGCGGGAAGTAGTTTTATGTTCTGTACCACTCAAAGTTGCTCCAAGATCTCGTTGTATTATTTATATGAAAGCTAATTTATATTATAACAGGAAACTTGTTTCCTATCGTAATTGCCCAATAGTCGTAATGTATTGATCCATCTTTAATTTCATTATCTGTAACTAGAAAATAAATCAAATGATAAATATCTTTTGATTTTAATGTGTTATTATAAGCGGAGACGCTACGATTTAAATTATAAACTAATAGTACATTACGATACAAGTGCGAAAAATAGGAAATTTGAAACGAGTGGCGATAAATTAAAACACGACCGAAGGGAGTGTTTTAAATCGACACGAGTTGCGAATTACGTATTCGCACATGTATCGTACAACGTTTTACAGTACATATGGCCCTTTAAGAGTCCTTATTCCTACAGACGAGCGTATTTTGTGAAATGCTTCCTTTTTCATTCAAGATTACGACGTAACTATTAGTATTTATTCAAAAACTGGTAACGTACTTAAATAATCGTTTCCTAAACTAGCGGCTCCAACAGTTCAAATTTTCATTTTCTCTTTTAAACCTCTTTTTTAATGAGTTTTTTTGGGAGCCTTTTCCAAATTTTGCAGTGAGATGTGGCGTTTCGGTTCTCAATTTTGCTGTAAACAAGAATCATTTGGTACATGAATGACTACAGTTTGATTCAACATATCTCGTACGAGGGGCTGGAATGATTAACAATCGAAGATTCATTTGAAAAAACTGATAAAATACCTTCCGAGTTTTCTTCATTTTTTTGGCGAAAACAGGGTTTTATTATATTTTTTTTTTCGGAAATTGTACGCATATTTTGCTTTAAAAATAATATTATAGCAAACTGTAACTTTATGTTAACCTATAAAAAAAAAATCATAACTATGGGACCTACATTGCCGTAAATTTATATTTTTTTAAAACACGTATAAATCACGCAGCAGCGACGCCCCGCTCTCAGTCCGCGCGGAGCGCGCTTAGAGGACGGACCTGTGCTCGATTGTCAGGCATTCGTTTCGATCGTAATCAGCTACGGAGTTCCGAGAAGTGCTATATACTGCGATTAGAAAATCTTAATAAAAGTTCATTTTTTACACTATGCTTAACAGACTCTCGCTTATTGATGGATTTTCAGTGGTCCTTTTTTTATACTACGTCGGTGGCAAACAAGCTTACGGCCCGCCTGATGGTAAGCAGTATCCGTAGCCTATGTACGCCTGCAACTCCAGAGGAGTTACATGCGCGTTGCCGACTCTAATCCCCTCCCGCCCCTCGTTGAGCTCTGGCAACCTTACTCACCGGCAGGAACACAACACTATGAGTAGGGTCTAGTGTTATTTGGCTGCGATTTTCTGAAAAACGCATTTTTACTTGAAATTACGTTAGGGTTTGCATTTGCATTATTATTTTTGCCCCGGATGAAGTCCAAGTTCTCATGATGGAGTCAGGAGTTGGTCACCAGAACTCCTAATCTACTCATTATAATCCCATCGTGTTTGGGCTCAAAAGATTTGCCCTGACGAACACCATCGATCTAGATGAGGTCCAGGGTCTCATGATGGAGTCAGGAGTTGGTCACCAGGACTCTTAATCTACTTATCATAACGCCATCGTGTTTGGGCTCAATAGATTTGCCCTGACGAGCACCATCAATCTAGATAAAGTCCAGGGTCTCATGATGGAGTCAGGAGTTGGTCACTAGAACTCCTAATCTACTCATTATAATTCCATCGTGTTTTGGCTCAAAAGATTAGCCCTGACGAGTACCATCGATCTAGATGAGGCCCAGGGTCTCATGATGGAGTCAGGAGTTGGTCACCAGAACTCGTAATCTATTTATCATAACTCCATCGTGTTTGGGCTCAATAGATTTACCCCGACAAGCACCATCAAATTACCATTATGAAGAATAGATTAGGAGTTCTGGTGACCAACAACTCCTGAGTCCATCATGAGACCCTCGACTTAATCTAGATCGATGGTACTCGTCAGGGCAAATCTTTTGAGCCCAAACACGATGGAGTTATGATGAATAGACTAGGAGTTCTGGTGACCAACTCCTGAGTCCATCATGAGACCCTGGACTTCATCTAGATTGATGGTGCTCATCAGGGTAAATCTATTGAGCCCAAACTCGATGGAGTTATGATGAGTAGTTTAGGAGTTCTGGGGAGTTCTGGTGACCAACTCCTGACTCCGTCATGAGACCCTGGACCTCATCTAGATCGATGGTGTTCGTCAGGGCAAATCTTTTGAGCCCAAGCACGATGGAATTATAATGAGTAGATTAGGAGTTCTGGTGACCAACTCCTGACTCCATCATAAGAACTTGGATGGACTTCATTCGGGTCATAAATAATAATACAAACCCTAACGTGATTTCAAATAACACTGAAACTCTATAGCACTAATGTGCGCAAACGATTGGCATCTTGACTAGGCAGCATGGGTGCGTAGCCACCATGCCAATCGATACGACAACGAAACACTATCTGTCTCTCTCTCGTACTAATATGCACAAACGATTGGCATCTTGGCTGGGCAGCATGGGTGCGTAGCCAACATGCCAAACGTTTACGATACGACAAGGAAACACTATCTGTCTCTCTATCGCACTAATATGCGCAATCGATTGGCTTCTTGGCTAGGTATCATGGGTGCGTGGCCAACATGCCAATCGTTTACGATACGACAACGAAACACTACTGTCTCTCTATCGCACTAATATACGCAAACGATTGGTATTTTGGCTAGGCACCAAGCAAGTGTGTGGCCAACATGCCAATCGTTTACGATACGACAACGAAACACTATCTGTCTCTCTATCGCACTAATATACTTTATTTATACCTGCAGTCATTTACTAACTTCTTCATTTTCCATTGGTGTGAAAGAGACAGAATAAAGAGCAAGGGTTATAGTACACTCTGTAGTCTGTACACTTAGTAGTAGTGTACATAAAAAAAAAAACTACTGTGCATATACAATAAAATAAAGAGTGCCCATATGATATCATATGACACTAAAATTAATGTTGCTTGAAATTATATTGAAAACTATCAAGATTATTCTAGTCTGCATTGAAACGCGCGTCGCGTTGCCGGCGCTCGCGTACCGAGCGCCAACGCCATCTATCGAGCGTTATTTCGTGAAATCGGAGAGCTCTCCAAGGATTAAGGGCTCTTAAATGTTCGACACAGTAACGTAATATGCTACTTCTCGCACTAGTGCTATAAAGTAGCCCCATATGTACTGTAAAATAGATATATGAACTGGGATGGAAGGAACTAGCATCTTCAGCATTTGTGACATGACTACACCACCAAAGACAAGTGTTTAAAAATTTACAATGCTAGCTAATAACAATAGCAGTGAAGTGACTTAGTCATTTTTATAAAATAACCAATACCTAGTTACTTAAGTTACCTTACATCAGGAAGGAACGTCGCGAAAATCAATTCTCGATGAAGCTTTATTTCTTCTCCGCGTTAGTGCGTCATATTCAAGTGGTTTTCGTAAAAACTTAACAAATAAAAGGCAGGGAACATTGTCATCATTAATTAGTGTTGTCGTTACTGGGCTAATTAACGGATGCGTACTATCGGCTTCGAGCTCACGTGGACAAGCATCCGCAGCTACATTGATCGGCTGCCAGGCCATGCATTAAAGCGGCGCAAATATCATCGCTCGGGTATATTAATCACACTAGTATGAGTAATCAGAGGATGAGCAATTGAGCACAAAATCCGATTACAAAGTCAATAGTACATTTCGATGCTAGTGCGGAAAGTATGTCATTACTTTACGAGTACCGAGATATCTTGCGACGAGCCGTAGGCGAGTGGCAAGACTCGTGACGAGTGAAGAATGACATTCCCGCACGTGTAGCGAACGACGTTTTTAATACAGTTGCGAAAAAATAAGAAAGACAACAAGTACTATAAGACAGAAACAATTGTAAATATAAAGTATTACAGTATTATTACCTAAGTATCGTTATTTACATTTGCGTATCGTATATTTAAATTAGATTAGATTATGTCGTAGAGTGACCAATACTCTAAGAGCACTTTATCGGTTTAAACATTTTCTCCCGACCTGCACCAAGACTCTTCTTGTCCAAGCCCTCGTTCTGCCCATCCTGGATTATGCTGTTGTGTGTTACAGCAATCTCTCACAAGCTAACCTAACCAAGTTATATTATTTATGTACGTATAATTTTATATAATTTTGTGATATTTTTTTGTCATTTTACTCTGTATTCTGACCCTGCATCAATTAGGATTTTTCGGTTTGGCTCATGGTTGACTGGTAGAGAATGCCTTCTGGCATTAAGTCCGCCATTTGTACTCTTCATGTATTGTGCAATAAAGTTTAAATAAATAAATTGTATGAAAACAATATCGAATGTTGCCTTTGGAAACTTAAAACATTCTTGCGGTGAGAAAAAACGCCTATGCTTTGACAGGCGTTTCGGCAGCTATTCCGTTCCATTCAGACAACTTATTAAGAACGGTTTTTCAATATTCAATATTAAAAAATAAACGTGTTATAATGATGAAAAGGTTAGTAATAATATATGAAATATGCTTAAATTTATTATTTTTCCATTAACAGTAGGTTTTTATGTTGATTACAACTTTTAAAGGAAACTAACATTAACACTCATCAATAAGTAGTCATGAATTGGAACACGTGGAAAAGTAAAAAGCACTAGTTCGCGAAATCCAACTTTCGGCACGCTAAACAGCTACGTAAAATAGCAATTTTTGAGTAACTGTATTAAAAAATATTTTACAGTACATATGGTGCTACTTTACCGCACTAGTGCGAAAATTAGCATATTACGTTACTGTGTCGAACATTTAAAGGGCCATATGTACTGTAAAACGTTGTACGATACATGTGCGAATATAGGTAATTCGCAACTCGTGACGATTTAAAACACCCGCCACTCGTTTCGAATTTCCTATTTTTCGCACTTGTATCGTAATGTACTATATTCATTAAAATCCGTTTCGCTTCGCATGTATATTTTAGCGTACTATTTAATAGTGTTTTTGTCAAGCAAAATAACATTCAAGTTTGCTGATGAGTCAATAAAGTAACTTTTCTCCACACCAACTGGTAAAGTTCAAAAACGAATGAGAAAGTTGGATTTTATCCACATGTGGGGCAAAGTAATCAGATGCAAATTTTGAGTTGTTTTCTTATGTTAGCTGGTAGAATTTACTTTAAATCGATGATGTTGAATGATAGATTTTTTATTACGTTCATTTTGATTTGATTTGGTTTGTTTTTTTTTTGGTATTTCATAGCCTGCCAATATGTTTCTCGCGTTGGTGGTGAAACATTTTGTGTTTTACTCGGAAGTAAAGTTTACTTAACCCTCGTGCCTAGAAACCCTCTCAACGCTCAAGGTTCCACTTCTCAAACCACTCGCTAAGCTCGTGGTTCAATTTCGGAATCTTTTGCTTGCTTTTGTTTTGTCCCCTTGTAAATTGAGCTTACAGGCACGCCATATTAGTTAAACGCCTGCTATATTGCGGGACACTTCTGGATGCGATTAGCTCAGGATCGGGACAAGTGGCGTACTGGAAGAGAGGCCTATGCTCAGCAGTGGGCGATAAAAGGCTGACATGATGATATATTATAAGAACCTACGTACACATGGAAATCCAACATTTGTATTGTACAAACTTCCCGTATAAAGTGCATTAAGCTAACTGCGTAAATAGGGTAAAGTCGAAAATCCCTAATTTCTACTAACTTAGAATCAATTTATGTTTACTCTGGCAACCCAAGGGTTTTAGGTTTTTCGAACATTTTTATTTTTCGAGGCACAGGAATTCTTGACCAGGATTTCTCGAGTATCTCGAGAAATTTGAAAGTATATAAAAAACACCGTGTTATTTTAATTTTTTGCTTTATTACAAATCAGACTCACAGAAGTCATAGGTGAGATCAATACGCAAACAAATGGTATATTTGTTGTTACCATAAATAATCAAACTTACTTAATAACTTACTCACTTAATAATCAAAAATTCAACAACAAAAAATATGCGCGCCGGCGATGTAATATGCTATGTGTAAACAAACCTGAATATGGTATTTTATTATTGAGGCAAGAATATTCAAGTTAATTAATTTAACTTGATGTGACAAACTCACAGAAGTTTTACCACCTTCGTAATTCATAGTGCCCCCGCCAAAACGAGCAAACCTAACTTTTTCTTGAAGTGCTTCGTCGTTTTTTTGAACCCTCATAACTTGGGTTTGGATTATACCAAATAAACAAAATTCTCGGGATATAGTGTCAATATAGTGGACTTATTAAGCATAAAACATTTCAATTGCATTGCTTTCATATCTAAAAACCCCGATTTCGTCACTGATTCACTAACTCACTCACTCATTGAAAACTTAAAAAAAAAACATTGTTTACATTTACTTCATTACCTAAATAAATACATTATAGACATATGACGTGTTATACGCGTGTTTTCTTTTTACTTAAGTAAGTAAGTAAATATTCTTTATTGCACCAACAATTATACATTTTACATACTTATCATTATCACAAGAGATTAATTTAAGAGTTCTCGAGCCATTGAGCTTTTTTTCCCGTCTCGACGAAGGACAAATTTCTCGTGATTTCTCGGCTCGAGAATTCTCGAGCAAAAACCCCAGGCAACACTTGCTAAGACGCCACTTCACCTGCCTTTCCACTTCAATATCATATAGGACTTTTGAATATATCCCATGTCATGTAACTCTGGACTCACCTGTTATTTTATAGTTTGGTTGTTTTAACGTTTGTTTGTTATTTTCAAAGTATTACTGAGTAACGCACAATCATCTCAGTATTCGAATTAATCCCACAAGGAAAATTCGTTTGTATGTGTTTTAGAAATAATCCCAAATTACCTTCGGCATAACTCGTAAGTCGTAAGAAATATTAATTCATAAGTACATAGATTATGACTTTTGTCTCAAACACAAACATACTCTGGCAAAATACATATCGAAAATACCCTAAAGCAAAATACCGCAAGGTGCGTTGTTTGTCGAATAGTGTATAATTGCTGCCATTTATTGTTTCATTCAATTAGCTGCATGTTTACAGTCGATGTACTTATATGCACCATGACGCCAACATGCTGACGAGTGCGCTGTACATGAGAAGCATGGCGCAATAATTCCATGTTCAGTATCTTGAAATTGTGTATCCCGTTTAATGATCGTGACAATAAGGGAAAATATAACGGATAAAGTTGCAAATAATTAAGTAACCACACACTTAGTTACTACTCATTGGTTACTCTTAATTTGCCTGATCCACTGTTGAACATTTAAAAAACACACGATACTAAAATGGAAGCTAGTCTTCAAATTCAATGACGTACCTATCATAACTTTGGCCCCAAAAAAAATAATATATAGTACTATTTTTTTAAGAATGCACGATAAAATGTATGTAACATTCTAAGTTTCAAATATGTATTTTAATTCCACTAACATTTAGTAGAGTAAGGATATTTATTATATTACTTTATATGTACTGTGTATGTACTTTCTGAATTGACTCCCTCTCATAGACCGTTTTTTTAATCATAAGTGTTAAATCACTACAAATCTTTACTTTGTACTGAGTACTGCCTAGAAAAGACAATAACAAAGGTGAAAATTGTGTAGAAAGTTTTCAACGACTACCTACTACGCGGACGTTAGTACTTACGGTAGAAAGGCAATAAATAGGTAAATAATTAATAAATTATAAATAATTAAAAGTACCTACACAAACAAGGTTTACAGTTCAAAAGAGTCCGTTACTATTATAACCATAACCATGAAGATGTTAGTTTTAAAATTGTAATACCTGTATTAAAAGAAATAAAAGCTCGATATATCAAACGCAGCAAAGATAGTCAACATTTCGTGTAATTAAAGCGCAAGGCAAGCTTGGATACCGTATGTTATGAAAGGCGAGGCGTGCAATATCTGAGCCGCAATAACAAGAACCTTTATGATAATGTTACCTCCTCGTTATATGGTAAATACTTCCCTCGTGTCAGGAAATATGAAACACGGACCGAGTTTAAGCCATCTAACGATATTTTAAATAACATGTTTAGGAGGTGCTAGGGTCCCTGTGCCATTATGTTACTACATTTTGGGTCTAACAAGGAAGTGCCTATTATGAAATATGATTTCGACACTAACAGGTTTCGAGAGACAGTTAGATATCATCTCTTTGACACGAGTGACAATTATGGAGTAACAAACATAAAAAAAAAACATACAACCGAATTGATAACCTCCTCTTTTGAAATCTTGAAGTCGGTTAAAAAACAACAAATCTACAGGGCTAGGGCTAGTATGGAATTATTTCAGTAACAATTTCATAAAATTAAAACTTAATTAACAAATTTAATTTGAATGAAGGCTAATAACACCGTGCCTGTATTTGCATTGAGATTTGATAGTTTTTTTTTACTTCAACGGCAATTGAGCGTATTTCAGCATTACATCCGTTGGAGGCAAACTTTCACGTCCGCATCTGCTTCCGCTAAAGTCATTTCCGTTACAGCCAACCCCGAAGCATTCCTTCATTCACACGAGTTCGTACACGGGGCAAAGGTGAGAGGGTGAACGTAAGGAAAAAGATTCGTAAAAGGATCACGTTTCAACAGAACTTTAAATCGAATAAATAATGGTCCATCTTTTAATATACCTGTAATACGTTACGAATATTTCGTTTTTCGTTCTTACGCATCTTTATAATAAACATTCAAGATACAAAAACTCCCAAGTAATAAAAGAGTCTAATTCATATAAACTATTTCACTCACTTTATTTTTATAATACCTAATAAAACATGTATCTATTTAATCACAGAATATCATTGATATGAAAGCTTTCTCACATAAACTACATAGTATCGAATATGCATAATATAACTTGACGGAAAATTTCAAGGTAACAAGCTCAAACTCTTTTACCAGTCCTTACCAAATTAAAATCTGTAAACTAAACACAGCGGCGTTCATTGACTTAATATTAAGTATTCAAAAGTTGTTGCTTACATTAGTAAACCCAACACATTCGTATAATATCATTATATTCCGTTCTAGCCGTCGCGTCGATTTTCACCGAGTGTTCTCTGCGTTTGTCCTCATCGATACGAATACCTTTCGACAGATGACTTTCCATCATAATCCCAACTAAACCTTTACCTATACCTTTATTGACTACTTCGACCCATCGAATGTGACGTCTGTGTATGAGGCGTAAGATTCAAATTGCAATGTTCAACGGTTCTCCCAATTTCAAAATGGCTGTTATCACAGAATCACATGAAGCATCGTCAAGGCTCCCTGTTTTAGTATTATCGATATATGCGTACATTAGCAACAATTTTATGCACAAATAATAGTAAAGACATGAAACTAAATTACGCTTAATAAGATAATAATAAAACAGAGGTTCAATAAATGTACCTTTGTTAAATGGAAACACGATGCGAACAGTAAACGGGGGCCGGGGCCTCTAGTAAATAAAAATCGCTTACTTATGTGTACAATAAGCGACGTTACAAAACCATTTGCATTGTACAGCGCAGGATTAGGCGTTTTATTCCAGTCTAGCTTGTTGATGTTTAATATATGTAAGGCCTATAGCATCAAGAGGAACAAATTAATCGAAATTGAATGGAGCTGTTCTACATTACTGATATCGTATTTACTTAATTTATATTTCAGATAAGAGTTATATCAGCCTACGAACGATATTTGTTTCCGGAAATTATTGATATACCGAGTGTGGCATATAACACGAGCAAAAAAAATTAAATGTACTCCTCAAACTAACCAACATTAGTTCAGCGACTTAAAAATGACGAAGTGTTTAGACTTCCTATTTTTCATACAAAATAAATATTTCCTTCAATGTACACTGTCATCAGTATAATTGACGTTGCTTGTCATGCTTTAAACATAACCAAATTCGCAATAAATAAATACAATAAAAATCATTTATTTCAGACCTTGGTCCATACAGTGTTAGTTTAACTTACTCTAAAAATGATATTATATTATATGAGATGCGATACATTGCATCTTGGAATAAACTTTAAAACGTTCTAAAAATCAATAAGTATACAAGTTATTTTTAAAAGTTGCTGAGCAAATGTTGTTTAGTTTGAGGACAGTTACTACAGTTTAATTTTTTGCTCAAGTTAGAGGCCACACCCTGTATATACTTAATAAATTCTATTTTTTAATATAAAAAATGATAATGTAATGATAACATTCTTAAATATCCTGCATGAGTTCATCAAGTCGTAGTTGTCATGACAGAAGGACGCGAGTGAAGGTTGCGTTGGGTTTACGTGTAAAGTTTTCCTCATAAGCTCACCGCAGGGCGCTCCCCTATCAATTGCCTTCCCTCTCGCCGCCCACCCGCCCCTCTCCGCGGGCTCCACTAATGATCCCACTTGTTGGGGGCTCAGCACGGACCTTCGGCCGTGTCACTCGGTGAATAACAAATTCTAAGCTGATCCTAGCTCGTAGCGGCCGCTGAACAAATATTAAAGGCCATAAGATTGTCATGCAACTCACGGCCAGCTGAGCAGACCGCTCGCATTTTGCAATTATTTTCCTTATACACGTAAGCTAGCGACATATATACGCACATGTATAATACCAGAAATAAATTACGAAGAGAGTACAAATGATTGGTTTGGAGTTAACAAATAAAAGCAGATTCAAATTACGTTTAGTATTTCTTAGGTTGCGGATAAAGCACTAAGGAATGAGTGAGTAGGGTAGAAGTAACTTACTATCAAACTGCTGCGTGGCTTGAGCAAGAAGCGAAGCGAAGACTCTATCGGCGAGCGGCGGCGGCTGCGGCGGGCGGTCATCGTCGCTGCTGCTGTAGCGGTCGCCGCCCCACTCCAGCGAGCGTTGGCGGCGCACGCCCGCGCCCGGCGTGCTGGCCAAGCCGCCCGACAGACCGCTCAGCGAGCCGGCCTTGCTGCGCCGGCCGGCCCGCTCCATCCTAGCCGTGCTCATGGCATTTTGTCAGAGCATCTGTGGACAACAATATACAAATTATGAAATTATACCCAATAAATGTAGATAGGCAATATCAGCCCAATATTGTTATGCAATATATAAATGCTTGCAGATCTCGAGCTTGACAAAAAATTGTCTTGAAAACCTAATTGCCTAACAAACAAAACGAAGACGACAAATCGTCAAGCGGGAAATATACGTCGTTGGAAAGTTCCATTCTGATCAGCATCAGCAGTTTCCCTTCTACATATGTCATTTTTTGAAATGTGAATGCTTGAATTGTTGATGAAAATACAAAAATCACTATGTGTATCCATAACCACTATAATGCCTTTCACATTTGAGGAGTACCCTCGATTCCTCGTGAATTCCATCATCAAAACTGAGTTTTGTCAAAAACGGGACTAATCTTTGTATTACGGGAATAATCTTTGATTGTGTATGTAAAGTTTTTATTAAAAAATACTAAATTCAAAATAGGTATTTTCAAAATACGTATTTAAAATAGGTATTTTCAAAATACGTATTTAAAATACAAAGACTTTGCAATAAAAGGTACTCTGAATAGTGAAGTCTGAACTAAAAAGTATTACTCGAAATTTCCGAGTTGGAAAGGCTGTCTTTGTTCTTTGAAAACAGTCTATCAATCAGTCCTCTAGAGTGCAAATTTTGTAATAATAATTATAAAAAAAACCGACTTCAATGAGGGAGGCCGGTGAAAGAAAGATTATTACGAGTATATTATATTAAAAAATATCTTGAAAATCTAATTTAGGTACTTAACAAACACAGCGAAGAGGACAAATCGCCAGTCGTGAACTATGCGTCGTTGAAGAGTTCTTTTCTGATCATCATCAGCAGTTCCACTTCACCAAATGTCACGTTTTTTAAATGTAAATGCTTGATTTGTAAAAGAACATACATAAATCACTATATGTATGCCTTTAACATTTGAGGAGTTTTTTCGATTCCTCATAGATTCTACCATCAGATCACGAGCTTGACAAAAATGTATCTTGAAAACCTAATTTGCCTAACAAACATAAAAAGGATGACAAGTCGCCAAGCGGGAACTATGCGCCGTTGAAGAGTTCCATTCTGATCAGCATCAGCACCTCCACTTCATCAAATGTCACTTTTTTAAATGGAAATGTTTGATTTGTTGATGAAAATACAAAAATCACTATATGTATGCCTTTCACATTTGAAGAGTTCCCTCGATTCCTCATAGATTCTACCATCAGATCTCGCGCTTGACAAAGATTTGTCTTGAAAACCTAATTTGCCTAACAAACATAAGGAAGACGATAAATCGCCAAGCGGGAACTATGCGTCGTTGAATAGTTCCATTCTGATCAGCATCAGCAGTTCCACTTCACCAAATGTCACTTTTTAAATGTAAATGCTTGATTTGGTGATGAAAATATAAAAATCACTATATGTATGCCTTTCACATTTGAAGAGTTCCCTCGATTCCTCATGGATCACATCATCAGAACTGAGTTTTGATAAAAACGGGACCAATCTGTATATATATAGATTCAATCATAAAAATAATTTTTGAAAACGGTCCAGAAATGACGGAGTTATGAAGTAACAAACATTAAAAAAAAAACATACACCCGAATTGATAACCTCCTTCTTTTGAAATCTTGAAGTCGGTTAAAAATAATAAATGGTCTTTTAAGTGATGGTTTTTAACGGTCAATTTTTAAAAGCATTAGGCTGGTTTTAGTGTCACGCGGACCGTCCGTGCAAGTCGTTTGTATTGCGTTTATGTGTATAGTTGTCATACAATTTATTTTTCAATAAAATGTAAGGAATCGAATGGTACCATTATTTTTTCTATTTTTAAAGGCAAAAAAATTTTTTTGAGACTTTGGAGCCTTGTATTTTTTTATAATCTCGATATAATTTTTTTAATTCAACTTTTTTATAATGGATGGCTTTTACATTTCTATCCATTTACCTAAATTTTGTTATAATATTCAACATGTTACATGTGTCAAGTACCCAATTGTAGCTGTTTTAAATTCCTTGCGAGTATCAAAGTATGCGCCATAAACGGACAACGGCCTCATCTTTAGATTGCGTTAATTTAGAAGTTTACTTTTTAGCTCCACTGTGGCAGACCCGAGTGTTTGATATTAATTTCAGCTCGATACCTCCACGCGTTCCTAATAAAAAGGGTCTTGACAGATATATACGGACAGCAAAGTGATCCTATAAGGGTTCCGTTTTTGCCGACTGTACTCGTACATTCAGATATCTATGCATACGATTTTTTTTTTGCGATTGCAAGACTTGAAAATAGCATATTGTATTTGGTAAAACAAATTTTAATCGAATACCAGCTATTATTCTTATCGCGAAATAAATTATTTAACAATCTTCTATTTCGTCGGTAAGAATACAAAAGCATATTTTTTGTTAACGGAAACGTTCGTTTTATAAATACCTTATCAGCCACGAAGGGCTGTGTAAGCCCTTGCTCAAAACAAATAATCGACACGATATTTTATCGAAGCGGTAACGACGTCGTGAACGGAAAAGAACAACTGTAATAAAGAGCCTACAAGTTGTTTAGTTAGCGACCCAATATAAATAGGAAGTTGGCGGGCGTGCGTGGAGCTTAATCCAGTGGATCGCAGCGCGACGCTACCCGCGGCCTACCAGCCCGGACCGCATTAATTCTCCTATTGACTCAGTTAGTATCGCTGCAAACTTCTCTTTGCTCTTTCGTCACTTTGTGTATGCTATTTCCTTGTTTGCTTGAAAGGATGGCCGCATTTAATAGGCAGACTTTATGTTCTTTCCAAGTTTATATTTAAATGCGGTCTTTCTGCTCGTAATGTAAAAGTTTGCGCGTAAGTTGCAGTGGCATTTTCCTACAAATGGATGTCCTACAATTTTTAAATGGTTATTTTGGCGTAATTAATCAAAATATCAAGATTACATATACTTACAGTTAGACATGTATGTACTGCTGCAAGCTACAGAGATAGTTGACACAACAAATTTCTATGCAGGGGGATCAGTTATCTCTGCAGTTGACCGTACTTGTTAATTTGAGGCCAAGTACCACTGTTGAGACTTTTCTACGTTTGGGTACTTCAAGGGACAGCTGCCATCTTGGGAATTGAGGAATGTTCGTCTGGAAAATCTTGCATTTCACGCAAAATACAAGCAGTCTACAATGGGTCTACAATATTTTAATATTTTTTAGTAAATTATGAATTTATCTTGACCTTTACAAAAACCGAGTCGGACTCGCCCACCGAGGATTCCGTATAACTTTAAATTATTTTTTTATTTGTTACAATTTTTTCCCTGTACTTGTAGTATAAGACGAATTTCATAGTTCTAGGTGAACGGAAAGTACCCTATAAATTTGGACTCCCTAGAGAGTGTCGACATATACGTTTTTTGAGGCATAAACGGCCACTTCTGTTTTGTACTTTAACTTAGAAGTTTGATTGTTTCACCGTTTGAAGAGACTGTAAACATGAGCAGGTATATGGTCTTAATTTCAACACGATACTCGTACCTCTACGCGTTCCCGAGATAAAGGATCTTAACAAACAGACGGACAGATGGACGGATAACAAAGTGGATATATAGGTTCCGTTTTTTTTCTTTTGAGGTACCGAACCCTAATATATATATATATATATCGCGGCCAACAGTGCAGATACTATAATTCATAAGACGTACGAAATTTATTAGCTTAATATATTTCTAATTTTCTGTATAGTTATGAGTGAGTAAAAAGTTCAGCCTTCATAGACGGTTTGACAGACTAAATAATTCAAAATATGGATTAAAAAAGTGAGTCCTTTAAAGGCAGCTTTTATTAATCTAACAATAAAACGTTAAACAGTATCGAGCCCCGGGCCAGCGCAACAATTGTTAAGGCTAGCTGCACTCATTTCTCATTTCGTATCGACAAAATAAACAGAAGCGGTTTCATTAGAGATTCGCCGGCATTCCATAGAGCTAGGAATCATAAAGATTTATGATTGTTTAACATACATTACTAGTGGTTGTGTGAGCTGTAGACCCTGAAACCCCCATAGTTCCGCCATTTTGATAAAATCCTAAAACTGAATCGATAACACAATATAATTATCAAACCTGCTCACCTAATTCCACGAGAATCGGTTCAAAATACGATCTATAGAAGAGAACATCCAGACAAACGAATAATTTTTGCCCAAACTAAATTGGAGATCTTCGCTTTCGATCGGTCTATTACCTTAATTTAGTTATGCTGTAAGATTAATTTGTAAACACCCAATAAATCAATAGTACATATTAATTTGTATACTTGCAATTTTGTTATCCTTTGCCTTCAAACTGACTAAACCTAGCTTTTCATAAAAAAAACCGATAAAAGTAGGAAAAGTAATAGTAAAGCAGAAGACAACTATTAACCGAAAGGCTTTAGATCAAGATCAGTACAGGTTCATAATATTTTTTACATATAATTGTTTTGTTGTAGCTAATAAGTAATTCAAAAATAAACTGCAATGTTACAATTACAAAATTTAAATGTAATAAAACTATTTGAACGGATTATAATGCTTAAGTATAATGAACCATGAGTAGAGATAGGTAGGGGTGGGTAAATTAAATACTGAGTATTTACTCGCTATTTACTCAAAGCACCCGATAAATGCTCTTATTTACTCATTTCGGTGGGTAAAAACGATTACTAATAAAATAACAAAATTTGAGATTTATGAGCTAAATTGTTTTTTATCGAAGACGAATTGTTATTTACGTGTATTAATAGTATTTAAATAATAAAAAGCAATTAAAACACTTAAATTTTGAAATTATAAGGTAATTATCAATGAGAGGCAATTTATGATTATGCATATTTAACAATTTTGTTTTAAGTAAGAAGGTATTTACTTTAAAAATATGGGATTTAAGTTGTATCGACGACTTTTATTAAGGATTCTTAAAGGAAACTCAAAAATGGCTCAACCGATTGTGTTCAAAGTATTTTTTAGTACTATATTCTACGGCGCAACTCCCGATATTTTTTCATATTTTTTTGAACTTTCGTTCATAAGTTGTAGAGGGATAAACATTATTTCGGTTTTTTCCAAAAGTATACACTTTATCCCTATTTTTTTAGAAACAAGTTATTTTTAACCCATTTAATAACGTTGATGGTTTTAGATTTATTTTTTATGACTATTAGTTACATGTACGGTGTGCCTCTCTTAAAAATACATCTATATTTAAATAGATTGTTAACCAAGGGATTAAATGATGCCTTTCACCCGAGTTAAACACACTACTTGCTTGTTGGTGCAATAAAGAATATTTACTTACTTTACTTACTTTTCATTTCGAATATGAGGAAAGTAAAATACATGTGCTTACGTGCTTAAGACGACTTAGTATAAACTTCAGTAGTATTTCTTGAGGGTACTTTCAATTATTATTTAGGTAAAAATATCATTATTTATAGAATGGAGAGTCATTATCAGAATGGAAATTGTACTACAAATCCATTTTAAACCAAAACTGACCCACTTTCAGAGCATGACTAAAAGAAAATTTCTTTTCGGCACTCTAAATAGTTCATACCCACCAATTTGGGTGAAAACGAGTAAATACGGGTAAACCCACTACTCATCTGTAACCAAGAGGTTTTCTTATTTCATTTCTTTACCTATAGAACATGTAGCAGTTTTGCATGACATTAATTGCCACCATAAATTATATTGAAACGGGGTATTTACCACGTAAGTATGTTTGTTTTGGCGAGTTCCCGATATTTCGGCACAGAAGGCCTACCGCGAACCACGTTCGACGTGTTGCCTCTCTGTCGCACCTGTATATTCGTACGTGAGTGTGACAGGGAGGCAACACGTCGAACGTGGTTCGCGGTAGGCCCTCAGTTCACGGAGTAACTGACGTGCTGATAGTCTAATTGTGGTTTACCCTCACACCATAGCAAATTGCCCACTTTCGGATCGTAGATCGCTAAAGATGGCTTGTGCAACTGTGCCGAAATATCGGGAACTCATCATCTTCATCATAATTTCAGAGCCTGGCTCTTGTAGGTAGAGTAGACGCAAGTGTTCAAGGTCCTGGGCCTAGTCTTTAGTTCCGTGTATGAAACAATATTTGCTTTTCCTTTTTGGCCAAATACATATACACTAAATAAATAAATACACATGATTAATACCCTGTTTTCACTAATATTAAAAAATATTTATTGACAATAACAATATACATAATGGATATATACAGATGATTACTATAACTAGCTTATATCTAAAATAGGCCCTTGAGGCATTGTACCAAGGATTGTTTCACTAATTAAATATTCATAATGTAAGTGACCGTTAGTATGAAATCATATATTTTATTGCCGCGTCTATTAGTTCATCGGTTGACAGACGCCGGCTAATAGCGCGTCTGATAGACCGCTCGGTTTAATATAAAGTAGATTCCCTGTTTACCCGCCGCGTCGCGTCGTTCATAAATGCGCCACCAGCACACAGACGACTCTAAAACCATTTTTACTCGTAAAATTCCGTACACACATTTTGGAAATGGAACCTCAGTTACATAGGGTTTTTTCTTGATCGAGAGGTATAAAAACATACAGGCGATCTTACTTATATTTTCCTACTTTTTGCCCGCGACTTGGTCCGTGTAGTAGTCGCTAAAAACTCTCAACCTCATTGTCACTGCCTTTAAAAAAAACCTACATTTACGTATTAAACGTCGTGAGTCATACGAACATAATAGTACCTACTATTACGACACAAGTGCGAAAAGTTAGAGATTCGCTACGAGTGGCGATAAATTAAAATACGACCGAAGGGAGTGCTTTAAATCGACACGAGTTGCAAATTACCTATGCGCACATGTGCTATGCTAATTATCGCACTAGTGCGGTAAAGTAGCACCATATGTACTGTAATAGTACATTACGATACAAGTGCGAAAAATAGGAAATTCGAAACGAGTGGCGATAAATAAAAACACAACCGAAGGGAGTGTTTTAAATCGACACGAGTTGCCTCCGAAACGAGAGAACGCCACCTGTCCCGATCCAGCGCGGTTTCCTGCCATGAATTCGCATTCAGCCGACGCAGGTCCGCCTCCACGACGTCACACCAGCGGTACCTGGGGCGCCGATCGGTCGACGGCCGGTCAATGAACAAAATGTTACAAACTGACTACCTACAATTTTAACGCTAGTTTTATATTGTAGACAATTACCTTAAAACAATTTAAACAGTATTATTAAATTAGTAATGATGGTACACGTTTCGAAAACTACCTTTTTGAGACTCTACTTAATATACAAGTAAACTTGAATAATTCATTCAAGCTTGAGTTCTTTTAACTTATCAATGGATTTCAGTCTCGTAGTCACTAGTAGTAGAAATCTAGCACTATCTTTTTGTAAATTTGATGACGCCGACCTCTTTTTACGACAAAAAGATTGGTTGTCTGTAAAGTTGGTTTACGGACGATATTAATTTTGCGTGATAATGCTATAAGAAAATATTGATGAAAAATTGCATACATTTATTTATTATTTGAATTGAATTATTATCATTGAATTATCATTATTTTGTATACTAAAAAGAAGGAGTTCATTGAAAAATAAAAAAAAATCGATATATTAACATTTATTTGCTTTATTACCTAAATTATACAAGTAACAATGTGGTATTAACAATTTGTTTACAACTTATATACATGTGTGATATTTAAGATCCTCCAATGTTCGTTCTTCTGATTTAACCTTTTTAACTTTTGAACCTTTTAACGTTTTATCCTTTTTAACCTTTTGTACCTTTAAAACCTTTTTAATTTTGTTACTGCTTGATACTTGTACTTTTTACATTTATTTTATATATAGATAGGATATTCTCACGTTACCATGGAGATCTGTCCACAACGTAACACTTTTTCGTGCATGCTACCGATGTTCATCGATTTATAAGACGTTATCACGTCAAAAACCGAGCAACTAGGCATTTTTTCTGCTGCAGTGTTCACTCTCGCGACTAGTCTCGGTCTAGTTTAAAATCCACGCCCAACTAATTTTATTACCATCATCATCATCAGATCATTTATTCTTGTGCTTCCGCAGAGTTGAAACAGTGCAAATAGCGACTCACTTCCCAGTGTTGCTCGAAGATTTTCATGATTGTTCTGGGCTGGCTACGCTTATTCTTAGTTTACGTAGCCAGGTTCCAGTGACGCGGTGCCCATAGAACTTGATTCCCACCTGTTTGCCTATTTTTCAAATCATTGAATACTTCCTGAAGTCCATGAACATTATGTAAGAATGTCAAATTAGTCTACGAATATTTTAACCACGCCAGTGGTTTTCTCCACGACTCTTGTTTTTGACAGAGCTGTATAATACAAGTAGATGACATACTCTTTTATTACACGATTTAATGGCTTTCGTGACAAGATTTATGACTCTAATACATAGATAGGGTAAAAGCACCAGTAGTAAACTTTTTTACGAAAGTTCTAGGAATAAAAATCTTTATTTATTTTCGGGCAACTATTAGGCCATAGATAAATACCTTATAAAGTAACATACATATTATTATAAAATATATCTAAAAACGCACAATTATGGCAGCGATGCAGTTCGCAATCCCGCAGTGTCAGGGAGCCGGCCGCGGAACCGCCGGATCGGAACTTGACACTATTTTCGAGATCGTCTAATTCGCTCACCAATTTTCTAAAATAATTGTTATTGTTTTAACTGTTCAAGCAAATATAAATAAAATTTAATTTTTGTAAAGAAGAAAACGTACCTAATTGATTTTTTTTAGAAATATTTCATGAAATATAATGAACGGGTGCTTTAGTCACTACCTAATCAGGCTTCTGTGTACCAATAGACAGTCTTTACGTACCTAGTGTCCAGCCATCTCATTTTAGCGGCTGACTAGTGGGTTCTGAGTTCCACGATCTCAATTTCCAGTGGTCAGCTACAGGCTGCCTAGAGGGTGTTTAATGTATTTTAATCAAATAAATTTATTAAAATGTAAATATTTACTGGTGCTTGATTTAACGACTTACATTTAATTTGAAAATAAATAAAAAGTTTTAATTCCTATGGTCAGCCTCCCTCGACTGACTTCTGGGTTTAAGACCTTTTTAAACTCCTCAAACCCAGAAGTCAGCAACAGGAAGCTGACTATTGGATTTTGTACAAAAAAGTTGTGCACTATAGTTAGCCCCCTTATTTTTTTTACTTTTATATAGATTTGTTTTTTAACTTTTTAAAAGTTATACTTCAGTAATACATATACTCATAGTGTTGTGTTCCTGCCGGTGAGTAAGGTTGCCAGAGCTCAACGAGGGTGCGGAGTGTTAGGGTCGGCAACGCGCATGTAACTCCTCTGGAGTTGCAGTCGTCATGTTCACAGCAATTTTTTGAAGTAGTATTGTGGTTCATTCACAATTCTCTTAAAAATTAAGTTATTTTTCAAGTAATATTTTATCAATGTATTATATTACCTACTTGTGACATGAAAATCACAAAAACTTTGCTAGTTACAGCCAAAAATAGGCAAGAAAGGCTGATCACTTGTGCATGGCTGAGCACCGGGGCCTTTACCCTATATCTATCGTCCCATCTACCAAGAACTTCGGCCAAGGCTGGGGCAACTGCCGAGGCGGCTGAAACCAAAAAGGTTTCCAAATATCGAAGTCTCGATCGGCCCCCAATACCACTTTGTGGCGTTTGGAGTCGAGACACTAGGGCCGTGGGGTCCAAGCGCCAAGATACTATTTAAGGAAATGAGTAAAAGGCTCATAGATTCTACCGGTGACCAGAGAGCTGGCAGCTTTCTCTCGCAGCGCATAAGTATTGCAATTCAGCGAGGGAATGCTGCCAGCATCTTTGGCACAATGCCGCGGGGGCCTTATTTAGATATATTTTAATTTAGATTAGTTTTTACCATTTTGTTTTATTATGTATGTATGTTTCCCGATAAAGTAATAAAATTTTTATAATATGCTTTAATAAAGAAAGAAATTACTTATCTGTTTATTTATAAAAATACTTAAATACATAGAAAACATCCAAGACTGAACCATCGCACATAATATATATAAGTAAATGCTCTTGACTACCCTTGGACATTATGTACGAGTATGTCATTGTCGTTCCCGGAGTACCCACAACACCAGCCTTCTTGAGCTTAATGTGTGGCTTTGTCGATTTGTGTAAGGATGACCTATGTATAACATTTATAAGTATTATGTTATTTTATATTATATTATTAAAGTTATATATAATTTACAAAAAGGATTTGACTCAAGACTGATGACTCATCTTTTAAGTGCAAAGTCTCGAAGCTGAGTTCATCAAATTTAGACTCTTAAGTCGTAGATTGTAGTTTGTAGCACTACAACAAATATTATTTTCAGTCACGTATAAAATAAGCGTCAGGCCAATGGGGAGCACGACAAGCATTTGAAATACGACCCGCACGCCAGCGGGCTGTATTAAAACTGCATCTTACGCTCGCTGACCTTCTTCAGACATCTAGTTTACATACACAAAATAAATGTTCAGAGCATGCAGGCTCAGTTTCCTTTACAAACTTGATGCTCGTTTATATTAAACGCTGGCTTATTGAGCGAAAGCTGCTTCGTGAAACCCGTGCATGTTTATAGACGTTTTTTTAGTCCCACTGCTTCACCCTGACAAAATTTCTAACAATACCTACGTATAGAGATGACTGGTAGATCGTTTTATTAAAATTTGATATTTTGTCATTTGCGGCTCATATTGAAGTGTAAAAGAACCATGCACTTTGAAGAGTTTGCCAACTTGTATCCAATATCGAGAACTTAGACTTGACATTGACATCACGCCGATAAGCAGATGCCGCCCCTACAGTTCTGGGTGCTTAGCCAACATGCCAATCGTTAACGCTACATAGTGTAGCCATTTCTTTGTATCACTCTTCAATATTAGTGCGACAGTGAGTTGCGTTTCGTTCGCTACGGAGCGTAAACGATTGACTTGTTGGCTATGCACCTAGGTATGCTGAGTTGGATGTGTTGTAGGGCCTGCCATCATGAGATCTAAATTGAACCCTAACTTGACATTTACACTTTATGACAATAAACAGAGGACTACCGTGCTGTCCCTACAGTCCATATAATCCCTGTAAATAAACAAATATTATAGGGTCATTCTTACACAAATTGACTAAGTCCCACAGTAACCCAAGAAGGCTTGTGTTGTGGGTACCCAGACAGCGATATAGTTACAATATAGGTATTACGTATAATATACAAATACTTAAATACATGGAAAACATCCATGACTCGGGAACAAATGTCTGTGCCCCTATTGGCAGCAAACTTAATGAAATAGTAATGTAACAAATGAATTGAGTATGACCACACTATGTTTTCATGCCAAGTGTTAGATCGAGTATGGCGCTCCTTGAGACATTGTCACCGCCTAGCGTGGCAACTCCAATGCCGAGTTTTACTAATATTATACTCGTAGACGAAGCAAAAGGACAATGGCGAAGAAAGACAAACAGATTGAATTTGAAACAGTGACGTATATAATTGGAAGATTCAAGCCGTGATCAGTCTTCCAAGTTCCCTCGGGCCGAGTTAGAATTTTAATCACGTAAGATGCAGGTCAGCACTGCACATCGTGTGCAGAATTCGCTGCAATCTCAGCGTTGCGCACTGCCGTAAGGGTTACATAAGTAATCACGCGTGGACCGTTACTTTAATTCTGAAAATGGCTCATTGTTTATATCTACGTTTCGGAAAATAGTACCTGTAACTCTTTAGCTTCAGACCTACTGTGCAAAAAGCATGTCATATAGCATAACTTTTACAATAAAAATGAATCAGCAACGTGATTGCGAACTCATTTCCCCCTTCCTATGTGCCCGCCTTGATGCATTTTCTTTACATAGTTAATGCTTAAAGTTAAAGCGATAAAGCAAACGGACAGTAGGTACAAGATGATAGAAAATGAGCCATCCATTATAAAAAAGTGGAATTTATAAAAATATATTGGGATTATAAAAAAATACAATCTGAAGTCTCAAAAAAAATTTTTTTTTTGTCTTTTAAAAATAGAAAAGAAAATGGTCCCATTCGATTCCTTACATTTTATTGAAAAATAAATTGTATGACAACTATACACATAAACGCAATATTTCAGGGTCAAAATGGCAATTTCCTTGATCTTCCATACATTTAGGACAGACTTATATGATGTGACGTCACATCACCTTATCATTTTGTTAGAGGCGTTTCAATCGTCGAGTGCAAGCGTCAGACTTTAACTCTCATTTCTGATATTTGTGTTGCTTAAATGCCATGAGTCCTATATAGACATTTGATCCTCAGGAAAATCAAGATCGTTTGACATTATTTACAAAAAACAGTCAAGTAGCCAATTCTCGGCATGCTTAATTCTCCACTTATTCTTTCTGTGCAATTTGTTTGTTGACTTAGTTTATTGAAGTAACAGCTGACAACATAGGAATACATAATATGTAAAATTATACATTAAAAAATTTGATTAACCAGTAGTATACAACCTTATATACTTGTTTTGACATTTCATTCTTTTCTAGACATTAATGTGAATTATTAATTATAATTTAAAATCTGTTGTGTTAAATTTGAACCTTATGCATGCCTGTTTAAGTATATTCCCGCCTTTTCTTTCTATTATATATGTCCTACCAGCCGCTTAATAAACTCATACAAGATCACACGTCTTTCTGATTTAATTAAATGCAAAAACCACAATTTGTCAAAGTGAACCTTATTACAACCAACAAAATCCTAAATTGTACACCCTAACAGGGTGACTTCAAATACGGCTGTAATTTTGTTTCTAACCAAGATGACTATGACTTTCTTACCGCGGTAATAAGTTTTATTATTATATTATATAATTCTGATTTTACGGTAAGCATCGTTGCACCGGTAAAGAGAAGAGATCACTGAAAATTGGTATTTTCCAAATAGCAAGAAAGCTTTAGATAGCTTGATTTCGAAACTATAAAATTACCTCGAAATTCCGTGCATTTCATAATAAATAACTAATTTAGTACGTTGTCTTTTGAACTGAGGCCTTGAAGGAGCAAACCTTTAGGAACAAGTGGCTCTAAGCCCGTCAGAAACATTACTAATAGAATTTGCGAATACTAAGCATATGTTGGATTTGTCATTATTAAATCTAATTATTGTAACATTTTAAGGTACATTTCATCCAAACATTTTAAATACGGCATACTAATGTCGGTAGGCGAAGAAAACGGGTCGATCATGCCATTTACCTGAACCGGGTATAAAAGGGGGATGCTCGCTGACGAGCGACCACTAGCATAAGGCTGAATTGCAAAAAATATGTACGTAACACAATTGAATATTCACAAAAAAGTGACACAAAAATTATGAAAGTTACACAAAAAAAATCATAAACACCATTTCACATTGAACAAAAAAATACTTATGATACCTATCTAAAAACATTTAGATTTCTTTTTAGAAATTTGACTTTGACGGAAATACCAATTGCCTACCGAATTAGCGAAACCATTAGTAAACATTTCTAAATGCCGAATTTTGAGAACTAATTTATTACGAGCTATTTTTAACTTGCAAAGTTTGTTTGCGTGTTCGGGTCAAATTTTGCAACTGAATTTTAATGTTTCCTCAATCGATTCAGATAAAATTTTGCATAAACATATACAAGTTTAGTTGGATGACAATGTAATATGCATTTATACATGCATGTTATGTCATTCTCAATCCAATATGGCGGACAGTTCAAGATGGTGCACTCATGAAATGGGTAGGTATAAGAAAAAAAGTAGGTATATTATAGAAAAATAGCTAAAGACAAGCTAATCTCGTGAAAAGATTTATTTGATATCATATGATATCATATATAATATTTTTTGTAACTAATAAGGGATTTTGTAGCTATGCACTAGGTATCTAAGCATAAAAAGGGCGATAATAAAACTTTTTTTTTAGGTAATACACTTTTTATTAAAATAAAACGCTAACAATTTACAACATATATAATTACATACATTATATATACATTTGACCGGTAAAAAATTTAAGTTCACACTACGGTTTCAGTAGAAATGTATTCTTTAGAAATACCAATGTGACCAAACCTTTAGGTAGAAATCTTTGTGTTACGTCACACAAAGTCACACAAAGGAAGCCAAAATCGACGCCGCAATATGTTTCATCGAGTGTAGAATAAAAGTTGTATCGAATTCGGAAAATATCAATTACCATGCCAATAGCCATATAATTTATCTATAAAACAATGTGAAAACAGTAGTAATAAACGGTTAGCTTACCTGTTTTAACTGTAATCCAAAATTCCAATTTTTTGTGACAAAATTGTGAAGCTCTCTTGTTTTCATCACTGCTCCAAAACCAATATGGCTGACGACACGTGTGTCTGCGCTGGTGTAGGTTTAGTGTTGCCACGAGTGATATTTTTATGGATGCGTTCATAATTCTTCTTTAACCGCGTAAAATAGCGTAACACAAGTGTGTAACACAAAGGAACGAAAATCTGTCCCCGATCTTCAACACACGATTTTTGTCATAGAATATCATGTTGAAACTGTCTAAAAATCATTTGATAAAAGTTTTAGTTAATATTAAAGACAACATGAAAAAAAAACCACGCTACACCAATTTACACTGAAGTTATGAATTTTTATGTATAGTGGAGTGTTGCGAGGACATATGCATTTTGTATGGGTGAAAAAATAACAACATTTTAAATTTAATTTTTTTAAATACTTTAAGCAATGTTTTACTCTTAATGTGTGAAATTCCTGTTAGCATATAAGTGGCACTATATTTGAAAGTGCATAAAATGTGTATACATGCAATTATTATTTTTTTACAGATAATTTAATGTTGAGGACATTTCATGGTTGTGGAAAGTACACTTTTTTTGCAATTCAGTCATAACTAATCACGTTCCGTTTTGCAGACAACTCAGCACGATACCCGATCCGATTCGGCCCCTACTGGACGACACTGATGGGCACCTGAAGTACGCAGCCAAGGACACAGCGGAATTACTAGCTCGCAGCCTTGAGCAGCAATTCAGGCAATCTCCCGTAAACAGTTTCTACCTTCGACCAGTAGATATAAATGAAATTCGATTTATTTTAAAGAACCTAAAAAGCAAACACAGCTGTGGATTAGACGAACTAGCCCTTAAACAATGCGCTGATGAACTCGCGATTCCACTCTGTCTCCTTATAAATCAGTCCTTTTCACTTGGAGTATTCCCGGATCTCTTAAAAACAGCCAAAATTAAACCAATTCATAAAAAAGATAGTACGGTAGAACTTCATAACTATAGACCAATCGTGCAATTACCCTCTTCGTCAATAATATTCGAAACTGCTATAAGTAAAAGATTATACGATTATTGCGAAAAAACTTAATTTTTAATGACAGTCGAAACGGTTTTCGAAAAAATCGTTCAACGGTTTTAGCTATGTACAAGTTTATGCAACATGCTATTGATGTTATAAACAATAAACAATACGCGATCGGAATTCTGCTCGATATGACGAAAGCGTACGACCGTGTTCAGTATAATATCCTATTACAAAAATTATATGGGCTAGGAGTTAGGGGTATTCCGCATAATTGGTTCAGATCATATCTCGAAAATCGTCAGCAATGCATAGAAATACAAAACTACGTACTTAACCAATTGTAAATGTATGTATTTATTTTGTTATTTTATTTCTCTCAGTTTTTTAGGTTAGGTTAGGTTAGTTTAATCAATGGCATACGCGACTAATTAGCTAGCTAATTTGACCTACCAGGTGGCTGCGATATATACACATCACAAGATGGTAACGCGGCTGCTTTGCGGCCGTTACAACTAGTCAGAGTTTGTTTAATTCGGATATAAAATAATATAGATGTATCATTTTTATATACATGTATAGTTAATTTGTCCTAACAAACAAACTTTCACGTGTATAATATTAGTAGGTTGTACAAATTAGGTTGGTCTTGGAAGCCGCTGTGCTAAGCCAGTTATGCAAATTGGCTAGTATCCACTTACAGTCACGTCGTAAACTAATTATCTCCTAATTCTGTATCAGAGTCCATCTGTCAACAACTAGGTTAGTTATCTGTCATGCATATAATTACGAGTACAATTGCGTTTGCTATTATTGGAACACACTTCCACTTCATATAACAAATGCCCCAAATAAAGCGTTTAAGAATCTGTACGGTCTTTCTTTGCTAGTAGTATTGTAAGGATTCCTAGTTTCTATTATTTAGTTTATATAAGTTGTTGGCATTAAGTCCGCTTTTTAGGGTTCCGTAGTCAACTAGGAACCCTTATAGTTTCGCCATGTCCGTCTGTCTGTCTGTCTGTCTGTCTGTCTATCTGTCTGTCTGTCTCGAGGCTTTGCTCCGTGGTCGTTAGTGCTAGAAAGCTGAAATTCGGCATGGATATATAAATCAATAAAGCCGACAAACTCGTACAATAAAATCTAAAAATTTAATTTTTTTGAGGGTACCTCCCCTACACGTAAAGTGGGGGTGATTTTTTTTTTTGCTTCAACCCTACAGTGTGGGGTATCGTTGGAAAGGTCTTTCAAAATTAATAGGGGTATTCAACAAACATTTACTGATAAAGTGAATATATTCGGGGATAATCGCTCCGAAAGAAAAAAAAATGTGTGTCCCCCCCCTTTAACTTTTGAACCATAGGTCCAAAAAATATGAAAAAAATCGTGGAAGTAGAGCTTAAGAAAGACATTAAACGAAAACTATAGCGGACATGATCAGTTTAGCTGTTTTTGAGTTATCGCAAAAAGTTTCCCCTTCATAATAAAAAGACTTACTTTAATTAGGTACTGATTATGCAAATTTGCCTATTTGTTTAACTCGCGTGAAAGGTACCGTTTCATCCCTTGGTTAACAATTTACTATACTTTAAGCTCCAGATTCGCTTATTGTGAGGGAAGAGTAACTACGGAACCCTAGACTGAGCGTGGCCCGACATGCTCTTGGCCGGTTTTTATTGTACGATAAGTTTTATTTTGTGTAATAAAGTTTAAATAATAAATTTAAAATAATCATTAGGACTTTAATAAATAAAAAAATACAATAATTAAAAAAAACTATCACTAAACGTAACTATATAAAATTAAACCTAAACTAACCTATTAAAACTAGTCAAACAACCCACCCCGCATCGCTCCCAATGCAAAGGTGCCCATCACGCTTGCTGCGTTTTCGCGTTGAACCGCGATCGACAACCTTTGCGCTAGGAACGACCCGGAGCGGGGGTCGAGACCGAAAAAAAATAGACTTGGATTTAATTAACTAAATAGAAGCTTGCATAAGTGCGTGTATTAAGCGGTGGTGGCCCAGTGGATATGCCATCCAACTTTCAATCCTGAGGTCGCGGGTTCAAGTCCTGGCTTGTACCAATGAGTTTTTCGGAACTTATGTACGGAATATCATTTGATATTTACAAATTACCACTAGCTATTCGGTGAAGGAAAACATCGCGAGGAAACCTACGTACATCCGCGAAGAAATTCAAAGGTGTATGTGAAGTCCCCAACCCGCATTGGGCCAGCGTGGGGACTATAGCCCAAGCCCTCTCGAACTTGCGAGGAGGCCTCTTCCCAGCAGTGGGACGTATATAGGCTGAATTATTATTATTAATAATTATTTCGAAGCTTGCATAAGAATAATTAGACAAATACATAGAGGTTATGAAAACAAGTAAGTATATCAATGTCTAGTAACTATAGCAAAACTTTCGTTTCGTAAAAATAAGCTACAAAGATAATATTTCGGCGACGCTGCCACATATCCGCGAGTTCCGCCAAAATGAAGAATGAATGATGATGATGATGAATGATGAATGATGATGCTACGCTGATGCCCCAATGTTGGCTGTAATTTGGGTTAGTGATTATATCATAGAAAGTTTATAATATCGACGCTGGAAAGCAGAAATGGGATAAGCGACATTTTTAGAGATATTGAGTTATATACACCGTTGGAATCGCCAGATTTTTCTGCATCGAATGAACTAGGTTTCGTATCCATTTGACGACTTTAGCGTCGTTTATCCAGTCGATGATTTAGAGAATCACTGGCACATTTAAAATGCTAAAGGACTTGGTTTTGAACAACTTTTTGAAAATTGGAGATTAGATGAAAAGTTTTTCGATGTAGAACCTTAGAGATTTTTACTTATTTCTTAGTTCAGTTCAATCTTGATTTGAATGTTTTTGCCTTATGCCTTATTTTTACAAGCTTTTAATTCACTTGCAATGTACCTATGTCTGTACGGGTCAAATCCTGCGAGTTAAATTTGACCCACTTCCCGACTTCTAATGAAGCTGAAAATTTGCATACATACGTAAGTCGGGTGACAATGCACCATAATATTATGGTACTATCGAGCTCATCTGATGATGGAGACAGGAGGTGGCCATAGCAACTCTATCATAAAACAATGCAACCTTATTGTGTTTGGAGTTTTTAGAATTGTCTCGATGAGTATTATTTGCCTGTGGAGAAAAGTACAGTCAGCAATAAAACCTTGTACCAAAAATGAAATTTTTGCCAAAAACTTATTATCTCATGTAGAGCAAAGCTTCTAGCTCTACACGCCTTAACTCTTCAAGCTCTAACTTCATAAACCCTTCACAGATATATAAATGTTTCACCTTACGCCCATGTGACGGTAGTTAGCAATTTTTTTTACTTACTTTTTTGTATTATTATTTTTCATACTTTTAGAAAATTCCCCGCCGGGCACAGATGGGAACAGGCGCTACATACAAGAAATTCCCATCTGTACCCGCGTCTTGTATGGCGTTGGTCACACGTGGGGCGGGCACAGATGGGAATACAACAATAGAATCCATTTGTATATGTGACTGTTTGTGTTCTAAATAAATGAAAAATAAATGAGAAAAAAAAATAGAATTGCCGAGCTCCAAGCTCCGAGCTCTTGTGTTGCGGGTGTCTATGGGCGCGGTAATTTCTTACCATTCGGCGATTTGCCTGCTCGTTTGCCTACTATGTCATAATAGTACATAACGATGCAAGTGCGAAAAATAAGAAATTCGAAATGAGTGGCGATAAATTAAAACACGACCGAAGGGAGAAGCTAGTTGATGGTTGGATGCCAAGACGTTGTGTCACAATTTGACGATAAAAAAACAAAAGAAGGTTGCTTTGCTTTACAGTCCTAGGTGTGTAAGGCAATATGAGATTCCTTTACATATCATCTACACTCATCGCATCTGATATGTAGTATTTCCCGACCTAATTTGACGTAAGTCATGTCATCATTTCATAGCAAGTTTGAGAAAAGAATACCTACTTACGTGGCCATTTGATTATAAAAACTCATAAGCTTTGCTGATTTTATATGTAAATGAAGTCGATTCATTGTGACATTACATTTTATTTCTAATACTAAAATCATAGTAATAGGGGACGATGTTCTACTACTATTCATGTAGTTGATTGGTTACAAGCCTTAATATAAATAAGATGGGCTAAATCGTTTCCATTTCAAAACTGACTGCCTATAATAGTTTTCGTTGGTACATTAGACAGCTAATTTCCTGTAAGCGTTTGATGCGTAGTCTATCGATATATTTGACATGACGTATTTAATCTCGGTGCCTATAAGTGGTATGTGTTGAGTTCAAGTTAAATGGTACTCTCAAAATAGCTAGAACTACGTCATGTAGTGATTGTGACAATTGTGTATGTATCCGCACCTTAAAGTTGATGATGACGTCTGCCACGATGTCACTTAAAATGTCATCTTTATGCTCATTTCAAAGATTTTAGGAAATTTCACATATACGTAAAGTAAATATAAAAAAATATTTAAATAAATAAATGAAATGACAGAATATGCTTCGATACTATGTTATAAATCTATTGAAATTCTCCTGAGCACCTCTATAATCTCAGGAAACTTAATTATAAAATTTATAATCTCATGAGAATTAAAATCCCAGTCTTATAATAAAAGTGCCATGTTATGACAATACACTGTATCCTGTACTTATCTAAAAAAACCGGGCAAGTTTGAGTCGGACTCGCGCACGAAGGATTCCGTACCATTATTTATAAAAACGGCAAAAAAAATATGTTTGTTGTATGGGAGCCCCATAAAATATTTATTTTATTCTGTTTTTAGTATTTGTTGTTATAGCGGAAACCGAAATACATCATCTGTGAAATTTTCAACTGTCTAGCTATCACGGTTCATGAGATACAGCCTGGTGACAGACGGACGGACGGACGGACAGCGGTCTCAGTAATAGGGTCCCCTTTGGGTTGACTCTTTGGGTACGGAACCCTAAAAACACCTAGTTTTTACAAATCGCTAGAAACATTGTTTTTATTTTATTTGGCTTATAGCCTTAAATATTCATTAGATTTTATTGAATACTGGACAAACATTAGATAACAGAGTACAGATTACTGGCCAGTCAACAACAAACAACGGTTTTTGGCATAGAGTTAAAATATTGACAGAGAGAATTTGACAAATGACAAACTGTGATGGTTCGAAAGGGTGCATGTAGGCGAGTGATACCATGCAACACAATATCTCCCCGATGGTAATATAATTATTTTTGAATAGAAAAACAGCACTCTTTTATGTTCGACAATAAATATGCACCTGATTTTATAGGTCTAGATAATGCGGAATGTTGAATAATTACTTTGTGCAAACATTATTTAATCGTTAAGTGCGGAAGGCAGGAAATTCGCAACGAGGGGAATAAAATTTAAAACATGACCAAAGGGGGTTAAATCATATTTCATTGGGTTTATTTTTGAGTTTATACATTTAACTTGAAACATATCTGGTAACAAAAAATAATGTCACAGAATCTAAAAACGTGATAAACAATGTTAGAAAAAGATGCGATACCCATTGATGTACGTAATATATCAATGGCGATACCTAATGATGAAATAAGTATATACCTAATGATGATGATTAAGGTATTTAGTTTGGAATGTATATTGCTACTTTCACGACCGGGACCGGTGTTGGAGTTTCCGTAGACGCGCGGAATGCTGACAATGCACAAGCTATCCCTACAGTAATAAACATACATAAATACCACATCAGCACATACAACCTTCTTCTTGGGTGGAAATAGGTTAGTTTCTTTTGGTAGTCCTCCTCCCTCTAAAAGTAGAGAAAATTACCCCTTTCTCTACTGTCGTAACTTCTTAAGGATTTATAGAAATGACAACCACTCGTCTACATCGTACTTATTTATCCTCTTAAGGCCCAGCCATAGAAATGAAAAATCCAAAATTTGCCACTGGAATTTGAACTTATAGTGCACGGAATACAGTAGATTTTATTTTGTTTGAAAATTGCACGAAACAAAACAAATGCAACTCTGTCCTAATTGAATATGATTTAAATTTCATCAAACTGAATAAGTCCTATAGGTAGGACCTTGGGCCTTACGAGCGTATATAATAGTTTCATGTCTGGTAATGCCGTTGGTAACATTGTGCGCATAAGTGAAGACCCCAGCACCTTATTGTGGAGACATGGAGAGACACACTGGAACGAGTCGGACTACGAGTGAGTAAGGAGAAGACGCCGACACAAATAAGTGCAAACATAGTCAATATAGGAAACATTAGTCATTAAAGTGTCTTTCATGTGATGCGATCATGATGTGAATTGTTTGGCTAAGGCAAATTTGTATTGAAATTTATATCATGAAATAAAATAATCTAATCTAATTTAATGCTATAAAGACATTAACAACGGCAACGCTTTTATTGCTGTATCGGTACGAAAATATATCTTAACATATATGTATACCCTCTTTACGCATTCATCATCATCTTCCTCACGTTGTCCCGGCATTTTGCCACGGCTTATGGGAGCCTAAGGTCCGCTTGGCAACTAATCCCAACAATTGGCGTAGGCACTAAGTTTTACGAAAGCGCAATCGCTTTCGTCGGGTTTCGGGGATTAATCCGGTTACCTCACTATGTTTTACTTCACGGATTGCACCTGATAAATATCAAATGATATTTCGTACATAAGTTCCGAAAAACTCATTAATACGATCCGAAGTTTGAACCCGCGACCTCCGGATTACAAGTCGTACGTTTTTAATTACCGCTTGGCCACCAGCGCTTTTACGCATACAATGAAATATATTGAATTACGGAAAAGAACAATAAAATGTCTTTTTATTATGTATTTCTAATTCCCGTCTCCATTACCCTCAATATTATGACTATTTTGCATATTCAAATGCGTATTGATTAATAGAATAGTACGAAATTAAACGCGATTTTACCAAGGGAGCCGAAAATCGATGATTTCCTTTAAGTAACAATATTTGAAGCACATATGTATACCAATATAGATACTAAATTACACTGAAAAAAATAGATAGCCGAACTGGTTTTGTAACTTTACTAAATAACTAAACTACGGTTATAAGAAAATAAACTTTGCATAAATTTACAAACTTATTTTGTAGTGTATACCCAGTACCTGAACACTGATAGCCAAACACGGTTTTGTAACATATAACACATAGTTCGCAAGTCCCAATTTTTGTGTAAACAGTAACCAAAATTTTGTTACAGTTATGCAAACATTTCTTTCAGTGTATATACGTAGTGAAGCTATATAAAAGTGTGTAAAAACACTCTTGTGCATTGAAAAACTGAACACTTCCTATACCGATTTGCATAAAAGAATAACCTTTTTATTTGCATTGTTCTTGAATTTATGTTTTTCCCTTCTGTTTAAAATTACGAAAATACCAGACACATTATGATGCTGTCCACACATCCTTACTACTACTGCTTTAAACACGGGATTATAACAATATACACTCCATCCAACACCGTTCAAACGTTATTGAATAGGACAGGTCAATCCAATCATATACCACACACTGTCGCAAGGTGTTTCCCGGTATTGTGAGCGTGTAGGAACTAATCTGCATGACTATTGAATGTACCGGTGCCTATTCCCGGTAATAGGCTGACGAGGTGACGGTCTCTGATGACTACAGGTACATATAGATACCTACTAACAGATCTATCAGAACATGGCGCAAATAGTTATTTACGATACTAGTACGGAAAGTAGGAAATTCAGAACGAGTGGTGATAATTAAATAGTATAGTGGTAAATCAGGTTTAAGGTTACTTTTCACACCACCTGCTCGACAATGCCAAATTATATATCATGCAAGCCTTACCGAAAGCAAATCATTATAGCCCTTGGCTTTAGCAGGGTAGTAATATTGTACTGAATTTCATAATATGATTTCACTTCTCATAGTACTTATTGTTATGTTTTTAAAGTCTAATTTCGTGAGGCCCATAAGGCGGCACACGCGGCGCGGCGGCCGCCGTACTGATTTGAAAATCGAATTTATTTATTCGAAAATCGTACTGTACCCCTAGTGTAAATAAATTCGATTTCCAAACGTGACGTACGCGTTTGCGTTTAGTCTCATTTTGTATTGGATTTCGAAAGAGCGGGCCAAGCGGGACGTTTTGGAAACTCAAAATCCTATACAAAATGAGACTTAACGCAAACGCGTTCGTCACGTTATGATGTCGATCAAAGTTACACTAGGGGTACTGGTCACCACAAGCTGAATAATTTATGAATAAATAAATTGAAAAAAAAAACAAAGGCCGCGAGTGCTACAAGACGCTTGACGCTGTGTATCAAACATTCATTTTCATTTTTCAAGATTATAAATATTAAATATGTAAAATTATTTTACAGATAGTGTTTTCCTCGCGTTGGTGTGGTAAAAATGTTGTGTTTCACTCGGCAGCAAAGTTTGTTTACTCTCTGGCCTTGAAACCCTCGCAATGCTCTCGCTATATAAAAATAACCGGCCAAGAGCATGTCGGGCCACGCTCAGTGTAGGGTTCTGTAGTTACTCTTCCGTCACAATAAGCTAAACTGGAGCCTTTTACCCGAGTTAAGCAAATAGGCAAATTTGCATAATCAGTACCTAATTAAAGTAAGTATTTTTACTATGAAGGGAAAACTTTTTGCGATAACTCAAAAACAGCTAAACTGATCATGTCCGCTATAGTTTTCATTTAATGTCTTTCTTAAGCTCTACTTCGACGATTTTTTTCATATTTTTTGGACCTATGGTTCAAAAGTTAGAGGGGGGGGACACATTTTTTTTTCTTTAGGAGCGATTATCTCCGAATATATTCACTTTATCAAAAAAAAATCTTGAAAACCCCTATTAGTTTTGAAAGACCTTTCCAACGATACCCCACACTCTAGGGTTGAAGCGAAAAAAAAATTTCACCCCCACTTTACGTGTAGGGGAGGTACCCTAAAAAAATTAAATTTTTAGATTTTATTGTACGACTTTGTCGGCTTTATTGATTTATATATCCATGCCAAATTTCAGCTTTATAGCACTAACGACCACGGAGCAAAGCCTCGGACAGACAGACAGACAGACAGACAGACGGACATGGCGAAACTATAAGGGTTCCGTTTTATGCCATTTGGCTACGGAACCCTAAAAAAGAATCAAACAAGTGACGTTAAGAAAGACCCATGACTGCGATAAGTCGATGAGGCAAGATTAGTGATTACGTTTTATTTTAATTTGTTTTAGGCTTTCGTACAAACTATTATGAACGAAAGCATTATTTTGGACAGGTGATTACTGATTACTCAGTTGATTAAGACTGATTGTTATTTAGTTTATCTCTAGCGTCATCAAAACTGGGGCTCTAAATGGACGAACCACATAAGTATATATCGATATAGGTAAAAAACTTAAGTAAGTCACCTGTTGTATGTAGTTGTGACGTGTTCGAATAGACATTTGTTTTGTTTGTGTGTGTCTTTTAAACATGTATTGTCTATTCGAACACGTCACAACTACATACAACAGGTGACTTACTTAAGTTTTTTACCTATACCACATTTTATTGGAAAAGTAACGTAGATCGTGCATAGATTATATTATAACAGACAGTGCACTGCGACGTCGGCCACTAATGTAATCCTGCGAAGTAATCTGATATCGAGCCGAGGCAGGCACGGACTCTGCGCTCGTTAATTGGGTTGCGTTTAATCCCCATGCTGCAACTTTAGACTCATTTTCACTGTCCAATAAAGCTTCTCACGCTTTATATTGTCTGAGCTTAGCTATCCAGACATTTCTAATTAGACGCCAAACAAAACGACCGCAGAGGAACATAATAGCTCCTTATCTGCATTAATGGATGCGAAGTTGGGTAGTTTTGCGATTAAATAATTTCATATTGCTTTTCTAGTGTATGCCTGGATTTGGGGTTATTAACATATACGCCAATACGAGTAAAGCGAAGCGCAAGTACCTACCTTTTCTCGAAGCACTTCGTCGTTTTTTTGAACCCTCATAACTTGGGTTTGGATTATACCAGATAAACAAAATTAAATTACATAGCTCTCATACTTTAGATTATATTCATATCTAAAAAAAACCCCAATTTCGTCACTGATTCACTCACTCACTCACTGATGATCATCAAAACTCTTAGCGTACTTCCTGAAGTCCTAGGAAGCTGAAATTTGGTATGTAGGATAGTATTAGTACACAAACAACAAAAAAATCATCAACTTGTGGTTAACAGTCTACTATACCTAACTCAGTCCGTTGTTGATTCCTGTCTGTACCCATGTATTGCCTATTTGTTATACAATAGCTGACTAATGTAACACATAAGACTTCAGTTAACTGGGGGCTTAATTTAAGCTTATACAGGGGGGCCCATTTAGATCGGTCAGTATGGGAAAGTCTGAAACTTTAAAACATACGAAGATTTGTATCTAGGAACCATGTCATCGATTTTAATAACAGTCTACTATTAAAATATTTGAATTATGTTCCTGCTAGACGGCGATATATACCGGGTAGAACAGAACTAGGGACCTCTTATGCAAACGGGGAATTGTTCAGGTTTCGTTCTTTAGTTTTCACCAATTAACTATGTTAATAATTATCGTCGAGCCACGCTGGCGCTCGCGCACCTTTGCGCCGTATCTATTTGTGATGAGTACTATTAAGTTTTGTGTTTCAGTTGACATCTATAATAACAGTAAACTGCAATTCAAGAAAAAAATACAGAAATTGGCAATGGATAGTTAATAAGAGAACATAGGCATAGTACCTACCTACATAGTATTATTGCGCAGTAGTTTTATTCGTTGTGTAAGGATCACTATTTATAAATAGCTTATAATTATTATGACTATTCTTACTTTTATCTATGATTAGCTTATAAAAGAGTGTCAATTGACTCTTACTTGTCACTGGTTTCCGCCATTTTGAATTGTTATAAAAAGACGGCAACGCAGTGACAAGCGGCCAGTTCGAGTACGGACAAGCTATAATAATAATAATAATAATAAAATTCTTTATTGTGCACTACTAAAGAAAAACTCATAATACAAACAATACAGGACTTAAATTAGTAGGTAACAACAGGCGGACTTATCGCTATAAAGCGATCTCTTCCAGACAACCTTCAGATAGCGAACCGGTGGCAAGAAATAGGCTATTGGGCAGTGCAAAACAACAATAAAACAAGTATACTTATAATATGTTAATTTTAAATTATAAACTACAAACAATAAAACATACACTACATAAACTACATAAATTATTTAAATTACAATAATACACTACATAAACCTACATAAATAAATATTAAGCATTCTAGGGAGTGAAGTAACAACCAGGTAGAGAAAATAAAGGAGAATTTAATGACCAGGACTAAGAAAGTGATAAATAATGCTCTTTAAGACGTTTTTTAAAAATGGTTAAGTTGGCGTTTTATATCAATGGGCAAAGCATTCCACATTCTTACAGACTGGAAAGTGAAGGATTTGATGTAGAACTTACTAGATGACCGAGGGGGAGCAAGAAGAAGATTTTGAGAACACCTAACAGACGAAAGAAAACTAAACCGCTTTTTAAGGTAACCAGGAGTATTAGGAATAAATAAGGTACTGTAGAGAAGAGAAAGGATATGCGTATTACGTCGAAAATGTATCGGTAACCACTTGAGCTGTGACCGAAAGCTGGAGACATGGTCAAATTTCCGTAGCCCAAAAATGAAACGAATGCACACATTTTGAAGACGTTCAAGCTTGTTTAATTGCTCTTCTGTAAGATCGAGATAAGATATGTCAGCATAGTCTAGAATAGGAAGAAGAAGTGATTGCGCCAGCGCAATTTTAGTGGCAAGCGGTAAAAAGTTGCGGAGACGCCTAAGCGATCCCACGGCAGCAAAAATTTTTCGTCCAACCTCATTAAGTTGCGGACCCCAAGAAAGAGTACGATCCAAAATCACTCCCAGATTCTTAACTTGGGACGAGTACGGGATCTGGACCCCATCGAATAAGATAGGAGGCAGACTCTCAAAATTCACCTTTGCTATATTCATAGGGCTACCAATAATAATGACTTGAGTCTTCGCAGGATTAACTTTAATTCCATAACAGGAGCTCCAGTGCAGAATGCGTTCTAAATCAGAGTTGGTGGATTGAATCAGAGAAGATAAGTTAGCAATCGGGCACTGTGAGTAAATTTGGAGATCGTCGGCATACAAATGATAAGAGGAAAGGAGGTCACGAGAAATAGAATTAATAAAGATAGAGAAAAGGAGGGGAGACAACACGCCACCTTGCGGGACGCCAGCCAGTGTGTTGCACCACGATGAACGAGTGTCCTCAATTTTAATCCGTTGCCGACGACCTTCCAAGTAACTACGAAACCACCTAATTGCAGAAGGAGATATGTTAAGGCTACTTAGTACCCCTATCAATATATCAAAGTCTACAGTATTGAAAGCGTTAGTAAAGTCGAGTAATGTCAGTACCGTAAGCATCCCTTTATCCATTCCTGAGCGGATGTCGTCTGTGATTTTGACTAGAGCTGTAGCCGTGCTGCAACCAGATCGGAAACCGGATTGAAATGGATTAAGAAGGGAGTTTCTATTTAAGAACGAAGTAAGCTGGAAGTGCACTAGGCGCTCTAGAACTTTAGAAAGAAAAGGCAAGATAGAGATTGGTCTGTAATCAGAGAAGGAAGACGGATTCGGTTTTTTTGGAATGGGAATTACGTCGGCATCTTTCCAAGTATTTGGGAAAGAAGAGGAGGAAATGGAAGCGTTAAAGATGCTAGTAATTATAGGGACAAGAAGGTCTAGAAGCGGAATGATCATGTTGCGGCCCACACAGTCGACACCAACGACATTCGAGGTAATGTAACGGATATTCTTCTCAACATCGCTGGTAGTGAATGGCGTAAAAATTAAGGGAGAAAAACCAGGCGTTGGAGAAGAAGAAATACAAGTAAGGGTTTCAGCCTTACGTGAGCCGCTAAGAAAAGTGGAAGAGGAAAAATGCTGATTAAGTAGGTTAACGTCTAAGTCAATGGGAATAGAAGAACTGCTAGATTTACCAATACCATATGTCTTTAGAAATTTCCAGATTTTGGCAGGTTCACCCCTTTCTACTGACTGATGAATGTGGTGCCTTTGGGCGTCACGGCACACCGTACTGCAGCGATTTCGTAAAGCATGGTATTTGGCTTTGTTCTTGTCCGTGGGTTTCAATTTGAACTTGCACTTAGCTAAATTCTTTTTCACTATTAAAGCTCTAATCTCATCGGTAAGCCAAGGAGCTGGTAGATGTTTAATTTTGATTGGCCGAATTGGAGCATGGACATCGTAGAGCTCAATGAGAAGGGAATTAAAAACCGCCACTTTCTCATCAACAGTGCCAGCGTTATCGATAACGCCCCAATCAATTTTACAGGCATCTTCAAGAAGCTTAACGACGTCAAGCCGACTAAAATTACGCTGAAGAACAACTTTCGGTTTGGCTTTTGGAGGACGAATTTTGTAAGAAAGGAAAAGTAGATCGTGGTAAGAGAAGGAATCGGCAGAGTGTTGACTGTATTTTGCAACGTGGGAGGGAGATGAAACAAGAGTGAGATCAAGAAGTGAAGGGGTACAGTTGGGAAAGTGGTGTGTGGCATTGGAATTGGCTATAGTGAAGACGTCTTGGAATATTTATTGTAAATTGGTTGTTATTATGTTTGTAACAAATGAACAAGTATTCGTTGTCATCATCAACCCGGTGGTGGTATTATAGTTGTTACTGTTTTTACCTTGTCTCTTTCTCTCAGTAATCATCATTCTGTTTGATTAGTTTAGCATCTACAAAATACAAAAAATACAAAATAGTTTATTTGGTTTAACTTATAATACACATAACATAAAGGGCTGGAATCTCCCATTAAGTATAACAATACTTGTGTCGGGAGACCCCGCTCTTCCATTAGGAAATAGGGTAAAAACAACAAACTGTACTTAACTTAATTAATATACAATTTACAAATCTGATTATTATTTACTATTATAATTTACAATAAGTATACAATTTCAGACCCGATTCAATTGTGTTATTACAATTAAGGATCTATAATATTTTATAACAATAGGTAACACTATTAAATTAGATTTTAAGAGTGTTTGTGTGTGCGTGTGTGCGTGTGTGTGTGTGTGTGTATATGTGTGTGTGTACGTATGTGTGTGTGAATGTGTATGCGAGTGGGATTTATAATAACAGTGCCTCCGTTTCTTCATAATCTAGTGTTAGTAAATTTGATTATTGTATTTAGTACTTTAAGGGGCTCCCTAACGCCAATGACCTTCGATCTGAATCCCTTAGTTTTCTAATGCTGTTTGTAACTTGTCATATTAACAGCAACGGCTTTAAGCAATATAGTTCCCATATTTACTTCAAAGTTCACTGTCTTCGAGATATTTGGTTGGCATCAAAGTTGAACAATTTTAGGCCAAAAAACTGGTTTTCTGACCATAACTTTTGTGTTAATTAGTTTAAAATTAAAATCTCAGACCAGTTTTTAGAGACGTTAAAGACAAACCTAAATGTGTAGATTTCGTACATCTAAAATCCATCACAGCAATCGAGTAACGAAATAAGTGTTAGACAATGTCTAAAAATAAAAAAGTATTCATTTCTTTCAAAATCCGGCAGACCAGAATGGAGATAAAAGATTGAAGAACCGATAGCCTTTTGTCTTATAATTCTATCTACAGTGCAAATGTATGAGTAACGACTCAAAACTTGTCAAAAATCGATGAAAACCGCGGGGAGCCCGCCGGGGAGTTTAAGAGTAAGTAGTAGGTAATATTGCTGTTATCCATCTTTTAGTTAGAGCTATTAAGGAAATAAGCGAATGTCCTTTGTGTGTAATTGAAACCTTATGTCCTGCTTACTAATTTCTGTTTACTTTCAAAACAAATAAAATAAAATAAACCGTTTATGAGATACAGCTTGTTAAAAATTTATGCAAAAATTTGCATGTTTCAACCCTAGCAAGTAGATCCGATGACGTCATCAAGACTAAGTATTTCTTAGATATCGAAATTTACCTTTTAATCGTCGGCTTGTAGTAAACAAACTCAATGACACCGTCATGTCACTGTGAAGTTGACTTTTGTCATAGGTGGGCATGGTACCATGAAATTATGGAGTATGGTTATAAACAAAAAGGTTTATTACCAACTAAAATTGTTAATTATCTTGAGATTCCTAAATATTCTTCTTATTTGTCACATATTGCAAATTTTTGTTTCAAACTTTAGCACTCTAATTGTATTTTATGTAAAAAAGTTAAAAGCAAAAAAAAATCTTTAATCATGAAATTGTTTTTGGTTTGATGATTGAATAAATACTGTTATCAAGGTGACATGCTTTTACATAATGTCACATGTTACGTTTAAGAATGCCACAATTATTTAAAAACGCCGAAAAAAAGTTCTGCTTAATACACGAAATAAAATGCCTTTTATGGGACAACCGGTAGAATGCTTCATTATGTGTATCGTCGTCTAGTACGCGCGATATCAATCAATTTTATTTATTTTATCGAGCTTGCCTATCCCTTAACAGACACAGTAAGGGATAATTCACAAAAATTTAATGTTTCCCGATTTTAGTATTTATAAATTTCACGCTTTGTAAATGTAATAATCTACGCTACGCCACAGTGAATAATTCAATTCCCGTAAATACATGGGCCGTTACCGAATTTCCTTTGAGAGATGGAGCGTGCCTCGCTGCGAGCCGGCACGTCTCTCTGAACTTCGGAATTCCAATTTTGAAAAGTTTCCCAACAAGGGCCGCTATTGACAGCCAGTGTCAGAGGCCCAGTCGGAGACAAAAATAGAATCATCTAATCTGCCTAGCACTGCGCCCAGCACACGGCGCGGCGGAGCGCTAGGCTGAGTGCCGATAGATTATTTAGCAAAATTGCTGCCTTTATGGAAATATACAGGGTGATTTCGGGGTCGTGGAGCAAGAGAACAAGACATCACACAGAATTCAAAGATGAGTCTAATGATGTTGCTCATTATTTATTATCACCAATAATTATGATTATTTTTCAGATGACAAGTAGAAAAAAACATGTTTGCATACAGTTTGGTCACCCTACTCAATGTGACGTCTTGTCGCTTTCCATACAGCGTATGTCAAAAGTCATAGGGTCATTAATTTTACTTGAAAAATAATAAAGATCAAACTAATTATCTTTCAATCAAATACTACCGTATGATAATGTAAATCATTTATAGATTCAGAAAAAGTGGTTCTGGATCACGACCCAGAAATCACCCTGTATATAAATTCATTATTTTTTGTACTTGATTGTACAAAAGATAGACTAAATGCCTACTGAGGCTCTAGGGATGAATCAACATTTCTATTATGCAATTACTTATGCTTTTCTAAGCGAGTGTTTAGCTAAACCCATCTTGAAGTGTGTGACAATCTATACATATAGTATTAATATGCAGAATCTGTTTTGTGAATAAAATATACTTACAGTCGTACTGCTACTGCATCCTAAGATTACGATAATACCTATTTTCAATGATGGATAATGAATTCATACATTAACATTTATCATCATCATTTTCATGATTTAATCTTATTTCTTTCTTTAAAAAAAAATAAAAATAAAAGGCACTTAAGCTTGTAAATACCCTCTTAAATGCGACAAATGTAATAAAACTAAAAAACTTACCAACTACACACAAAATTCTTAACAATAGGAAACACACATTTGCTCTCACCTCACTCTTACTCTTAAAGTGGATAAACGGCTTTCGGCGCTAAAATAAAAGAGAAAGTCAGACAAAAAAGTGTCTTGTAATGAAGAAGGAGCCTCCGTGATTGTGTGCCAAGTGCGGGGTAACTTTGGTCATTATTCATTGTACTATCTCCACGGATTTATATCGAATACGGATAGTACGGTTACTTTTTATACTAATCAAAATTGAACCTTATCACCGAACAAAACAGGTAATCATAGGCAACTAGAGAAAACGGTACAATAGAGAGGATCATACCAGAGGACTGCGTCTCACTCACACTAGTTAATAAGTCAAAATATCAATATTCAGGGTGTAATGAATAAAAATGTTTATTTCAGGCAACTAGTGGCCCATAGATAAGTACCTCAAAACAAGTATACATAATTATATTTATTTATTTGGCTTATTGTTAAGTATATCAATTTATATTATAATATTAATTGACATATCGACTTATTGTTATGTTGGCGCCATTGTTTAATGACGTCATTGCCGCCTTTAATCAAAACGAGATGCGATTCTCTAGCATGACTTCTCTTTCGGTCACACTTTTTAGTCGAAGTACTCAATCCGGGTTCGATACAAGTCCGTGACTATCGCCGACATACGAAACCGGCTATTCATGAACCCTATTACAATGAGATAAAGTCTAACAGTGGTAATTTACTGTGTTGCTGCAATACTACGCAACTGCGAAGGGGAAACCGATTCTGGATAAGCTTTTTGACGCGCCATCGTTAAAGTTAACCAGTCAAATTAAAAACGCTATGTGGTCTGTGTATATTTTAATGTTTTTTGACACTCATATTGATAATTAAAAACTCATTTAAATAATAAACTCAAATGAGATTTTTTAGGTTTGAATTTGCTTAAAGGAAGTAAAAATAATCGTATTTAAAAATAGTTTTCTACACATACTTATTTACAAGACTCACCAGCTACGGGCTACGGCGTAGCGTAACTACAACGTGCCCTTCGTATCGTAGCAGTATGTCCTTAAACGAGTAGGCACAAATGAAATGGGGCAGAGGGGAGATGACCAACGAGCTGCTCTTAAATATGGAACTTTCAGTAGGAGTAGAGTCTGTGTGTGTATGTATGTGTGTGTGTGTGTGTCTCTTTCCGAACAGACTCTAGTAGAGAAAGCGGTATTATTGTTTGTCCTTGTGATAGTCTCACTTTTCCTTTCTGCCTACTTCTAAAAAGTCCTAAGTGACGTAGACGTTTTTTGTTGCCCACTGTTTTCATGGTGGGTAACGATCACGAAACGATCAGATAAAAAACCTGAATCCATAAATTGAATTTTGTGACAAACCAATTCTTCATAAGTGAATATGTATTTATAGAACGTGGAAGTTTTGTATTTTACCAATTACTATGTTATGTAACATCCAGTGCAAGTAGATTCAATTCTGCTTTTTTAATTCGTAAGCTAAAGAATACTTTTGATTACACTCACGAATTTGTAGACCACACGCACTAAAACGATAATTCAAGAAACTACCCTTGACAATGTTGCTCATGGTGCCATCTATCAAAAACAGGGTGAATTGCCTCGTAAACGGAGTTTCACACCCGCCCGTAAAAGCGCCATCTAACATCAAAGCCTGGAACTATGGCGCCACCACGCCAGCAACATGTCTGTGTTGTCGGCAGACAGGTATCTAGATCAAGTGCATAAGTAGGTATGTAAACTATTTGGAAACCTATTGTTCGCAGTACAATAATAATGAAAACGGAAAACGTGAACTAGTTTACTATAGATATATATAAACTAGGTTATGCTACAAACAAATATTTCATAAAGAGTAACTGATCTGGCGCTTTATCTATACACGCAATGAGAAAAAGTTAACAATTATAAAAGAGTTATATGATTTATCCTGCAATGTAGCAGTGAACCATTATATAATTATGTTTACAGTACATATGGGGCTACTTTATAGCACTAGTGCGAGAAGTAAGTAGCATATTACGTTACTGTGTCGAACATTTAAAGGGCCATATGTACTGTAAAACGTTGTACGATACATGTGCGAATAGGTAATTCGCAACTCGTGTCGATTTAAAACACTCCCTTCGGTCGTGTTTTAATTTATCGCCACTCGTTTCGAGTTTCCTATTTTTCGCACTTGTATCGTAATGTACTATTTTATGAAAAAGAGATCATAAGTAGTATTGTCTCAAATCTTTTTTCTGACATCAAACAAAATAAAACATAAAATAAAATTGTAATCTGGTCTGGTATAGTTAATTACACTTGAATTGTTATTGTAATTGGATTTATTGTTTTAAATTCTAAATTTTAAATTATGCTTGTTATTTTCCATTTTCTAAATTATGCTTGTTATCTTAACTACTGAATGTTTCTGTTAAATTCGACTTTTAAATTCAAAATACCTTATATTGTATTAATTTTTTCGGAGCAAAGGAATTCTGTATTTTACTTACTTAGCTATAAGTGGAAAGTTTTTTGGCTTATGTTCTCACTATGTATTGTACCTTATTGTATTACTATGTGCTGTATGTTTTCAAATAAATAAATAAAAAAGAAAGGCGAAAATAAGTATACAAAATTTAAAAATTTACAATTTACGTAAAAGATTACTTAAACGAGTAGATTTTTTGGCATTACACTAAATCACAAAAGCTGCTTATTGCACTTTTCAATGTAGCTATGTATTATGTAAGTACCTATTTTATGAAAGTTTATTCGTTTGTACAAATTAATTATATAAGGTAAATCAATCTTTCATTTGTTTAAAAGAATAAATACCACAATTTATATTATAATTTGAAACAGATGTCTTAAAACTTACTAAAGAAATTTCAGCTTCGGCGAAGTCTGAGGTTTGAAGTGTAGGTTCTAAGTCACGTTTGCTATCATTTTATATTAAATCGAAGATGTAAACCATAACAAATTTCATTTAACTAGGTTCAGCGGTTATTGTGTCCCATAAAACACAAGTTAAATGAAAGCCAAAGGACATCCTCGGTTTACGAAACGCCGTCTTTCATCGGCTGCAACTACCACAAAATTATGCGTATGAAAGAAAAAGTGACCAAGACTTCCAGTGCAGACAAGCAATAACTTTCATCGGATTCAGACTGCACCAGAACTATTGACGGCAGACTGCAGTCGACGGCAGCAGTGCTGCAGCGCAACATTACTGCCGACGGCATTGCTGCCGCAAATGTAAAAATCCGGGCCACAACAAATTATTTTGCAGAATGCAGTCGACAGTAATGCCGCGCTGCAATACTGCTGCAGTAATGCAGGTGTAGTCTGAATCCGAACGTCACTTTCACATAAAATGAGCACTCTTCGCGGAACGTCCCGCTCGCACGTCGGAGCAACGTGTGAATCGGACGCAAAGATATGATATGACCTCGATACCCGTATAACCTTCGTAACTAGAGAGGGCACTAAACGCGTCGTCCACGGCCGGTACTTTAGGTACTCGGTGAGCCATATGAATGACACTCTAGGCTGCGTGTTATTATGATTACGATGGAGCGCAGGTACGTAGTGCTTTGTTTACCCACTATAACTTAAACCTTGAGGTACTACCAATTGCATGTCACAGATGCGCTTGATAAGCAAGTGGACTTACATTAATAAGTACATAACAGACAAGGCGTTTGCGATTTGCGATGCCTTGATTGGCTAAGATTCTTTCATCCCTTCCTAGTGTATTGTATGACAGTAGCCATAGTATTTTGGATACGAGGGTGGTAATTCCCGACAGCCGCAGGCATTACAATATTCTTAACCCAGGAGTTACACACAATGTTTTAATCACACTTGCTAAGAAAAAACTAAATTTTAAGCGAAATAATTATTAAATACGGTGAGATATCAAACATACGTCCGCCATTTTGTATTTTCTTGGCAGGTAAGGCATCGAAGGCACAGACCTATTCGGCATTCAGCCACGATTGAAAATTATGAAAATATTTTAAACGGCTGTTAAATTAATCAAATTAAATAATTTTAAACATAAACAAACATATTAAATTATAAACGTCAGTATTTTAAATGTAAAACTCATTTATGCTACTTGGTTTTGTATGAATATTGACATAATTAAAAAAAGCTATAAGCTTTTTTTTTCACAATCCATAACTCCCCGGGAACAAAACAGGCCTTTGTCCTTTAGCACACCTGCATGAAATAAGATCTTTTTTGAGCAAGTGTGATGAAAAAAAAATGGTACTATTCTGGGCACGTTGTATCGCATGTAATGAAATGTTTCTGGCGCCATGTAAAAATAAATCCAATGTTTCTTGCCATGGTTTTTACAAATTTTTACTTCTTTTGCTAATTTTTTAAACATTATAGCTGCTTTTGGACCTACGTTTTTGGTTTCGCATCGTCAAAATGAGAAAATTCGGGCAAATATAATTGAGAGCATTTCAGTCGAGTCCCGTGTTAAGAGGCTGTCAACACCCAATGTCCTTGAAATTGATGTTACTTAAACAGTTTTTTAAAGACTATTTGTTTTAGTCAAGTAAGAAAAATATATGTTCATATTAATTATATTTCAAAGACCGTGGTTGTACTCGATACATGATTGAACGAAATCGGCTCGATAGAAAATAATTGCAAAGATTGGTCTTAAAATCACAATTAAACGGTTTTATGTCTTTATTGTTTTGACTTATGGGTCTGCAATTAAAATCACAATTTCAAAACATTTATATCTAAACCGCTGTTGAGTAAAATATCACACTAAAAATCCACTTTTTTTATTTAAATATTTTTCTTATTATTCCCTTGCCCAGGCCCAGTAACATGCGACAGTGCTATCTCATTTACTCCGATACAAATAGACAGTGTACGCGCTTTAGGTATTGACAGCCTCTTAAGGCACGAAGCCAGCACGAAGCTTGCTGAGTGGCCGTATTGGGTACGAGATTGAAAAGCTTGATTTTATCACTATTGTATAAAATACTTTTTCTACGAGTTAAATAATATAATACTTTAAAGTGTTAATCATATAAATAAACAAACCGAAAATACTATTTTAGATACACGAGCAACCGCGATATCTTTGTACTCGTACGCGCCCCGGCCGCCGGGGCCCGGCGGGTAGGTCAACAACACCTTCTCGTAACTCATGAGGCCCCTTACTTACTTACTTGCTCCTTGCTAAATTCTATTTTTAGACAATTTTTTTCTCTATTTTGGCCACCGTAGCCTATGGAGACTAAACAAGCAATGCTAAGCGTTTTTTGTAGTCTATGGATGTTGCTATATTAAGGGTGGCACATGTAGGTACGTTTATGACTTATGAAGCAATTGTTTCTACTATACAACCTAAAATAAATAAATAATTTGAGCGTTCGTTTTGTTTCGTCTTCTTGACCGCGGCGAGCTGTGATTGGTCAATTGCATTATAGTTGACTAAACTGTTTCGAAATGAATATTATAGTGAGTTGGGAGCCTATATATGAAAGTATCCAATTAACGTTTGGTAGAGTCTGGCTAACCAAATATTGTTGACAGATAATTCATTGTTGTATCACCAATTGTCTATGATTTAAAAAAGCTAAAAGTCTGTTGTCAATTTATGTAATTCATTTAAATTGTTCCCGGTTTATAAGGGGTTTATTTCAGTTTATTTTAAATAATATTAATAATGACTATACCGAGTGAGGTCCGCAAACTATTATTTAACCTCGTAAATAATTACGACAGTGTGCGATGCGAAGTCGACGTGAAGCGTTGTATAACGAAAAACTGCAATGTTTACAAGTCGTAAACAATTTAGTAGGTTGATGCTCTATTAATATTTTGATACTTTAAGTACTAGTCCTAACATTTGCCTATAACTTTGATTAAGTACGTGAATTTCTTAATACCTGAATCTCATGAATAGGACAAGTGTGTAAAGAAACGAATAAACTAGAAGTTCTGGAAAATATCAATAAAATCAAAACATTGGAACGTAACGAGTTACTGAAAACAGTGAAAACCAATATTTAGAAGAAATCTGTGGAGTGACTGGTCAGTAGTAATTTGATATAAAAATATCTTGGCGAAACATGTCTATACATATATGTCTTGGTACTTTACATAGTGCACGTCAACGTATATTTAACTCATTTCCTTAGGTACCTTACGTGTGCTCAGAAAATCAAAAATATGTTCTAGTATCAAAACTATAATTCCTACTACACAAAGTGTGACCAGCCCAATTTCCCGCCAAAAATGTGTGTAATATTTCAGTAGCCAGACTATATGAAATTTTAATTCCAGCATTACAATGTACGAGTAGAAAAACGTATTTATTATTACTTTATCCAGTTCATTAATGTTTGCAACAGAACGTTTTTTGCCCCTTTACGCGAAAATAGCAATACAAAATTTCATCGGTAATGCTTTTTGGAGCCGAATTAGTTTGCTCTAAAAAGTATGACCGCAATGGAGGAACATTCTTTTGATTCAAAAATCAACTTAAAAGATAAAATAAAAGAATATCCCTTTTATAAATATGCACTAGCAGGTGTATTTGACATAAATTAATACTTTAAAAAACACCAGAAAAACACGCTTTCCCTTCGTCAAAGTCATTAAATTAAGCGGTACGTTTGGGCAATATGCATTTCGTGGCCAAGCTTTTTGCTCAGGATATATTTGAGATAACTGAAAAAATTCCAAGCCAATATATAATAGGTTTATTATAACCTTGAAACCTGATCGTGTTCAAAGTCCATTACTTGACCTTTCTCACAAGTGCAAACACCGTCATGGAATGCCAGTGCCTATCTTCCGGCTTCGTTATCAGGCCTTGCAACCTAATCGTGGTCAAAGTTCATTACAAGACTTTTCTAACAAATCCAAACACAGCTATGATACGTTTCTAACTACATACAACTGCCAATTTTCATGACGCTACGATCCTTGGAAGACGGTTAAATTAGTTACCTTAGATTCCATTACATACTTACATACAGGTCGACCTAATAAAAGCGTGTTAATAAAATGAAATGAAATGACATTATGATAGTCCACAGTTACTTCTAAGAAGCGAACAGAATAAAGAAATGTGACTTTTCATTAAACGAAAAGTCACTAATGTCCCTGGGTGCTTAGCCAACGTGCCAATCGTTAACTCTCCGTAGCGTAGCGTAGTTATCTCTCTCTATCACTCTTCCTAGTGCGACAGTGAAAGTTGCGTTTCGTTCGCTATGGAGCGTTGAAAATTGGCACGTTGGCTACGCACTCCGGCCACACTGTCTTCGTTGCTTCTATTTTCCCCGCCACGCACTTCGTATTCGCACATACCCAATAATTAAACCGACATACTCTGTGTCATACATGCTCAAATATATTGAAATCATTAAAACATTTGTGTACATGCATCGCACTGATAACATAAGCCGGAAATCTGATACGTTCGAAGATACATTTAATTGTTAGTGGTTACCTAATATGACGATAAATGTCTTCATGAAATCGGTAAAAACAACCAATGTATAGTGAAGTCATTAATACCGTTTTTTTTTTAATTTTGAAAAAATACGACAAAATAACCTAATCTATTGGATATTATTGTATAATTTCCTCGCAATCTAATTGAAAAGCAGAGTGTATAACTCAGGCATAAATGTTAATTTTTATCCTCGAATAAAAATTGATCGCTTTATGCCCTTGTTGTACAATCTACTACTTCGTAACATTTATTTGTTGAATGCTAGAATATCGTCAGACTCATAGGACATAGGGTCATCACATCACCCCTTACAATCAGAAAACAATCTTTAGCAAACAGTACAATTGGCTACTTGACTGTTTTTTGTAAATAATGTCAATTGATCTTGATTTTCCTGAGGATCAAATGTCTATATAGGACTCATGGCATTTAAGCAACACAGAAGTCAGAAATGAGAGTTAAAGTCTGACGCTCGCACTCGACGATTGAAACGCCTCTCACAAAATGATAAGGTGATGTGACGTCACATCATATAAGTCTGTCCTAAATGTATGGAAGATCAAGGAAATTGCGATTTTGACCCTGGAATATTGCGTTTATGTGTATAGTTGTCATACAATTTATTTTTCAATAAAATGTAAGGAATGGAAGGAATTGAGATTATGGAGCCTTGTATTTTTTTATAATCCCAATATAATTTTTTAATATCCTATTTTTTATAATGAATGGCTCATTTTCTATCCATTTAACTAAATTTTGTTATAATATTCAACATGTGTCTAGTACCCAATTGTATGCTTCATGACATCAGGTAAATCATTTATATACAGTGTATCCTTAGCGATTGGACAAGCCCTGAAATCCTATAAGATAAAAATAAAAATCGTAGCAAAAGTTATTTCCAATATCGACAACAAAAATAAACACACTGTATTAATCACTGACAGCTGCCAGTTTTGCCAATTTATTCTCTTCAAAAATATTCGTCATTGATGACATTTGTCAAAAGTCAGAGCCTTATTAATGTCATAAATAAAAAAAGAGAATCAAAAAAGAAACTCTCTTATAAAACAACGGAACCTAATTTTTTTTGAGGTTGTTAGAATTATCTCGATGAGTATTAGTTACCTGTGGAAAGAAAAGTACAGTCAGCGATACAAGCTTAAGCCAAAAATTAAATTTTTGGCAGCATTCTGAAGACTCGTTCCTGTCTGGTCAAACAGTCATGTCACTAAACAGTTTTGTGCTTCGGGTTCATTTCAATTTTAAAGGTCTGGGTCTGAATCCATCAAGGCATGAATGGGTTTTGATAAACAACTTGAAACTACATATATATACTACTTTCAAACAAAAAAATAGTTTTCCAGATAGATTCTGAAATTACGGATTTCTGAGCTAACATACATACATTGTTTCAGTCAATCTTATCAATTTAATAACCTCCTTCTTTTTAGGGATCCGTAGCCAAAATTAAATGGCAAAACCGACACCTAAGGGTGGTTTCATTTCAGTAGGTATGTCACAGCCATTTTACTCGAACACAATAAAATATATTTTAATAAAATTTTGAACTATCTTGTGAGCCGTTACTTAGTTTAGAAGTTTAAATTTATATAACTATATGTTTAGTTTACCATACATTTAACTAAAAGTTAAAAAATAAAACAATTAAAATAAACATGTGGATGGTGTGGTGATGATGGTGGATGGACGGATGGATTTCATTGGGTGGACGACGTTCGGAAGATTATGGGACACTTCTGGATAAAGATTGGCTCAGGACCAGGATAAGGTCCTTACTCGCATAGGCTCAGCAGTGGGCGACAAAGGGCTGATATCATGATTATGATGTTGAATTTATTTATTTATTTAACCTTTATTGCACAAAAGGAAATACATTCGTACAAAATAATGCTTACTCTACCAGTCAACCTTCGGGCAAAGCAGAGAAATAGTAGGCGGTGCAACATTACGATTACCTATACAAGTATATAAATAATAGGTACATTAGGCATAGATATACATAAAATATATATATATAAAACACACAAATTTCACACATATCGACCTAACTAGTCTCACAGTAAGCTAAATGGTTGATAATAAATAATAATTTCAAAATTTATTATCTTTAATTTGGCCAAGTAAATTTTCCGATTTGAAAACCAAAACTAACTATTTCTAAAAACATCATATCAAGAAGTAAAAAATAGACAGTAAAGTAACTTTTTATGATTGAATATTTTTTTCTCTTGAAGTAGTTATAATAATCTAAAAGCGTATTTTATGAAATGCAGGCGGTGAGTAAGAGATGCAAGTTTGTTTTCATTCAAGTTAAACGAATAGAAGATACTCTGAGCGAACTGTTTCTTGGGAATACTATTGCAGTGCTCTCCTGTTCAGATATTTGAACTGCTATTACTTTATTGCAATTCAGTATTTAAATTTGTGTGTTGTTAAATGTAAATAGGTACAAGTGATTATGATAGGGGTATATTTAGATAAATAAAAAATACATGGCATAGGTACTTGGTATGTACGTGTATTATTAGTTTATTTACCTTATAAGAAGTAAAAGATATAATCATAATGCAAATTATCTTGATTATATGACAGAATTCATTAATAAAAACCTTTTAACCTTCATTAACCAAAAAAAATAATCATCAAAGTTAAAATGGTCATACCAAAATTTACGTTGTTTAAGTACACGGAAGACTAAAATAATTAGGTAATAATATTGATAATGACGCTTGGAATCCATCATGTATACTAATAATTCGAATAAAGCACGTTTGTATTTGAGTACGGAGAAATTATGTCAACATAATTCACGTCTGAATACACCTAGAACGCGCAGCAATTTCAAACAGGATGGTTCGCATACGTACAGATCACTCGGCTTCCAACCAAATGCTAACCATATGAGAATCTAATAGTATGAATATATATTAGAATTAATATAATGACAGGTACATAGATAAAAAAAGTACAGTTAAAAGATGATTTAGAAGCGTGAGGGCTATAACAATTTGACAACACAAATCTCTCAATACTAAAGGAATTTAAACGTAGTTTGCATATTCGGCTGCCAACAAATCCAAATCTAATAAGTAGGTAAACCGACTATTAAACGCATGACATAGTAAAGAGGATCATCTTTCCCGGCAACGGGGAAAGAGATTTAGGTGAAAGAAGCTTATTTTTGGTGGGGCTGACAGCGCGATAGTGTGTGGCCCATTACAGGCAAATTATGGCGGCCATTATTGTCCGCGTGTCCCGGTGAGTTACGCCTGCCTGGGTCAATGGGTTTTAAGAAATCCTTTCCAACGTCCGACTCATGTAAATCGCTGTTTATATCGGGAGCAATACATTTTAACAATAACGAATCGTTCCATCGGGGATTCTATTGTATTATTGAATAGGGGTGAATCAACTTTTTAGTGTTACTTGTTGCCATGGTTACGGTTAGCAATTCAGGGAAAACAACAATACATAAAATTCTGATGTTATATTATTTAAAATAATCAAACGGGTAATTCTACGAGGGAGAGTGACGAGAGTGTTTTTTTTTATTTATGTTAGAATTTAAAATATCTAATTATGGCAAATGTTTAAGCTATAGACGTTACCTAGCCCGATGTTTATAAATGTTTTTCAATAAAGAAACTGCACAGATATTCCTCGAATACACTTACGGATTTTTACAGATAAATACGTGCGATAGTTAAATGTCACATAATGTTGAGAGGGAATATTTATGTAGCAACAGAAAATAACATGGAAGGTCCCTTCAATGACATTTCCAATAATAACATAAAAACAAAGAGAACCAAAATAAATAATCAAATCTGAATATCTTTTTGGCTGCAAAAAGATAACCATCCCGTGTATGACTAAAAAACAACGAATTCTTTTATTTATATGTGATTTATTCTTCATATTTCTATCATTAAATTTATTTGCAAATATTACATTTCATTCGGATGTAACATAAGTTGTTATTTTTTCGTAACGTATAAGTTACCAATGGTTTTTTTTTTCTTTTGCTACAATAAAATACGTTAAATCAATAACGAATTAAAATTATCAATGTATCAATAACTCGTGTCCTATTTATGTAAGTTACCAGAACATTATAGTGTGTTGAGTCAAGATATTTCAAGTATATTCAATTTTTTTTTAATAAGGTTACTTGAATATTATTTATAATAACAATGTACTTTTTTGCCCATTACGTCGGTACTTTTTAACATCTAATTTATAAGTTTATATTACAAGCTCACAGATTACGCCAATAAACTTATAAGAAATTTGAAATTATTAAATTACAGATAATTAATACAAATTATTGTCATTTTATTTAGTCATATTCATTATAATTAACGTATGTATTGTTAAGTATCAAATAGAAACTGTTATATAAATCATCTGAAGCTAGAAATGAGGATATCAAGCCCCTGTTTTACCATGCTGGAAGGTGCGATAAAAATTTATACAAAACGTGTAACAAGCATTAATAAAAACTTACGCTTGAAGAGGCGATGAACATGTTCTGTATTGGTTGAGCCAGTTATGGTACTTTTCAAGAAATTAATTGCTTGTATAATTGCATTTTTCCTATACATACGCAACTATTTTCTGGCATATGTATTTTACATTTCTTCATAGTTCGATGATCGGACTACGTGGAATTTTGGAATTCCTTGTATTTCGACGATCGAACTAAATGGAATTTAAGAATTCCTCGTGGTTCGATGGTCGAACTAAGTGGTCGGGCAGCTTGAAATTAAAATTCCTGGTTGTCTGACAAAATGGTCGGACCACGTAGCCGGAAGGGAAAATGTATGAGGAGTAAAATCAAACGTTACCTACGTTACGTTATGTTTCGTGCGTAACACTGAAAACGTGACTGAAAATACCAAATATTTGGCTTAATACGTACATTATTCTTCATATTTTATTATTGGGAATTGAATACCTATATTGTTTTGATGTTCGTAAAAATGCAGATCCTTTTTTAATCTGCCTGCCGTTCACCTGTCATGTCTGTTTCATATACAACAACGTACTGTTATTGTTTATTTACCGGCTTCCTGAAATGTTCAGTTCTCGCTCAAATATACCTCCTTGTCTGTGCATATTAAATAGTTCCCAATATAACAGCATCCCTGAGCTTATATCTGTGTCTATAAGTTCGCTTCGTTGTAACGGAAAATTGTTTTAATTATCGTTTCACCAAGTTTACCAAGTTACAGCAAAGCATAAACTGAGGTTTGCTCGATAATGTTACATGAGGGTTGAATTAAGAAGGTATTGTTGGGTTAAAATAGCCAGCGAGGCTTGAACTTGGAAGACGGCTGGCTTTTTCGTGTTATAGGAGGCAAACGACCAGACGAATCACTTGAATGGTGAGCGATAACCGCCGCCTATGGACACCCATAATACCAGAGGCATTGTTAGTGCGTTGCCAGTCTTTAAGAAGGGAGTACGCCCTTTTGAAAAAAAAAACACTCATATTCCGTTGTAATAAGAGTCCCTTTTTGGAATTGTCCGCGACGGTTTACTTTTTTTTCCTTTCGGAACTACCCGAATACACCTTATCAAATAGAAATAGAAATAGTATGATTAGGCTCCTATCGATATTTTCGATGGTTATCGAAAGATGCCGCTAAATAAAAAACTGTATAATTTAACATATGATTAATTAAAAAACCGGCCAAGAGCATGTCGGGCCACGCTCAGTGTAGGGTTCCGTAGTTACTCTTCCGTCACAATAAGCTAAACTGGAGCTTAAAGTATAGTAAATTGTTAACCAAGGGATGAAACGGTACCTTTCACCCGAGTTAAACAAATAGGCAAATTTACATAATCAGTACCTAATTAAAGTAGGTCTTTTTACTATGAAGGGAAAACTTTTTGCGATAACTCAAAAACAGCTAAACTGATCATGTCCGCTATAGTTTTCATTTAATGTCTTTCTTAAGCTCTACTTCCACGATTTTTTTCATATTTTTTGGACCTATGGTTCAAAAGTTAGAGGGGGGGGACACATATTTTTTTTCTTTCGGAGCGATTATCTCCGAATATATTCACTTTATCAAAAAATGTTTCTTGAAAACCCCTATTAGTTTTGAAAGACCTTTCCAACGATACCCCACACTCTAGGGTTGAAGCGAAAAAAAAAATTCACCCCCACTTTACGTGTAGGGGAGGTACCCTAAAAAAAATTTAATTTTTAGATTTTATTGTACGACTTTGTCGGCTTTATTGATTTATATATCCATGCCAAATTTCAGCTTTCTAGCACTAACGACCACGGAGCAAAGCCTCGGACAGACAGACAGACAGACAGACAGACAGACAGACAGACAGACAGACAGACAGACAGACGGACATGGCGAAACTATAAGGGTTCCGTTTTATGCCATTTGGCTACGGAACCCTAAAAAGGTTTCGTTACAAAAATAAACTAGATACCTACTAAATGCGCTTGTACTGGATGCACATGGAGCTTAGAGCAAGAAGGTCGGAGGTCACAAATTTCTAAATACGATTTATTGTCTTTAATTTACGAATAATAAATTAAACAAAGTTTTTTTTTTTCATCTGGAATAAAGATAATCAGACTTTATAGAAACTGTACTCTGTAATAATGTAACGTAATACCTACTACCTACTAATTAACAATAAGCAGGGATTGAGCAGGCGATGTTAACGAGGACAATAAGATAGTAAGATTTTGACGATTTGTTATATAGTAATAGCCAACCTGTTCCAGCCAAGGGGCTGAAGCAGGGTGGGCTACGAAAAATAATTTGATAAAAAACACCTATGGCTATGTAGGAAGGCTTATGAATAACAATTTCGTGAAAAACGAGCACAGTCAGTATTTTAAACAATTTAAGCCGATTTTGAAATAGGCTGACATGTATAATATCTGCTAATGAAAAAAATGGCTAGCAAATAAATTGTATTTAAACCATCTGACAAAGTATCAAACGGGAGGCCGACGACTGAAAATATTTTTTTAATCCATGTTAATGTGACCAGCTGACGGTATTTCCACTGAGATACAAGCGGCTGTCGACTTTTTTCATTCACAATAGCATCTAAACTACTATCCGACAAAGTTTCAATCGGGAGGCAATGACTGAAAATAAATTTTTATTTAAATGTTCATGTGACCAGCTGACGGTCTTTCCACAGCGATACTACTTACCGGCTGACGGTTTGGAAAATTGGTACAGTTATACCTCGTGGTATCCAGATAAATGTACAAAACATCCTCGAGGGTGAGGGTTGTGCTGAGGGTCCAGGGGGTGGAAGGTACCTTTTTTCAGATTTTTGCTGATAAATATCTGTAAATACAAATAGCATTACTTCGGACAAAAGTTTAAATATAAAATTATCTACAAATTCGTTTGTTAATTTTACTCTACGATCAATACTTTAGGAGCTGCAGGTTGTTTAAGTTAACAAAGAGACATAAAAAAGACGGTTAAAGAAAACGTAGTTTTTTCGTAATTGTTCATCATAACTCATTTTTTTTGTTTAGAATAAGCAAGCTTAGTCACCTGCAAGCTCAGTGTAGGGTTCCGTAGTTACCCGTCCGTCAACATAGCCTTTTTTTCAAAAACTCAAAAACGGCTAGACCGATCAGGTTCGCTATATTTTTCCTTGAAAGTATCTACTAAGCTTTACTTTCACGACTTTTGACATATTTTTTGAATTCATGGTTCATACGTTAGGGGAAGTAGAGGGAAAACATTTTCTTTTTTCTTTCAGAGCGATTATTTCCGAAAATATTGCGTTTTCATTTTAAGAAATGGTTATTGACCCGTATTCGTTTAGAAAGACCTATCCAACGACACCCCACACTATAGGGTTGAGCCCAAAAAATCACCCGACTACGGCGAAATAAGAAAGATTTGGAAAAAAAAATTGTTTGACCGTTATATACACATATTAATATAATGGTAATTGGCTTAATGGTACCTAATGTCTGATTTTCGTGGCGCGCAGCACGCGGTCCTACGCCGCGCGCCCTCATACTACGCGAGTCGGGGGTAGCCCGATGTACCTGATGCGCTACACGCGGCCTAAAGCCAGGCGCCTCATACTAAAAGAGTCGCACGTAGCTCGATGTACGTAGCGCGCTGCATGCCTTCCACACCCACATACTACGAGAATTTCGTGACGCACGGCACGCAGACTAAAGCTGGGCGCTGAAGGCGTCCATATTATAAAAGAGCACGTACTTACGTAGTGCACTACGCGCGGTCCAATGCCAAGGCCATGTCAACTGCGTTCGTTTATGAACAGAATACGGTCTCGCAAAAATAATGTAAAGTGTCTTAAAATCAAATTGTTTATCACGAAATCATATCCCCAAAGTGAATAAATAAAAAATAAATTCAAAAACTAAAATCCGACTATTCGCGCTATACAAAGGCTGTCCTTTGATCTCTGTAAATATATAAACTTGCCTATATATTTGACGACCGGTCTGGCCTAGTGGGTCATGATGCTGCCTATGAAACCGATGGTCCCGGGTTCGTATCCCGATAAAGGGAATTATTTGTGTGACATACAGATATTTGTTCTTGAGTTATGGGTGTTTTCTATGTATTTGTATTTATCTATATATACGTACGTACATTGTCGTCTAGTACCCATAATACAAGCTTTAGTTTGGGGCTAGGTTAGTAAAAAGGTAAAAAATATATTACAGTTTTGTGCAATATAATAGCAGTACATAAGAAAATGTAAATTAAGGAAAAACTATATATTTAGATCAATAATATTGTATCTTTTTATATAATTAAATTGCATTACTTGATATTGTTTCAAAATTAACTGTAACCTTTACTTAAATGATATTGGAAGTAAAAAAAAAAATATCATGAATATCGGCTGTATTTACTTAGTTGCGGAAATTCCTATAAAAACGTAAAACCCTGCGAAAAAAATACAATTGTGTACTATAATTGTAATTTAGAATCTTTCCTATTATTTCCAATCAAAGCTTTACATCTAAACCCAAGTCATACAGAAAAAAAACTTTTCTATAAGACGATCTTCGTCCCAGAGTGTACTGCTATATTGCACACAACTGTATAATTATCTTAATTTTAAATATTTATATTTATATGAAATTTGGTAAAATATATTACGTATATATATATATATATATTTTTTAAATATATATAAAAAAAACAAAATGTAGCTAATGAAAAAACCCACACGTGAGTCACAGAGTATAAATAACTTTGACATATATATATTAAATTAGTGTTTGTTCATAGAGAATAGAATAGAAAAACGTTTATTGCAAAACCATTAACAACCAGCACCACATTAGTTAAAAAAAAGAAGATCTTATACACTAAACAGTTATAACTACTAGTAACATATACTAACATGCAATAGTTACAGTGATGACGCTGCAATAGAGGCTACAAATGGACACCACTCAGCATATGCTCTAACATATATATGCTACAGCGCTGGTCTTCCGTGGAGCCAAGGGCAAGGTAGCTCATAACAGTAAAGGCAGTGTCAGAAAAAGATTTAGCAAGTAATATTTAACACAAGTTAGAAACTAATGCATGGAAAAATTTGAAAGCGGAAGTGAGTGGGTTGGGAATATATAAAAATATAAACAGGTAGAGAGATAGATAATGTTCTATAAGTAATATTGGGCTAACTTTATAACGGTGCGGCTCTACGGCAATTATCCAGGTTGATTTAGGTAGTAGTCCAGTGATGCGCAACACACAGAGAGCTTAAAATCGGACTCGTATCCCAAGGCGACTACAAAGCGGCGTGCAGCGATTAGGGTCAAATTATTGCTATCATTACCTACAGTTCTGCTCGCCCCGCCTGCTCCGCCCGGGGTAATCGCACTCCGTTGTCGCAGTGCCATATTAAACAAGCATAGTTTTACGGAATCCTTTTGTTCTTCAGGCAATTTAATAGCTGTTGTTAATTGTGTGAAAATATTTTAGAATGCTAAATATACAAAGTTCAAAGGCTCGAATCTCGCACTTGTCGTGAAACAGTGACGGGAGACGTAAATTTTTGATAAAACACAAATAATTACTTATATGTACTTTTTTATATGACAAAATTTAATCTTTTCCATAATAACGGCTTCAACTCAAGCATGACATCACGTTTGAGTACTGTTTAGTGCGTTGAGCACGATTGTCAGACTTTGACTGTAATTTCTGACTTTGACTTTAGTATTGCTTTAATGCAAAGAGAATTGGTTGTAAAAGAGAGGTTAAGTCTGAGAAAAAACGCCTTACTTTGACATCCAAAACAGATGGCGTTGTACTACGCCATATGTTTTGCAATCACTGAGTTGTCAAACGTCAACTTTTGACAATCAGAGTTGCTGCAAAATGTACAGAGCTGTACAGCGCTATCTCGTTTACCTGTCAAATTCGAAGTACGAAAGTGTCATAGATTTTACGCATCTTACTAAATCTATGTATCTTTTCTTTAACGCAATGTGTTCCATATTTTATAAATATATGATCCTCAAAACAAACCCGATTGACTGATATAAACTTGTCATCTAGCCTATTAAGGAGCCATATTGATCTCGCAGCAGGTTTGTAATAGGTGTGGCATAGTTTGCTTTAGGCTATTTGACTCCGTGCAAATGCACGGCATGCTATACGAATCGTCGACTGTCTCAAACTTAAGTCTGAGGAGAAATGCCTTCTTATTAGTGTTCTGCTAAATGTACCTACTCAATTCGCATCGCTTGCCTTCGGCAGAGCTTTTATCTTCATGTCCTTGAACCCACAGTTTAAGACTAATTTCCGTCTGCGAACTTTCCAGCTGTGGAATTAATTACCTGCCAAGATTGTAAAAACTACATTATTTATAGTTTTCCAAAAATAATATAATTTAAAGTTTTTTAAGGCGTGGAGTCGCGCGTATATTTTTAGGCATCACACAGCTTAACGTCGAGTAGAATGTATACCTGTTTTATCAGGATTTATCTTCAGTCTTAAAATAATTATTATTTTGAAACTTATTTGACAGAGTATGCACATTTGTATTACATTTACTACAATATAGTACAAATAGCGGACTTCATTATATACCAATCAACTATTGGATCATACGGAATCTTGTAGTTAGTGCAGAATTGAAGATATCGAGATGAAATTTAATATATGGACCACAAATCAAATTATTGTTTACAATAACACATATATTTATACCCTTACACACTTATTTATTTATGGTAGATAACATTATATTATTACACGACGTTAGCCTAATCCTCGATACAGATAAAAGGAAAGCCCTGCACATACGTTCTTCACATAACATACCTTCCTATGTTCCAGTAATGAAATCACACGCACACAGTTGCCTCCACATACAAAACATTATAATATATATAAACTGTGACTGTCCTACTATAGATTTTGTAAAATGGCATAAATATGTAGATACATTGGTCTATTAATCAGAAATACCAGCTGAGCCCCTTCTCCGATTTAAGAATTTTAGGTGAATATTTCTGTCGCGCTGACGGGCAACTGCGACTTAGGCGAAAAACCTTGTGTAAAAATCTCGGAAATTGAGTTTTCGTTCTCGATATCTCCAAACCTGAACTATCCGCCACATGTTTTAGAATCGCGCACTTTGGAATAAAAACATCGCAAGAAATTATTACCTGTTAAATAGTTCATGTCAGCAGTAGTATTGTGTTCATTTTGTTATTATTACTGTTCCCTACTGGAAATAAAAATAATATGTATTTTGTATCACTATTAACGCTCAGTACCCTATAATTATTTTGTATGTATCGACTTATCTCATTAAGTGAAATGTAATATATCTTTTGAGATAAATAAAAATATCTTTAACCCGATATGTTCCTCCTCCAAACCTGAACTAATTTTAACGAAATTTTGGAATCGGAATGAGATAGAAATTATCTATGTCTGACCGTTTCGATTTTTGCGATTATTGTCGCAGATGTTGTATGCTAGGCGTCTGTTTACGGGCCCTTTTTTAGCCGTTTTTAGCGCTGTACGAAGTAACCTATAAGTATAAGTATACTGTAGTTTCAATAAACTCGGATCTTACCTAGGAAGGCTAATAATCATTTTCTGTGCTAACAATTCTAAGACGTAAATAATTGCAACACATGTCATTACGAATGTTATACCTAGCTCCCGCTGAATCAGTAATACGATATGGGCTCAACACCTATGGAAGATCGTATAAAAGTAATCTTGCTAACATATATAATTTATAGAAAACCATTGTGCCCAACAGTATACAAATAAAGAGCATTAAAGATTATTCCCACCTTTTTCAATTTTGCTTTTTACTCTGCAATGCTGGAACACAAAATAGATACAATGGTTGTCGATCAAAAATCCAATCAAAAATGTCTACTGTATGAGAATCAACTATTACAGTGTATAAACCATAAAAATATTTAATAAAAAGTATACATATCTGTAACGTAACAGTAGATTGTTAACCAAGGGTTCATGGTTACTTTTACCCGAGTTGAACACTCTACTTTTCATTTCGACTATAAGGAAAGTCAAACACAAACAAGAAATGTAGGTTATGACTGCAGGAATTGGCGCCATTTACATTTTGATCGGAAATAAAAAATCTAAAATCATAGACAATCCAATCTTAAATTATAAACCTAAATATATATGGAACTATAAAAAATTAAAAAGTATATATAGTACGTAAATTTGACAAACACGCACAATGGAACTCGAACAGAACGCACCACCATCATAAATAGCGTTATTTCGTTGCTACTAACTTCACTATGTAATTATTAATCTGCCAAAAACTTTATTTACGAATCTTTGTTAGATAATAGAATGAATAAAGGCTAGTTAACGTTCGGAGCCGAAGCGTTAGAAATCGTGTTCGGTCAGCGAAAGAAAATTACGGGTCGTTCGGATAACGAGCGCACTGATTGACGCGCCTCTTGATTAAACTGATCAGTTTTTGCCCCTTATGAAATGTCTATCTACATAACTAGCTGTCGACTAAACGTCGTTCGATCGATTGTATGAGAAACTTTACTGAGTCTCGTGAGATTTGGATAGAAATGAGTACAATTTAAATAAAAACTTTGAACTAATCATATTGGACTATCTAAACTTTAGATCTGATCGACGCAAAATAAAGTGAGATTAATCAACTTGCTTGATTTAAGTACAAGTTTTACAGACTATAGTTAGATATTTGAAAAATAAACTTCTTCAATAAATTAGATAGCTAAAGTCAAGATTTTTCCACAAGAATTACTCGAGTTTGAATCATAATCAACTTTATGTCGTTACGAAAAGCAGTGACAGGACGAGTTTCATTATTAAATTTTTGTTATTCAAAACAAACCGAGTATTTGGTATTAGGAACAATGTTTAATAGAATAGAGGTTTAGGTCCCTTTAATGTAATTGGATCTGTCAGCGGCAACAGGCAAGCAGGTATTTACTTGCTACTAGCCAAAATAACAGAGCGACGGAACATTCGTAAACGTTATAATACATTGTGTTAAGTTTTGGAAACGAAGGTGGTGGTGGACGACCTCTAAATGATGTTTAATTGCTCAAAATTTTGCTAAGGGGACTTTTTACGTATAATGGAATAAAAAAAAACCCGCATGGAAAAGAAATTTTCAAAACATTATATTTTTGGACCACCCTCTTACCAAACCTACCCAAAAGAAATCACGAAAATTGGTTTAGAAATGCGACCTGTAGAGTAGAACAGATGGACTACTTATACGAATCAATGTTTGCCTAATAGGCCAATTCTAACGTACACTGATGTCATTAGCATCTAAAAGATGCCATTCAGTTATTGTGCATTTCGCTCGTACACCGTACATCTATTGGCGCAAGCGAGACGCATGATAACTAAATAAAATGGTTCATGTATATTTCATATATCATTCGTGCAGTCTGATGTCAGTCTACTACGTTCGAAATTGGCCTGTAAGCTGTAACCGAGATGCTTCGTGCGTGGTTTGTTTGGTTTGCCAGACTTTTCAGTATTTTTTCCTCCTCAAAGTTCTCGAGTTGCAATAGAAAGAGTTTCATAGTCTAAATTTAAGCGAGGCGATCCAAATTAAAAGGCTCTAGGATAATGTTAATAATATATGTCTATATTGAACCCGAGAAAGCGCAACGTATGTATAAGCAACCTATAGCAAGTTACCCAAGGTTGACCACTACTCTAGGCAATGTAAAGGTAACGTTCCCGGATTCCCGACTGCACCTGTGATAAATTGACGTTTCCTGCAGTCATGTAGTCATGCAGTCGGCCGCAGCACTATTGTAGTGACAATATTGCCTACTGAATTACTGTCGCAAATGTCAAAATTGGTGCTGCTACCCGCAATTTTGACATTTGCGTCAGTAATGCAGTCAGCAGTATTGTCACTACAATACTGCAGCAGTAGTGCAGCTGCGGTCGGGAATACGAACGTTACCTTTAATTAACCCCTGCGAGTGATGAATCATGACCGTCCATACTAACGGAAGTGGAAACTGACTCCTAGAACATGTAAGTACTTTAGGACGCCAAGTCCTTGGTTCAACCGAAAGGCGAGGTACGGGTAGAACATTATTAGGAAGATGCACCAAACAGTGCCAACGGGCCTATTTTCAGTAAACGACCTCAAAATTGCATCATTGGGCCATCTGAACATGCAAAAAAAAAACAAACATACAAAAACTCTGACCATTTTAAGCCACTGATCAGGACCTATATTGGTGCTCTCAATATCACACAGCAAAGTAGGTATATAGCAAGCTGTTCAACGAATGTGGGTTTATACAAATATGCGGCTCCTGACTGGTAATGTACCTGCTGGTAACTAACAGCTACAGAATGGGATCCCCTTCCCGTTTAAAAACGCCCACGGTCAGTCGGTCATCTCCTGATTGATAAAAGTATAACTATTACCTCCATCTTCGTCGGCAAAAGGGGGGCCATCTGAGCTTCACTCTGTGGTGTTCTACCTCTATAGGTTTTGGTTATTTAATCAGCTTAATTTTTTCTACGTCGAATACCTTTCCTAAAATATCAACACGAGATTTATAATAAATCGTTGATACACTGTGTTCCTGTAAATTCATGCCCTGGATTTTTGTAGACAAGATCTATAGCAGGCATCGCCAGCGTCAAAAATAGTGCTACGTACCGTAACTTTCTGCCGCGACAGCCAGCACGAAACATTGCTGCCGGGGATGGGGAAAAATGTTAGAAAACTGTTTCCCTCTTTTAGCTATGATAATCACTTTAGTAATTAAAACAATAAAATGATTTGGTTTTCTTGCTTTTTACAAATTGATAAAACTATGCCACAATTCCTAAAAAAATAAGCCTAAATCCCGCCAAGGTTCCTACCATTACCCCGCCCTCGTCCGTATCTGTACAACCAGGGTCCGGAACCTGACCCCGCTCAAACGGTATCACCAGGCTTGGGGTCGTGGGGTTGGGTAACGATCGGTAGCGAAGAGCTGGCCTACACCAGCAACACACACCGTTCTTCAAACGACGGCCAATTTACCTCCCCCGACCCGCCACAGCCGAAAGGCGGAAGCGGCCACTCATTCCTCCCTTAGGTATCGAATGCCATCCATCCGTACAACCAGTGCGGGGCAAGTCGTGTTGCTAGACGGACCAGGCCGCGTAGCCAATGTGCATATCGTTCACGCTCCGTGGCGAACGAAACGCAACTGTTACAGTCGCACTAATATGGAAGAGTGATAGAGAGAGATAGCTACGATACGCTACGGAGCGTGAACGATTGTAACGTTGGATACGCGGCCTGTGCCGCGTTGCGCGCGCGAGCAAGCGAGATGCTATTCCAAACGCATAGTTCTGCGCGCTCGATCTTTTGCAGCGGGTGGTTCGGCGAGGGGTATAAGCTCCGCCGACACGCGCGAGGTCTTTGGCGTCGGGTGCAGCCTTAAAAATAAGTTAGGAAGTGCCATCTTGGAAAATATTTTACACGTTTTTTTATACTGCGTCGATGGCAAACAAGCAATCGGTCTGCCTAATGATAAGCAGTCTGCGTAGCCTATGGACGCCTGAAACTCCAAAGGTGTAACATGCGCGTTGCCGACCCTAACACTCCTCTCCCTCGTTGGGCTCTGTCTATGTTAACGGCACCAGTCATGGGACATTTAAGAGAAAATTTTGAGTAGGTATTTTGATATTTTCTCGGCACCTGTAAAATTTCTACCACTTTACTCGTATGCGATAAAAGTTGAATGTTCTATTCGTCCTTTATGTTTTCAATGTATTTAATGAAAGATACTGCAATTGGTTTCAATATTATTAACAAATAAAAACTATGTTTTTTTTGCTCCAGTCATGGGATGTTTGGCAGCATTAATTTTAAAATAAAGAAAAACCAATGAAACATCAAACTTAAGCAGGTCTATTGGCTTTTGTTTATGGTAAAATGCTGCCAGTGTTTAAAAACTGATGATAAATACTTAATTTACAGGATTTGTCTATACCATCCCATTACTGGTGCCTGTTCCATTATAGGGGTGTTTACGACAGTGTTATTTGGCTGCGGTTTTCTGTAAGGTAAAGAGGTACTTGGCCAGTTGAGCTCTGCTCTAGATCTGGAATAATATCCGCTGTGCTGTGCCCTACCCCTACCACACAAGGCGAGATGACATTCACAGTGCCCATACATAGTTTTGACGGATATTTCTGACTCTAATTGTGAAATTAGCATAACAATATCCCACCTCATCGTCATCTTCTTCTTCACACGTACTGAATACGCGCAAATTTTTTGTTGTAATAGTACTGTGACGTCTTGGCTCCATTGTATATGGTGGTAAATAAAACACAGTTTGTGATCGTATGCCTTGCGACCCAGCTGCTCGCTCCGGCACTTGATAACCGAGTGTCGACCTGCAGGTAGTTCGCAAATACCTTTATTGTGTAAACGTCACAAGTACCACAGATAGAGAGTCTTAATTAAAACCAAATTTTCCGTGTAATTAGTACGAGGGTGAACTAGGGTACCGATAAATGATTTTATATTTCCAACGAGAAATTAAATGTTTACCCTATTTTACACTAATAAGATACGATGAAGGTAGTACCTATAAATACTATAAGGTACCATTCAATACACACAAATCTCGTATTCGAAGCCGTACTCACAAATGAGCTGATTCAGACGGGATGATCTCGGAATAATACGACTATGTTATTCGCCAATATACCGAAATATTCCCTCTGAAATATTCAGCTCCACCCTTTATTGTGTTTGAGCCAACAAGATACAAAAGGTGTACCTAATTACAGAGAAACGTTTATTTATTTCCTTCATGAGCTGGAACAGCTTTAACAAAGGCTCCTCTTTTTCATGAATGCTCAATATATGAATATGATTCGAACAATGTGACAGTTTCGCTAGAATATCAAATCAAATCAAAAATCATTTGTTTTCAGCAAAGGCCCAAAGATATACCTTTAGACTACTGTACATATAAATTTCATAAACTTTGCAGATATTTTGTCGTCTGAGTACGAGTAGATTATGCATTTAGTGGAGATCGTAAATAATGATAAAATATATTTATACTTTACAAGCCTCAATTAGTTAATTTGTGTTTTATCCGTTTCTTACAGATAAATACCTAAGTCAAAACGACAGTTTAAGATTAATAGCTAGAGCTAGGTACTGAATTGAGGCTTATAGTGCGTTTATACAGTAGGGATAGGTAGAATAGGGGCATAATAGTTAACTTATAAATTAAGTATTACGTTTTTAGAATTGTTACCTAACTAATTAGTGTTATTTTTCGAGAAGTTGGTTGATAAATAAAATAATCGATTTCAAACCATTAGTTACAGTAGGGACCTTTTTTCCCTGTGTCTTACAGTTTCTCCGTAAAAAAACACTACAACATGCCATTTCGCTACTAGGTATTTTTGCGTATTTCTACTAACGGCCCGATTTGAAGAATGAGATTCGTTAACGATAAGTTCTGGTTTAGATAAGTTCTCATTTAGATATCGTTTGTATGTCGTATAATTGACACAAGCAGCTCGATTCGGGCAACCAATGTCACTTAGACGTTAGAAATATCGTAGATAAATCTTATTAGTTTTGAATTCACGGTTGGTTCACTACACTTAAAAACAAAAAAAAAACACGGTAATCACGGTTAAAAGTAATCGCGGTTTATATCCCGGTCGATTTAAGTATAGATAAATCTTATTGGTATCACAGCGGAATCGAAATAAACGCCAATTTTGACATGTCGTTTAGTTATCGAACAACAAACATAATAATTGTTTTAGCAGAGCAAAATTACAGCAATTGACTGTGAAAGAGAATTAAAGTTTTCTGATTTTTAAAACTGTGTTCAATAGTAATAAATAACGTTCTCATTACATTTCTCGAAATAAAATACATGTTTAAATAATACATTACTATACATAGACAGGGAAAAAGGGATTTGGGTCTCATAGGTACACATTTAATAATATAATTAACTAGTTCGCGTCTTTCCTGTAGACATAGCCACGTTAAGGGAATCTAAAGCGAATTTTTACGCTACACCCTCACACAGGATACAATTTTTCAGTACTCAGATAAGAAAAAAGCGGCCAAGTGCGAGTCGGACTCGCCCATGAAGGGTTCCGTACCATTTATAACGTATTAAAATAAAACCGGCCAAGAGCATGTCGGGCCACGCTCAGTGTAGGGTTCCGTAGTTACTCTTCCGTCACAATAAGCTAAACTGGAGCTTAACGTATAGTAAATTGTTAACCACGGGATGAAACGCGAGTTAAACAAATAGGCAAATTTGCATAATCAGTACCTAATTAAAGTCTTTTTACTATGAAGGGGAAACTTTTTGCGATAACTCAAAAACAGCTAAAGTGATCATGTCCGCTATAGTTTTCATTTAAAGTCTTTCTTAAGCTCTACTTCCACGATTTTTTTCATATTTTTTGCACCTATGGTTCAAAAGTTAGAGGGGGGGGACACATTTTTTTTTTCTTTCGGAGCGATTATCTCCGAATATATTCACATAATCAAAAAATGTTTCTTGAAAACCCCTATTAGTTTTGAAAGCCCTTTCCAACGATACCCCACACTGTAGGGTTGAAGCAGAAAAAAAAAATCACCCCCACTTTACGTGTAGGGGAGGTACCCTCAAAAAAATTAAATTTTTAGATTTTATTGTACGACTTTGTCGGCTTTATTGATTTATATATCCATGCCGAATTTCAGCTGTCTAGCACTAACGACCACGGAGCAAAGCCTCGGACAGACAGACAGACAGACAGACAGACGGACATGGCGAAACTATAAGGGTTCCTAGTTGACTACGGAACCCTAAAAAACTACTTACTAGATCTCGTTCAAACCAATTTTCTGTGGAAGTTTGCATGGTTAATGTACATCATCTTTTTTTTTAGTTTAATCATTCTGTTATTTTATAAATTACAGGAGGACACACATACCACTTTGGAAGTGTCTCTCGCGCAAACTATTCAATTTAGAAAAAAATTATATTAGAAACCTCAATATAATTTTTGAAGACCTATCCATACATACCCCACACGTATGGGTTTGATTTTTTAAAACTACTTACTTACTAGATCTCGTTCAAATCAATTTTCGGTGGAAGTTTGCATGGTAATGTACATCATATATTTTTTTTAGTTTTATCATTCTCTTATTTTAGAAGTTACAGGGGGGGGGGGCACACATTTTACCACTTTGGGAGTGTCTCTCGCGCAAACTATTCAGCTTAGAAAAAAATTATATTAGAAACCAAGACGAGTCCAGTTTACGGTTCAATTTATAATGGTTAATGGCCAATAATGACCCTGAAGACCATGTTAACAAAATTGATAATTTAAAAATAATTTTATTCGATTAAGTAAGCCGTTTAGGAGAAATTAGCAGTTAGCCGCAAAATGGCCTCAAATGGTCAAATGTTGCAGTTGTTGTACATAGAATGAACATTTATATATATTTTTCCATAATATTTTGTTTGACCCATTTAGAAAAAAAAATAGGGCCTACAAAGTAAAAGTTTTTCGCCAAAAACGGTGACTAGCGCCTTAAAGTTCGAACCAGGCCGATTTTTTATTTTGCTATTGTTTAGAATGTATAATGCCATGACTTAACAAGCATAATACATTATGAAGGTTACTTTAATAGAGAGTAGAGAATTTCGAAATATCAGTAGCATGCCAACATATCCATCACCATCATCATCATGTATTTAAGAGTTAGGCTCTTGTCGGTAGAGCGATACTCATGAATGTCGGCCCTCTGCCTTCTCCTTTATAGCAGATACGACACGACCTTGAGTTTTTTCTTTACTTTGTTCATATTGTCCAATTGTCCATGACCTAAATTATCATATATTTTTCCTGATTTTGATGTTTTTTTTCGAGTTCGACAATGGTTACTGACAATGAAAATAAATCTATCTGATTGTAAATTTGATTCTAAGTTCAAATCGTAAGCAACATTAATATTCTAGTTTAATGGTGGTAGAAAACAATAACTATATTTAGTAAAAAGATTAAACTCTCCTAACAATTGTTCGCATACAAATCATGGAATATTGACGCCACGCATCGGCCGTCATGCGGCGATATAAATCCCACACAAACACAAAGAACGGTGTTTACCATAAAATCGCATACGGCCCTAAATCATAACACAATACAATTTATAGCCAGCGGAAGGTCCGGCCTCAAGTGCTGATAAATCAAATACATTTTCTTCGTGTGACCAGAACGGGAAATCTTTTTAGAAAATATACCGGTCGCTTTGTTGGGTTACTCGTCAAATTTACACCTACTAGAATTTAGTGTTTATTATGTATACCGGGTGAATTTCTTTACGTGATACAATAGTAGATTGTGTCACAAGGGAGCAAAATGACATATTTACGTCGTGGGAGTATATTGAATCCTGAGCGAAACAAAGGATCCTATATAGTTGAATCCCGAGCGTAGTGAGGGGTACTTAAAATAGAATCCTGAGCGTAGTGAAGGATTCAACTGTTAACTTTTCACATCACCTAGGAGGAAATTATTATGTTTCAAAATATTATTTAAGCTAAAAAAATTGTACGCGATAAGTAAAAAAATTAGAACAGAAAAGGCTACTTTGATCCCTCCTAGCAGGGAAGAAAAGTGCCACTTTTCTGTTCTATTTATGACATTTGTATGCCAGTATTAAATATGAACGCAATGAAATATGAAAATAGCATGCACATAATCGACTACAATTTCATTATAATCGATTACGTGTATACTATTTATTTTAGATGCAATCGTGGCCCACAAATAGTCGCCGGAAGATCAGCGCTGACCTTCAGGTCAGCACCATGCTGAGGCGAGCCCATTTCATGGTAAACAATTTCAACATGTTTTAATCTTATTTTTTCTGTAATACGAGTATATATACTTTTGTATGCAATTGAAGTTTTAAGTACCACGAAATAAATGATTTATGATCATGATTATGATATTGGAAGTGTGTTTTTTTTATTTGCACAACACGAGTATAACGGTACTACTCGTAGGTCAAGTGGAGTATCATTTTAAAGAGCTCTAATTGATTTGAAACAACATTTACGAGCCGGGGTTTAAACCCGCGACCTCGCACGCTCTTACCGCTAGGCCACCAGCGCTTCATATTCATAAAGATATTATATCAGAATACAAGAAAAGTACATTCATTTTTGGAAATTGATCCACTAAGGGGGGTAAAAAGGGGATGAAAAATTGTATTGGAAACGATTGTTTATGACTAGCAGTTTGACAGAAATGCCTTTTATCAATAAAAGAAGAGTCGTTTCCGCGTTTTGCAAAATCATGTCCCGTAGGAGTTAAGAAGGGGCTTAATAGGAGCTTTATATTTAGTTTATATAGTTTTATTTTGAGTGACAGATGTAGGTTTCATGACCGTACATTTAATTGTGCTTACTTGCGACCTACATAGTAAGAACTATACTTACATTGAATTATACATTCAGATACCGACGACAGATAACAACCGAAATTTACGCATTTAGACTAGAGAAAGAGCACTACTGTGCCCCTAGTGTAAATTTATTCGATAGCGAAACGTGACGTGTGCGTTTGCGTTAAGTCTCATTTTGTATGGGATATTGAGTTTCCAAAACTTTCCGCTTGGCGCGCTGTTTCTAAATCCCATACAAAATGAGACTTAACGCAAACGCGTACCTCACGTTTCGCTATCGAATACATTTACACTAGGGGTTCTGTACTACTAACTGTAACTTTACTTCATTAAACTAAATAGTACTTCTATACTTAAATTTAATATCATTCAACGTACCGCATAATCAACAAGGGATGAAATAGTGCCTTTCACCCAAGATAACTCTCTACTATTCATTTGGAATACGAGGAAAGTAAAATACATGTGCATTTAAGAAAACACGGCGAAGTATACATTTCAGTAGTATTTCTTAAGGATACTTTTAATTACATTATTTACGTTATTTATGGAATGGGGAGTTAATTACCAGAATGGAAATGTTCAACAAATCCATTGAAAACCAAAAAAATAATTGCTTATCGTAAAAAAAAATAAGACGCATTTAAAAAGTACAGTGCTCTAGAGCAAAAACGTATCATTTTCCGTACAGTTTTTAGAACAACAACGACCTACTTTCAGAGCATAAGAAATGAAAAGTATATTTTAAGTGATATATTTCGGTTTATTTTGTCCAAATATTTCGTGGCTAATCTTCTTCGTTTTATACCTTAATCAATCTCCCTGCATACCTGTTAAATTTGTATTTTCACGGCACGGGCGCCGAATAGAGCAAAATAAATAATTTATTAAGAAGAAGTTAACAAGGGCCTCATAAAGAAGGCAAAAGGTCGGCTATTTGTTTTCAGCGAGATAGCTCACCCCACTTTGTTATTTAGTGTTTGCTGGAGCGGCGAACGCAGCGGCTTGCAGACAAGACGCTGTCCACAGGCTATCTCGGAGACGAATGTTCCAAACCAAGACGTGAAGCCATTTTACATTGAACATTTTCATGGACTAAGTATTGAACAACCAATTATCTTGAATTTACATTTTAAAGCCGTGACTGTACACGGTCATGTCTTTTGACAGGCAATTTATACATATTATCGCAAAGTCATGTTCCGTCACCTGCCCGCGTAGCCAACATACCAATCGTTCACGCTCCGTAGCGTAGCGTAGTCAGCTCTCTCTTTCACTCTTCCATATTATTGCGACAGTGACCGTTGCGTTGCATTCGCTACGGGGCGTAACGATTGGCATGTTGACTACGCGGGCTGATAACTGACCAGGGGCCTAGCCAAGATGACAATCATTGATAGAAAACGCCAGTCTAAACTTAAATATTGTATGGAAATATGTGTGATTTTTCATATCATGTGTCATCCCGTAACTTTTTGTTTTCGTTTGGCGTTTGTCGATGTACGGTTGTCATCTTGGCTATGCCCCTAGTTATGTAAGTGTTACTGTTAGTGTCGGCTTAATACTTCGAATCTCAAATGCGAAAATAAAGAAATAGATTATGTTAGCAAAGAAGGTTAATTTACCAATTAAATGTCAGCATTACTTATACAATTTCGGGCACTAATATTACATTTGTCGTATCCCATGTGATTGATAGATCTAGTAGTACAACATGGGAAAGGGATAACAACTATAATACACACTACTTATACATAATTATGGGTAGGTAATGAAGAGTTAATTGTAGATAGATACTCGTACTATGCAAAAATGCGTTACAATATCATGCAACGGGGGTAAATGAAATATTGGAGTTTGCAATATTCTTACCCCCGGAGTTACACACAATTTTTTTAATTAAATAAGAAAAAACTAAATTTTAAGCAAAATAATTCTTAAATATGGAGACATATCAAACATTCGTCCGCCATATTGTCATTTTTTGACAGGTTAGCCACAGCCGAAGGCCATCAATAGCCATCAGCCATTATTGAAAATTGTGAAATAATATTTTAAACGGCCATTAAACAATCAATCAAATTAAATAACAAAATATATATATATAAACGTCAGTATTTTAAAAGTAAAACTTATTTTTATACGTACTTGGTTCGTATGAATTAGCCACAGGAGAAGGCCATCAATAGCCATTAGACATGCGCGAAACAGTGCTTCAAAAAGTAATGCTATATCACATCACTTTTTCGAAAACGTAATGTTACACTGAGATATCACATCACTTATCACTCGAAACGAAACATTTACCCGAACGAATACAGCGCGCGGGCGCGCGCGTGATGGCAACATCACACTCATCACAGTCATCACAGTACTAACTACATTACGCAGCGAGTGTTAGTACTCTAGGGCGTATCATATCGGCGCGTCGATCTATTACGCATTGCGTTTTGTCACCGCCATGTGATAGATCGTTTTTGTTAATGTTTTTATTTTTATAGTCGTAAAATATGCATCATAGATAAAAAATAAAAGAAAATATCTGTTAATTAATGAGATAACGCCATCGAGAGTCACTAGGTAGTATTTTTATTTGGATATATCAATAAAATTATGATATGATACTGATACGAGAATGTACTGTAAACACTAGTGTTTACAGTATTAAATTAAAGATAAATAAGTAACTTCACTCGTGCTTAATTTAGTTTGCCGCGAAAGTCAACCAAACCAAACATTTCACAACAATAATAAACAGTAAATACGTTTTTGTTCGTCAAATTCAAACTCGCAAGCGAATTATCATTTAGCCGCATCCTTATAGGTAAAATACTAAAAACATTGTAAGCTATATGGTAACGCATTACAGTTTTAAATCGATTGCAGGTGCAAAAATCCGTTATCGTATCAATTTAATGAAATTTGCAATAACTCAAATGCGACTGCTACCGACCGGCCGAGCGGACCGATCCGAAGTGTTCCGAAAGCATTGCGGAATGAGAGCGAGCGAGCAGTGAGTGCGGGTGCGAGCGGGATAGCAAAGTAATGATAGCATGGCAAACAAACATCACACATCACACCATCACGTCTCATTGCTCATTATACATTACGCGGATTGTACTTGAACGGACCTTTCGTACCGACTACCGGCGCGTCAATCTATATTGATGCTTTACGAGTTTACGCGCGCTTCGGCCAGTCATGTGCTCGAGTGATGTTTGAAGTAATGCTTGGTTTCTCGGAGTGATGCGTAATGCAACATTACGCGTTTGAGTGATATCTCATTTGTGATGTTACGCGCATTACTTACACATGTCTAATAGCCATCAACCATTATTGAAAATTGTGAAATAATATTTTAAACGGCCATTAAATTAATCAAATTAAATATTTATAAACATACACAAAATATATATATAAACGTCAGTATTTTAAAAGTAAAACTTATTTTTATACGTACTTGGTTCGTATGAATTACGAACGAGTGTGCCCTGCAAGAAATAAAATATTTTTCGAGCAAGTATGATGAAAAGTAAATAGCCCAGAACAGAGCAAACGGCATCTTTGGAGGAGGCCTTCACCTGCGGAGGGGATCTTGCACTTTAAGTACTATTAGTCAAAAAAAAAGTTTGTGTTAATCATAATTTAGATTTAGTGTTTTTAGCTATGTGAAAACGTATAGTCTTAGTTTGCAGGAAATAAAAGGCTTTTTATTTATATGATGAAAAGGGAAAAGAGTCTATAGTACGAGCATATATAATATTGAAGAAAATGGCTAAAAAACAGGAATATCTACAAGCAATAATAATTGAGAAGTGTATGTAAATTCCCCATGCTCAAACCACCTTGAAATAATACTACTCTGTACATGATGCATAGAGAGTGATATTATTATATCCATAAAGAGGGAAGTAGGTATAGCACGTGACCGTCAATACAAAAAGAGAAAACATTTTTTCCACTTTTAAATATTTTCCATTCTCCATGATTTTTTAGTATTATGTTGACACAATGAATAGAAAAAATACATTTATTTCATTAGGATCGCAAAGCTATGCTTCCCTCTTAAATAAGAGAATTGGAATATTTAAAATCTGAATATGGGAGCTGTCCCGATTCAATCCACAGACAATATAATTTTGCAGGCTTCATTGAGCTCAGACATTCCGATTGAGCTCAAAGATTTAAATTTACTAATTGTACTGGTTTTATGGCAACTTATTACATCCCTTACTATATTTTCCATGGTTTAATTTAGTCGAATGATTAAATGGTGTCCATAAGGTTTCAAATCTAACATACTTTACGTACTCATATCTAATTTATTCTATAATGCCGAGTGATTTTTGGCCCGAATGAAACTTGCTAACAAAACGTTTTATGATAAGTTGATTGGGAAAATAAATTTAAAAAAATAGCCAAAATGGTACAATAATAATAATAATAATTCAGCCTATATACGTCCCACTGCTGGGCACAGGCCTCCTCTCATGCGCGAGAGGGCTCGGGCTATAGTCCCCACGCTAGCCCAATGCGGATTGGGGACTTCACATACACCTTTGAATTTCTTCGCAGATGTATGCAGGTTTCCTCACGATGTTTTCCTTCACCGAAAAGCTAGTGGTAAATATCAAATGATATTTCGTACATAAGTTCCGAAAAACTCATTGGTACGAGCCAGGATTTGAACCCACGACCTCCGGATTCAAAATGGTACAGCATCATAAAATAAAACATAGCGCTCCTTTGTTCTGTACATTATTACTCGTATATCTGTGTACAGTACACGGACACGTGACTAGTTTGTGGCGCAGATAGGTGAGCCGTTGTCGCCCACTGAGTTATGGCGGGAACACGACCGCTTCCGGCCAAACTCCGATACACTCTGGCTTCCTTTCCAAAATACAATGCTAATATTTTGAAACGTGGAGAATCCTTTACAACGTTTCTTTGTACGTAATTCTTCCTTGACTTTAGACTCGAATATAGAGTTGGAAATGCGGGAAACCGCATATTAAGAGTATAATGCAAACATTATGTCTTGCTTTACAAAGGAGCTCTTTTAGTTTTGAGGTGCTACAACGATAGCGCGGCCGATTCTATTTCAACGATTTGATGTGGATTTAATCTCATTTTACACTTCAGGTTATGTTATCAGGCATCTCACGCGCACCAATAAGTAGGTACCAACAATCGAAATGTCTAACAAGCCGACTCCTGATTGCATTTCCTGACAACCATTGAACGTGAACCTATAACTCTGAACTAACTCAACTTGTCAAAATAGGATCGTCCCCAGTAACGATCAGATCTGAAACATGTACCTGGAGTGCTGATTAAAAGACTGCGTTCACACGCGGATAGACATCTCCAAAATTAATATTTTTATTTTAAGTATCCAGTCTACATGAATTATTGGAATTTAACGTTAGATTTTATATATACATCAAATTAAGTCTGTCTGCCTATCTGTTGCCTCTTCACGCTTAAATCGCTGAACCAATTTATGGAGATAGTTTGAGGCCCGATGAAGAACATGGAATATTTTTATCAATTATTCATCATCATCCCACCTTGACGACCGGTTTGGCTAAGTGGCCGAAGCTGATGATGATGGTCCCGGGTTCAAATCCTGGTAAGGGCATTTAATATTCGTGTGATGAGTATGGTTATTTGTTCCTGAGTCATGGGTGTTTTCTATGTATTCAAGTATTTATACATATTTATATATTATATATATCGTTGTCTAAGTACCCTCAATACAAGCCTTATTGAGCTTACTTTGGGACTTAGTCAATTTGTGTAATAATGTCCTATAATATTTATTTATTATTTATTTATTTATCCCGTGCAGAAAAGTCGCGAGCAGAAGCTAGTAGTCAATAAAAGTAAGTACAGCACCTGGCTATCTACTTATATACTCGTATGTAACGCAGACCATGCCAGTGTCACTTTCAGTAGTTTGGTAGGTGCAAACCAAGTGCAAACAAGCAATAAGCGCATCAAGGTAAGTACAAACTGTTGCCAGCAATTCGGACATAAATTATAACTCTGTTTCGTTACGGGGATGAGCTCGGAATATGCAAGATTTTGTTAATTCAATTTCATTTATTGAGAGACCAACTGAGATCAATTATTGTTAGTAAAAAAATTATATCTTAAAATATATATGATTAGTACTATACACAATAACGGGAATGTCAATAAGTTAATGACGAATAAGAATAAATAAATTAATTGAAATTGAAAAATGAAAAATGTTAATGGAATTTGACATACGTGAATTTGCAGATGCATGATGAGATACAGAAGATTTGATTCAATAAATATCTCTGATTACGTCATGTAGTCTAAAGCCATCATAAATACGTATCATTTATATACAATATACCTCGTCCTACTGCTTACTGCTTTTATTCATGCTCGAGAGAGATTTCATCATCACAATCATCCCACTTCACATACACCATTTAAATTTCTTCACGGATGTATACAGGTTTTCTCACGATGTTTTCTTTCACCGATAAACAGGTAAATATCAATAAAAGTATTCATAATATTAAATTATATCCCGTAAATTCCGAAAAACTCTTTGGTACGAGAGCAGGATTTGAACCCGCGGCCTCCGGATTAAAAGTCAGAAACCAAACTGGATCGGTAATTCATACTTAAGATTTGGTTGTTCGGATCGGTGGCGACACTACAGTTACAAAGCACAGTACGGGATAACCGCAGTGCTCCATCTTGTTACCCTTTGAGCCTTTGTGCACTTGCTCTCTTTATGTACAAAATAAAAAAAACTTGACGTGCAAAACGTTTGTTAAACCTTGAAAGAAAATAGTCATTCTTGCTACCACAGCACAGAGGATAAATATGTAGGTAAACAAATACATACGTCAAAATATGTAGGAACATTTAAATGAGAATGATTGTTTACCAACTTTAAAACTTTATAGTTTCTAAATGGTCATTAAAAATTAAAAACGGACAAAGAAACAAAAAGATGATTTCCAGTGATCTGACAAGCATCTTTTTGTTTCTTGACATAGCACGTCGTATGTTATTTAAATTTTATTTAGGATCTGCTATTGCCAGGTATTTCCAGCATTCTTGGCTGTAATCAAATTCTCTGACTCTACAATACTATCGGAAGCGCTGTTTTTCGATATTTTCACCAACAAAGATTGAGTTACTGTTGAAATGCTCGGTCGTGTGACTCATGAATCGAATAGGTAATCGGAAGTTTTCTTACTTTCCGGACATGACCAATCGCAAAATTGAATATGCTCCTTAATGGACTGCATTAAAAAGCCGCACCGGTTGTGTTACTGTCTTTCTCTAAATACGAATAGATTTCTGTAAACCCTGAAAATCTGGGATCCAGATGTCACGACAATAATTATTGTATTCACGGGAAACCTGACCTCAAAATTTTCAAGCATTATGAGCATGATAATTGTTACCCTTCTGCGTCCAAGGTTGTATATAAAATCTCTTCAATTCGGTACGAAATAATAGAGTCAAATTGACAGTACAGATCTTAGAGTATTTAACCAACCGTAGACGCCTTGTGTGTAATTTTCTATACAAAACAGTCTGCCGAATGTTGCGGGGGAGGAGCTCGTCAAATGTACGGTTATTTGTACGTAACGTACAAATAGCCATATCGGAAAAACGTCAGTCCATACAATAAGTATGACGTGAGTATGACCATTGGCCGAGGTTTTCGACAGAGGGGTAAGCTCTTAAAGGCGACTCCGGTTAATTAAATGCTCTAAAATAAAAAAAAAGTTAAATTTGATTTGACCAAGCTCGCTCAGCGCGAAATTTTGAAATGCGGCGGCGCGGCGCCCACCTCTACTTAGCAGTGATTTTATTGGTATGCAGAGAGGTGCTAAACTATAATACGAGGGTAGATTGAAAAATTCGCGGCCTGGCCAATTAAAAAAAAACTTTTTTTCTTTTTTCTGCCGCCATTTTGAACTGTCATGATTCAACTGTCTATATTTAAAAGCCATTTTACGGCATATTTAAAGTTACGTGTCGGTAGATATCGTGAAAATGGGGAAATTAGAGCAGCGTGCTGTAATTAAATACCTGCATAAAAAAGGATTGACACCGAAGGAAATTTATGATGATATGCAAAGTACATTAAGGCAATCCTGTCCATCATATACGATGGTGAAAAAATGGGCAAGCTGAATTCAAGCGTGGAGGAGATAGTATCGCAGATGACCCTCGTCCCGGGAGGCCAACAACGGTGACTAACACGGACAATGTGGCAATTATATGCGAAATGATAATGAAAGACCGGCGATTAAAGGTGCGGGAAATAGCTGACATCGTAGGCATCTCTTATGGAAGAACTCAGAATATTATAGTCAACGAATTAGGTTTTTCCAAGGTGTCGGCGAGATGGGTCCCGAGGCTTCTTTCAATGGAACTAAAAATCGCTCGCCGTACTAATTCACGTAAATGTCTAGACCTGTATGAAGCCGATACTAAAGACTTTTTGGACAGATTTGTAACTATGGACGAGACGTGGGTCCACCACTATTAGGGTGTCCCTTATTTAACGATTTTCAGAAATTAATAACGCATACCCCCTAAATCGGTTTATTTTATCCCAAAACGCTGTGAAAATAAATTTCAGGTCATTCCTGTAACTGCAACCCGTGCCGACTTTCATGCGATTTTCCCATACAATGTATGAAAATTACCAATTTTTTTTCTTTTCATAAGATTTTATAAAATAAATAGCCTATTTGGCCCCCTCCCTAATCAGAGAGGCGAGCAGGGAGGGAGGGGACCAAAGAGGCCATTTATTTTATAAGTATAGGCTTAGGTCATAGTTTTAGTTTTTTTTTGTAACATATGGACCCTGTGTAACAGTGTTGTCTGAAATAAATGATTTTTATGTTTTTATTTTATTTTATTTATAACTATTTTCTTATCAATTGCGTATACTACTGCCGTATAATCATAATTTGACAAAAAATCTCGATGCGAACAGAAAACCAATAAAAAAATTATCAAATTACTGTCTGACCAAATTTCTCCATAGTAATTAGTATGGGAATTTTAGTTGCAAGTCGGCACAGGTTCCTGTCACAGGAATGACCTGAAATTTATTTTCAGAGTGTCTTGGGATAAAATAAACTGAATTAGGAGGTATGCGTTATTAATTTCTGAAAATCGTTAAATAAGGGACACCCTAACCACTATACACCAGAGACCAAACAGCAATCGAAGCAGTGGGTTCGTCCTGGATCTCCGCCTCCCAAAAAAGCCAAAGCAATTTTGTCGGCCAATAAAGTCATGGCATCTATTTTCTGGGATCCAAAGGGAATAATAATGGTTGACTATCTCCAGAGAGGTAAAACTATAAATTCCGAGTATTATTGCGAGTTATTACGCAGAATACGCGAGGCTCTGAAGATAAAAAGACCTGAAATGTTGACAAAGAAAGTTATCTTCCACCAGGACAATGCACGTGTTCACACGTCACTAAAATCGATGGCGGAGATTGCCAGATGTGGGTTTGAATTATTGCCCCACCCACCCTATTCACCCGATTTAGCACCATCGGACTTTCATCTGTTCCCCAATTTAAAAAAACATATGGGTGGTATGAAATTTTCGAGCAAAGCCGAGGTGCAAGCTGAGGTGGATGCCTATTTTGAAGGTCTCGAGGAAAGCTTCAAAAGTGGTGTAATGGCTCTGGAATCCAGATGGAACAAGTGCATTCAACTCGACGGGCACTAAGTAGAAAAAAAAAATTAAAAAACCTCTGTTTTGTTTTTAATATTCAGGCCGCGAATTTTTCAATCCACCGTTTTGATGGATACATTAAACTGGTGCCTTATGAACCTATAACTAGGCAAATAAAGCAAAATAATAATTTCCAAAATTGTCTTACTTTCAGCTTGGGCTTTTGGCTGCTGTGCTTTCGTACGTCTGTTTGGCTATCCGACTGCTTTCCTCTAAGGCGCTTAGCACACTGGATCCGATTCGCACGTCACTCCGATGTACTAAGAAAATAAACGCGCGTATTGTTGTCTCGCTCAAACTTCGGAGCGACGTGTGAATCGGATCCAGTGTGTTAAGCGTCTGAAGTGTACAGAGCCCGATTCTGATTTTAATTTCTTATTCTGAATCAGTTATGGATTTGATCTGACAGCTGTCCAAGGCAGATATTTCTAGGCGATTTTTCAAAATGACGCAGTCATGGGAGTTGGGGGTGGTGTACAGAGTCTCTAGTCTACAAATAAATAATGGATAAATGGGTTTTATGAACATAATGGATAAAACGTGAAAAATATGAGGCGTTGAGATTTCTGTTTTTAGTCCGTTTGTAGTCCGCCTATTTAAAAGCGAATATCAACATCTACTTTGTGTACGTATTAACCTATATGTTATTGGAGCCCATCACAACTTTCTACAACATTTTAGATTTAAAGAACTAAGCGAATACTAAATATAATCATCCGTTATTACGTAAAATACAAACATTGATCTTTCCATTACCAGTGGTCATTAGTGGCCTTTTACAACTGCTGGCAAGCTCGATTATTGACAGACACGGCACACCATAAATTACTCGCCATAATAACGCACAAGCTAAATTACCAAGTGCTAGTTTTCGATTAATTACACCGCCAGTCAAATGCTACTCTAAGCAAAACTAACTACCCTCAATTGTATCTGAACTACGTAATCCAAATCCAACCTTATTGAATAATAACTAAGTTCATGTGGAATAGTCTAGCATCTATGAGGTACGCGGTTGCTAAAATCAGTGCCGGATTAACCCTTAAGCAAAATAAGCACTTGCTTAGGGCACCACGTCTAGGGGGGCAACAAAATCGTAGGAAAAAAAACGCGCAGCAGGCTGCATCAGCATCGCAATCGTAATGGAATATGTACATGCAACATTTTAATACGTGTGCAAGGGTCGTAAGAGTAAGGACACATCTCCAACGTAGGCCTTTGATTTGACCTTACGAAGGCCCTGACCAAAAAATCTTGCGATCGGGCTTGTGGCTAGCCGATTTTCTCGACGTATGGTTACCGATTTTGCAGAGCCGCGATCCAGAAACCTAATTGTCAAATCGTTACAAAGGGCGTCACGAAGGCCGAAAACCAAAAGCATCTTATCAAGTTGCGCTTTCGATTCAAACCAAAGGCCGAGCAGTAGGTAGGAGAACCGTAATATCACAGGTTCGGTTTCAAGCCACTCTTTTGCAGTTCGGCGTCAAGTTTTATGCGACGCTAGGCCTTCTATTCTGCAAAAGTCGACCTTCTGCCTCACTTTCACTTGGCTATGGATCCAAATCCTAGCTTTCTTCTCTCACAGCTGGGCCTTCTGCCTTGCTCACACTTCGCCATTGGTTGTATTGTATGATAACGCGCCGCGATCGGTCGCTCCGGACGTCCAGCCATTCTCACCTCGCCATTGGTCAATTCCAAGCTTTACTTTTTCCAGCTCGACTTTTGGCCTCATTCGTAAGCGCCGATCGAACGCTCCGCACGATCAGCCTTACGAAAAGCTCAGCCTTAGATTTTGCCTTTAAAAACAATGATTTAAACTTTCACGATTTAGGCCAATCAAATTAGAACCAAAATAGTGATTTGAGGAATTAATTCCCAGCAAGCTGGAAATCGTTTTAATACCGGCTTGGATGCCTTGGTTCTATCACAGCTAGTCCCCCCCCCCTTAATATTGGGTATTTTCCACAGTCAATAAAAAATAATAATAATACTTACAATGTGTCTGGGTTAGCGTTGTTCATAACTGTTCCATATTTCAAATTGATAGCTTAACTGGTTTTCGAGATATTTCGCGTAGTGACAGTGACAGACGGACGGACGGACAGAGTCGCACCATAAGGGTTCCTTTTGTACCTTTTTGGTACGGAACCCTAAGAAGACAAGCACTTGAAGTTATAAAGTATCAAAATACGCCATGCCAAATGTAAACTTAACTCATTTAAATGTTGCGAAACTGATATATCCATGGGAGTAAGACGAGGGTTCTAATCTTATAACGTAGGTACAGAGACTTCTGCGAAGTTCCTCTGTTCCACAAATATCTAGTCTTGGTTTAAGTTCTGACATTAACTTCGGTAGAGAGACACTTTGGCGGCCTTCACATTAGATATGGATTCGCATCAATCATCAATGAGATAGCCGCGTGCCTATGCTATATACCTACGCGCACCATAGAGTTAAGATATTGACAGAGATATTTGGACGTCCGCCTCTTTTTCTTCCGATCTGAATATTATTTACTACACTGAACCACGCATGCTTGCATATTTAATAGTTTTCTTCCAACAATTCAGTCCAACGTCTCGATCCGACTGACGGCATATTGTTGGATAGCATAGAGATAACTGTCAATGTGTGTGTATCGCGCGTAAGTACTAGGATATTGCTGGATGATAGAATCCTAGTTGTGTATTATCAAAACTACGTCCGTAGCATTATTAGTCCAAGTACACGCATTTTATTGTACAGAATTTGTTTCTACCATAATATAGTTAGATGTTTTAAGATGTCCGAATGTTACTGAAGATCCATTTCTGCTATTCGAACATATTAAAAAATCTAACTAAACAACAATTTTCCGAGCAAAATACTTGTAAAATGCATTTAAAGTCAAATAGTTTATTATAATATTATCCATAAATATATATGTTGCCGTAACAAACCCTTTTAAGTGAAAACGCGTTGACCCTACATGAAACTAGTTTTCTGTATCGCCTCAGTGAACACGCGTCTTCACTAGTTAAAACTAATTTTCCCTAAGGCATCGCTGAAAACTAGTTTTCACCAAGAAGGTACTTTGAAAAAACTATTAGTTTTAACTAAAAATCCCAGTAAAAATTGTTTTTAACGAGACTTTACGGAAAACTAGTTTTAACTAGTGAAACTAGCATTTTCACTGAGGCAATACTGAAATCTAGTTTTCATTAGGGAAAACACGTTTTAACTAAAACGGGGTTTTACTGTGACATACACACTTCCTGATAATTGTTTGTTATTTATATGTTAATAATGCCTATTGTCTCATATTAATCTTTGCATCTAACTGTCCATACACCAATGTATAGTTTCTATTTTTCTCCGTGAGCTTCTACGGATTATCGTCTTATCTATTGTTTAAAAATCGCAAAGGCGCGTGCCGCTATGAAAAAATGGTCAAGCCGCATAGGTAGCGTTTATTGAATTACTACTCTATTGAGCACGGAATAAGATTCATTATGAACTAATACAGAATTCTAACAGAATAGCTGTCTGATCTCTATTGGTGCGTCTAAGGTAGGCGACTAAACGCTCTCAAACCAGCTTAACTTGTGACACTGCGATCCGAAACAAAGATACGTATTCGAAGACCTCGCTTGCACTGGTAATGCGAGCGCACGACTAGCTAGCGCCAAGGAAGCAATGTTATGTTTCTCGAGGAGCAGGTAAAAAACAGGGCCGGATTTTCACACAACAACACACGGATTTTTACGTTCTTTAATTTAAAGAGATAAAACATAACACTATTTAAATACTCGTAGTAGGTACACATCTAACAGAATGGGTTTGTGTAATTACAATAATAACGAGATATACTCATTTTTATAATCAACTGTTTAAGCAGTTGTTTGCTAATTTTAAACTTTAAACAGGCTAATTTTAAATAAACAATAAAACAATGGTAAAATAGTAATAAATATGTATATCCATTTAACAATCCCGTACTACTGATGTTAAAATAGACCTATATGTTATAATTATGTACACTAAAATAAAGATATTATTTACAATAGAGTACACATTTAGTAAAACATTTATACAAATTTATATTATGAGTCAACAAAAAAATAAGTAACATATACATAATAGTGTATGCATAAAATAAATAAATATAAAACAAAATATGCATATCGTTTAGAGTTAAATCACGCTAACTCTTTCAAGCAAACCATACAAACAGTGTCAGTTTGTTAGAAGTCTGAAGAGTTAGCGTTATAAGAAAGATTCTTATTTTAGTTACCTTTCTACGCATACTTCAGAAAGCAACCGTTAGAAGTAAGACAGGATACAACCATCATACACCATCACGTCCGGCACGTTTTAATAATTCACCCGCGCTGACAAGCACACTCGCCTCGTGAGAGGTCAAAGGTCATGCTTTCATTACGTAAATACATACGCAGGAAAACAATAAGCTTCAATTTTTGACCTATTAAAAAAAACATTCAAAACTTATTTTACCCCCCTAAGCTTCAAAAGCGATTACATATTATGTTTTTTAATTTACAAACAAATATTTTTGATATTATTAAGCTTTTATCATCGAGTGTACTTGAAATCAATTTGAAACCTTCTTATTACTTAATAAGTATTTTGTCAAAGAGTTTCATTTTGAATAAGTACAACCTTTTATTTATTTATTTATTTAAACTTTATTGCACACATAAAGAAAAATGTACAAATGGCGAACTTAATGCTAAAAGGCATTCTCTACCAGTCAACCATTGGGTCAAACAGAGACATTTGTGTATGTTGGTGCAGGAAACAATAATAACAAATAATAAGGAAAAAATTAAACGTGAAGTCAAATAATATTAAAAATATATAAATAGTTAAATACTACTACTTATATAATGTATAAAAGATAGACTAATACATATAATTATGTACATATACATGATGGTGAACCTTATTTAAGTTCTTCTGACAGAAGATGCTTGCGAAGTAGTCGTTTGAAAACGGGTTTGCTTGGGGCTTGTCGAATAAAGAGAGGGAGGGAATTCCAGAGACGGATTGCCTCAACGGCGAAAGAGTTAGACATAAAACCAGTACGGTGAGAAGGAATCGAGAGTTTGAGAGAACGGGAGGAACGGAGTTCACATCCTGGACGGGGGGTGATGAAAGTGAATTTACGTTTAAGATAACCAGGGGAGGAAGGCTCGAACAAAATGGAGAATAAAATACTCAGGATTCTAAGGGACCTACGACGACGGATGGAGAGCCAATTTAGCTGACGGCGATAAAAAGAAACATGGTCGTATTTGCGAAGTCCGAAAATGAAACGTATGCCATTATTCATAAGACGGTCTAGCTTATTGAGGTACTCCTGAGAGATATTAGTCGTGCACGCGTCCGCATAGTCAATAACTGGCAAAATTAGAGTCTGCACAAGTAATTTCTTAGTACCTACTGGGAGAAAATTCTTAAATTTATAGAGATAACGCAATGTTCCTGAAACTTTCCGACTTATTTCAGAGACTTGGTCATTCCAGGTAAGGCTAGAATCTAATACAAGGCCGAGATCTTTCACTTGTTTAGTTACTGGAATAACAGTGCCATCAAACAAAATCGGCGCGACAGAAACCGCACCAAGCTTTACTTGTTGATGATGGCTACCCAGAATAATAGCCTGACATTTTGCCGGATTGACACTGATGCCAAAGCTATTGGACCATTCAGCTATGTGAACTAGATCGTAATTGATGAGGGAAACAGCAGAATTTACGTTTTCCACAGAAGCATGGGCGTAAAGTTGCAAATCATCTGCATATAAATGGTAAGAGCTGCGGATTTTGGAGGTGATTTGGTCAATAAAGATTGAGAATAAAAGAGGAGAAAGGATCCCACCTTGTGGTACCCCCGAGTTCAGGTCACACCAAGCAGATAAGCATCCACTGGCTTTAACAGCCTGAACGCGGTCAGAAAGGTAAGACGCGAACCACTCAGTCGCTTTTGATGTGACCCTCAGATGTGTAAGAGTCGCAACAAGTAGGTCATGATCAACCGCATTAAAAGCGTTGGAGAAATCGATAAGCACCAACACCGTTACTCTGGAATTCTCCATGCCATTTCTTACATCTTCAACAACATTGAGAAGTGCGGTGGTGGTGCTGTGCCCTGATCTAAATCCCGATTGAAACGAAGAAAGCAGGTTGTTACCGTGTATAAATTTGGAAATCTGTTTATGAGCTGCTGCCTCAAGAATTTTCGAGAGAAAAGGAAGAATGGAGATGGGCCGAAAATGATTTAGAGAACTAGGGTTAGATAATTTAGGAAGTGGGATAACAAAGGCCTTACGCCAACATGAAGGAAAGACCCCAGTGAGCAACGAAGTATTTACAATATAGGTGACGATGGGCAATATGCTGTCGAGGATAAGGGTGATCATGACTCTACTCACATTGTCGTGTCCAACAGCTTTCGACCTAATTGACATGACTATCTTTCGGACCTCATCATCCGTAACTGGGGCAAAAGAAAAAGGATCAACATTGGGAGTAGGTAGAGACGCGATATAACATAGGGTTTTAAACTTTATTATGGAATTAAGAACAGGAGTTTGAGAGAAATGCGAATTTAAGTGGTCAAGAGAAAAAGGAAGCGAGTCGATATCGGCCTTGGTTTTACCAATCCCGAGTGATCGGAGAAATTTCCACGTGTCCGCGGGAGAAGATGTCGTGATGTTGTCGTGTATGTAACGTCGTTTCGCTGCTCTTACCATTTGGTTGCAGCGATTTCTGCGAACCTTTTATGACATACTGTACTTTTTTTAACAGTCATTTACCAGTACATCTACCACTGCTACAGTCATCTTCTTACTTATCAATGCAATTCTCACCAATCTAAGCAGAATGAGGTTTTATCACAGAGTTCCAATGGTCACCTTCATGCTTAGCAGTATTAGTTCGATGTTAGATAGTTCGATGTAATTATAACATTGCATTATTATCAGCTTTTTCGCAGCAGTACCTGTATGTATATAAATTAAGACGACTGTTATAACGAAGTTCAATAGGAATTGAAAATGATAACGTAAACAAACCATTCTTCTTACTCGTAATTGCACTTTTTAAGGACAAGCATGATCTTAAATACTGAAATATAGGTTACTGAAATATTTTAATTACTTATATAATTTTTTACTTAAAATATATGTTAATTATTTTGGGACGATTTATCGAATGGCATGTTCACAAACGTGCAGTTCGGTAACAAATATGGACTGTATTATTGTCTGAGAATAAATAAATTTTGTATATAATAAATAATAAATAAATATTATAGGACATTATTACACAAATTGACTAAGTCCCACAGTAAGCTCAATAAGGCTTGTGTTGAGGGTACTTAGACAACGATATATATAATATATAAATATTTATAAATACTTAAATAGATAGAAAACACCCATGACTCAGGAACAAATATCCATGCTCATCACACGAATAAATGCCCTTACCAGGATTTGAACCCGGGACCATCAGCTTCGTAGGCAGGGTCACTACCAACTAGGCCAAACCGGTCGTCAAACCGTCGTATATTTATTTATTTATTTAAATTTCAGAGAAAACAACCTTCGTAAAAATGTTAGGTTATAGTTATGTCAAATGCTGACAAAACCGCAGCCAAATAACACAAGACCCTACTCATAGTGTTGTATTCCTGCCGGTGAGTAAGGTTGCCAGAGCTCAGCGAGGGTGCGGGGTGTTAGAGTCGGTAACGCGCATGTAACTTCTCTACAGTTGCAGGCGTACATAGGCTACGGAGACAGCTTACCACCAGGTGGGCCGTATGCTTGTGTACCACCGACGTAGTATAAAAAAAAGTTCAATTAAAGGTTGTAATAAAAGTTAAAAATAACATATTCTGTATATATGTTATAAAAAATATATCTTCTCAAGGTTAGCAATAACGAAAGGTTGGAAGAAACGCGTAGGTACAGCTACCTTAAAATAAATAACAATATACATAATGGATATATACAGATGATTACTATAACTAGCTTGTATCTAAAATAGGCCCTTGAGGCATTGTACCAAGGATGCTGGCGGCATTTCCTCGTTGTATCGCAATACTGATACGTTGTGCGAGGAAGCCGCCAGCTCTTCGGTCACCAGTTACGTCAACCAGACGTTTCGCGATTTCTCCAAAAAACTTGTGCGCGCTGGGACCCCATGGACCGAGAGTTTCAACGCCAAATGGTACAAGATAAATACAAAGGAAATGGCTCCTTTTGTATCAAGCTAATCAATAAATATACACGATGAAATTTTATCGGTGATCAGGAGTTGAAAAGTTTCAATTTATGGCAAATGAAATTGGGTCGTTACCAGGAAATTATAGTAGTATTACCCAGTGTCTTAGTTAGTTAGTTAGTGCTTCTGGGCATTTTTCTCAAATCGACAACCATTATGCCTATTTTGCGTGAACTTGAGGTACCACTACTCTAACCACCCCAGCTCCTGCACGAAGCCTAGCAAGGCTTTCAGGTTGCTAACTGCCTCCTTTAGTATGCTCCGTCCCTAGGTATTTGCTCCTGTATACTTCTACCTGTTTGCAGTCTAGGAGAATGTGTTTTGTTGTTTCCTCTTCTTCCATGCACGCTCTGCACATGGGGTATCGCGAAATGGACAAACAGCTACTTAGGCTTACTGCGTTTGGGACATATTGCGAAATAGGTAATATAAGTAATAGGTCAATAGCGATTTAGACGAATAGAGAAATTCAAATAAAGTTTTGGCATAATGCGAATTAGTCAGATTACGTTTTAGGCAGACCCGGAATAAAGGCTCGTGTCCAATCACCATTGTTTGTCTCCCCTCAAAAATGGTGCAATGGGAGAACGAAGTAATTCTATTTAAGTAAGTATTTCGTCACCTGGTACCACGTGGCGTTAAGTGAATCTGGCAGCCTGCGAATCTGGTATTATGAGAAACTGACATGTTGCGAATCTGGCATTCTGCGAATATGACATTCTGAGAATCTGACTTTTGCGAATCTGGCATTCTGCGAATCTGACATTCTGAGAATCTGACTTTTTGCAAATCTGGCATCCTGCTAATCTGACATTCTGCGTTCCTGGCATAACACGTTTTTAATTGTTGCTTGTTTTTACAGTTTCTGGTTTGGACCATGCATGTTTGTCTATCAAGTAGTCCTCGACTGTGTAATAAGCCTTAAACATAAATGACTTTTTTAAGTAATTCTTAAGAGCTAGCAAGGCTAATCTTAAATCATCGTCAGGTAACTTGCTATAAAAATGAATGCATTGTCCAACGAATGACTTTTGTAATTTGCGGACACGAAATTTTCTGATAGAAAGCTTATTTGTATTTCTAGTGTTATAGTTATGGACATCTGAATTCTTAGCGAACAAGAACAAGACAACTAAAATAAGAGACTTACTTAAATACCTACAGTAAAGTGTCAAACTGCGATTCATAACGTAAATCGTGCTAAGAAGTAGACGCCAGTGATCTTACAGGTTACCTGTCTGATCCATCTAACCAAGTGAGCTATCGGATCTTGCTTGGCCCCGCTTAGTATTTATAGCCTTCTATAAGTATTACACCTAAACTTCTACATGGCCTAATAATATTGCACTATTTGTAATAATTTTCTAGTTAAATGAAAAATTAACCACTCCGAAAGTCACCGATCCGATCGCTCAGCTCGGTTGTTTTATACGATAAACGCAGCGTTGAACGCATGCGATCAACGGAATGCGTTTGCTGCATCTGCGTCCCGAAAACACGTCATTGTTTTTTTTTTGTGACAAACGCGTTCGTTAAAAGCAGAGGCAAGCGCATTGTCATTGTTAAAATTACAAAGAGTTCCTTTGTTTTATGCGTACAACGCTGCATCTGTAGTGCGATTTTAGGGTCACCACACACGTTGCATTCGTTTTTAGATTTTTTAAATATCATTTCAGAATCACGAGCTCTTTCGATCACGAGAAAAAAGTAGCCACAAAATCAGAAACCGAAAAAAAAAGCTTTACGAGTATTGTCTACGCAATTAAGAAAAACGTGTGGTTGAGCCGAGCCATAAAGCTTTTTCCTATCGGCTTTTGCCAATTCCGCGTTCATAGGCGTGGGGTCCTTCTTACACATACTATGAAGATAAAATATTTGTATGTGTGTTTGCCGCATTGCGTCTCACGCTGCGGTTACCGCTCCGTTCACCGCATTAATGCAATGTAAGGTAATTAGATTATCTGTAGGAAAATGGTGTGCGGAAAACGCATTGCGTTTAACGCTGCGTTTATCGCATACAACACCCGCGCGCTTAACAGCTATCGAAGATTTGTCCCCGAACTCGCTTACGAGTATCTGTAACATACAACTAATGATTTCTATCTTCATCGACATGCAGCTGATTCAATATTCTCGGAGGTGGTCTTAATTCACATACAATTAAATTAACGTCACCCGATCCTCTTGACGCTAAACAAATTAGAACGGAACCATTACGCCGCGGGGAATTTATTTCCTAATCTATTAGCCCAGTACCTTTCACGGGGTGTGTACACGCACGGCGCGCTTGAACCAAACTGTCACCTCATGGAAAGTCACCACACTTGCCAGCCACCAATTAATTAGCAGCATTGTATAATAATTTGAATACGAATCTAACATTGATCGAATAATGATAACTGACCTAAATTATTCGGGTTTAAAATTAGGCTTGAAGTCTAGACGAAATGCTCATTGTTTATGCATAGACAATGAACATTTTGAATTAATTTTCAGAGTGTTTCATTTATAAAACGTAAACGTTAATTACAAAAAATTTGGTACTGGTAATTTTCTAAGGTTGACAGGTTAATATTACATTGTGCAACGAGGGAATTATGTGAATTTTTGCAAACGAGGTCTTTAGATGCCGCAGGCTGGAGTGCATTAAAGACTCGAGACTGCAATATTCTTACCGTCGGGGTTAACACAATGTTTTAATCACGCTTGCGAAGAAAAAACTAAATATTAAGCGAAATAATTCTTAAATATGGTGACACTTCAAACATTCGGCCGCCATATTGTCATTATTTGACAGGCATCGAAGGCACAGACCTATCCAGTATTGAATATTCTGCAATATTATTTTGAAAGGCTATTAAATTAATCAAATTAAATATTTTTGAACATAAACAATAAAAATAAATTTTAAAAGTCAGTATTTTAGAAGTAAAACTCATTTACACTTACTTAAATAAATAAATAAATATTATAGGACATTATTACACAAATTGACTAAGTCCCACAGTAAGCTCAATAAGGCTTGTGTTGAGGGTTACTTGGTCGGTATGAATCAATAAGACAATTTAAGAAAACCAAAGTATAACTCCCAAGGGAGTTATAGCTTTTTTTTCACAATCCATAACTCCCGCGGGAACAATAACATGCCTTTGTCCTTTAGCATACCTGCATAAAATAAGATCTTTTTCGAGCAAGTGTGATGAATTTTTTTTAATGTGCCTATTACATAGTCATTTGTAATTTTTGTTTACGTATCGGCAATTTTGTGAGCTGACAGACAATACAATGTGCTACCGTTAAAACCCGTTTTTAGTGAAAATACGTTTTCCCTAGTTAAAACTAGTTTTCCGTATCGCCACAGTAAAAACGCGTTTTCAATAGTTAAAATTACATTTCCGTAAAATCTCCGTGAAAACTATTTTTAACTGAGATGGATTTTTTAATTTTTTTTTAGTCAAAACTAGTTTTTGCAAAGTGAATACGAGGTTATTAATTAATTTGAGAATTACTGATTAACATTTAGGGGTCGCTACCACCAGCACTACCTGCCAACATTTTTATTTTACAATTAGGTCCTCATTGCGATGTGACATATGGTTTATTTTTATAGGTTATATGACAACATTTACCTATTTCCCTTCAGAATTCATTAGGTAGTGTTAAATTAACATCACGAGAGCACTGTCAAACTACTCAAAACTACTTGACGCAATTTTTTGAGCAGAAGTCCTAAAATTTCTACAGCAATATAATAATGTCACTAGCAACAAAATGGCAACAAGTTATCGAACGAAATGGCACATATACATTATACCTAAGTATAAATGAGGTATAAATTATATAATATGTCCTGGATTTCTACATAAAATACGAAAAACTTTTTCCCCGACCTATTGTAAAAAGACATTATACGAGCTGGCCCCTATTTCACCAAACTGACAAGTGTCGGCGACATATGTCGGCCGACAATTCGACATATGTCAAGTGACAGGTGACAAGTTCATAGAAAACTTGTGACATATGTCGCTGACAAATGTTTGGTGAAACAGAGGTCATTTTTCTGAGTTGACATATTTGTAGAAATGTCAGTAATTCTTGACATGAGATAAGAGCACTGTCCGGCTTGCGTGACGATTGTCGTGTTTTGCGATTGGGCGTCCTCATATTGGTTGCAAAGCTATACTCGTACTATGCAAGTACATTTAGCAATGTCCCGCTCATATAGCGAAGATACTATTATTTATTATTTGCCATGGAGGAGAATATATAACTCATTATTTTTGGACAAATTAAATATTGCATACTTAATGTTAATATTTCAGTTAAAATAATATTTGGCTAAGAATATTTTCGATAGAAAGTACAGACGATAAACATAATTAAGTATATTTACACTTATACTATTAATTTACACTTGAATTAGGTAATTTAAATTAAGCAAGTTTCGAAGACTTATGAATGCAATAAAACATTTTATTTATTATTTATTTAATCTTACCTTTTTATTGCCTAGCCTAGGCAGGGTAACAGACTCGGAGGCCAATTCGATCTTGTAAATTTTGGTATCACAATGATATCATTTTATTATCATTCACGCGTGCATTGGATACATTTCGGTAGTACAATGATGCCAATTTTGTTATCATTTGCGCGTGCATTTCGCTCGTAAATATTTGTACATGTATTGACGTGTGTGAGACTCGAGGGCTAATGATAACAAAACGATATCATTTTGACATCAAAATGTAGGTATGTTGGCCTCACGGTAATCTAACCCTACCCATAGAGAGTAAGAAGGAAATGAATTTTGTTTTATTACATTAAACCGCTCTAATATAGCTACTAAATATTTGATTAAAAAAATCGGTCTAGAACATATCGGGCTAAGCTCAATGTAAACGTTTAATATTTCGTTTCATTCATATTAGCGCATAGTACAGCAAAAAGAGCGGGATGCATTCTTACTACATGTGTCTCGCTCTTGTCGCACGTAAATAACTCGCAAAGCTCTTTACTGTTAATCCAAGTTTGATTAGTGCTGTGTACCTTAACGGCTAATAGCACGGGCTGACGGGGATCCACTAAATAATTACGCAAACATATCCCTACTTACCTGAGTGTCTGCCTGCGTAATAACAGATCCCTACAAAAACATTTTCATGTAAAATGTTGCCAAGACTAAACCATAAGGCTCGCACTGTCAAAAAGTTATCAGATCACTTGTAGAGCCAAGCTTCTAACTCTACAAGCCCTAGCTTTACAAACGCTACACGTTAGTCAAAATATATTGCTTGGCCGCGTCGCTACCGTCACATGGCCGTTAGTTGAAAGATTTATTCACTATTCTATATATTTTGTTATACAATACTTAGTGTAGTAACGAAATGGCCAAGCCACATATTTTGACTAAAGTGTAGTTTGTAAAGTTAGGGCTTGTAGAGTTAGAAGCTTGGCTCTACAAGAGATCTGATAACTTTTTGACAGTGCGAGCCTTATGATTTCGTCTTGGCAACATTTTACGTGAAAATGTTTTTGATGGGATTTCACATCTTTTTGTAGGTTGTTTATGACAATCTTCCATCCCCTAATTTATAGGGTTGGGGGTGATTAACTTTTAAAAATCTTAAAATATTTATTTGGGGCATCTTTAATACTATCTGCTTTTTTTGCTGATTCCCCATACAAACTTCAACCCCCGTTTCTCCGTTAATGCCCTTTTCCACACCCTTTTCATCCTTGCGAGATGATTTTGGGGTTAAAAACTATTTTATATCCTCCCCATAACAAAAATTATCTACCTACTAAATTTCAAAATATTAAATCGGTTCAGCAATTATTCATTCCCCATACAAAATTTCCCCAGAACCCCCTCAGGGGCTAAAAATTTCAAGTTTCTATTTGTGTACTAATACTATCCTACATACCAAATTTTATAAATACATACATACATACCATACATACCAAATTAAACATACCAAAAAGACTGTCGGTGATTAGCTTTGGCTCTGAATTAATATTATTTATATTAATTAGTGGTAAGCGCTGTTGGCCACACATATTGTAAACAATATAGTAATTAGTATTGTAAGTATTACTTGTTTAGGCTGTTTGTTTACCTAAATAAAGAGAAAAACAAATTCAGCTTCCCAGGACTTCAGAAAGTACCCTAAGGGTTTTGATGAGATCATCAGTGAGTGAATGAGCCAGTGACAAAAACGGGTTTTTTAGATATGAGTAAAATCTAAAGTTTGAGAGCGAGAGTTTTGAATTTTTTATGCTTAATAATTTTACTATTGAAATTATATCCCGAGAATTTTGTTTATCTGGTATAATCTAAACCCAAGTTATGAATGTTCAAAACAACGACGAATCGCTTCGAGGAAAGGTAGGTAAGTGTCGCTTTGCTGGTCTTGGCGGGGCACTACCGTACCAGATATACTATGTAGAACAGGTACAGCGTACCTTTAAGTACATATTGTTCATTATCGCCCCGATAGACAATTTGTATATTATTAAAATCAATAATCATGCTTTACATTTCGCAAGGCATTCAATGAAGAAATTGGATTTGATATTTAGGTTGTGAATACAGGGATTTGAAAAATCGTAGTGCTTTTTAAAATATGAAATATGCTACTAAAAATGAGCATTACTTTATTTGGCCGAACTCATCGATTACTTTTTTGTTAAAACTTACAAAAAAAAATTCAAACACATGATATCCGCGAGCCATCTCGCTTACGCCTTACGCTCAGTGAGAGTGAGAGAAGAACCTGAACCAACAGGGCCTTAAGGTAGATAGTATATTAAATCAATTCTAACCATAATTAACAATAAACGAGATTTAATACTTAGGGCAGTGGGGTCACAGGAATAGACGCATAAATCATAGCCCTAAACAAATATGAAATTAGGCAAATTAAAAAGGTTCCCCTGAGAACACCGCGCCGGCGTGCTCGCAGTCGTATTATTTTGGTTTAATCGCACACAGGTGTTATGTTGGTTTGAAACAAGGTTTATTTTTATACTTGTGTGTTTTTGGCTGGGGTGGCGTTTTAGCCCGTGACGTCATCAAAAGAAGAAAAAAAAGGAATGGATTGAATTATTTGAATTGAAGGTTTATAGCAACACATAAAACCGGTCAAGCGCGAGTTCGTTTTACTCGCGCACCGAGGGTTCCGTACAAACTTTCAATTATCTCGTGTAAAGTACCTATAAAGGCGAAAGACTTTGATCAGAAGTACCTATACTAATTACAATCGTGTACAGCGCCATCTATCGGCAGATGGTCTAACTAATTTGCGCGATGTAATGCACGTATGTTGGTTTTTCGACGATATTTCTCTATCATGTGAACCAATTTCAATAATAGTTCTTTTATTTGAAAAAAGGTGTTTTTAATGTAATTCATAGAAATTTCAAGTGTAATAAACACACAAGAAGTTGGTTAATGCAAACTAAATTCGGAAATGTTTTTTGTTAATAAAAAAAAGATATCAAGATAGAGGTCTAATTATAATTAGTCTGCACCCGACGCCAACGGCCATAACTATGCGTTTTGATGTGTTGAAGATTTTGAATGTTTCATATATTTTCGATCCAAGTTGCCGTAGTAATAAGGATACAAGTGAAAGAAATAGGGGTGACTTCGAGATTTTTTTTCTTCACTTTTTTAAATTAAAATAGATTTTCAGAACAACTATATATATATATATATATATATATCATTTCCCATATCTTGTAGATTTTATATATATTTTTCTGCTCAGAAAATGACATCTTTAATGTAAAAAATGGTTCAGAGTAACTCAGTTTTACGGTATTTTGTGGGAGGAGAAGCCTTACGTGGTTCTCGAGATATTTAACGATGTGACAGACAGACGGATTAGTAAAATGATTTTTAAATCGCTTTATAGAAGTTATCGTTCATCGTTTTTTACGATTGACCTTGCCTTATAGTACGTATGGCTGACCACTGCGCGTTCTGTGCCCTCTATCTTAAAAACGGTGAATTGAATCGTTATGAAAAAAAAAAATTTTGGAGCATTACTTGTCGCAAATGTTATGGTCTAAAATTCTCACCTAAAACGTAAACAGCATTAGAGTTATAGAAACTGATATCGGTGAAAAACCTATTTTCATGACATTTAACCTTTAATAACTATCGACAACACACGATCTATGAGTATGCATGGACTTTTAAGAGAACCATTAGAACGTCATAATAATGAAAGTGTATAATAATAATTCATAATTCATAATTGATTACACCTTCTGTTACCCAATGCTCAGGATCTTCGCAAAGTCGGTGGAATCTTAATACTGTTCGGTTGTGTTCGAAGTAACGGGCAGACGCAGGGCTTAGTGGACAGTTTCAAATAGCCACTAACGATTCGCGGCACGTAGTCGAAAACAGAATTACTCGCTGTGGGAGATCGGGAGCGGTGCCAACTCTCATCATATTAAGGCGAGATAATAATGAACGCGCTGTTTTGTCCTGTCTTACCCGAAATTCTTATTTCGCGTCAAGATTAATTTTCATATGCAGCCAAAATTAAGGTTTGAATTAAGTAACGAACGAAAATTCATCCGGTCATCCTTTATACGGCGTGTTTTTTTAACTGTTATTCTTTATACGCCGTGTTTTTTTAACTGTTATTCTTTATACGCCGTGTTTTTTTAACTGTTATTCTTTATACGCCGTGTTTTTTTAACTCAGTCAGTAGAAGCACCGAGGTCACAGACGCTGTTACAGCACCGAGGTTACAGCTGTCACCAACGATTAGGAGTCACACATTAGAATTTATCTCGGTTAGGCAGCTGTCAGACTACCGGAGATTAGCGAGTAGCTAATAGTAAATTGCCTGTCGCTTTCTCGCCATCGATAGGACAAGTGCCTAACGAGCCGCAGCCTGCAGTGGCAGAATGGCTCCATTATTATCGCTTGTCACTATTCCCGTCATTTTCGCACTTGCATACTTGTTAGAACGTGACAGGCATGGTGACAAATGATAAAGAGCCGACCATATTAGCCATACTGTAATCGAAATTCGAAACTCCAATGTTTAAGGGCAGAGCACACCGGCTACGTGTGTGTAGACGTGAAGTTATGCGTAAACAAAAAAAATTGGAGTTCAAGCATTCACACATCACGGAAGCAATGTGCGGACTCTCATAAGGATCTCTAGATTATAAAGCGCATGTGCACGTCTATGTCTACTTGCATCGTGACTACACAATGCACAAGCTTTATATTTAACTTTCGCCAATAAATGAACGATTAAACGACTACCTCAAATTTATTTATTTTTTCTATACCTATGTTTTCCAGTTCGTCTACCGCGCGTTGTCCCGGCATTTTTGCCACGGCTCATGGGAGCCTAGGGTCCGCTTGGCAACTAATCCCACGAACTGGCGTACGTACTAGTTTTTACGAAAGCGAAGTCTGCCATCGGACTTTCTATCCCAGAGGGTAATCTTGGCCTTATTGGGATTAGTCCAGTTTTCTCACGATGTTTTCCTTTACCGAAAAGCGACTGGTAAATAACAAATGATATTTCGTACATAATTATCGAAAAACTCATTGGTACAAGCCGGGGTTTGAACCCGCGACCTCTGAATTGCACGTCGCAGGCTGTCACCGCTAGGCCACCAGCGCATTAGAACGAGTTACCAGTAACTTTTTATATTCATGATTCAACATATTATCAAGTTTAGATTAAACTACCCCGATCCGTCTTATTATTATTCAATGATGTAATTTAGAAAAATGAATAAGTGCCGGAATAGGCGAATTTGTCAACAGAATATAAACAATGCGCCCTAATTATGAACAATTTGATTCTATAATTGAACCAGTATAAATTATAGAAGGGCCAGTATAAATTAAATAAAAATATAACATGGCCTTATAGTATTCTACAGATAGCTTTTCATAGAAACGAATAATTGAAATTGCCTAAATTTAACCATGAAACTTGTTAGTTCAAGGTTTGGTCACGATTGGATGAAATGAACTACTCGTAAGTTTAAAAATAATAGCTAAAAGTTGAACTTGTATACTCCCTATTAAAACAAACCTCAAAATTACCGTGTTAGATATTTAAAATCTTCTAAAGATCTTTTAAAGATCTTTCCAAGATCTTACACGTGTCTTAATCATTCTTCGAATTGGGCCGTCAGTTACAAATTCCAAATTAAACGACCGGTAAAGTACGGCTAAAGGTGTTGTAAATTCTATAAAAGAACTATTTTTAGCAATGAATTAAAGTTTCCTTTAACATGTCGGAAACCTCGTTTTGTAACAAACGACCGAATGTAACCTTGTATACTCGTAATAGATGGTGACAAAGCTTCCATAGGTTAGGTTAGTTGAGGTTAATTGCTACATTTGTACATATTGCTCTTTTGTAGAACAGAATGTAGGTACAATTTTAACAATGGCTATAGCCTGTTCCATTTGCGTGCAAGCCTGGGGCTCAGATAAGCTATCATTACTGTGGGTTTTCATTGAAATTGTAATGTGCCTTACAAAGATTGTTAAGTGCGTACTAAATAAAAGTAGACATGTAACTATTATGTTTAAAAATAGCGAGCCGGGTCATACATAGATTTTTCTGTCTTCGTATTTTAAGCATCAAATGTTCACATATCATATCATATCATACTATTTATTCCATTGAAATAATGTTTATTTGTACAGTCATCAAATGTTCACATATCATATCATATCATACTATTTATTCCATTGAAATAATGTTTATTTGTACAGTCAGCGTCAAATACTTTGTAGCAACCAAAGTAGCCAAATAGTTCGGTACACCATATATTTAGTATGGTGTACCGAACTATTTGGCCACTTTGACTGCTACTAAGTATTTGACGCTGACTGTACATGATACCCTGCTAGGGTGTACAATTTAGGATTTTAAGGATTTTAAATTATAAGTTTTGGTTTACATTAATTTCTATAAATAATTAAATGTCGAAACAAGTATATACGTATGAAAATATAAATAATTCATGCAGAAATATATTTACAAAATCATCAGTCGGAGTCATACGAAAATAAAACATTATCTACACGATAAAAAGTGAAAAGGGAAAGATATACAATTATAATTTTTTTATTATCTATTAGCCTGGAAGAGTGTCTCACTGCTGGGGGCCATTTTCAACGAGATTAGAGTTGTTTATATTTAGTTTCGTAACATTAAATGTTATGTACAAACACTAGTCTTAAATTGTTCCTTTAAAAACTACCTAGATGAAAGATTTATTTGCAATGCCCTAGCAGGTCGCCATGTGTTTTCACAAATTTTACTGTTATAACTATGCCTATATACCATGGTTCGCAATAAACGATTCTACTCGTAGGTATTCTAATATTATTAGTTCGATCTGTCGAATTGTATGGGTTTCCATGACAAAATATTATATATTATAATAACTATTAGCCTAATATTGCTAGAGAAATGGGCCCCTAAAGCATAGTTCATATAGAATTGGTACGCACTAGAAGATTGTTATTTTTTATGTTAATAAAATAAGAAAGTTATGAATGGTGAATTTTAAATAGTAATGTATTTAGCTTTCAAATATGTATAAATTACAAAAAATCTCTGTTATGTAAATAATTACGAACCGTTTTCTTAATGGACCCCCATCATTTTCTGCACAACACTTTTGTCGACATTTTTGGCGTGTTGATTTCTTGTAGATCACAATGAATTGATACCCTGGACAATTTGACTAGTCTTATTTAATTTTTTTTCATGATTGCCCAGTAGTTTTTGATTGATTGAAATTGGGGACAATTCAAAGGATTCATCTCCTTATTGATTGATTATTACGAGTAGCATACTATGCCAAAACTTTTTTTGAGTAGTGGCAGCTGGCTAAATCTGGCCAACAACATTTCACAAGACCGTTATGGGTTCTAATAAATGCCAATATTCATTTCTCTAAGCACTCTTTAATATAAAGGTCCGACTTCATTGTTGACTATGTTATAAAACTTTTCGTCTTACAGCCGCAATTATAAATTCCTTGCCATATCATATGTTTTTTTGCGAACTTGTTAAGTTTCACGAACTTATATTTTTCGGGTAAATTACCTCTATTATTGGCCATATAAAACTTCGAACCGATTAGTTGATGAAAACCGAGTTTTACATACGTCTTGTCGTCCAACAACAAGCAACCTTCGAAGTTTGTCAATACTGGGTCGTACAATAGTCGAGCTAGTTTTAGCTTGTCGGATCTGTTTAACAGTTCGATTTGGCTGTTTTATTGCTCAATAGCTCTTATAGCCACCTCTGAGGTGAATTATCTTTATCTTTCTAGAAGTTTTTTTGAATTTTTGGGATAAATCGTAATTAGACCCTCCTGAATTTAGTTTTAGTGACCTTGGGAATTTTTTCCCAAAATCTTGTTATTTGTCCCAGACCTCCGATTAGTTTGTGTTTTCCTGTCGGCTGATAGTGTCTCCTTGTAACGTTTTATGACCCTACAAATACTAGCTTTTAGCATCTTAAACGACTTGGCTGTCTTTGTCCGGCATAGATAAGAATTTTCGAAGTATTTGTCCACGATCAATCTCCTGTTCTCAATTTTCATTGTCGAAAACTTTAAAATGCATAAAGTTAGGAAAATAATATTTTCACCATTAATACTTTGAAGGTTGGTGATTGAACTGTAATTGTCAATTTTTTTCCCGCCATGGAATTATTATTTTTTAAACATTGCTAATTATGTGCCAATTCTATATGAACTATGCTTTAGTTCGTAATTGTTAAATTAATTTATTGTTTTTAACTTTTCAACACCTTGTTCTTTTTTTAACAATACATATGGTACTACTTTACCGCACTAGTACGATAATTAGCACATTACGTAATTATGTTGAAAATTCAAGGGCCATATGTAAGTAATGTCTTACATTGCACGATACATGTGCGAATAGGTAATTCGCAACTCGTGTCTATTGAAAACACTCCCTTCGGTCATGTTTTAATTTATCGCCACTCGTTACGAATTTCCTATTTTTCGCACTTGTATCTTAATTTACTATTATTGTATGTTTTCATGAAGAACTTGTCTCAAATAAATGATTACACTTAGGTATATTGTACAAGTTGCTTGAGAGAGTGTAAAGGTTCTCTTAAAGTGAAAGATAAATGTTTCAAACCGTTTCAAGCCATTATGTAATGAAACCGAAATGAGTTGTGACGTGTAGGCGGGAGCGGCCGCAGTACAAAAATGACGGTATCAATTAAAAACAGGCGGCGCACCGGCAGCGGCGCTGGCCATCCATCACGCGGCGGCGTCTGACGCGGACAAATGAAGTGCGATTTGATCCGACGCCCGTGGTCTCCGCAACCACCGGCGCCCCCTTCTCCCACTTTCAACCACTACTTATGCAGTCACTGAGAAAAACAAAGACAAAGACCCTGACTCATTAGGACATCTAAAAAGTCTTATGTTTTATTCAGCCGGTCAGGAAACGACTGGCCAAACTCATTTAATTTTTAAACGAGTGACAATTGCTCGATTCAGAGCATTTTCATGCAAATGCAATTAGTGCAATACCTACGTAATCGAGTGATTGAACGGTCTTTATTAAATGGTTTAAAGATTATAACATAACTTATTAGTGATTAAGTATACGAACTAGAACTAAATAAACCACTATTAGGTACCTATGTATAATTAGGTGTGTACTGGATAAGACAAAATGTCGGGAAACAGGGGAGGCCTTGCCCAGAGGCCAATTTCTTCATGAAAACCCATACGATTTGACAATTCTTGGACTAATAATATGCACGAACTGTCAAATCATATGGGTGAATATTTGGATACAACCCGGAGTTCTCTAATTTGAGACAGTTGAGGGTCTTCTTTTCCAAGTTTTTGCTCTAGCTTGCCCAATGAATTTGTATGATAAGCCGCCACTGAAACTAAGCCTAACTATTGTTACGCAAGTTTTAGTACATGTTTTAAATATACAGAGTACACGGTCGTAATTATAGACGGAACTGATAGTTAGCTTATGGTCGAGTTCCCATACTAAATAAATATGGGAGCGCCTATGTGTCGTGACCACTAGTTATCTTACAGTACATTATGATACAAGTCCCAAAAATAGGAAATTCGCAACGAGTGGCAATAAACTAAAACACGACCGAAGGGAGTGTTTTAAATCGACACGAGTTACAAATTACCTTTTGCACATAGTTACATTCGACATAGTTACGTAATATGCTAATTTTCGCCCTAGTGCGGTACAGTAGCACCATATGTACTGTAATAGTACATTACGATACAAGTGCGAAAAATAGGAAATTCGAAACGAGTGGCGATAAATCGACACGAGTTGCGAATTACTTATTCGCACATGTATCGTACAACGTTTTACAGTACATATGGCCCTTTAAATGTTCGACACAGTAACGTAATATGCTAATTTTCGCACTAGTGCGGTAAAGTAGCAACATAATTATGTACTGTAAAACATATAACACACGCGTGTGTATGGTCGGCATTATTTGGAGCATTATAATGAATCATTAATGGCTTGATGGACACACAGTCGTATTAAACTGGAACGAGACCTCGGTAAATCGATACCACGCACTTTATGTAACGCCATTAGTGTTTATAATGGTAATATACGAGTCCGTTGTCAAGGAGTTATGTATATCATAAATATGTACACGTCTCAAAATGTAAGTAGGTAACTAAGTAGGTCCTTTATTTGCATTCATGTTGCGCAAATATATAGGTATTAAATAACAAATGAGGTGTTTCAAACATGGGCCAATTTATTATGAGTACCTAAGTATTATCACATCACATACTGGAATATGATTAAGTATATTATAAACTTAATTTTCAAATAAATAGATGATAAGCCACTGTGTAGATGAATAAAGTTACTTATTTCAGTACAATGACTCTGAAAGTAAAAAAAAATACATCATCAATAATTAAACAAAATGTAAATGCGATAAATGATTTTTAGGAATATAAGCAAAATCACTCATAACACCATAGCATCGTCATCAAAATCGTCTGTTTCATCACCTCTCAAAAAAACAAAAGAGTATGAAATCCGTGTATACATTCTCATGTGACCAGATATCTATCATTCAAGATATTTCTTCAACTAGAAACGTCACTAACAGATCATACCTATACCAAATCTAGATCAAATTCATAACCTGTTATAACTACGAATGTTATCTTATCAATATACACCTCCAGTATTTGTATCATACAACATGCCTGCGTAGCACTATAGTTACGTCGTAGCAGCGTAGTATGTATAACAATATCGCGGAAAATAACAGAGGCCAGATAGCCAATTCGAATTTATTTTATTTTTCTGTTTTTGAAATCAGTTAAGGTATTGATATTGGTAACAATATCATAACTTTACCAAATTGTAAACCGAGCCAGGATTTGAACCCGGGACCTCCTGATTGAAAGTCGGACGTTATATCCACTCGGCCACCACTGCTTATTAAATTAATTTTTAAGTTAGATTACGTCAATATTTTTACGGTATGTATTTTTAAGGTATCCAGCATTTGTGAGTATAGTATTGTAAAGTCAGCATCAATAGTAGCGTATTAAACAACGCGCCAAAAGTACCTGCCGCCCTCGAATACTTTTCCGAATAGACATATATCTCTACAATGGCCGGGAGTCCAAAAATATCTTTTATGTCTATATGTTCTACATATAGAAAATTTATTTTTGTTAGGTTGATAGAGAATAATAGATACTTTTGACAAGTAGTTTGATCCGGTAACCGTTTCCCGTTGTTTTTTATTTTATATTCTTTTTAATCGTTACATAATGTAATTTAATGGATGACTATTATTAGCCTTATTTTATGTATGCCTTGTATACATTAATTATACATTGTACATACATGTAAAACTACAAATAAATTTTAAAGGAAAATAGAACCAGGTAACGACAGGCGGTATTATCGCTAAAAAGCGATCTCTTCCAGACAACCTAAAGGCAGCAGAAAATTTAGAACTCAAACAAAAGTCAACAGGTAGTGCAAGGAGCTAATTATGGAGACTGTTAAACACAAACACACATACTACTTATATAAGTCTTAAAACAATACCTAATACACTAATAAATATACAATATAATATAATACAATATATATATATATTTATACTTACACATATACAATATATAAAATGGCAACTAAAGGTAGAGATAGAAAGTATAGTTTCAACTGATTTTTGAAAATGGGGAGAGATTTAGCTAATCTGAATTCTACTATTTCCATTCTATTTTATTATTATAGGTACATATTAAAGTTGCAGTTTAAATAAATCCATAAAAGCAGTTGTTAAACGTTAACATAATCTAAATACATAATCCATTTATTGGCTTACGTTATTATACTGCGTTAGTCAATTTACTTCTATCCCGTATATTAAACTCATTTTAATAAACGTTGAAGTGACGGTAATCAACTCGTCTCATTGGTTTTATCGAGTCGGCATCGGCAGTGGATTGCGCGTTGATGAAGATTTAGTCGACCGCGAGTGTCGCCTCTCATTTGTCGGGATCATGACCCTATCTCGAACCAGCCGTGAATTCTCGAGCTCTCATTTGCGTAATGTAATTACAAAAGCACATCTTACGAGAGATAAAAGCCTGGGCTTTCTACGTAAGTAATGAATTTCGCAGTCCCATCCGAGCACGCTGAAAACCTCATAACTGTAAGTTGAAACCACTAATCTTGAGGCGCGTGCGACTATAGCTACACTAAAATCACCGTTCAAATTCAATTGTTCGTGTTAAACAACAACGTTTCTCTACAGAGCAGAACAAAGATTTTGCTGCCGATGTAATTTTCTTTCAAGAAAAGTAACAGAAAGAGTCTTGACTGTAAAAAGCGCCGAGGTAAGTTGTTCTACAAATTTATTCACACTCCATTAATAAACGTCGGAGCTGGAGCATTTAGAAAACGTTAACAACTTCGAGTCAAATTTTACAAAATAGGCGTAACTTTTTAAAGAAGGGCTTGAGAAGATGGTAGACTTCTTTCTGCAACAAAGACATTTAACGAGCATCAAGCAGTACTCGAACGTGAGTATGCTCGGGTCGGCCAACACGGCATGTAGGTCTAGTGGCGGCTTCCCTGTGACGCAAACTACGTGTTGGGGAATATTCAGCTTTCAGAATATCTATACGAAATACACATACCTACGTATTATCGTATAAGAGTAGGCATTTATAAAAAAATTAACATTAAGAGCAGAGTATGACTTACATTAAATTAGTTATTCGTAGTATGTATTCAGACAGGAATTTTAGTTTTAGTAGATAAAGTAAGGTAACTACGAGAAATTTAATTTGACATTGCTAAACACTTCGTTAACGTGGAATATAAACCAAAAACATTATAAGCGAAGCAAGTAAAAGCCGTTTAATTAAAACTTTGTCTGTTATAATTATGATGCGGTCTCCTAAAAGTCGAGGAGTGCTGCATCGCCATGCCGATACACACACTTTATTATAGCAGTTAAACCTCCAATTTTTACACCAGCCGTTATCACGGACACAGCTGCTGCGTGTTTTAAAATAAACGACAAATTCCCATGCATAGGTACAGCAGGATTTACAACTTATCAAGCCCATTGAGTGTAAAAGCTCATACTCTCGGTACGCATTTTCTTGCATCTAATTAACTTGAAACTTTAATTATTTTTTACGTAGTTGACAGCTACATCGATTCGGCTAGCAATAAAAAAAATCTCCTACCAGGGGCTCATTTCTCGAACTAGACTAATATTATTAGTCCACAACAACCATTCCATTTTCGATTGTTTCCATGACAACAAGCTATTAATATTATTATAATATTAGCCTAATGCTGTTCGAGAAATGGGCTCCTGGTGGTCACAAGTCAAAAATAATCGAATTAAAAACATAATGGAATGGAAAAACCTACTCTACCTATAATATAGGTTTAAGACGGAAGGGGACGACCGGTTTTCCATACAAACAAAGTTCCCATTTTCCTCTCTGAATACTGATATTATATTTAAAAAAATGTTACAATAAATTATGTTAAAATATTATCCATAACTTCAATATCCAGGGAGGAAAACGGAAACTACGCTTGTATAGAGAAGCGGTCGCCCTCTTATCCTCTTAGGTGACAACTGCCGCTTTGAAGTTATCAGTTTTGATCTCAGTTCGACATGAAGCATAATAACCTGAATGACCAATCATTAACGACCTCCTAGTCGGTAGTGACCCTGCATATAAAACAGGACGTCCCGGGTTCGAAAGCCGGTAAGGGCATTTATCTAATGTGTTTATCACGGATTCGTACGTTCCTGAGATTAGAGATGTCATTTGTATGTATCTATGTTTTTTTATCTATTTATGTAAGTATAAATATTGTGGCCTAGTACCCATATTACAAGTTTCACTTAGTCTAGGTCGATCTCGCAGGGCTAGGACGATCTGTGTAAGATGTTGTTTTGTTGTTAATTGTATGAATGTTGTTTTCCTACGAATAGGTATTTTTGTTGCCCTTCGAAATAAAACGACAATAGATACTAGATAGTCACTATGTTATAAATTGACGACATGACGACAATGACTTTTATTGGTTATAGAAATTCGGCATCAAATGTTTTTCGCCCTGAATTTACGCGTAATTTAGTACAGGCTCATAAAAGGTTCCGGTTAAAACTTGAATAAATGAACGCGGTTATCACAAATTATTTAACTGCAACGGTCGGCACGCAGCCAGGGTTGTGCTCAACTATTCAGGTCGAGAAAACCGCAGCTCAGTTGTTCATCACAGCTGTAACTTACTCGTACAGCTTAATTCAAAAGAGTTTTGCTCAACTCATTAGCTCTACTTTAAATGCAACTGCTATAGTTTCAACAAAAAGTTTAACAGGTTCCTCGAATTATTAATAACTATTATCAATTTCACTATAAATTTAACTTTCAATGTAATGATAATGTGAACATCAAAATAAGCATCATACGAGGCGGCGCGTTTTAGACATTTATTTTATTATATTAATAAAAGTGGAAAAACTACAAAGTAAATAAATATTATATTTTACAATCTTACACAAATCCATCTAGTCCCAGAGTAAATTTAACAATACCTTTTATAAATAGACAACGTCCATAATTAACTCAGGAACAAATATTCGTGATAAACAAACAAACAAATGCTTAAACCGAGATTCGAACCGAGAGAACGATCACTACTACGAGTACCAGTTGGTAGTAATTACTACGAAGTTACAACTTATCAAGCTCAGTGGGGCTAAGATGGTCGGCTCTTTATTATTTGTCACCATACCTGTCACGTCCTAACAAGTATGTAAGTGCGAAAGTGACGGGCATAGTGACAAATAATAAAAATGGAACCATGATGCCACCGCTGTACACTTTATCTGTACCTATGAAGGTTGACATGTAATTGAATACTACCAATAAAATAAATATGAATATCGGTCCGATTCTAAGAATAAAACACGTTTAAGATCTTTAAAAGATCGATAACTAAATGACATGTCAAAATTGACGTTTATTTCGATTGCGCTGATCTATCTATCCCAATAAGATCTATCTACGATATTTCTAGCATCAAAATGACATTGGTTGCCCGAATCAAGCTGCTTCTGTCAATTATACGTCGATATAGATATCGTTTATCTAAATGAGAACTTATCTAAACCAGAACTTATCGTTATCGTATCTCATTCTTCGAATATAAAAATCTAATATTTTCGTATTTCTATTCGACGGATGGAAAACAAAACGATAAAATGTTATGTTATTTATGTTATTTACGAGATAATTTAATCTATAAATTATGTTTACAGTACATATGGTGCTACTTTACCGAACTAGTCCGATAATTATCACATTACGTAACTATGTCGAAAATTTAAAGGGCCATATGTACCGTAAAATATTGCACGATACATGCGCGAATAGGTTATTCGCAACTCGTGTCGATTTAAAACACTCCCTTCGGTCGTGTTTTAATTTATCGCCACTCGTTTCGAATTTCCTATTTTTGTATCGTAATGTACTATTTGTGTGAAAAAACATCTTTGATATACTACGATACTACGATATACTACGTTTCACAGTAAATATGGCCCTTGCAATTGTTGGCATAGTTACGTAATGTGCTAATTATCGCACTAGGGTGGTAAAGTACCACCATATGCACTGTAATAGTACATTACGATACAATTGCGAAAAGTAAGAAATTGAGTGACGATAAAAATAATTAAAACACGACCGAGGGCAGTATTTTAAATCGACACGAGTTGCGAATTACCTTTTCGCACGTGTATTGAACAACGTTTTACAGTACATATGGCCCTTGAAATTTTCGACATACGCACGTATAGGTAGTGCTAGTTACCTTATGGTTTCATCTCGCTTACATTATACATGATTTTTTTGATGGGGCAATCATGGACAACAAGATAAGTGGTTTCAGCGGTTCTGGAAATTCATACCCTAAGGGAACTCCAAGGGGTCAAAAATTTGTTCTTCGTAGATTGTGACAGATCTCATGCGTTGTATAAGTAACTAACAAATGATGAACTGTCCCTATTGCTATATTTTGTCTTATGCTCATGTAGATTATATAACCACCGACAAACAAATATACGCAGTGCCGGATTAAGAAATTTTGATGCCCTAAGCATTTCTAGATCTTGGTGCCCCCTCTGCCTAGGCTCATCCAGATTACATAGACAACATTGATTTTTTTTTTGTAAACTAAGTGACGTTCTTGGTCGCATTACTGCTGCAATTTGTATTTTCAATCCATTACTTATTTTATCAAGGAAATTAACAGTGCTGCAGCAGTAACGTTGCAACAGTAATGCTGGTGCAGTCGCCATCCTAATGTCACCTTTATCAAAGCATGCGTGAACTAAATGACTGAAATTACCTATATCTATGATTGTGTACTTGCCTTTCCGGCTAACTATGCTATGTGATTAAAACCTGCTTTGGTTCACTTCACAAATAAACCCTAGAAGTAACATGACCAAAAGTAAGTAGGAAAGTTACATAAGGACTGAGGCCCAGAGGCAATTGTAAATTCGTATGTGCGACAGGGAGACAACACGTCGAACGTGGTTCACGGTTGACACTCAGTTGTTTCTACCGTGGCGGGCAATCGTGCGAGGCCGAAGGCCGAACTGTAGGATAGCAGTGCTTGGAATTGAACCAATGGTGGAAATAGTCAAAAAACGAATCCAACGGCCATACTCATAAGGTTGAAGATCCGGAGTGGCCACTTGGCGCTTCCGAGCAAGACCTAAAGGCGGAGTTGCGAGAGAGCTGGGTTTTGTGACTGAAAAGATACCCAGTGTAAGCGAGGACTAAGGTCGAGCTCCACACAGGGTTGAAAAGAGAGCTTTTCTGAGAAGCGCATTCATGTGAGGCCAAAGGTCGAGCTTCAGCAGGGCCGAACTCTGGCAAGAATCTATGGCCAAGTGTCTTAAAAAACTAAGTCGAAAGCTGAGCTCTTCATAAGGCTGAAAGCGCGGTCCGATCGGCGCTTTTATGTATGAGGCCAAAGGCCACGCTGCAAGAAAGCAGAACTTGGAATTGACAAATTGTGTGAATGAGGCCGAAGGCTGAGGTCCTCATAAGGTTAGACGCCTGGGGAGTCTGATGGCGGCGCGCTATAAAAAAAAACCAATGGCGAATTGTAAATAAGGCATAATGCCCAGCCGCGAGAGACGAAAGCCTGGATTTGGACACATGGCCAAAATGTGAGGCTTAAGGCTAACTTTTGCATAAAGTAAAAAGCCGAGTATGAATAAGACCTAACGAAATCGAACCAATTTGATCATGGCTCTCCTGCTGCTCGGAATTTGGCCTCGCTCAAAAGGGCACTTGATTAGAGTTAGTTGCAGCCGATGAAATAGGCGTTTCGAACCGAAGATTTCCTTTGGCAGGATTGGCCCCTAGGAGTTAGGACCCAAGGGTTGATTTAGTTAAAAAGTGGAGCCACCAAGTTTTGTAGTGTACATTTTTAGAGGAGGGGGTGGGCTCTCAACTTTACCTTGATATCTACATCAGTTAAGCTACTAGGCTATGTTTGGTATCGTTTTCGTATAAATCGGGAATGCCGAACTCATTTACGATCACATTGACTCCATTCCGAAGTGAAACATGTAAAATTTTCATTTTTTTTAAATATTCCTCTTCACGCTTCAACCGCTGAACCAATTTAGTTGAAATGAAATTTGGTATAGAGATAATTAGTTTAGACCCAAAAATATAATCAAGAGTTTACAGTTTAGTCCCAAGAAAGGACAGGATAGTTTTACTTAATCTAAAAAAATCATCGCTAAGGATGTGTAAAGAAGGGTGGAAGTTTATGTGGGGAATCAATAACCGCTGCACCTATTTGAATGAAATGTGGTATGATCTACATTTTAGATTTTGTCGAAAATGAGAACAAACGTAACTTAGAACCTAAACTTAAACAGTTATTGACCTCCGACTGACCGACTTCGCCGAAGCTAAAATAAACCTGAATCAAAAATCTGGGTGGCATCACTTTTTAATTACATCTTAGGAAACCAAAGATTAATTCTGCTAAAGGAAACCTTTGGTTCAAATAAAACCGTATGCTTTTGGTTTTCGACCTTCGTGGGAAACGAAGCCCCGAACCTGCACTTTAGCCTTTGATTCCGTCATCAGTTTTTTTATAATAAAACTTTGACAATTAGTTCGCACGAGCTTGGCCGTGTGCAATACGTCGCAAACCAATCTGGTGTGCAAGAGCTCGGGCAGCATGAGTGACAAATTCCGATCCTCGAAAATTTGTTAAGACTTCGGTGCGAATCCGAAGGCCGAGTTGCAAGAGAGCGAAATTCGGACACGACATAATTATAAATTAAGACGAAAGTGTAGATCTACTATTAAATTCGACACTCCGAGAAGGCTGAAGAAAAAGCTCCACGTAGGGTTGAAGACAAGTAGATTTCTAAAACTGAGCTCTACGTTGGGTGTAAGGCCCTTTGGCCCAAAGGCTGACAGATTTGCAGAATGCTGGAAATCAAAAATCAACCACGAACCAATAGGTAAAGTATGATGAAAAAATCAGCATATTGCAAGCCTGATGGAATGGGCCCTCGTAGGGGCAAAGGCTTGCGTTGGAGACGCACTTACGTGCCCTATACACGACGCACAAAGTTTCATGTACTTACAAATTACCCGTTTTTTCCCACGATTTTGGTGCCCCCCTAGACGTGGTGCCCTAAGCAAGTGCTTATTTTGCTTAATGGTTAATCCGGCACTGAATATACGCGTACGAAATCGCAGGCAACAGCTAGTTATGCATACGCCATACGCATGGCTCTAAGCTAAGTACGATTATTACATACATGAAGTACCTACTTTCATGTAAGTATTATGTAGTAAGCAAGTTAGGTAGAAAAATCAAAACGTAAAATTGTAATAACAGTACGAAACCCTCGATGCATGAGTGCGAATTTTCGTATTTTATATGTGAACAGCGTTAATGAATATGTCAGGGAAATGAGACCGCTTACTGATCATATCTGCCGATTACGAAGCCACAGGTCGCGTTTTCTGCACACTCATAACGCGCCTTCTCTCTCAGTCTCCAACGCCCTATACGGTAGGTACATAATTCATTTTTAATCTCATTGCTCACGTTTCAGCTCACGTAAGCCTGTCGACATAAAAGTTCATCGCGTCCAAATTGGAAACTTTTCTTGTCGCTTTACTACGAAAATAACTCTCGTGATGTGTAGCAGAAAAGCTAAACATAATTTTATCTGCTCAAAGCTTACATTAGGCTTACTCGAAGTTTCATTATTTGCATTTAAATTTTAGTTTATAGACAAAGCTTTCATGCTTCAAGTTTGTAGCTCAACAGTTTATAATGAAAGCCATATTTAGGGAACCAAACGAATGAATAGTGTTAGTGGGTAAGCTGGTATTCCGGCTATATAAAGGCATTTACTTGTGTGATGAACAGTTCATGAGTTATGGTTATTTTCTATGCAAGTATTTCATTATATCGTCATTTAGTATCCACGCTAGCACGAAAACTTTACTATTGACGTATAGTTGAACTAGAGCGACTTGTGTCATAATTATGTTACCCTACCCTATCTTTAGATATTAAATATAACCCTTTCACATTTAATATCCTAAAGCTATAAGGTGTACCCGGTTAAGACCGGACTATTTTTCGGCCGGAAAAAAATTCTTACTAACTTTTACCTCTGAAGAAAACAAGTTTTTATTATGAAATCACTTAATGTCCCTTAATAAAATAGTTTAGAAGTTACAAGTGGTTACAATGGTCCCTTACACCATAATCGACACTCACAGTTGAATTACTTTTTTTTTCAAGACACGAAACCGAAAAGCCTTTTTGTACTGAGATTGGATTGGACTTAAATCGACCGGGACATGGACCGTGATTGCCTTTTGTATTGTTTTCAAGCTTCCGATATTTCGACGAAGTTACATGCATCTTGTTGACGGGTAACTGAATATAGCTGGTTGTCAAAGTTTTGTATACCGCACGCTCGAATTAAGGTCTAGTGAAACTAAACCTGGAGTCATTCGACTGTTAAGATCGGACTAATTGCTAATTCAAGGAGAATAAGTAGTCCAAGGAGAAAATCCAGCCTTTTCCATTGAATTTCCACTTATTTATTCACTTTTTTTTTAAACGTTCGTAACACAACTGACACAACTGAGCGGTTACTACAATATGGCAAATGGCGGCACACATTGTATACCAATAACACCAAGAACCATACCAAGATACCGAAGAAACTCAAAAACATGCCCTATGAAGAAAGACTGCACTTCCTGAAGCTCACAACCTTGAAAGAGCGCAGAGAACGTGGAGACCTGATTGAGACATACAAAACACTAACCCAACACTATGACCTCAAAGATTTTCATAAGATGCTAGAGCGCAACAACAACAACCGTCTGAGAGCTCATCAGTATGAGCTGGTGTCTCGCAGGTCCTACAACAATCCTCATAGATACTTCTTTAGCAACAGAGTGGTCAAAGCTTGGAACAAACTCCCAGAGGATATAGTATCGGCCCAAAGTATCAATAAGTTTAAGAATAAATTAGATGCACACAATGCAACTTCTACTCAACACTGAAAACTTTATTGATGACTCTGGATACAGGCATTATCAGTTTTTTCAACTGCCTGCCTGCTTTACAAAATAATAATAAAAAACTACAATAAAATTCCTAATTAACAGCTAAAACGATAAAAAATAACGATGTCCGATTAAATTATATAGAAAACATAAATATATTTCAATCATATTTCATGTCCGTGTATTCTTTTACGAGAATACAGCGATTTTATAAGTAAAATTTCTTTCAGGCGTCCAAAACCATCATTCCGAAAAAACCGTTGGTAGTTTGTATCTTTCATACTTGAGTGCATTGTCATATGCCTTAATTGAAGAATAAAGATTCTCATTGCCATTTTCAAATAATTCACCATTAATAAAATGGGAAACTAAACCAACAGTCGGAATATGGCATAAACAGTTATTCTAGGAAATTGTTTTTGTTTTCAGGTAACTCAAGAACAACAGAATGGCGGTGCCGTCCCGAACCAGTTTGCCTCGGGCAAAGTACTTTTACGAGTTGCCAAACTTCACCAAACTTGGCATTGAGTTATAGATTCCCAACAGCCTTCCAAATACTTGTTTGTTTTGTTCACTTTGACCGTAAACAAAGATATCCTTTTTGATCTATCCGACGTAGTTAGAACTGAAGATATAACTGTATAAAAATTGTGCCTCGGGCATGTTATTTTTAGCGAACATTGACATATATCTAAGAACGGGCATTACGGGCACTAAGAATGGTGCTAAGGAGTGATTATTATTAATATTAATACTATACTAAATAATAATAATAATATACTAATTATTATTAATACTATTCTATAAGATTACACAAAATAAAATAAACTAAGGCGCGAAATAAAATTTTCGCCTTTTATGTTACATCTCTCCTAACACTTTTTGAACAGCGTCTTCTACGAGAATTTCTGAGGTGTTTCTCATAAACATAGTTTTTCTTTAAGTTTGATGAGCTTCTTAATGCCTATGTTAAATATTTAATAATAGACAATTTAATATTGTCTATTATTAAATATTTAACTCTTTTGATGTCTCCACTTTTGTGTATTTGCCATTTTTACAGAAATTTGTCTCCCATATAAAAACCTGTGTCACAGGTTAGATTGGAGAGAGTTCCTGGCTCCCTTAGATAAAATCCAGTGAATTGGTATAATATATCATTGTTGTTATCAGTTTTTTTAGATTATTTTTCTAAATTAAAAAATTAAAATTCAGATTTATTTATTTCATATTTATATTTCGGGTTAATTCTACCCCGACGATCCTTTTCCGATGATACTAGGAGATAAAATATATAATTTATGTTCTCGAAGGGGGACTAGAGCTAGTTAGCAAAGATAGTTGCCCTTTCTTTCAGTAGAAAAATATCCATGTTACTTTTTCATCGACAACATCAATCGATCGACATCAAACAATAAACACGGCTACTTCTTCTTCTTCTCCCTCGCGCTGTCCCGGCATTTTGCCATGGCTCATAGGGAGCCTGGGGTTCGCTTGACAACTAATCCCAAGATTTGGCGTAGGCACTAGTTATACGAAAGCGACCCAGAGGGTAAATTAGGCCTTATTGGGAGTAGTCCGGTTTATAATGAAAGCCAACGAATAATCATTGTTTTTATGGGCGTAATATTTAACAACTTATCTAGTACATAGATAATTTATCTACATAACATAATACAAAAACTTTTATGAAACCAATTTTTCACACTATAATTACATACAGCAATATCGTATCTTCAAAAAGGTTTACTTATCTCACTACCCACTTAACGTCTCCACTTTAAAAGCTCAAAATTACGGTGGTGAGTTGAAATTGAGACGCACCTTATGTCACCGTAGCCGAAGCGAAGTAGGTCAAGTTTGATAGGAGTCCTCTCATACACGCGTGATCCACTATCTGAGGTCTCCAGTTAGATGAGGGGGCCGATAGCGTCCTGCCATAAAAAAGCGTATCTAGGGCGGTCGCAATGCTCACGTTCATCACCATCGGCCTAGTTTATAGACGTGTGTCCCTCAAACCGCAATTTATATCCATCCGCAGACCACTCCGCCTCGCCAATTAATTACCTTCTGTATCTATATTTCAGAACGAAACGGTTTTATTTCATTTGTTTTGATTAAGCTAGCTATTTATTGCTAAAAAAGTCTGGCAACAATCGACCCGTAACTTGAACATATATATGTACATAACTTGAAATATGAAACGACATTCTTAAATTAAGGTCCCAGGTAAGTTTTCCCTTTAACGTATTCCTTTCCCACAAAAATCTGGACAATTTTTACTTATAAAAGGGACACGGCCCGATTCGAACTTTAAGATGCGTAAAATTTCCTAGTGATACGATATGGATTAGATGTGCAGTGTCAAAAGTGACGTTTTTGTTTGAAGAAACGTCACTCGACACTGACATATCCAATCCATATCGTATCTTTAGCAAATATTTGACGCATCTTAATGTTCGAATCGGGCCGACAGTGACTTTCAAGACACGTAAACTCATAAACATAAAAGAAAGCTTTTCTAAATGGTCAGTTAGTCGCAAAGAAATTGAGGCCTTTTTCTTGGCGACATTTTCCATAGATACCTACACATTCGAATTCCACATATACAATACTCGTAATCTAGAATACTTAAGGTAAATACTGTAGAAGTCAAAGTTTGATACTATTGATATATTGGAATGGCAGTTCCGAAAATGTAAAAGTACTTAGTGGCGGGCAACAATCGTTAAATATAAAAAAGAAGGAAAAAATTGCGGTAAGATGAAATCTTCTAAGACACACCGATTGTTACGTGCGTACGTGCAGGCCGAACAAATTCCTTGTTTCGTTTTTATTTTGAGGTTTAGGACGGCACTTCAGGTTATCCCAGCACGGACAACAAGGCACCCAGCACGTACACTGTACGAAATTATCTGCCCCGAGAGAGGGCGCCCAGAGCGGCTTGAGGAAAATGTAAAACGAAATAACTTACGCCTACCTGAGCCGTACGCCGCCGGAGGAAGCACTTTTTTTCTTCATTTTAACACGAGAAAATTGCAAATAAAATGTTTTCTTTAAATAAATTTCGAAGTAAAAGGAATTTCAAGCTATACTAATTTATAAACGAACCCTTTGCCTGTTCAATTGTTCTAGTTGGTTTCCAGAATCACCTTTTGTTCGTTATGTTAGAAAGTTTCGATATTGAACCCACAAAAAGCCAGTTGCCGCCGGTAAATTAACTCTTACAACTTCTGTTCGCTCGGAACACATGCTCCAGTGTACCAGTAGGTACTAAAGACACGCATTTGTAGGAAAAGCGTGTTTCCGCCATAACTCGGGCGACCTCAGACCGCACGATATTAAAACTATAAAGTGCGGCGCGCGACCGATTCTGGGCCCTTTACGAGTGTCGCACTCGCACGGTAGCCACTGGTTACCCAGAGGCTGCTCTGCCTGACGTTTATATATGCTATATTTTACTTAACGGACCTCATGTTACCCACAACTTCGTTTTCTGACTGTTCACACTAATGGAAAAAAAATAACAGTCATACTCCATGTACAAATGGGAGACGTGAAATAAACATATGCGTATTTATGAGACTCCTTAGGGATTCACTCGCTGAAGTTCCCGTGGTAAGTGCGCCGAGGCAAGAAGGGGTGAACATAAAATGACTAAGTTACCGCTCTCAGAAGACATATACAGTCGTAAAAGTGTGAAAGCGAGGTCTTCTTATGAAAATAATCAAGTAGGAATCGATGCTTGTTCCGTATTTTCCTCTGAAGATCCGCTGTGACAAAAAAGAACTTTGTAAATGATTACTTTTCGAGTTACAAACAAAATAATCAAATTTAATAATACTTTACAAGGCAGAGTTCAATAGAGCTTCAATAACGATTAAGGTCTGAGAGTTGTTTGTTTGAAAAGGATGATGAAATGTGTCTAAAATAATTTATGATATTAAAAAATCCGATGCTAGCAGTGCCGCGCATAGCGCATAATATTTATTATGTTAGGGTGCCTTTGGTAGAGCGTTTAGAAATAGTGTAAAATCCATTTTCACGTTACTGGGATCGGGGCGAAAAAAAAAAATGCTACGCGCTAGGTATGTTTTAAGAACAAGTGGGTATGATTTAGGCAAGTTTACCTTACTAACAGTTTTGAATGATTCACGATTAGTTTTACTAGACATAGACTTAAATCGACCGGGATATAAACCAGTAGTGACGTTGAAAGCGAACGCAGCCAACGCGCACGAATGAGGGTAGACCGAGCGCGGTCTGCACAACTTTGACACCACCCGCTATCTCCAGTTACCCGTGAACAAGATGCATGTACCTGCGTCGAAATATCGAGAGCTCAAAAGGCTCAAAAACAATATAAAAGGTAATCACGTTTATATCGCGGTCGATTTAAGTCTAGTAAGTTTACCTTACTGTTATTTTTGATTGCTGATAACAGTGATAATTGATAGATTCAACGAGATGTAGCACCACAACTTGAAGTCTTAATAGTATGACAAACCAGCATCCCGTTTTCACACTCGTTATAGATATTATAGTAGTTTATTCTAAAATAGAGTTATCTAAGTAAATATATTCCGGAAAGTAAATACCTACAAGCAGCCCACGGCATTACAAGGACGTGCACTTACTCCGGTTACTTTATCCTACCTTTTGGGATGGTTTTCAACTTATCCAAATCGATTTTAGCCCCGACAACGCATAACCCACAGGACAAAGCTAAGTTACTTAAATATATTTCGTCTAGTTTGTTTTGCTTGGATTGTGTGTACCTAATTAATAAGTAATTTAATTGACTGCAAAGGTTTAGGTAGGTATTAAGTAATTGAGTTGAATAACTCAATTTCGGGAGTTAAGCACGAGAAACAACGATGTTCATAATTTTTACAGGTAAAAACTAGATATTGCTAAGATGATCGCCTCTTAATTGTCTGTCACTTTCAAACAAGTGGGTGAGTGCGAAAGTGACATATGATATAACAGGTGACAAAAGTGCGACCATTCTATCCGTGCAGAAGTACATATGCAATAAATTAGGCAAAAATTGTGGACTGCCGATAGTGAAGTGTATAATATTTTATTTGTGATATTTAAAAAATCAGAAACTTGTTAGGTTAGTATGACTTGACGGGGGCACTAAAACTACTAGAAATGCTTAAACAGGATTGTTATTAATTGGTTCCAAAGCCCATGCGACAAACTTCCTTTGATGTTTCTTTGCACAAATTTACAATTCCTACCTTTAGTCAATAGCGGACACATATAACTTTCACCAGTGTAAATAAATACCGTAACTGAGAGTCATAACACTGTAAGTGCCATTTTAGTAATTTTACAGGAGAAGGGATTTTGTGTCAAAATGTGTCTTACAAGGATTTTTAGAGAGATCATTTTGTACGTATAAGGTATATTCTTCTAAAAACAAAACAAAAATAACCCAATATACAGTATTCTGCTTTTATGCTCATTTCAAGTTCAGGGAATTACAGTAATATTAAATAACATTAAAAATGTTATTTTATAATTGGCTTCTAGAGCTCTAGATGGGTTTGGTACCAGAATATGCTCGGAACAGAATATGGACTCTGCGGGGACTACATATTTAAGTATGGCCGGAGAAACTCATTGGCCTGTGATTGCTGAGCTCCAGTGCAGTCTATTAAATACATCATCTACGACTGTCCCAAGACAAAATATACCGGAGTTTTCCCTGGACCTGCTTTGCCCTGACGTGAACGCAGCATGATAAATAAAGAAACTAGAAGTTTAATCATAGTACCTTTTCAATAAGCAATTAATTAGTATACTTCCATCAATAACCGACCAGTTTGCAGCCATACGACTAAAAATAAATAACAAATTATATATTGTTTTTTTAAATAAGTTTTAGTCCGGACATATAGTAAAATGCCTTACTATATGTCTACCATTATACATTGTAGTGTATGTACAGTCAGATCCCTGAATTCTCTGGACATGCCTTAAAATGAATTTATTAAACACCAGTAGCATTTTACTGTATTTAACTTACATCAAAATGTTTTGATTATTCAAACATCAATATTAAATAAATAAATAAACATTATATCTAGTTAGCGAGCGATCGCGGTCGCGTGCGGGCGTACGTGCGTCTTGGTTTTGTGCGTGCGACAGATATTGAATTAAAATGTCATTGACGTCGAGGACTATCAAGTGTGCTAACTGCAATATAGTAATTTGTGAAGTGCTTTCATACATTCAAAATAAACACGATGTTATGGACAATGAGAGCTTAATTCGAATATGTTCAACGGCATTCAAAGCGGAAGAGGTGGAGCTTGCAAAAAATCTGCTTTATGATACAATTAAAACGAACAGGAAGAAGATATCGAGAAGAAGAGACGGGAAAATAAACAGGGACCTGGAGGATATTATCGTCGTTCTTAAGGAGGTTGACCCGGAATTATTACCCATTTTTGTTGCACGAGATCTCAGTAAGTTGCCGCCTGTATCATTCGATCATGTCGATGTGACTGCATTGCTTAAGGATATTGTACGGTTGAAAACAGAGGTACAGAACATTAAGAGTACATATGCAACAACAATACAGTTAGAGGAGTTGGAATATAAGTGGCAAAAAAATAAATATGAATCGTTAGTGTTAAATCAGGATAATGTGAACAAAAAGAGGGGCGCGTATTTACTTGATAGTGGTCCAATGGCGTTTTTAACATCAAACAATTACCAATCTATAATTATTGATAATGACAACGGGCAAGCAATGAGTCATCAAACAGTTGAGTCGCAACGGCTAACGGAGTCACCGGCGCAAGCGCAGTCCGTGTGGCGGACGGGGCAGGCACCGTCTCCGTCTATTGCAGATAACTCGTCATTGCTATCTCGCTCGCGCTCACGGCCCGAAAATGAATGCACCGTAACATCGAGGAGTGATCCCAGTGAAGATATTCGCAAGCGATTATCAACTGAACGTAGTAAAGATATGGTTACTATTCCCGAGGACAATCAAGAACATGTTAAGTTGAGCGAGGAGGTATGTGCATCGACGGATGTAAACAAAAGTGTTCATTTATCGAAGCGGCAGTCTTATTCCGATGTAATGAAAAATGGAAACGAATGGAAATCAGTGGAGAGAGATGAGAAGTGGGAATTGGTGCAGCGTAGGCGTTTGAGGAATCGTTTTACTGGGGAGCTCGGGCGTGCGAATCTAGACGTCAAAAATAAATTTAAGGCGGCCGAGGGAAAAACTGCTGTGTATATTTCAAACGTGCACAAGGACGTATCGGAAGTTGATATCAGGGAGTACATTCTTCAAAAAACAAGTGAGGAAGTGACGCTTATTAAAATGAGAATGCGACAGCCGAGGGAATATCAATCATACAAGATGTTTGTTTCAAGTAGTAAGCTCGAGATGTTTATGGACAGCTCTTTGTGGCCGGCGGGTGTTGTTTTCAGACGTTTCGTGAACTTCAGGGACACGAACGATGTTAAAGTGAGCCCCATTTGAATATACGAGACAACTGCCCTTCCTGTGTAATTTTATCTTTAAGCCTTATATTTAGTATTTTTTTGAGATTAAATTAAATTAAATTTATTTATTTTTGATCTTATCATTTTGCATTTGTCTAATAAAAATCAGTGAAAGTAATTTAAATATAATTTGGCCTAATACCTAATAACTATGACTCACCCTCCTGAGTCGTTATTGTGTAAATTAATAAGCTTTAATTGTAAATCTTTAAAACGGTCGATTGAGGGCGTAAGGTCGCTATGTTTAGAGGCGGATATAGTAGCACTACAGGAGACCTGGTTGTTACGACACGACCTCCCGCTACTTGGCACGGTGCACAGTGACTTCGCGTTCACGGGAACTTCTGCAGTAGACACCGAGGCAGAACTACTAATGGGACGACCGCATGGGGGTGTCGCTATCCTATGGAGAAAGAACGCGTTCCCGGACGTCACCATTCTCAAATGTGATAATGTACGGTTGTCAGCCATCAAAATAATATTGAATAATATATCTATAATCATATTTTGTGTATATATGCCTGTCAATTCGATTGAGAACTTACCAATTTTTACGGAATGCTTAGGGGAAATAAATGCTATTATAGAAGAGAATGCAGACACGGAAAGTATTTATGTGCTTGGTGACTTTAACGCGCATCCAAAAGAGCTATTTTATAATGAGTTAATTCAATTTTGTGCTGATCAAAAATGGTACTGTATTGACGTAGAAAGGCTAGGCGTGTCATCAGGTACATACACTTTCGTGAGTGAAGCGCATGGTTGTAGTAGGTGGTTGGATCATTGCATCGTCACAGGATCTGCTCGGGATACTGTATTAAATATATGGGTAAAGCAAGATGTGTACTGGTCCGACCACCTGCCGCTAGTCATTGAGTGTGATGTAGGTAACGTGCATATTAAAAATAATATAACGCAGGCGCCACTACATAATAACAGTGTAATCTGGGGGTATAGACAAGATGATCAGGTTGAAATGTATCATAACCTTTGTCATGAGCAACTGAAGGGTTTGCATTTCCCCTCTGAGTTAATGATATGTGCTAACAGTATATGTCGTACATTAGAACATAGATTCGTTTTGGACAAAATGTATAATGAAGTAATTGATATTTTAACTAAAGCAGCCGATCAGTCGAGTAAGAAAAAGAAATGTAACAAAAAGAAGGAATATATTGTAGGGTGGAATAAATACGCATCTTGTGCTCACAGGGAGGCTCGGCAAACATTTTTAAAGTGGGTAGAGGCTAGAAAGCCTTCATCGGGACCTATCTATGAAGACATGTGTCGGAGTAGGCGGGTCTTTAAATCCAAGCTTAAATGGTGTCAGGATAGGCAGGAGCAAATAAAAAGAGATCTTCTCGCAATGAACCATGCCGCGAAGGACTTTAAAGGCTTTTGGAAAAATACCAAGAAACTCAATGTGGTACCCGGGGTCCCTGTGAGCATCGGAGGCGTGGTTGATTCCAGGGACATAGCCAACAACTTTAAAGAGCTGTTTGCAGTAAAGTCACCACTTGCAAGCGGCCAGGAGGAGGAGGTGTTCGATGGTGGGACCATTGTGGGAGACAGTACCATTACATTCACTGCTAAAGATGTGGCAGAAGTCATAAAGGCCATGCAGCGCGGTAAGTCTCCGGGGCACGATGGTCTCAGCATTGAACACCTCAAATACGCGGGAGTTCATCTTCCTCGCGTGTTGGCTATGTTCTTTACGTTATGTTTACGACATGCGTATCTGCCGGATCGTCTAATGAGAACTGTTGTTGTGCCCATTATCAAGAACAGAACGGGCGACGTGTCTGATATCACTAACTATAGGCCTATATCACTAGCTACTGTAACCTCAAAGGTGCTCGATAGCCTACTTAATGAACAGCTCAAAAAACACATTAAGCTGCATGACGCACAATTTGGATTTAGAGCTGGTTTGTCCACTGAGACGGCAATTGTGTGTCTTAAGCGGGCTATCGGATACTACAAGGACAGGAAAACACCGGTCTATGCCTGCTTCCTGGACTTGTCTAAGGCTTTTGACCTGGTTGCTTACCGCCTATTGTGGGAAAAGCTAAGCAGTACTACCGTGCCAGCTGAATGTATTACCCTTTTAAAATATTGGTATGGCAACCAGGTCAATCAGGTGAGATGGTTGAATACAATGTCCGACGAATATAGGCTTGAGTGTGGTGTCAGGCAAGGGGGGTTGTCGTCGCCTATTCTGTTCAACCTTTATGTAAACCAGTTGATCGAGGAACTCAGCAGCATGCATGTAGGATGTCATATTGACGGTGTCAGTATCAATAATATTAGCTATGCTGATGACATGGTGCTGCTGGGACCCTCCATCAACGCAATTAGGCAACTGGTTAACAAATGTGAGAATTATGCCGAACAACATGGCTTGAGGTACAACTCTAAAAAGAGTGAAGTTATGATATTTAAATCGAATAAATATAACCCGACAGTTGTGCCTCCGGTAATGTTGGGCGGCGTTCCACTAAAGGTAGCGGACCAGTTTAAATATCTAGGGCACATAGTCACGCCGGACTTGCGAGACGATGCGGATATAGAGAGGGAGAGGAGGGCCTTGTCTGTGCGAGGTAACATGATTGCCCGCAGGTTCGCTCGGTGTACGAAGGAAGTAAAAATCACATTATTTAAGGCTTATTGCCAAACCTTCTACACCAGCAGCCTGTGGGTGAGTCATACGCAGCGCACATACAATACGCTCAGGGTTCTATATAATAACATATTCAGGATGCTGATGAAGCTGCCGCGACGTTCCAGTGCGTCGGCTATGTTCGCAGAGGCGCGCACTGATGGCTTTCACGCCGTCAGAAGGAAGAGAGTAGCGTCACTGCTGAACAGAGTACGCGGCAGCTCCAACACCATCCTGAGCATGTTCGCTGAGCGCTTGAACTGCCCCATGACAAAACACTGGGTAGAAATCATCACTGGCCAAACAAAGTGATGATTTCTACCTAGTGCCGCTAATAATTAATTAATTTAATTTATTTTTGTAATCATTTATTATGTTTGTAGCTGCTAAATTTGTTATTTAATCTATTTTTAGTATTTTTTGTAATGTGTCTTATGGGTGCCTGATATACCTGAAATAAATTATTTTTATTTTATTTTATTTTATTATTATAGGACATTATTACACACATAGACCTTAGTCTTAGTGGGACTTATCCCACGGTAAGCTCAATAAGGCTTGTGTTGTGGGTACCTAGATAAAGATATACGTAATATATACATATTTATAAATACTTAAATACTTACATAGAAAACAACCATGACTCAGCAACAAATATCCATGCTCATCACACGATTCGGGTCTATCGGCTTCATAGGCAGGGTCACTAAACACTAGGCCAGACCGGTCGTCAATATTGAAATCTAAAATCAATTTGCAACAAAACAAAGAATTGTAGGAACGAACTAAAATGTTGCAAGGTAAAAGCTGTGTTATCGCTCGATTTCTTTTCATGTCAAATAGTAATAGTGCAGAATGTCGTTGACCGGGTCGGAGCACACAGCTAAGTGGCGGTCCCCCCACACTGCCAGCCCAAACACACGGCCCTGGTACGTGCCCTCCACTACCTGACTTACGAAACTTTGCAATAAGCCGTGACTTTAGAATGCTAACGTGCCTCCACTCTTTAACTTCCTTAACAGAAAGCAGAAGAAAGTTGAACAAACCATGTCTCTCATACAATTATTACTCAGTCGGCAACTAAGTTTCATGACAGAGAAAAATGTCAAAACTTGATTTGACCTTGTTACTTTTTTTGCGCAGTTTTACTGTTTAAAAACTTTGCGTTTAGCATTAAAAATCTTCTAATACACCACGCAGCTGTCGACAAAGATAACAGGAATTTAAAAAAATAAATTAAGGATTCCGAAATTTGAAATATTTAGAAACGCCACGTAACCTCCTTAAATCCCTCCATTAGACGTTGTTTACGTAGTCGGTGCGCAAATCTTCAGAGGTCGACTCACGAAAATACCCCATGAATATGCGATGACACAAACCGTACATACTCTTTCCATTTAGAAACCGTAATGAAAACTCACGCACGCGCGTTGTTTGGATTGTTTGCTTATTAACTAACAGATTTTACGGGCCAGGTTGTATAAAACATGTTATAAGAACCCGTAATAGAAATTTTGGACGTAACTACACTATTTTTAATTATTTGTAATCAATTTAGTATGGTCGAAATTGGATATAATGATGGCTATACAAGTTTTATGACAGTTTTTACGACAGGACTCCACAAAAAAAATTACTACATGTTTCATAATAAAATTTGTAGTAGTGCGGTGTATTCATCTACACAATAAGCCGACAGCTAGATTGCATAGACTACAAAAGCCCCTTTATAGTCAATTACGAGCAACGAGCAAATGGACTACATTAGTGTTTTTCTTTCGGCAACTTTTATTCTGTTTTAACTATGACCTAAATGAACCTACTGTTTATAGGCAACGAAGGTGATAGGTATTCTTTGATATCTGAAACATTGACAACATTGAGAGTACTGTCTGGACTCTGCTCCCTTATTTAATGTTTTATAGACTTGCACTGGGTTAAGTACAGTTAAAAGATATAATTGTGACCCATTTCGTACATTGTCACAGTCATAATAGTATGAGGGCTTTAGCGACTTTCATGTTGTTTGTCACCGTGACAAAGTACGAAATGGGTCACAAATTAAATCTTTTGACTGTACCTAGAGACGTAAGTGTTCGTTCAGCTCTCTTTCAACAAAGTGAAAGTTTTATAGAATCAGAGATTCTATAGGCTGTCTATATCCTGAATGATTTCCGGCGATAGAGGCGACATTGACAATCTTCCGAATACGCTGGAATCCCAGAAATAGAAGTTATGAAATGGCTTGCAAGATTCAATTCTCATCATGAATTCATGACCTACTAATTCATTAGGAAAATTGATCATTGTGTTAGTATTTTATATTTTATTTAGATATTGGATTTACAATTAAAAAGACAATGTTGTACCATACGAGCCTCTGAAATGACTCGATAGTTAAATAGCATGGAAGCCAATTGTGATTTAACAATTTGTTACGGCTTTGATCGTGTTTTGATACAACCTTGAAGTTTGAAATACAATCAAAGTTGTACGTGAGATACGCATCAATCACCAAGACGATCGGCAAGGTCGTATCAAAACAAGTTCAAAACCATCACACATTTAATGATCTGAATCGATCTTTTGTTCCTAGATTTAATATTAAATAAATAACTAAATTAAATGATATTATTTCGGATAAAAATCCATACTTGTTTTTTACATTTACATATTAAATAGACCAAATACATAACGCTGCTTTCATCAGCCAGGTAAATAAATGCTAAATCCAATTTAATGTAAGTACCTACGTAATTATAAATGGCTCTCGAATTTCTTCACGCAAAACTATTTCAGAAAAGGGTGGGATATTTTTTTTAAATTGACTTCAACGAGGGGCTCGGATCACAGCAAAGAAGCCGAAGTTTATTCGATTTGAGGTCAAGTGGCTGTACTGTATCCAGTAAACAACTGTCAACTTCAAGTACGCAGGCGTTTCTGTAAGTTGGGTAAGAGCACGCAACTTGAAAAATTGATTCAGCACAACTCTAATTTGTAGTATAGAAGTATTTTTTACAAATAGAAATATTTTTTACAAATAGAAATATTTAGCCGCTACTACGAGGTGTATTATAGATGAAGCGTGTAATAGTAAGTTGGGCGGACATTGACCAGGGAATACGTAACGATATTGGTTACTATAGGTATACAACATACTTTTTCGAAGTTCATTCATTCAGTGTTGCCATGTGGTGAATCAAAAAATATTTGAGATTAATATTCAAAGGGCTTGCCACAAAAAATAGAAATTTCATCGCCTGCCTCCATATCCGATCGCTCTTACATATTCCAGCGATACAGAGGCAGATAAAGAGAAAGACATTTTGATGTTGTTTTTCGCGATATGGCGTCAGTAGTAATCTGTACGGATAATTTTGTTGTAGTGGTATCACTTCAGTTATCACTGGCGTCATAACGCCATCTGACGGTATGTGTCAACGTTAAGAACTGACTATTACAAGGGAGTTCTTATGCATGTTTCATTTTTTTTCATATTTATTTAGGGTAATTAAAATTTTCTTTGTATACTATTAGAACTAATTAATTTTTTTCCAGAAAATAATATATTTTATACTTTTATTTCAGTATTATTCTTTGTATAGTATAATAAATAAATAAATAAACAATTTTATTATATTTATCTTACCTTAAAAAATAATATACGATATTTTGACACAAATTGACTTAGTTCCACAGTAAGCTCAATAAGGCTTGTGTTGTGGGTACTTAGACAATAATAGATATAATATATAAATATTTTTAAATACATAGAAAACACCCATAAGTCAGGAAAAAATATTCGTGTTCATTGCACAAATAAATGCACTTACCGGGATTCGAACCCGGGACCATTGGATTCATAGGCAGCATTCACTACTCACTAGGCCAAACCTGTCGTCATATCATCGGTGTATCTGTATATTAATGTCGCACTAGAAGGCTAAAAGAATACTAAAGAGAGACCTCTCTTTAGTTTGTTTTAGCCTTCTAGATACAAAATTCACAAAAGTGCCATAATTGCATCTCCACTATTATGTACATATTATAATATGTTGTGTTCAGGAACCGCAAGCCACGATAGGCTTTGGGGCAACGTTGCTCTGTCGCGGAACTCGCGGATATAAGGATTATGAGGTGGCGTCTCCGAAATATCTTTTATAAACAACAAAACAAACACATTTTATAGAGTTGAACCAAGTAAACCCTACATGGCATTTGCAATGACAAAGTGTGGCAATGTCATAATTAATGTCAAATCTATTAGAATAATTTATGACGTCTACAATGACACTCCTCATTTTGTTCTGTTCAAGTCGGTCGTTAGCTTAAACAGGCTCTAAAAAGATAAAATGAACGAAAACTTGCGGTAAATGAAAGCTTTTTTTTTTACACGCATGTCACGCAACCGAAGTTTAATTTTTAATTCAGAGCCAAACTAGTGTTGGGGGCCGACGGCTATGTTATCGTTCGATATCAAGTAACATGCGAGATTCGTCAATATTGTTTGCAATTGATACTTCATTACAAATAAAACGTCATCTCGACTGATATTATAATAGAGGCCCAATTAAATTGGTTCGTTTTTTAGAGATATTCGAAATTTGCATGTATTTTTCACCGCACCAGCTGGTAAAGGTTCTCTTGATTGTTCAAAAACTAATGAGAAAAGTGAATATTTGTGTTTTTTTTTCATTCCATGCAATTGAGGTTTCAGGCCAATGAAAAAATTAACTTGTACCCCAAAAGGACAAAAATATATATCATCGTATCTTATGCTTATGCTATATACTCGTATTAATTTGCACGGTCACAACCCTATAATTGCTTAACGACATGTGTCACCATACCCATGTCGTTGTCGTTATGCTGGTCGTAAAATGCGCTTTTTGAACACATTATAAAGTGTTCATGATCTTGTGTGTAGATAAATAAATATAGTATACTAGTAATACTATGAACAGCTGTAAAATAAATACATGATTTATAATCATGAAGAAACGAACATATTAATTTAACGTTCAATAAATTTAAGAAGAAAGATGAATTTATACACTCCAATACGTTAGTCCAAAATTAAATTAAGTATGTTTAAGGTTCCACGTATGTATACCTACTAGGTATAGTGTATACCATGACTATTAGGCTGTATACTTAAATTATCTTTTATAAAGCCAAATCTAGACGAAATGTTAAATATATGTAGATTTTGTTTTGCGGAGGATGCGCAGCCACTATCGGCCTTCCACAAGGGGACTCCATCACAAACCTCATTTGGCATACAGCCACCTACAATGGCTGGTGTGGATGGAGGCGGTTTAAAATACCTGCTTTTTTACACAACAATTTCGAAGCAACTTCCCGCGACGGAATTTAAACAAGAGTCACCGGTTATTTACTTCGAAATAGCTTTCCGCTACCAACTAGTATTTTAAATTACTTTTTGCAGTTTAGAAAAAAGAATGAACCATAACTGGTTAACGCCCAGAATACGAGTAGTTATGTTAGGTTAGGTTTAATATGAATTGTATCTATCGCAAAAAGCTTAACTGCTTGAATAATAGACGATATAACATACATATATTGTCCAGCCGACAAAATACAGCGGAGTTCCATCCATCTCCTCAGTGCCCGATCAATCACAATATAATGTTTGGGTGTTTTTACCATAAAAGATACCCAAACAATATTACCATTAAATAAAATAGTAAATAATAAAAGTTAAAATATAATAGTATAAAATGATCAGTATGAATGTTCCAGTTAGGTGCATTCGCAAATGGTTCGTTAGTTCAGTAGCGAGCTTGCCTCCAATCGCGAAAAAACTGGTGCGAGCAAATACAAATCACGGTTCCTTTACACCCGCGCCGATTGCTGCGCGACACAGCTCACAGCGATCGGAGCGCTTGGGTGGGCTGCTTCTGCAGACTGTTTATTTAGATATTGGCGTAATCATACAATCATACTATACTTAAGAGCAACATTATAGGTATTTCAGTTCACTCTAAAGATTTCAATCTACATTACAATACAAATACTCTTTATTGCACACCTCAATACAAGAAAATAAAACAATAAATACAGCAACCCAAGTAGAGGTAAACAAGAGGCAGTCTTATCATTGAAAAGCGATCTCCCCAAACATCCTTAAGCGGAAGTTAACAAATTTTTGTCATATCAGGAGATGTTGCAGATGCAATGAAGTCAAACCAAGATAAGTTGGCAGCGATTTTCATAGCCCAGATGGTGCATGAGTTATTTTTAAACGTCAAATTCTATGAAATTATGAAGTTTACTTGACACGTGCACCGTCTGGGCTATCAAAATCGCTGCCAACTTATCTTGGTCTGACTCTAAAAGAAATCTAGCACAAAATACACACAAATAAAATAATACATATAAATCAAATAAAAGGCATATACATTTATATGTGTATTTATATACACTTATACAAATATATTAATATACACGTAACAGTCAGTGCCATCTATAGGGAAAGGGAAGTAGATCACGGAGCCGACAAAATTTTAAGTATAAAAGTGTCTTGAAAGAAGTAGGAGATGAAGCACAATCTAGAGGCACTTAAGGAAGTCTAGAGGCAGAGAATTTTATAGTCGAACAGCTTGAAAAGTTAAAAAAATATGAATATAATTTAGAAGTGGATGACGGGACAGAAAGAAGCATATTGTCATAGGACCTATAGAAGAGAATAGAAAAAATTTATTCAGAAAACGCTTAAATTTTGGTATTACATGAAACTACAGAACCAATTAATTATTAAGCGTCACTGAATGGTCTCCACTCAGCTTAATGTCGAGATACCATCTAAGGATCACGACGCTGGTCTTCCGTGGAAACCTTTCCGAGACAGCGGCAACTAGACACTAGAGTACATATTTTATATAAGTGCAAAAATGTCAAGTAAATTTAATAAGGTTATAATTATTATTCAATTAAAAACTACAATAACAAATAAATAATTTAAATTACGGTACCTAAACAATCAGTAATCCATCATACATAAGTTGAAATCAATTATATGGGAGGCGTTCGTTCTAGTAGGGATGGCACAGGAGTATGCCCAATATTTAAGTTTTAGTAAGTTTAAAATGTTTTTTTTTTTATTTCCGTTTAAATTAACCAATTGATGTCGAGTTCTACGACTCGTTCGACTTCGTGGCAGAATATTAAAAACTGCCACGAAATGCTGCGATGCTGTGCCTAGGGCGAAGAAGTCGAATGGCTCCCCTAATATGGCGTTGTGAAAAAGTAATTTTTTTAATAGAGGTAGAAAGGTGTAATGTTTTTTATAATGCCAAAAAGCATGCAAGAAAAATGCAGCGAACGTTGTGATTCCACATTCATTAACTCGCTATTATTTAAATAAGGAGTTAGATGAGTTCGAGGTGGGACATTAAAACAAAAACGTGCACATGCGTTCTGCAGCAGCTGCATTTTTTTAAATATTAAAGGACATTATTACACAAATTGACTAAGTCCCACGGTAAGCTCAATAAGGCTTGTGTTGAGGGTACTTAGACAACGATATATATAATATATAAATATTTATAAATACTTAAATACATAGAAAACACCCATGACTCAACAACAAATATCCATGCTCATCACACGAATAAATACCCTTACCAGGATTTGAACCCGGGACCATCAGCTTCGTAGGCAGGGTCACTACCCACTAGGCCAAACCGGTCGGCATTAGCTTTTTTTTGTTTGGTAGAATAGACATCCACCTATGACAGTATAATAGACAGCTACTAACTAACTAGCTAATTAGAAAACCATTTCAATGCCTTGATATCAAATCCATAATAGGCTAGGTTGGAAACAGTAAATTGTGATCAATGGTGTCGAAAGCACGTAAAAAATCGAGCAAAACCATGAATGATCCTTTTCCAGAATTGACATCAGTTAAGATGTTATCCGCAACGTCAAGCAAGGCAGTTGATGTACTACGCCCAGCTCCAAAACTGGTTTGCTTTGGTGGCAATATAATTAATATAGAGTTAGCTTCAAGAAACTCAGTCACTTGTTGGCTTACTACTTTTTCTAAAATTTTTGACGAGAAAGAAAGAATACTGATTGGTAGGAGATCTTTGTAGTCGATTGGATTTCTAATTTTAGGTATGGGTTTAATAATAGCTTCCTTCCAGGCTTCAGGAAATATTCCTCACTGAATCGGTTGATACATTATCACTGAAAGCGTGGGGTTCGTGGAAGCGTCAACAGAATCATGTCACGCGTCATACTGTCGGATCCCTGGTAGTTAGGATATTTTGAGAATAATTTTTGACACTATGTTTTCATCCACTGGCTTTAGACTAGACGTAGATGAGTTAAAACGTTTATATCCAAAAAATGTTCGGTCTGAAATTGTGAAATTTTTATTCGGAGTATTAAGAAAATAATTACTGATTAAATCAGGATCTTTAAACTGACTAGAGAAGCTGTGGTCTTTTTTTTAAAAGTCAACAATACTATGTTTTATGTTTTTCCATAACTTACGAGAATCTTTACTTTACTCGTATGCATTAATTTTGTTATTAAAATATGCTTATTTCTCCATTGAACATGGCTTGGTTAACAATACTTTTTAATTTTTTGTAATATAACTTTTGGGATTTCTGACCAGTGGCGCAGCATCTAGCGCAGGGGTCACTAAATGGCAGACCACGGTTCGGATCCGGACCGGCGACTACTTCATTTTTGGCTTATTTAATGAACTCAAGTATAAACGGTCATTTTATTTTAAGAACCGGACTTCTGAAGAAACTAATTGATGACCTCTGATCTAGTGGTACAGACGGACTGCAACTCGACTACAACTGGTATGGGAACTGCATGCCGACTGCACTCCAGCTGCAACGTCGACGTGCAGTTCCCATACAAGTTGCAGTCGAGTTGCAGTCCGTCTGTACCGGGCCTAAGTTTCATCATATATTTGACTGTATCAGTTATCCAAAGGTTAGAAATCATTTTGACAGCAACAAATAAATTTGTGCCTAAGATATACGTTAAAGGATTCAAGTGACTCATTAACATTTTCACACAAAAGTCAGTCCTAAGTAATTGAGGCGACAAGCGCATTAAAATCGTTGTACGGGATATATGTTTTAATGGCCGCCGAAAGATCCAAGTGGAACATGGCTTAGGTTTTTTGACCTGCAAGTTGCATGTGATGAACGTGTGATCACTTAGGTCAGGGACATGATCAATACACATATTACACAATCTTTAGATAGCGACGAGCTTTAGGTCCTTTAGATAGCGAGGAGTTGAAACGAATAGAATACAGAAGGGACAAAGCGTGAGAGGTACGATAAAAGCGAATACGCAGACCACTATACCAGATGTGACACCTAAGAAAAATCAATTTTGTTAGGTCTCACAAACTTCTGGCTAAACATGCAATGAGCACAAACTGCCACCATCGCACTTCGTATTTTCGCGTATGAAAATATACTATTCTTAAGATGCAGTGCGTTTAGTCAGCAGCTTTCTAATAATCAAAGCGTTTTTTTAGATAATAATACGGTTTTATAAGAAATTATGAATAGCAATCTTAAGGCCTGTCTCTAGTAACTTCATTGATTTGAAACCTGATTAAACTAGTTTCACAAAAAAATCACGACATAGGTCTAAAACGGACCATTAAAAACTTGTAACTATTTTGCACGAAAGCTATTAACACGAGAATTATCTCTTAAAATGCGTAATTTTGATGTTGATCGAACTCATGGATTAATTTTTTTTAACTAAAGTAATAATTCAATAATAACGTGATCCCGGACACGCACGGTCGTCCGCTTAGTGTTCAGCGAGTTGCGTTCGGAGAAAGACCTAAAGTCATTGCACCTTAAGATTTGCCACTGAAGCCCTGTTTTCAAATATTCTGTGCTTTGGATCTGCTCGCAGCACGCTTAAAACGGAAAACGTGTTTTAGCGTGGCCACATCAAACATACATAGGTACAGTGAGTGAACAGAGCCGTCTGATTACTTTGTAGAAAACTTCAAGCTTAATAGAGTTCATCCATGATTCTTAATAAACACGCTAAATTCATAGTTTGATACGAACTGGCAAATACATACGAAATCTTCTAAATAAAGTCTTGTTGACACACAACACTCACTAGTCCACCTTAAAGCTAATATACGTAGCATACTATTGAAAATGTACAGTATAGGTACGTATTTAACTGCAGGTTTCTTATAAATTCGTAGTCATGATAGAAATTTAACCTCTAAAGGCACGCAGGGTAAAAAACACAGCACAATATAACGTATGAGTGAACACTGTGTCGAGTGTGTCATATAACGTACAGGTAATTTCAACCGGGTGCGATTTATAGTTATTTCGCGGCTACCAGTTCAGGCTGTCAGACAGAATAGAGCCTTCACCACTAGCACTCCCTCACCCGTGCCGGCAAACAGATATTTATGTGCCAACTAAAATTTACTGCGAACAAAACAGTATTTCACTGAAAACATTGTTTCACGTTATTATAAGCTTTTCATTGCGTACCTAAGTTAAGGTGGCGAGAGACAATGAAACACAAAATTAGAAGTGAAATTAAAAAGTAGCTTTTGTATTCGGATTGCACAATGCCATAGTTTAAGAACGTTAGCCAAAAGCGCGGCCATCTTTAATTGTTACAATTTGCGATAACGTTCAAGAGTCGGTCATTTCTCACAAATGAAATCTAATGTCGTTAAATCAGGTACGAGAAAATCCACTTGTACAGTCAGCATCAAAAGTAGCGGATCAAACAAGGTGTCAAAAGTATCTACCATTCTGTAACAGCGTAGCAAAATTTGATGGTTTTATATGTAGAACGATTAAGCCTGTAAAAGATATACTTTTGAATGTGACTTTTAGATATTTATCTATTTTTGAAAAAGTTATCCGGAATATAAGATACTTTTGGCGCGTTGTTTCATCCGCTACTTTTGATGCTGATTGTACTCCAAGATCATTTTTAATTAGTACACTTACCTCATTAAATCAGCTCTGGTTGGTTCCTTTGTCACTAAATGCACTGGTTCACTCACGGATAGATAGTTAATCCACTTCTCAGGGTATATAAACGGAGCACTTTTATTACCGAGCTCTAATGTTTACTAAGAAACACTTGCGATTCACTCGAAATTGACTGTTGTCGGTAACATCATGATTGTCACTAGTCACGCAAATGTCACGCGGTTGTCAAGCGGGTTGGGGTTCGCTCTGAAACAAAAGTAAGTATGATTTCCCAGTTAGTTACAGTGAGCTGCAATATTATATTGTTAACCAAGGGATGTAAGGCACCCAATAGTCCGAGATGGCAATAGTGCCTTTCACCCGAGTTAAACACTCTTCTTTTCATATCGAATGCGAGGAAACCAAACAAGACAAGGCAAAGTTGTAAAATCAGTAATAAAAGTAATAGACCTACGGCCATATTTTTTTCCTAAAGGCTTGCAATCGGACGCATGTCTCAAGATAAATAATCCACAACGGATTTTTTATTTATTTATTTACAATAACAATATACATAATGGAGGACAATAACAGATGATTACTATAACTAGCTTATATCTAAAATAGGCCCTTGAGGCATTTGTACCAAGGATGCTGGCGGCATTTCCTCGTTGTATCGCAATACTGATACGTTGTGCGAGGAAGCCGCCAGCTCTTCGGTCACCAGTTACGTCAACCAGACGTTTCGCAGGTTCTCCAAAAAACTTGCGCGCGCTGGGACAACATGGACCTAGAGTTTCAACGCCACATGGTACAAAATGGTACTCTCTACCGTGGCTCTTATATTGATTACGTTTCAAAATTTTGGCGCTTTCCGCCGCTGCGCCCGCTTTTACATTCGTCCGTTGGAGGTGGGACGGTGCCAGTGTGTCTACGCAGGTAGCATCCCACACTAACATCTGTCCTAAGCTCCAAGGAACTAAGGACACCCCATCAGGCCTCTTGCCATCATCCCTGATAATGCCAGTAGGCTCAAGAAGAGCAGGCACATTGATGGTGGCCATAGAAATAGGATAGTATAGAACGACTGTCAAACTTCAAAAGTGTGACCAAAAATGAAATGCAAGTGTGTGCGTAAATTGTCTATGTGCGAACAAAAATAGTGATGTCATGTTACAACATATTAATAATCTATCGATGTTTAACTGCTTTATCGACTACTTTTTCAAATGTGTTTGTTTTTATAAAAAATGTAATAGGTATGAGTATTATTATTATTACTACTATTAGACCTTATTAGCGCCTTTAGTACCTTTAATTTTCTTTTACAGCGGACGCATAGTAAATAACAATACTGATAGTGATAACCGAGGCTACAGTTACAGTCGTTACAGTCAGCATCAAAATGGTCAAATATATAGGTACACATGTGTCACAATGGTCAAATATATATTGTTGCTTATTTTACAGTACATATGGAGCTACTTTACCGCACTAGTGCGATAATTAGCACATTACGTAACTATATCGAACATTTTAAGGGCCATATGTATTGTAATACATTTGCGAATAGTTAATTCGAAACTCGTGTCGACTTAAAATCGTATCGCCACTCATTGCGATTTTTTATTTTTCTCACCTGGTTTGGTGTTCTGGGACGTTTACTTACTTACTACTTACTCCGTTGGCTCAGCGACCCAAAATGAGACTTGGCCTCCGACACAAGACAGCGCCACTTTTCTCGGTCCTGTGCGACCTCTCGCCAATTGTCGACTCGAAGCTCGCGCAGATCCGCCTCCACCATGTCGCTCCAGCGATACCTAGGGCGTCCGATAGGACGTCCTCCTGCTAGGCGACCCAGGTACGCTCTTTTTACGTTTTTTCGTTTTTACTTGACTAAATTACTAACGTAGTCCGATCAAGCATTATGGAACGCGGCGCTGTCGGTAAAGCAGGTGACTCGCGTTGATAAAGCAGGTTTCTGTCGTATGCGGGTGTGATTGGTGTAACATGTGCAATGTCGTTAACACAAACACATGCTAAGTGTTAACAGTAGGCGCAAATAGTTGACTTACCAAAGAAAATTTGAATTTCGCGCCTTTTCCGCCTGACAAGTTGGGTTGGGTGTGTATACGCTGTCTTGTGTTTCCTTGTGTTGGCGGCAAAGCCGTGGAAAAGTGGTTAAAATGTAAGTAATGTGTTGGAAAGTGAAGTTTAAATTTATCGCTGAACATGTGCACCTTCAAAAAAGGTATTATAACAATCGTTATTATTTTAAGTCGGTTATAAAGGTTAATGTCTTAATAATGTCTTGTGAACAACTAATTCCATACCTACTAATATACCGACAAGTTATCGATACAGTCATATGAACATTTTGTCAAGCCCTAGCGTAAAGTAACAGTTTAAGTTTTTACACAAAATATTCTAAATTATTGACTAATATCATGAAATATTAACACACAATTGAAGAAAAACTTATAATGAACTGTATAAATTGGCTTTTTACACTTTTTATGCTGTTAATTTGATAAAATATCGTTACGAAAATTTCGCTACGATTATCATAATTACCTGTGAAATGAGTATTTCCCTGGGTTTTTTGGCCCTGAAACACAACAATCCGGCACACAACATGACACCATCTTCACTAAATTACTTAATATTTATTTTTGATTTTGATTCTCGTATATTTTTAACGTTAAAAAATACGGCAATATGATTTTGGCCGCCTCGGCCGCCTTCGAATTCAAAAAATGGTTTCGTTTTCTTATATGTAGTCTGCCTCTTTCACACTCGTGGCTTGTTCATATACGTGATGGCTTCCCTTTCGCACACTTCATCTGTCTGTCAAGCGAAGCGTATGACAAGTCTCTGATGGTGGCAAGAGACCGACGGATGTCATTAAGCGACGCAAAATTTATGACATATTTTATCAAACTGCAGTAATTTTTAATATGATTTGTTCTTTAAAGTATGAAAATCAGCGGAATTGCCTCTTACAATTTTTTACCTTTCCATGCTAAACCTGCCAATAGTCAATGACATTATACTTACTGCCAACATAATGAAACTGTAAGAGAGTTTGAATAATAAATAACAAATAGTGATTTTAATCGCAAACCCATAAAATAAAATATAAATAAGATATAGAACCGTTTAATAGCGTTTAACCGTTAAAAGCTGTGCAACAATTTTCTATGATGCCGATTTCGTCCAACCGTGTGTCTAATACGGTCACGGTCATTGAAATATGATGAGTATTAACATTTTTTGTTTGCTTTACAAATAGTTTCTCTAAAGAAAGCTGCTTAAGTAATATAATTTTCAACGAAATTGGGTGTTAACAGGCTCTTAACCTTTCTTTGACGACCAGTCTGGCCTAGTGGGTAGTAACCCTCCCTATGAAGCCGATGCTCCTTGGTTCGAATCCCGGTAAGGGCATGTATTTGTGTGATGAGTCATGGATGTTTTCTACATATTTAGGTATTTGTGTATTATATACTCGTATATTGTTTATCTGAGTACCCACAATCGGGCCTTCTCAAGCGGGACTTAGTCAATTTGTGTATGAATGCCCCTATATTTTTTTTTATTCCATTTATTCAATTTATTCTATTTATTTATTTTTTATCTTAACTGATGACTTTGAATGATAAATATTTAAGACGAAATTTGAACCACCTGTCTATACAAATGTAGACCCCATTTTCCTCTCTGGATATAAGCATTATTGAAAATATATTGACACAATCTGATGTAGGTAACATATGAATGAACCACGGCTATTGCCCCTTCGTTAGATTTTTTTCGAAGTTTTAAGTAATATACGAGTTGGTAGCATTAAAAAAACTGTATAGAATTAGTTTTTCGTTCCTAACTGTTTTTTTATTAGCCTATTTGTGTGTCCCACTGCTGGGCAAAGGCCTCCCCTCTCCCTTTCCAATCCTCTCTGTGCTGAGCAAGATCCTGCCAATCGCGCTGAAACGTATCCAAGTTGTCCCGCCATCTCGGTCTGCCTCTGCCACGACTACTCGGGGGATGCCAACTAGTGGGTATTTTGGCTCATCATCATCAGACATAGATGATTTTGTGACACAAACGAGTGCTTGAGAAAATGAAACATCGATAAATCTATTATCGATAAGTCAGTCATAGTAGAACACTTGCTGTAAATTACCGAGAACTTTCAAGACTGCGAATCAATTACAAACCAGTACATACTTTTTCTATGACATATAGTTAGTACTTAATAATATACAGTGCCAAAAAGAATAGAAAACTACAAATATATCAAAGAAGATATCGAACGTGTTTTGTATTCCGCGTTAGCTATCTTCTTATACCTACAATGTTAAAATAGTGGCTGAGACATAATCGGACAGACAGACGGACATGACGAATCTATAAGGGTTCCGTTTTTTGCCATTTGGCTACGGAACCCTAAAATATATACCTCTATATAACATCAAGGTAACATCGATAACAGACATGTCGATGTTTCATTTTATTAATCACTTTATTTTGCCACAAACATTTCTGTCTGGTCATCATTCATCCCGCAGACATGACCAGCCCAGTCCCACTTTAGCCTGGCGGTCTTCATCCCAACGTCAACGACTCGGGTTATGGAGCGAAGCTGTGTTCCTCACCCTGTTAAATCTTCCGACACCCATACTCCAAATACTCAGCATACTCCGCTCCATTGCCCTTTGGCAAACCTTGAGCCGTGATTTCTGCGCCTCAGTTAATGAGTTAGGTTTGGGCACCGTAGGTGAGAATGGGCAAGATGCACATGTCGACGAGCTTGCGCTTCAGTGCAATTGGCAGTTTACAACGGTTAGGTCAGCAACGAGCGATATGACACCTGTCGCGACGAAAAACAAATTTCTCGAGATTTTCTCGCCTCGAGAATTCTCAAGCAGAAACCCTATTGTGAACCCATTGAGAAAAAATACGAAGCTAAGTCGCGCCGATCACGAATAAATTATTAAATAAATATGTTATTCAATATTTTGCAGCGAAGTGCGTCTGATTCCAAGCGCGCATCATACACATTGTTATAGCGTTGTAGCGGGAATTTATTTTGTTACCACGTTTCCCAGGTACTAACACTTTTGCTAAAAAGTAATATAACTGATCAAGTGATCAAAGACAAAACGCAAAAAGTTTTCGTTGTTTTCATTCCTTCTTATTGTGAAAAAGTTAGGCTAGAGAAAAGTTGACGGATTTTGCCGCTTTATTGCCCAATTCATTTGTTCTGAAAACGGGAACCAACCGCTACCGTAAATAATGAAGGTCCGTCTCTTCCCGTTCGGCTCTAGATTGTCGTACAGTAATTTTATCTTGTTTCTTGTTATGCTCAAATAGGGCAGTATAAAACGATGAATAAACTTTCCTACCGTACTTAATTATTAAAGGGCAGAAATACCCGTCAGCATCCATTAAGCCAAATAGCTTTATTTATTTATGTCGTCAGCTGATTAACTCCACCAGTATTAGTATTATGCAATGCTAGGTCAGCAACGAGCGATATGACACCACGGAGGCGTCCCGCAACCCGCACGCCGCATTTCGTCGCGCCGTCATCTGCTCCACCAACCAGCAACTCCACGTCGCGACTGCGCTGCTGCTTCCAAAACGAAGCAAAGCACCGTCAAAGGTGCTCGAATCTGCTGCTCATAACGAGAAACCACCCCGCGTAAGGTTCTTTCATGAAAGTAAGTGTGGAACTGCAGAGCCGAATTGCTTCTGAAGTTCTGATCTGCGGGCTCCCACGCCGACTAAAGCGCTTTACGTATCGCGCCTGCATGTTTCCACCACGGCAGAATATGTGGTGGAATATGTTCGCTAGAAGACCCGTTACAAGATGAGGGTGTTCAAACTACGATAGCGCCATTATTTTGGTATGTTAGTCTGTAATTTTTGATTTGATTTTGATAACAGTGAGTGTAGTTTTATAGTCTGCAGCATTGTAATTATAGACCGCGGGCTAGGATCATATTTCGTCAGTGATCGCCTCCCGGCTGATACTTTGTCAGATGATAGTTTAGATGCTGTTTTAAACTGAAAAAAATCGTCAGCCGGTTCTATAGCGGTGGAATGACCGTCAGCTGTAAAATGAACATGTAAAAAATATGCGCCGACCACTTTATGCGCGGCAAATTATGCGTAATGTGTAAATTGCGTAATCCGTTGATGGCTTTTTAGGCAATTACGCCTGATAAAATGCTACATGCAACGTTTCATGATTTGTTTTTGCTATCATAAAAGGTATAGCACTTAATTTTTACATGTTCATGCGACCAGCTGATGTTCTTACCACCGCGATATAACCGGCTGACGATTTTTTTAATTAACAACAGCATCTGAACTATCATTTGACAAAGTATCAAACGGGAGGCGATGACATTTTTTTTGTTTTACGTGTTTCGGTGGCTGCCATTCCTCAACCCACCAACGGAGCGGCAGCTGACGTCCACGAGGGTTCATCATACCTCGCCGAGTTTTCAGCCGGGAGGCGATTGGTCATAGAAATTAATATTTCCTAACTATATTTCCTAATTACGATGCCGCAGACTACAAAACTCACTTTTTCATCTAATCAATTTAGGTCCCAACATAATAAATATTGAACGAAAAATGTCGAAAAGAACACTTTTTATATAATAGTTAAGATATATTAAATGCTGAAGGTTTGCGCACATACAAACATCTACAACTGTGTTCAAAATGTATGCTCCCAGAGCGGAGCAGATGTTGTAAATTTGCTGAGCAAGATCCAATTGGATATATATCAGAATGAGGCGAGAAGGAGGAGGGGGGAAGCGCACGTGATCACACTCGCCGCACCCTTATCAATCAAACTTGCGATGAAACTATAACTTTCAAATATTATAGATTGTTTTTACGATTTAACTCATATATTTTAGTCACTACGCGCGTAATCTTTCGGAGGGGCTAGGTCTGTACTTTCAAGCATAGAGACCTATTGTGCATTGATAACGCCCCATGTGAAAATGGATAGCCGTGAATCGCCCAGAGAAGTTACAACCACAAAAAATATTATTTACAAAACACATATTTATTGCTTAAACGTCCCCATACAATTAGATTCGCTAAAAACTAATCTTATGAGCCCAATCTCTAGGGGTCTACTAAAGTTCCACTATCCATCTAGGTAGCCAACGAAAGTTCTGGCTTCTTCAGTAGTTCGATGGTACCAAATTATTGTATTGTCATCTGTATCATATGTACTTGCAAAGTTTTAATTCGATGCAGTTGCTAGATGGTATGGTGGATAAAAAGCCGATCAAGTGCGAATTTGTTCAACTTGCGCACCGAAGGTTCCGTACAAATTTTGCATTATCTCATGCAACTATAAAAGCGAAAGATTTGTGACTGTAACTAGAAGAATATATGGTATACTAAATACAATAGTGCGGAAAGTATGTCATTACTTCCCGAGTACCGAGATATTATACTTTATTACCTAAGTATCGTTATTTATGATTATTTGTGTATCGTATATTTAAATTGTATGAAAACAATATCAAATGATGCCTTTGGAAACTTAAAACATTCTTGCGGTAAGAAAAAGCACCTCTGCTAGAGGCGTTTCGGCAGCTATTCCGTTCCATTCAGACAACTTATTAATTTTCAATATTCAATATAACAAAATAAACGTGTTATAATTATAAAGAGGTAAGTAATAATATATGAAATATGCTTATATTTATTGTTTTTACATTAACAGTAGGTTTTTATGTTGATTACGACTTTTAAAGGAAACTAACATTAACACTCATCAATAAGTAGTCATGAATTGGAATAAGTGGAAAAGTAAAAAGCACTAGTGCGCGGAATCCAACTTTCCGCACGCTAAATGGCTACGTAAAGTAGCACTTTTTGAGCAACTGTATTAAAAATATATTTATCAATATAGACATGTGATTATAATTTTCCCGTTATAATATTTATGATAATGTTTTGTAAAATGTTCATAATTTTTCTTGATTTTTTCATATCACTTCGGAAATAAGGGGCTGATAATTTTTCATACAATTTGGTTCATAACTTAACTTTTTTTTCATTGAATATAAAAAATGTTTTAGAATGTACAAGTCAAGCTCTTTCAAAGGGTAGCATTTGACTTGACCAAGTGCCTGAAAATGAAATGTTGCCCCCCTTATTTCCAAAATAACGTGAGTTTAAGAGGTGGCGTAAAGCCAGGAAATTAGAAGGAAACAAAAAATGGCGTGCCGCGCGAAACTTGCGACGAAAGATACGGCCGTCGCGCGGGTTAAATCCTTGTAACTCAATTAATCTGTTATAATTTTGCTCACCAGATTCCTTGGCTATATTACTGGGTATATTTTACTGCTATACTACATACGCAGGGTGTAAATATATATTAGACATGTTTTCATGTTTTTTTCTATCGGTCCATCTTGAAACTTGGCTTTAGTTGATGGAGTTAAATATATACAATACATTTTTGCGTTAGCCCCCTCTTAAACGTACCTAAGTGGTCTCTATTTGTGTAAGGAACTAGATATATCAGCTGGGTGCTGGTTTATTGACCAATCGAGTCTTTCATTGAGACCATTAGGCCGCGGACTGGACGAAAGCACCGCGACCCGCGCCGGCTGCGTCCAGTCCGTGGCCTTAGATGAAACCACACACAAAACGAAATGAGAATTTAGATAGCTCCATCAAGGAATTAAGATTTTATAAAGCTAAGATTCAACACTTTATTAAGGAAAACTTTACATCTTTCATTACAGACAAAAACAATAGCTGACGCACGTCGATACGTGTTTCACAAAAACGAATAAACAGTACAACTATATTTTGTTTCTATTATCTAAGTTTAGACATTTTTACTATCTATTGAGGAAAGAAAACACGAAGTTAGAAAGAGTTTAGCAGAGTTATCGCGTGAATCTTGAGCAACTGCCACCGAGGAAAGATAAATGCTTCTGCACTTTAATGGTTTATTCCTGACCAAGACTGAGGATCTATTTCACAATTGCCAAGTAAAGTCCTAATAAGCTACTTGCCACTTATCTGACGAATAAAGTCAACGTTGGCGTTTCGCAATCTTCAAATAAGCTTAACTGGTAAATAAAGTGCTAAGTTTAGTAGGAAATTTTATCTGAAAGTTAATTTATTTTTCAATTGGCTGTCGAGGTAGTTTGGCGCTCGATCGCAGCAAGAACGCCAATAGTCCGAGACTGAAATGATGCCTTTCACTCGACTTTAAACACTACTTTTCATTTCGAATATGAGGAAAGTAAAAGGCATGTGTATTAAAAATACATGACTAAGTACAAACTCGTTTAGTATTTCTTGAGGGTACTTTCAATTAACAATTTAGGTAAAAGTATCGCGACTTATGGAATGGTGAGTAAAATATTAGAATGGAAATTGTACAACAAATCCATTTAATATCTAATTTTAATTACTTATCGTAACAAACAAAAAAACGTACTGGGAAAGTAATATGCTCTAGTGCAGAAATGTATCATTTTCTGCTCACTTTAGAACAACAACGACCCACTTTCAGAGCATGAGAAATGAAAAATAAATTTCCTCGCCACGAAATCTACTCTTATATAATCTCGCGTTGAATTTTTATGTACCTTTAATTTATCCATCAAATTTCTGGCCAGGTAATTACACGCCAATGACATCCAATGATGTTATCCAGAGGGAATCGTATGATACGGTTATCACTCGAGTATATCTGAATTACATTACAACCAAGTGACAACATCAATATGCTTACCATCTCAAGATTCCGCCCAATCTATATTCCATCTGATGTGGAAGATGATTGATATCCTACTCGTAAACTAGAGGAACATACATTTTGAGACCAGTGATTTATTACACAAAAAAATGTCATTAAAAATTAATACCATCCCAATTTCATAAAACTGCGCTTTAGTAAAATAAATTAAGGATAAAAAATATCGTTTTAGTCTCGCTCCTTAGTGAACATCTTGGCTCTTCAAAGGTTTTCTATTAAACGAATTTACTAATGTAAATTAATCTGGGTTTATCTTTAAGTAGGAACCTCTCCTGAAATAGATGGATGTTTGTTTTGAATAAATATTTAAGATTCATGCATATTGGATTGTCAAGTAGCGTTGGCTAGACTAGCGGAAAGGTGTGTGCCTTCCAAACTTGAAACCGTTTAAACGGCTCGTATTATCAACGAGTTTTCGGAAGTTATGTGATTTTTTTTTTCTTATACATATACAAAAAGCTAAAGTAATAATACGTAGTAAAGCTCAATCTCTAATGACATCATTTAATATTGCAAATGCACTAAAACATATTGGGCGGCAACAATCGGGAACCTCAAATCCAAGAGGCAGAGAGATTCATAATTAAGATGTATATTTGTTAAAAGCCAGCCCTTAAACATATTATAGTATTTTATGCAACCGTTGTATAAGAAGGGTCAAAAAAGGCGAGTGGCGTGAGTTACAATGTTAGCCGGAGTCGAAGGCGTAGGCGAACATTGTAAAGGAATACGCCACGAGCATTTTTGACCCCCTTACACAACATTGCATACAATACTTTTCCTACGAGTCAACAAAAATAAATCTTAATTTAAGTAAACAAAACAAACGTATATAGAACTCGTATTCCGCTGGAACTGGTGTATACTATCCGCAAACCAAACTGAGGACCGAGGTTATGTCACTATCTCTCTGTCTCTCACTCTTGCCATGACCACGGTCGTCAGTTTGGTTTGAGAACAGTGTAGTGATTAGGTATGTTTTATTATTATACAGTACGTATGGTAACTAACTCTCCCGCACGCGTTCGGGAATGAGCACTTTCCGTGCATATGTCGAAACTTTATAGAGTCATATGTACTGTACAATGTTGTACGATACACGTGCGAATATGTAATTCGCAACTCGTGTAGATTTAAAACACTCCCATCGGTCGCGTTTTAATTTATCACCACTCGTTGCAAAATTTCTATTTTCTGCACTTGTATCGTAAATAACTATTACTCACTTATTTAGTTATAGTTTTGACAACCCTATGCAAGTGTGAAGATATCTTTTGTTTAAGAAGCATCTTCTTCTTTATTTACCATGCCCTAACGGACGTCGGCGACCACCTTTGCCATCTCTCTTCTGCTCTTGGCCATTCTTGCCAGTATGTTGTTTTTATTTTTTATTTTCTTTGTTTGATATTTAGAATTTTTTCTGGAAACATTCTAGACTAGTATTTTTTATACAATTGTTTTTTTTTTGTATAACGATATTTTGTGAAATTCTTAGTATTCAATTTGATCTCTGAATTATATTCATTAGTATTATATATGGAATAATATTTACATCAATAAATTGCTCTGATAATTAGCTTAAGATAATTATGTGTAATACTATATTACTATTCATAAGTGTTTGTTGCTAGGCCTACATGAATAAAGTATATTTGAACTGAACTGAACTGAACATATATTTAAGTTAAATCTCAGTTAATTAATTTGAATTATAACCCAAAATTAATTTACCTTGCCTTATCAATAAAATCTGAAAATAGCCGAGAACGTTCCCCCTGAAAATCAACTGAAAACCGAGTTCTGTTAATGGTACTCAAGCAAATAAAGCAGCAGTTAATTTAAATATTTTATAAGGTTTAATTTGTTTAATTAGATCAAAGCAATTAAAGAAGATTGATGCCTAAGCGGAGAGGTGTACTCATAACATAATATCGGGCTTATCGGAAACTAAAACAGTCATGTTTCAAGTTTGAGCACGTCTGCAGCCCGAGCGGACTCTAAATGCCTTCTTAACGCGCGCTGTGTGGCTTGGCTACGTTGTCACACTAGGGTGTCGTATAATGTTTGCAGGTACGATAAGAAGACGTGCCGCAGCAACGCTGAGTCTGAATGACAAATGAAATGAAATGGAATTTTAATTGAGTAGAATAGAAAGAAATAGAAAGCTGCATAATTATCATGCCCGCTATATGTGGACACTATAATATGTATATTAAAGGTAAAAGCGATGCTTAACAACGACCCCACACCCTAGAACCTAAATGGTCGCGTACTGTGCGGTTCAAGAGGATCAAGAGGAATTTCCTCCCACGGACGCTCCGGCTGCGGCTGTGGAATGAGCTCCCTTCCGAGGGTCTACAGTGCCTACATGGGGTTCTTCTAAAAAGGAGTGTACAGGTTTTATGCGGTCGGCAACGCGCATGTAACACCTCTGGAGTTGCAGGCATCCATAGGCTGCGGTGACTGCTTACCATCAGGCGGGCCGTATGCTTGTTTGACACCGTCTTGGTATGAAATTAAAAAAAAAAGAATACGCTAAATAATATTATCCATATCGTAAATTAAATATTGACTTGAATTTTCTTGGAGATTTTATAAAAATAATTGGAATTATTAAAGAGGTACTTATAGAGTTTGTGATGGATCAGCTGAAGTGGAGCCAACTTGAAATGCAGTGGGGGCACGATCGCGAGTGAATAGGATGGGCTGCTCCGAAATCGCGTCCCGACCGGAAAAATGCTCGTTTCCGATCTGAAAAGCTCCAATAGAAAACTCCTGTCAAAAAGTTCTTGTCTGTTATTCATGGAGGTCATCCAATTATTTCGAATGTGTCTAAGCCGTATGTTATTTGATGCTCCCTTATAGTATTGTTTGTATGTTGTTAGTGAAAAACTCGATAATTTATTACGTTCGTAGGTACGTTCGTATTTAACGTTGTTATTTATTTATTATAGTTTCCATACCATCCTCGTACAAGTACAAAGAAAAGAAATATACTGCAGATTACTGAGCGTGGAGACAAACAAAAATTGAGCTAGATATTAATAATAAGTACATGGAAATCATACCAAAAAAGAGGTATTGACTTACATCAAATGAGATAGTAATAGTAATGACAAATCCCAGTTTTCCATCTCGAAAGCCCTTCGGAACATTGTATGTATAATATACAGTACAGCGAGGGAAATTGTTATAACTCGTATCTCTTGTGTATCTTTGATGAATCAGGCTGGTCCTCTGAATCCACAGCACTCCTTTTGGGGGCAGCGTGTGTGGTAGCACTTTTTCGTCAACCTGATCAGGCCGGTAGTGTGTGTAGTAATAAAACAAGTTCAAAATTGTATAGTTGTCTTTTTCTAAAGTGAACATAAAACATCCTCAATAGTTTGAACAAAACTACGTATTTACTTAGTTGTATAGGGTCAAGACGTTTTTAATGTAACGAGTATATAGAGCATGATCCCAGAAGCGCCAGACCTTACTTATTTTCTCATGAATAAAATGTATGGGATAATGTAGTGTTAGTATGTATTTTCAATGTATAATGGGCCGACGGCCATTTGTCCGGTACAATGTGCTAAATTTCTTAAATTCTCATGGCTGATTTTTATGTATGTTTTAGAAAATATTGTTAAAAATTGATAATCAGCATTGCCAGACCAGTTCCACCGGCGGTAACTTTTACCAGACGGTTAAAGCTGTAGACAAAATATTATAACTTTACTACATTCTCACTCTTGATTTTTATAAATGATGCTCAGGGAACTATTCAGCTCAAACAAATCGGGAAGTGAGTCAAATTTAGCATCCAAGATTTGACCCACACCAACAAACCAACATACTATCAGGGCAAGTTAGATAAAGGCTTGGTAAAAAAAACTACGACAGCGTTCAATGACACCTAAATGTCAAAATAAAAATTATAATCATAAAATGTTAAATCAATTAAATTTTTTGTTTATTAATACAGGTAATACGCTAGTACATTTATAATTTGATTTTTTTCTGATTAAATGTACCTAAATATATCTTTATTTGAAAAAGTGATTAAGTTTGAAAACAAAAACTAACCTTTTTCGAACATATTGCCTAGACCATATTGTGGAAAAGAACATAATATATTGTTAAACATTTAAAAAAAATACAAAAGTTGTAATATATTCATAAGATGGCTGCTAAGCAGTTTGTCGTATGATCCTAGACTTTAGCGCCACCACTCATAAATAAAGTTGATGTAGATAACTATCACTGTCAGTCATTCTGTCAGATAACTATCACTGTCAGATTGAAATGCTGGAGTATGAAATATACGAATGTGGACAGAAAGCGTCTAAAAAAATATATTTTAATAGTCTATATTGTGTCCCACTGCTGGGCAAAGGCCTCCCCTGTCTTCCGCCACTCGTCACGGCTATGTGCATGTTCCCGCCACTCGCCACAAAATGGGTTTAGGTCGTCTCGCCATCTCGTTTTTGACCTGCCTCTACCTCAGGTAGGTGGTACCTATTCGGTCGCTATTTTGGCCCATCTGTCTGAATGCATCCGACAGGTGTGTCCGTGATGTGCGTGTGTGTGTGAAACGCAGCTCTGTGTTCCTTATCCGATCGGTTTTGCCGACTCCGAGTATGCTGCGCTCTATAGTTCGCTGAAAAATCTTGAGTTGGTACTTTGGACTTCTGTTGATGACCAGGTTTGGGTGCCGTAGGAAGGTTGCCCTTCATTAACGCTTTCATGGAGCAGAAGCTCTTCCAGGCGTTTTCGATTCGTCGATCGATTTCCTTGGTCTGCCTGCTATCGAAGGATTGCTATCTGGCCCAGATCACCTATAGTAATTAAATATTCGAATATTATAATAATTCCAAATAATAAAATAAAATTGCATACCGTTTTATTAGGCAGGCGTCCGGTTTTTTATCCCATAGTGCAGTATTTAGTTTAATTCAGATTCCATCAACTCTCAATAGTCCTTACACTTACACCCTGACGGGTGCTGCCTCTACGTAGTCTACGTGCGTCCCATGATACGGTCAACGGCAGCATTCACTCGGTATACCCCTTACTTCTCATTTAAATGTCACAAAGCCCTCTACGTGTTAGCTCCGCACACGCCTCCCAAATGTCCGGAATACCATTGTTTCGTGATGGGTAAAGATTCCAAATAAATATTCATAATATAGTTTGTGTCTGCTAAACCTAATTACCTTCTTCACGTTAAACATGTACCAATACGTGTTTAACTTAAGTCAATCTCAGTATGTTTTTCTAGTTTTCTAAGATGCACATCACCACTGATCTACAGTATATATTATTATACATTTTAGTGGCAACAATGGATTTCTATCGATTCAATATTTAAAAAAAAATTAAAACTACTATGTGTATGAGTCTTGATGGGGTGTATTATGCTCTTATTTATTTAGGACACACAATTAATATTATATTATGGTGAGCTATTCAATGAAAACAAACTTCTAGGCAGGCTAGGCTATTGTTTTTAGAAATTTACTCAAGTAGGTACGGTACGATGCAGGCTGGAGTTTCAAAAGAATGTTGAATTTTAATGAGAAATTTAAATATATATATATCAAGGTTTTTAAAGTTCGAAATTCGAACTCAGCGTCAAAAGATATTTCTCCATTTGGACTGCTCCATACATAGGCGAAATAAAATATGCTGGTCCATTTCTAACAATACTAACCTAATTACTAAGTTAGGGAATATTTTGGTACTGACAAGCAGACTATACGTTACAACGAAAACACTAGCTGTATTAACAAACTTCGCTACTATTAATAGCAATACTCGCGAGGAGCTTCTCAAACAAACTCGAGCCGAGTTCATGACAAAACGCAATATCTACGTGCAAAGTCGAATGGAAAGCGTACCCAATCTAAATGTCCTTGCTGCATGCACACCTAAACCAAAGAAAAACGGCTTCGATGATAAACAAGCATTTTGCGTACATCACCGCAGTAGAAAAAAATAAGCGTTGTTCAGGTTGTATACAACAAACAAACCTACTGCATACTAAAAGTAAACTAATGTCCAAAACAAAATGGAAGGCCTACACATATACTTATGAACTGCTGTAAAAAGTAATGAAATAAACGTATTTGTATTTGTAAGGCCTACAGCTTATGGCGAGCTGAATGGCAAGTGACGTCCCTTGGGTCCCATATCCCCGAGAGTCGGTCAGGCCCCTCTCTCCGGCTTGCCTTCATTGGCCGGCTGGAGTGAACACTGAGCAGGGGCCGCAGGACTCTCACCTCTGGCTTGCCTTTACCGGCCGTCCAGATCTATATACTCGCAGGGTGGAAATGAAATATGCATAAGACGCGAGTTGGCACAGTGGCTGCGAACAGCCACTGGGTAGAAAGCGGCGCACACCTCTCCATACCCTGAGCCGCTCACGCAATGTTGTCCCCTTGTCGCTCTGTGCGAGCGGCTGTTTTGGGGACCCATATTGTGAGTTGGCGAGTCACCATTGTTTCCTGTCCATTTTTTCGTGTTTTTAACATATGATCAGAGCAGGTGCCATAGTCTCCTCCATAGTCTCGGTTACCAGTCCACTAGCTAATGAACCCAATAGCCTGGTTTCTCTTTGTACCTTTTTCTTACAATAGTAATAACCAGATCGGAAACCGGATTGAAAAAATTAAGAAGAGAGTTTCTATTTAAAAACGAAGTAAGCTGGAAGTGCACTAGGCGCTCAAGAACTTTAGAAAGAAAAGGCAAGATAGAGATAGGTCTGTAATCAGAGAAGGAAGACGGATTCGATTTTTTTGGAATAGGAATTACGACGGCATCTTTCCAAGTATTTGGGAAAGAAGAGAGTTTTGGACCCGGGTATGTCCTTAAGCTACGTCCAAAAGAGAGGTATGGGCAATGTGAATGTCATCTCGCCTTGTGTGGTAGGGCACAGCACAGCAGATGTCATTCCAGATCTAGAGCAGAGCCCAACTGGGGAAGTACCTCCACCTTACAGAAAACCGCAGCCAAATAACACTTGACCCTACTCATAGTGTTGTGTTCCTGCCGGTGAGTAAGGTTGCCAGAGCTCAACGAGACTGCTTACCATCAGGCAGGCCGTATGCTTGTTTGCCACCGACGTAGTATAAAAAAAAAAAAAAAGAAGAGGAAGAAATGGTAGCGTTAAAGATGCTAGTAATTATAGGGACAAGAAGGCCTAGAAGCGGATCCACACAGTCGACACCAACGGCATTCGAGGTAATGTAACAGATATTCTTCTCAACATCGCTGGTAGTGAAGGGCGTAAAAGTAAAGGGAGAAAAAACAGGCGTTGGAGAAGAAGAAATACGAGGAAGGGTTACAGCCTTACGTGAATCGCTAAGAGAAGTGGAAGAGGAAAAATGCAGATTAAGTAGGTTAACGTCTTAGTCAATGGGAATACAAAACTGCTAGATTTACCAATACCATATGTCTAGAAATATCCAGATTTTGGCAGGTTCACCCCTTTCTACTGACTCATGAATGTGGTGCCTTTGGGCGTCACGGCACACCGTACTGCAGAGATTTCGTAAAGCATGGTATTTGGCTCTGTTCTTGTCCGTGGGTTTCAATTTTAACTTGCACTTAGCTAACTTCTTTTTCAGTATTAAAGCTCTAATCTCATCGGTTAGCCAGGGAGCTGGTAGATGCTTAATTTTGATTGGCCGAATTGGAGCATGGACATCGTAGAGCTCAATGAGAAGGGAATTAAAAACCGCCACTTTCTCATCAACAGTGCCAGCGTTATCGATAACGCTCCAATCAATTTTACAGGCATCTTTATGAAGCTTCACGACGACTTTCGGTTTGGCTTTTCGAGGACGAATTTTGGAAGAAAGGAAAAGTAGCTCGTGGTAAGCAAATGCATCAGCAGAGTGTTGACTGTATTTTGCAACGAGAGAGGGAGATGAAACAAGAGTGAGGTCAAGAAGTGAAGAGGTACAGTTGGGAACGAGGTGTCTGGCATTGGAAGGTAAAATGGTAAAATTCCATCCACGAGGAATTTCAAAGACCTTGAACGGGAATCGTTTTTCAAAAGGCAAGTATTAAAATCCACCATTATTACATGATGATCATAAGAAGTTATGAGATGTTCGAGTACCTTTTCGAAAGAAGAGAAATAGTCGATATGAAGAGATGGAGAGTAAAAAATTCCAAGGAGAATTTTTGTATGAGAAATATTTAATTCGATGAAAAGGTGTTCAGAGGTATTAAGACAAGAGATTGAAGCAGAAATTACTGAATAAGGAACATGTGACCGAAGTTAAATGGCCACACCACCACCACCGTTACCAATGCGATCATTTCGAATTAAAAAAAATCCCGGCAAAGAATAAGAAGCTGAAGACAGACAAGGTTTAAGCCATGATTCCGAGACAAGGATAGCATGTATTCCGGTTAGATCAAAAGTAGTTAAAAAGTCATTGTAATGAGCGGGAATACTTTGTGCTTTAATATGTATGATGTTAGAAACTGAAGCGTGTCAAAAACTTTAATATCACGACATTCACGACAATAATATTGATACTAACTTATTTCCCTCAAATGTACGCTATCAGTTCCGAACATTCTAATACCCAATAATTATAAGCTATTTAAGCCATGCGTAACGCTCTCGTGTAATTTGACACTGTGCCGAAACCATACAATGAATACAAATATCTCATAAGTAATTAATTTTTTGCCAAATTAAAAAGGGAGGACTGGAGGCGGTTCTCAATTCATCAACATGTTGTTCCTATATTATGTAATTGTGTATTATTGAACCGATCTCGCGACGGCTAGTTCGATTGAGTTTTTTATGTTTTGTCACCAGTGTCACACGGGCCAGAAATCTGACTATTCATCAATTATGTACACATGTAGTCAAGTTTAAAGGTATGCCGTACATTTTATTTATTAATTTATTATTAAAAATGATTACATGACATTACAGTGTTAACTAGTGCGTCACGAAACTTAAACAATAATAACAACAATAAAAAATAGCTAATAAATTACATTGGAACAGTTGAGCACCTAGCATCCATCCCCTCAGAGAATCTTAAACATTCACAATACACTGCCGTCCATTGCCACGCAAACAGGTCGCACTCGGGTGTAAATGCCAGTTTTAGTTATTTTCTCTTAAAAGATATCATTTATTCGTAATAATTATTTGTGATTTGACTCATGTCACTATGAAACACTCATTTATTATTTACAGTCTCGAGACCCATTTAGAATTGTCTGGAAATCCCAAGAGTGGACTCATCTCACAGCTGTGACAATCCCTCCCAATCACATTATTTCACCTGCAGAATGAAATAATCACATAGTCAGATTTTACAGAAAAAGGAGCTAACAAAGGAAGCAAATTTGAAGACACTATATTCTTACTTAGTTGCTGTTAAAAATAATTGTTTCATGAGCTCTTAGCTCAAGACAGCAAATCCGGATAAGTAGAGATCATTTATACCAACTTTATGACAGGAGGTCTTACACCACTGACGAACGGTTCTACCAGTACGTGAGGAACTATTCTAAGCTATTTAAAAAGGGGGCGAAAGCAACATACTTAAATGATAAAATTCTCACAAAATAAAGCAAAGGCAGTCTGGAAAATAATAATTACTGAAACTGGTCAACGAAATAAAGGTGAATCTGGAATTACCTTGAAGATTGGAGATAAAATAGTAAGTAAGGCAATAGGGCCTGCCAATGAATTTAACAACTTCTTTTCTAAAATCCCTAGAGAAGCGACTAAATGTCTGCCTTCCTCTTCCTCGGTAGCTGAATCCATTCTCCTTCAAAATGTACAAATAGATAATATCAGTAATTTTCATTTTCATCATGTTTCTCCTTTTGATATCTTGAGGTCTTTTAAACTGATTAAGATAAAGAAGACATAGGACTTATGGAGCGTGTCAGTCAAGGTAATGGAAATTATTCTGGATGCCGTGGCACCCACTCTAGCTTATATTTTTAATAAAATAAATAAAATAGCCTTTATTTACAGAACAAAGAACAGTTTGCACATTATCTCTCTATTATCTCCCATCTTTTGTATTCTTTGTTTGCTTGCCCTTCGGCAAAGACCTCCTCCAACCTTCTCCACTCTCTCCGATCTATTGGCATCATCGTCCCATCTCATTAGAGGTCTCTTCGCCCGTCTCTCTCCCTCTCTTGGGTACCATTGGGTGACTCGCTTGCTCCATTTGTCTGTGCCTTGGATGATATAGCCAGCCCACTTCCATTTAAGTCTTCTAATTTTTGCGGCAATATCTTGGACTTTCGTCCTATTCCTAATTAGGGTGTTTCGTAGCCGGTCAGTCTTCCGCAGTCCGCACACCTATTATGGAAAGAAGTTCCATTGCACGCTGGCAGAATGCTAGATGGAATGTAGTAGCTTTTGTCAGGTCCCAAGTTTGGCTACCATACATTAGGACAGGAAGAACACATGTGTTGAATAGTTTACCCTTTGTCTTAGAGTGGAGTTGCTTATCTTTGAAGACTTCTCTCAGGGACCAGTACCTTTTCCACCCATTCACTATTCTTCTCTCTAGTTCTTTCTCTATTGTTTCATCAGGCGATATAATCTGACCGAGGTAAATGTATTCTTCCACATATTCCACTACCATTTCTCCTATTTTAATTGTGTTCTTCTCGCCATTTGTCATCACCTTTGTTTTTTCCAAGTTCATTGATAGTCCTACTTCTCTACTGTTAGTTTCAATGTCGTTTATCATTTTGTTTAGGTCGTCTGAGTTTTTAGCAAGTAGAACAATGTCATCCGCAAACCTTAGATGTGTTAATTGGCGGCCACCTATGCCTATGTTAAGATAGAGGCGATCCCAGTTCAAGTTTCTGAATACCATCTCCAAGACAGCGGATAAGGGATGGGGATAAGGGATCCCTTGCCTTACTCCTTTTTCTATTCTGAAAGTCTCCCCATATCTTTCCAATTGTATGCGTGATGTGCTGTGCTGGTATATTTTGCTGATGACTCTGATGTATTTGTGTTCAATAGCTTGCCTCTTCAGTGCCATTCAGATTTTTTCGTGTATGAGGGAGTCAAAAGCCTTGCTGTAATCAATAAACAGACAAGGCGTTTGGCAGGCATCTCTTCCTAGTGTATTGTCATAGACCATTTTTTTTTTTTACTTTTGATGGATATAAATGACAAAAAAACTTTTAAAAAAGTATCACTATTTTTTCAAAAATGTGTTTTACTGCTAATCTATTATGACATATTCAAATATGGCTAACTGCTCAAAAAGAACCCCGTACCTACACGATGAAAATGCTAAATTTTCAGAGCCTTGGATAAAACCACTCAGGAAAAGCCTTCAAACTAAGCTTAGTTTGTAGTTATTTCCCGAGTGGTTTTTTCCTGAGTGGTTTCTAGTTTTTATTTTATGAATTTTTGGGGTAACTGATTTATATATTCCCGCTAAATTTCAGTTCTCTAGCACTAACGATCACGGAGAAAAGTCGCGGATGGACAAACAAGCAGACGGACATGGCGAAACTATAAAGGTTCTTAGTTGACTACGGAATACTAAAAATGCCGACAAAATAGTAAAAAACTAGAAGAATTTTTTTTTGGATGGCCCCCTGCACCAAAAGTGGCGATGATTTTGTTTTGGGTTCAACCCTATAGTGTGGGGTGTCGTTGGATAGATATTTCAAAACGAATACAGGTCTTCAATAACCATTTTTTGATAAACTTAATATTTTCAGGAATAATCGCTCTGAAAGAAAAAATAATATGTTTCTCCCTCTAATTCCCCTAACTTCTAAACCATGGATCTAAAATTCCCCTAACTTCTGAACCATGGATCTAAAAAATATGAAAAAAATCGTGAAATTAAAGCTTAGTAAAGACTTTCAAGGACAACTATAGCAAACCTGATCGGTCTTGCAAAAAAGTCTATGTTAACGGACGGGTAAGAACGGAACCTAGGTACACTGAGCATGATCTGACATTCTTTTGGCCGGTTTTATTTTATATTCGGTCAGCAAGTGACTAAGCTTGCTTATTCTAAACAAAAAAAATAGTCTATTTTTTTCTGTTTGGTCACTTCAACATCCTGTAGCTCGTAGCTCCTAAAGTATTTTGATCGTAGAGTAAAAATAAACATAACCAAATTTGTAGGGAAATTTATGGTAAAACTTTTATCCGAAGTAATTATAATGCTATTCGTAAGATATTCGAGATATGAGCATAAATCTGACAAAAGGTACCTTCACCCCCCCCCCCCCTCCCCCTACACCCACAGCACAACCCCCACCCTCGAGGACGTTTAGTATGTTTATCTGGAGACCACAGTAAAGGTGTAAGTATACCAATTTTCAAAACTACACGAATTATTTCCCCGGATTGCCCAGGGATTGGGCTTAATTTTCTTGAGCTACAGTGCAATCACCAATCAGTCACCGCAAGGCAGCTTGTATGTGGCCAGCTGTTGGGAGCAGCGACCCCACGTACCTGCGAAGTTCCTATCACCATTACAGAATTGTCTGTCTTGCCTAGCCGGCCGGCCAGTAGGCGACCTGCGACCCTACTGATGTATAGATGTGGAAACATAAGTGGCAAGTTGGCTACCTATATGTTTAAACTCTTAATAATTGTATTGTATATATATATATATATATATAGCGACGTCCAGCTCATATACCGGAGCGGCGTGCCAATCCGCATCCAATGTAGGATATTAATGAATCTTACTTGCGTTGAAAAACTCTTGCAAGACGGGTATAAAGACAGGTTTTAGCTTATGAAGCTAATTCGAACAGACACTGACATCAGAATGATATCTGAATGATAATGTCATTTAGTTAACGTGCGTCTCGCTCGCACCAATACATGTACGGACAAGTACAAGCGAAATGCACTGTAACTACATGATATCATTTAAAATAAACCGATCTCAGTGTACGTTCGAGTTGGCCTGTATGAAATATTTTCGTAAGTTTGCTCATCAGCTACCGGTTTCTTTTAGAAAGGTAATATTAAATTCTTATGCTCATACACGTGTTACTAATTTGTAAATGTTTGTGCGTTTAGCAGTTTTACCTTCATGTCTGAGATATATGATCAATTGATAAGTAATACACACATAAATTGATGTTTAGTAGTAGTATGCGATTCTGGCAAGGTAAAAATATTGACAAAATACCGCCTAATTGATAACTGTGACCGATCCGACCAAATTGGGCAAAATCCAAAATAGTTATTATGGTCAATTTAATTTTCACTTTTTCATACGTGCCTTCAGTTGTTATTTTTTAAACCAAGTACTCGAAATTTTAGTTATTGCCTACTATCTAATTTACTAACTTTAAGTCAGAACTATTATTTACCTTCTTACGTTTCGAACTATCGTTACGACAATAGTTAATTTAAAAGAAATCAAGTTAAATAAAACAAAATACTAATTGTAATAGCAGAAAACGACTCTTAATACGTTAGTGTGTAAATGCGATGCAACGGCAGCAATTAAGTTTCCTCTCGACTTATCGGATATTGAATCTTTAAACTGCTTTGAATTCGCCACGTTGCAGATTGCCGATATCCCTGATACGATCCAGTTAGCTGTAGTTATTGTTGACGGTTTACAAAGCCCATTCGCTAAAAGGCTAGTTATCCGTGTGCGATTTCAAAGCACGCTATTCAAGTACAAGAAAACATCTAAATAAGTTCATAACATAGTATATACAGGTATAACAGAAATCCATCATAATAAACATACTCGTAAAACTTTTTAAGCTACAAAATTAAAGTTTCTAAGAACAATAAGAAAGTATGCATAAAATCGCATACCTATAATCGCGCAAATCGGACAGTTTATTCCTCAGTTGTTCACGTCACTTGATTAGATTAGGCATTAAGTCGGCGCGGGGAGACGGGCGGCGGTGGCGGTAGCGTGCGGTCGCGACGGCGTAGCGCCCAGCACTGCCGCCCGAGCCCGGCCGCCCCTCGCCGTGCATCCCTTAACAACCGCGTGCTCCTTCCCTCTGCACCACGAGAACTTTTAGTCCTGCCGCATACAGATCCAATAACAACAATGAGAACAGTTCATCATTTATGCCAGGTAGTACACAACCACCACATCCCTGCATACAAACTATGCAGGGGTAGTACCTTTTCTCTGTAGGTGGTAGTGGTACTTATCAGATACTTAATTGCTACAGATATATATAAATAAATATATATTCTTACTATCAATGATAGTCAGAACATTATACATAAACCTACACCAGTTTTCATGTACTTATCATGTATGTATTTATGTAATTACACGGTGTATCACGAGGCACCCATGTGTGACGGCGGCACGGAGCAATACGCGATTCACGGCTGTCGTGAACGCTGCTCGCACTGTTAGTGCTCGAGAAAGGAGACCTAAGCTCTCCGAAACATGTCGCGCGAGTGACGAAAAATAGGTACGTGAGTGTAATCCGTAGAATTATTTAATGTTAGTATGTCTCACGACAGTTTAAATTCGCCTCTGTAGTTACTTTTATTGTTAGTTTCAGTTTTTTCAATACTTCTTTGTATACTGTGTGTAACCGGTTGGCTGGCGGCTTATATATATATATATATATATTTCATTCACTAAATAGCACAATATCTTGATACGCTTGGCAACTGCTTATTTAACACTTTTCAAAACTACCCCAAGAACTTCAACGTGTGTCATATAAATGCACGAAGTATTTCTGGCCACTTCAATGGTTTTCTAGTCTTTCTGTTACATGGCTTCTGTCTCTTCGTGGCTGATAGTCTGAAACATGGCTTAAGCCCAATCTCGCGTCCATTTCCTTCGGCCTCCCTGGCTATGTCTTGTTGCTACGTAACGATCGTATTGGCAGGAGGGATGGTGGTGTTGTCATATATCTCCAAGTAACGTTCCTTTTTAAATTATTGCTACATGCTCACCACAATTTTCTGGGTCTATGGAATATTTGGTTGCTGAGGTTAACATTGGTGGGACTAAGGTAGCTTTAGGAGTGGTATATTGCCCCCCTACCAGGGACTATTTTGCGGACCTCTAAACTTTACTGCCCTCTTTAAGCACTGAGTACGCCCATCAGTCAATCATGGGGGATTTTAATACGGACCTTATCAAGGACAATCTTAGAACTCGCAAATTGTATGCAACCGTAGAGTCAGTTGACTTAGCTGTTCTCGCACTTAGACCCACTCACCACAATTAAGATACGGTCAGATCACGATCACATCTGTGTTTACATTGTTAGATAACAATGTAAAAACAGATGTGCAACAAATGCAAAATGACGTGACCTTTTCCAAACATTATGTAAGTTTCGATTAGCGTTATATATATATATAATTATTATTACTTGACTAGACCCCTAGTGATTACAACGGCATTCGTTATTGGTTACAAATGAAGTATTAAACGACATATTTACGGCTACCACCAGTTTGACACTGACATATTTGCTAGCATCTGCGTAACTTACTTTCTATGCATCTCGCTCCTACACGCATATTAGAGAGAGAGATGTATAGAAAGTAAGTTATGCAAACGTTACCGACATAATGCTATGAACAATGAATTTAGCATGAATGAATTAGTTCATAAAGTGGTCATGCATGCGTTGGTCCTTACCCACAAAACTGCTGACTCTTCTGAGGCTAAGCACCGACTTATTAGCATAAAATGAATGAGATGACTCACTCCAAGGTGCACCAACTCGCTTATTCTAAGCTGCTCGTATCGCAGAAATGTTTCCGGAAAAAGTTAGCTGCGCTTCGCTCTCACATTTAACTTAATCTGTTTCTTGAAGTTGGCTAGAGCAGATTGCGTTTTTGCTTACGTCAGAGAATTGGTGACGCAAATCCTGCAATACGCTCGAAGTTTCTTGATTCAATCCCAGACAGGTTCAAACAGAAATTGCTTCTTAAGGGTTAATTTCACCAAACGAGCATTTTTATCTAGTTTTTATGAAATTTTGACATACTGATTTAATATAATAAACTGTAATGTGGTAATTCGTATAAAAATAAAATAAAGCCAATAATACTTAAGGCCCGGGATATTCATGAAATTAAAAAATATATATACAGGATGATTCAGGAGACGTGAGCAGGATCAAGCCTGCATATTCGGTAAATTATCAGCAACTGTTTCGTACAAGTATTTGTGAGATTAACGTTAATTTAATTTTTACTATTCAAAAAAAAGAGTTTTATTTTATTTACGATATTTATGGTCACCCTCTTTGTTTTATTCATAATAAGAGACAAATTGAGTGTCATCGGAGTGTGGTTACTTTTATAAAATCGTATCTCACTCAAGTGTGACATTTTATTTTCTTCATAATCAAAGTGCTGTCATAACGGTTCAAGAGGTTTTATCTTTCTTAATTAAGTGTTGTAGGGTGTCCATGATTGTAGATAATCAAATTTGTCCTTAAGAAAAAGTTAAATAACAGATAAAAAGCGTGATTGTTTTACTTAAATATGATGGTGAACGATTCATTAACATTTACTGATTGTGTAGGCTTAGTCCAGCTCACGTCTCACGAATCACCCTGTATATTTGAAAGTTAGATCCAGGCACGAGATTTTTTTCTGTCCATGGAAATTGGATTTTGCTGGCACGGAAATTGGTAGGTTTTCTAAGAATCATTCCTATTTAAACTATGTTCTAATTGTTAATCAACAGTAAAATAATAAAATTATAGGATTATTAAGGACCAGCTTCACATTTGAGAGCTATTACATGTTTTAAAGCATCATACAAATAAAAGCGATGATTCAAAAACTTAACTATTGAAGTTAAGGATAAGAATAAATGTTATTTTATTAGTTTGATTATTATTAATGATTGATAGCCGTCATTATTTAAAAAACATCGTCGTAGTTCATATTAACTTTATATACTTAATGGAATATCGTATGAACATTTGGACAGCCTTTATGTAGGTTTGTTTTAAAGTAGTCTAGATTACAAATATTTATGATTTTTTTTTTTTTTTTTTTTTTTTTTTTAATTTATTGAGAAACAAACAGTCTTAAAATAAACATATGAGCAACTTAGCTAATATAGTTGGTCAAACCAATTTGTCAGTAAATAAGAACAATAAAAACTATACTCATCCTTTTCTTTTGGATGCTAGTACTAGTGTAAGACAAAGATAGTATGACTCCCTCTGTCTATGTTTGAAATGAGATAGCCCTTTGACAAACTATAGCTATGAATTGATTTCGTTATAGACCTATAGTTTCCTAATTTTAAATTATTCGATGTACAATTGAAAAAATAATAATAGTGTAAACTTATAGCGTACATAACAAAAGCGTAAATTTATTTATATATATATATATATATATATATATAATATATTATGTGTAGAGAACTGAGAAAATACTTAAATCACAGGTACCTATTATCAGGTTGCTGCAACTTTTCACCGTTATTTTAGAAAAGAATATACTGCTCTTTTAAAGAGGCCTAATGAATTGCAAAACAAATCTGCGTCCATACATTTTTCATTGTACTGCCTACATGCGCGCCCAATATATGAATGCTGTGCGTATTTCGTTCTGCTGTTAGAAATGCTAAATAATGCCTTACTGCGACAACTACGTTCATTTCTACGGGGGACACGGAAACCAATTTTATGTAATAAATCGGGGGCATCTACAATATTATTAATAATTTTGAATAAAAATACTAAATCTGTACAGGACCGTCTAAGTGAAAGTGGCTGGATATTATGATGTGTAGCCGAGGAAGCGTAATTTACATAGTTACGACCCACTCGAAATTCCAGTGCTTTAATGAATTTTTTTGAATTTTTTCTGGAGTGTTTCAATTCGAGTCTTATGGACATTAAACAAAGGATTCCAAACCACAGAAGCAAATTCCAATCTGCTGCGAACGTAACTATTATAAAGAAGTTTATAAATGAGAGGTCTTCGAAATATTGTATATATTGTTTTGGTTTTTAATGAGTCTGAGTATTAGAATCGTAAGCTTTAACGATAGAATTTGTTAACATTCGTGGGTTTGCAGCGAACTAATAAAAAAGTGATATTTACTATGTATTTATTAAAATTCGTGTAATATTGCCCGGTTGTAATTGTTCCACGATATATGACCTAAATAACGCTGAAAGACATATAACATCCATAGTTATAGCGTTTAATTAATTAAATGAATGATGATATCAAATTCCCGTGCCTAGAAAACGAGGCCAGGAATTGGGTTTCGTTATAAAAAATCGTCTAAAATCTGATGAATATATTACAAAAATTCTATGCTATCCTCAATATTAAGACATAAACGGGCTATATCAAACTAATGTTCATTAAAATGCATTACTGTGGATGGCCACAGTTTTCCATGGGGAAAATAGATAAAATTTTCGCCCTACTCGATAGTTCTGTCGTAAATTTCTAGAAACTTCGGTGAATCTTCAAAATCGTACCTATATCTGTTAGAAGACACATGACAGAACAAGAAAAGGGAAGTGCAGTACAAGTCAAGGCTTCAGGTGTGATGGTGATTGTCAAAAAATTACTCTCGATCCTGGACAACATTTAAACATCGATCACGAGCTATTTGCCACAAAGAAGTTAATGTTTTATATGCTCAGTGATAGTAAATATCATCTAGTTTAAGTATTTATCATTCAATAAGTGATACTAATGTACAGCTTTTAGTAGGAATTTACATAATACTCAAAAACGGATTCCGGACCGGGTACGGGAGTAGTAATTTGAGCATTTAAATATTTTTAAATGTATCCTAAAAACAAATTTATCAGTGAATTTATGTTGACCTCTTATGAAAATAAATAAATGGCGTACCATTATACGATGCACCCCTCTGATTTTCATCTCGGACAAAACAAAAATCGCTTACAGAAAATGACCCCTAACGTTGATGATTGTTTCAAAGCAACTCCATTGAAATATCATGCGTTAGTTTGCATCTAGGGCTATGACAAACGGAGGCAAATAGTGCTAGGGCTTGTGTATTACAATTTATGTAAATTGTATTTTGAATGATTATTTTCATTTATTTGATATGGCACATTCCTATTTTATACTATTTATTTTAATTTGTAATTATGAATAATCTCACTGTTTGTTTTTTGTATACGAGTAGGTACTAAAATACAATATTGCATTGTAACCAACAATATTTTTATGGGCCCCAGGCCTGAAACCAACGAATATTTAATTTAATTTAATTTAATAGACGGAATTCAGCATTCCCGACAGCCAGAATAAAAACTGCAATTTTGTTACATGAAAAGGTTTTTGGCCGTTTTACACCTGGAAAGTAGGAGGACCGCCCGATGTTACGTATTTAGGTTTACATCGTGAAAAACAGGTTTTTGTACGTAGCATTAAATAATTAAGTTCGGGATTCGCAGCGCCGCGTGCGCTGCCGACGCTCCGCCCTACTAATGGCTCGCCTTTGAAACCTAATCCTTTACTCAGCTTAATTGTTTTAAAGCAGCTTCACAGTCCGAGTAGCCGAATTAATTTGAAAAGGGCGTCTAATATTATTTTCCCGGACGTATTTAGAATCAGATTCATTCAGACCTTGTTCATATTTAGCATAACCCTGATTTTTAATTTATGTATGATTGAAGTTTAACATATTTTGCTTTTATAGGATATAGGTACATTGGTCCGAATATAAAAGAGTTCCTGACAGTCATAGGTTATCATTTTGGTAGACATTAAAAAAATATAAATTATTTAATGCTCAGACAGAAGAGAAAATTATAAAAAATAATATTTTTGAAAAAAACTACTTCAATGATCCCGGAGACCGGTGAAAGAAAGATTATTATTTATTATCGATTTTGGATTTCATACAATGAAATTTTAAAAAACGCCAAAATATGTAGAAAAGGAGGTAAAATGTTTTTTTTGTCATTGCACCCACCTTGAAACATTTCAGATTTTCCCTATGGTTGACTGGTAAGATACTCGCAATAGGGTATTCGACTGCATTTAAAATAAATTATTTCACACCATGCATGAAATAAAGCACCAGATAATTATTAGAAAAACAGAGATAGCAGTTATTTTTAAATACAAGTTTTATTTAATAAATAGGATAGAAATATAAATAATTTGCTTAACAAACACAGTGAGAAGGACAAATCGCCAAACGTGAACTATACGTCGTTGAAGAGTTCCATTCTTATCAGCATCAGCAGTTCCACTTCATCAAATGTCACTTTTTTAAATGTAAATGCTTGGTTTGTTAAAGAAAATACAAAAATCACTAATGCCTTTAACATTTGAGGAGTTTCCTCGATCCCTCATAGATTCTACCATCAGATCTAGAGCTTGACAAAAATTTGTCTTGAAAAGCAAATTTACCTAACAAACATAACGAAGACGACAAATCGCCAAGCGGGAACTATGCGTCGTTGAAGAGTTCCATTCTGTTCAGCATCAGCAGTTCCACTTCATCAAATGGCACTTTTTTAAATGTAAATGCTTGATTTGTTGATGAATATACAAACAACACTATATGTATACCTTTTACATTTGAAAAGTTTCCTCTTTTCCTCATGGGTCCCATAAATAGAACTGAGTTTTGACAAAAATAAATTTCATTTTTCAATTTAAATTCAATCAAAAAAAATATTTCAAAAATCGGTTCAGAAATGACGGAGTTATGAATATACAACCGAATTGAGAACCTCCTCCTTTAGAAATCTTGAAGTCGGTTAACAAAAAACATAGGAAGGAGAAAGCACCACGAAATGGTCTCATCTCAGCATGATGCTGGCGACTTCCAGCGCTGATCTTCCTATGAGACCGTCCAGGTGCTGATCTCCCGAGACAGGAGACCATCCAGAGCTTATACTTCTAGTGAGATACTACGACTATTTTGCAACAGCTAAGGTAACCAAATTCATTATAAGGCCTATCTATCCCCTACGCTACTTTAGAAACAATCGTCCGACTTGTACCTACGTAAAATCATTTCATTTCATTTATTGCATAGTCATGAACATAATTACATAATATGATGTACATTTAAAATTAGTCAATTCAGGACAGACAGTTAGGGCAAACAATGTTGCTATATGTAACTTACTATCTAACACCTATTAAAACGTTTCATCATAATATATCTACCGTAATTAGTGTGTATAAAAATAGAATAAATATGAGATAAAAAAATCAACAACATTCGATACCTTGGAGGATTTAACAACTGGAGTCACCTTCAAGATCTTACCTCTCAGTCGAAAACATACTGAAGGTTAACTGGAAGAGATCCCATACAGGGATAAGTTCGCCTTTGTTGTATTTAATTTACTTTGTAACTGTGTTTTTCGTGTTTTTATTTCTATGTACAATAAAGTATATACATACATACATACATAAAACATTAGCCAATCGCCATATGTTGACGTTTATCTGACATGGATATTAAAATTTGTATGTTACGTATAATAGCCATACATTTGACGTGCTCCTCCCCCGCAAAAATCGGCAGTTGTACAAAGTATTGACTGTTTTGTTGACTGCTTTTGTACAGAAAATTACAGACAACAAGGCGCCTCCAGTTGTTCAATCCTCCAAGTTCCATACATTGACTTTTTAACAATCATTATGTATTATACAACAAAGAGCGCCAAAATATACGCAATATACACCGTGTTTTTTTTTTGATTTGCGTTAATTTCGAGGGTGCATTCCTGAGCTTAAATTAAGTAACTTTCTCAAAGATACCGATATTCTAACTAACTCCATTTCGGAGATAATCAATCATACATTTTTATATTATAAGGCCCTTACGAGCGTGTACACTTGCTTTAGGACCTGTTTACTTATTAGTTAGTGTTTAGTGCGAGTTCATACATTTGCTACTAAACGTACGTACTATCTCGGACGATCGATGTTAGAAATGACATTGATATGTCACAGTTTTCAATTGTTTGGTTGAGTTAAATGTAATGCCCGTGTTACAACAACGCTATATGCAACATTTAGTTACTTTTTATAAAAATAAAAAAAGTAAAAAAAAAACAAAAAATTTTTTTTTTTTGAAAATTAACTATGCCATTTAGTTTCCTTAAACGTACTTACCGAAACCCCGGAGTTAACGCAATTCAATAAAAACACGGTGTATATATTTATAACAACTATAATTCTATATATATGTAAATTGCTTTTACGGCTCTGCAAGGCCGTGTTTGTTGAACGGCCGTCCTGATGATAAGCGATCAATGTAGCCTGTGGATTCCTGCAACTGCACATGCGCGTTGCTGATCCTTTAAAAACCTGTCCTTTTGTCCTTTTGTGAACAACCCCATACGGTAGTCCCTCGAGAAAACCCATTCCTTTCTTTCGTTTTTAAGTGCGTCCTCCCGTTTCTACAGGTGATTAAATCTATTTTACCCAGTTCTCTAAGTTTGTTTTGAATGCGCCCCGGGAATAAACACGTCTGCCGAAGAAGAGTGCGTGACCGGCTTGGCGCGTAGACGGTACCTATGAGTATGACACCGGAACGGTAACTAGGCCGGCTAAAGGGGCCGTGACGCACGCATGCACACGGATCAACTCACGATCTAAATACAATTCTATTATTTGCGCTTATGTTACTTAATAATGGCATTAATTTCACTAAAGAAATTGTGATTAGTCGTACTGGCCCATCGCACATAAATAAATATACTCGTATTAGAGGTAAATAAAACAATCTGAGAAGTATTTTTTACCCAATTCGCAGGTTTGTTTGTAGTTGCATGTATTATAATTATACGTGTACCCTTTTTCATTAGGGCCACAGTATTGTAGATGTAAATGTATCTCCAGTAAAACTTATTCTTAATCATTATAATTCCGAAACAATACATCCAAGTACTTTCCTCTCCTCCCAATCTCCGTTCACCCAGGTTTTTTGTAGATTTCGCTTTTTTTTCGCATTCCCGCCAATAGACAAAGACCCGTCAACGATGGCAACTTCGGAGCTAATCAGCCAACCAAACAAACAATAATTTATTTGCAGAAAAAGGGTAAAGATTACATGTGTTAGTGTAAAAGAAATACGTTTCACCTTTTCCAACTGTTTTAAACAGTATGCAAATACAAAGGGTATTCATTAGAATTTAAAAATTGACATTTTAAATGATCTTTAAAAAAAAATCGCATTCCCGCCAATAGGCATAAAGACCCGCCAACGATGGCAACTTCGGAGCTAATCAGCCAACCAAACTGACATTTTAAATGATTTTTTAAATAAAAAAACATCTAAATTATACTGAAAGACAAACAACTTGTAAATAGAAAAAAGCGGCCAAGTGCGAGTCGGACTCGCCCATGAAGGGTTCCGTACCATTTATGACGTATTAAAAAAAACTACTTACTAGATCTCGTTCAAACCAATTTTCGGTGGAAGTTTGCATGGTAATGTATATTATATTTTTTTTTAGATTTTTCATTCTGTTATTTTAGAAGTTACAGGGGGGGGGGGACACATTTTTTCACTTTGGAAGTGTCTCTCGCGCAAACTGTTCAGTTTAGAAAAAAATGTTATTAGGAACATAAATATCATTTTTGAAGACCTATCCATAGATGGGTTTGCGAAAAAAAAAATATTTTTTATGACGTATTAAAAAAAAAACTACTTACTAGATCTCGTTCTACTACTACTTACTATTCATTCTTTTTATACAATAATTCTTATAGTAACGAAACGGCCAACCACATATTTTAACTAAGGTAGAGTTTGTGAAGTTAGGGCTTTAGAAGCTTGGCTCTATAAGAGATCTGAAAACTTTTTGTGTGCGTGCCTTATGGTCTCGCCTTGACAACATTTTACATGAAAATATTTTTGATGGGATTTCAGTTCTTTTTAGGGTTCCGTAGCCAAATGGCAAAAAACGGAACCCTTATAGATTCGTCATGTCCGTCTGTCTGTCCGATTCTGTCACAGCCACTTTTTTCCGAAACTATAAAAGCTATACTGTTCAAACTTGGTAAGTAGATGTATTCTATGAACCGCATTATGATGTTCACACAAAAATAGAAAAAAAACAATAAATTTTGGGGGTTCCCCATACTAAGAACTGAAACTCAAAAAATCTTTTTTCATCAAACTCATACGTGTGGGGTATCTATGGATAGGTCTTTAAAAATGATATTGAGGTTTCTAATATCATTTTTTTCTAAACTGAAAAGTTTGCGCGAGAGACACTTCCAAAGTGGTAAAAAGTGTGTCCCCCCCCCCGTAACTTCTAAAATAACAGAATGAAAAATCTAAAAAAAATATATGATATACATTGCCATGCAAACTTCCACCGAAAATTGGTTCGAACGAGATCTAGTAAGTAGTTTTTTTTTAATACGTCATAAAAATTTAAAAAAAAAAAAAATTTTCATCAAACCCATACGTGTGGGGTATCTATGGATAGGTCTTCAAAAATGATATTTAGGTTTCTAATATCATTTTTTTCTAAACTGAATAGTTTGCGCGAGAGACACTTCCAAAGTGAAAAAATGTGTGTCCCCCCCCCTGTAACTTCTAAAATAACAGAATGAAAAATCTAAAAAAAATATATGATATACATTGCCATGCAAACTTCCACCGAAAATTGGTTCGAACGAGATCTAGTAAGTAGTTTTTTTTTAATACGTCATAAAAATTAAAAAAAAAAAATTTTTCATCAAACCCATACGTGTGGGGTATCTATGGATAGGTCTTCAAAAATGATATTTAGGTTTATAATATCATTTTTTTCTAAACTGAATAGTTTGCGCGAGAGACACTTCCAAAGTGAAAAAATGTGTGTCCCCCCCCTGTAACTTCTAAAATAACAGAATGAAAAATCTAAAAAAAATATATGATATACATTACCATGCAAACTTCCACCGAAAATTGGTTTGAACGAGATCTAGTGAATAGTTTTTTTTTAATACGTCAATAAATAAAAAAAAAATTTTTTCATCAAACCCATACGTGTGGGGTATCTATGGATAGGTCTTCAAAAATGATATTTAGGTTTTTAACATCATTTTTTTCTAAACTGAATAGTTTGCGCGAGAGACAGTCCCAAAGTGGTAAAATGTGTGTCCAAAGTGGTAAAATGTTGAACAAGATCTAGCAAGTAGATTTTTTTTTAATACGTCTTAAATGGTACGGAACCCTTCATGCGCGAGTCCGACTCGCACTTGGCCGCTTTTTAAGTTGCTTATGACAATCTTCCATGCTCTAATTTAGAGGGTTGGGGGTGATTTACTATAAAAAAAAATCCTGAAATACGTATCTGATTCCCCATACAAACTTCAACCCCCTTACGTCCTTTTCCTCCCCCTTTTCCCCTTTACGGGATCATTTTGGAGCTGAAAACTATTCTTGTCCGTTCCCATAACAAAACCTATCTACATACCAAATTTCAACTAAATCAATTCAGCGGTTATTGATTTCCCATACAAATTTCCACTGCCCTTTTCACCCCTTAGCTCTTAGGGGCTAAAAATTTCAAGTGTTAGATTTTTTTTTGTTGTTTCTGTACTAATGCTATCCTACATACCAAATTTCAGCTTCCCAGGACTTCAGGAAGTACTCTAAGGGTTTTGATGATCATCAGTGGGGAGTGAGTGAGTCAGTGACGAAATCGGGGTTTTTTAGATTTGAATAAGATCTAAAGTATGAGAGCTATGCAATGGAAATACTTATTAATCCAGTATTAACGTTATATCCCGTGAATTTTGTTTATCGTATAATCCAAACCGAAGTTATGAGGGTTCAAAAAAACGACGAAGCGCTTCGAGAAAAGGTAAAGGCTTTGTTCGTCTTGGCTGGGGCATTACCGTGCCCCAGATGCCTATAGAATGGTTTTTAGGTTCATCCAAGGTATTTAAAAATATTAAAGGAATAATTAGTGTCGAGTAGCTGAAATACACAAATAACATTAGTAACAAGCGTCAGTTGCATCCAACGAGTGACGTCACTAGGCTTTGTCAAATTCGCGCCAAAAATTATGAGCGTTTCAACCGTTTCAACGTACAAAAGTTTTTCAAAATAATGTGAAGGTTATAATTTTTTTTTTTTTGTCGGTTGTCAACCGATATAAATAATGTTATGGGACTCCCTCTAGTCGCATAACAACTTTTGTCATATTTTTAATTGTCATAACACTTAATGCATAAAATTGCAAGTCAAAAAAAGAAGTGTAAGTGTTTCCGAACCTAGGGTCTATTTTAATGGCTTCTATGTATTTTCATTTTCAATTGTGTTTTTATATATTTTTTCTCTCTTTGTACGCATGTGTGTGTGCGTCAGTGTTAGCATTATTTTTTTTTGTATACTTTGTAATGACTTGTGAGTTCCTGTAATTGGCTTTCTGTATTAATCTTGTTGTCCTATTGTAAGTTTAATAGCTGGTGGTTCTCGTTAAAATAAATAAATAAATAAAAATCTTTTGTCAGAATGTTTCGTGAGCATAACTGGGTTTATGTCATAAATGAGTTATGTCATAATTTTTATAGTTGTGGCGCATCACAATACTGGCTGCCCACAACCCGTCCGTCAACGTGTCAACGTCATTCCGATACAACTATATTTTCCTTCAGCAATACGGAAGCCTAAATCTTGTTTTTAAATCTTGTTGTAATTAATCATTGTAAATATTCTCTCATACATATTCATCGAATTCCGCGTATCATTTACTATAGAAATACTGCTCGAAGCTTCTGTCACAGGAGCAAGTTGTGCGTCCATAATGGAATGAGCCAGTGATGTAGATTTTGCAAGACAAGACTTACTCGTACAGTTCTGAAATGCCTCTAACTGTTGATCTGTCCAAGTTAGTTGAGACGAACTTTTCAGTTTAGGTCCAGTAAGCATGTCGTGAAGAGGAGCTTGGTGTTCGGCAGCGTAAAGAACGAATCTTCTATAAAAGTTTAGCATCCCGAGAAACCTACGTAAGCCACCGACGGTCTTTGGAGGAGGAATCTCCTGCATAATCTAATTAAATCTAATTATACATTTTAATTGAAACCAGCGTTTAAAGACATAGTGTGCAGTAACAGCCCAAAAAGACCGGGGCCTGTGCTAGGGCTAGTTACAATATATGTGACCCAAGTTTGGGCAGCATTTCGGAGTCCAAATGGCATGAATGCCACCATACCATCACCACCACCTTACTATCTAGAAATACTGTAAAAGTTTATACTTAGTCATGTTTTTTTTAAACATGTGCACTTCACTTTTCTCGTATTCGAAATGAAAAGACTCTAGTTTAACTTAGGTGAAAAGCTTCATTTCAGCCTTCAGGACTATTAGAGCGCCAAACTACCTCGATTGAAATAAGTGCCTTCCATCCCTTGGTTAACAATCTACTAGTAGTAAAATCCTGCACAGGTAGCCGCGATTGCTGCTCTGCAATTCTTTTGGCCATTTTAATGCTTTTTATAGGTCCCTGTATTGTATATTGTTTGATATTTTAAACTGTCCCTACGCTAACGTCTGCTTTCTGAAATTTCGCGAACCAATAAGATGTTTTTAGATTTTAACTAACTTCTGGGCGGCAACTTTGTAAAATTTTCAGTTCTATGATACTATTACTATTCTATGATACTATGATATTTGCATTTGATTTAGAGTTTAGCAGTGAATACTTGCCTGTACACCATGATTGCACAGCTAACTTGCAATGTTTTACTTTAATTCGATGCATTAGGGAAAATATTTGACTGTTGGGAAAGAAATATGTAGCAATTGATGAATAAGAGCTTGTTGCGAGCTGTACGTCAATTGTTTTTAAATCAGCAGATTAAAAGAGGTGTATGAGTCTCCACTCAGTAAATAGGAGGGCTCAGGGCTTATTGGAGCTTAGTTGATTGTGAACTTTAAAAATTAAAACTTAGAATAAGTACATTTTATTTTAATTTTTTTTACTAAACTTGTTTTATTTTGTACCACCTATGCGAATTATAGATATTTGCTATTTTATGGGTAACGGTCCAAAAAAGTTTCGGTTTCGGTTTCGGCCGAAATCAGAACCAAATCCGAACCTTCGGTTTCGGTTTCGGCAAAAAACATGTTTCGGTCGGACACTAACAAAAATCTCCACTCCGTCAGATTTTTTGAGGACAAAAAACAAGACAAGGAAAATATTTTTTACCCGTTTATCGTTTGTGCGGAGTCGCAGTTCCAACCTAACCTAACCCATTTATGTCATGTAACTAATTAAGCCACACAAATAATTATGTGTTGTCACTTGTTAGAAAAAATAATATGCTTTAGAGTATTTAATAATTATGGCAATGTATATTAGAAGAAGTGTAAATATACCTTATGACCATTATACATTATGTATGCCGTTTATTAGGTATGACGATATCATGCCATTTATTACGTTATTAAAAATAACGATATATGAAACTATAATATATGAAAAGTAATTATAAAAATTGTAGTGCATCCATATTCCGCATTACCCGGGTCCAGACGCGGATAATTCTTTACTATCTATATCTAGTACGCAGTAGACGTGAGCGTAAATACATTGGTAGACCGGCGTTTATTTTAAGAAATCTTACTTACCTACAAATTTCGCCAACTCATTTAGCTCCAGAAGACAGCGCGTCCCACCGTAGTTACACCTCAGGGAAGTCTTGCAATTTAGCTCGGTACGAGTACTAACATGTAAATTATTAGTAAGATAAGAATCAACATTTTCTAGGAAATGCAAATGAAGTGCATGCTTACAGCGCCGAGGTAATTTAACGCAAATTGTCTAGTGCTAAAGACATAATTTAGAACTACTTGTTTATTCCAGTTGTGCTGATGGAAAATTAAAGATAAAGAAGGATTCATAGAATAGGTCACTTCATCCACGTATAGAATGCGTAATGGACATAGAGTTCTTCAAAAAGCGAGTGTTCAGGGTTCTCATAGATCGGCAACGTATAAAGCTTTTCTGCTGTTGCTTATGTTCATGGGCTACGATGACCACTTCCTATCGTTGTCGGTCGTTGGCTCGTCTGTCCCCTAACTGTTTATCACACTAAAAAAAACAACGGGTTGCACTCCGGGAGTGCTGGCAGAAGTGAAAACTTGAATATTAACGTTGTGCATTGTTGATATTTTGGAGAAATTGAGTAGCAGTTTTATAAAAAGAGATAATTCTCTATTATACCTACGTAAATAAATTTGAGTGTGGAAGATATTTTGAAATGCGAATTTTAGTGTTAATAATATAACATATACAGTGACGTGAGCAGGACTACAGACTACACAATCAGTAAATGTGAATGAATCGTTCACCATCATATTAAGTAAAACAATCACGCTTGTTTTCTGTTATTTAACTTTTTGGTAAGCAAAAATTTGAGTATGTAGATACTCAAATTCCCTATGATCATGGATACCCAACAACACAAAGATACAATACAACACAATTAACAAAGAGTAAACCTCGTTAACCGTTATGACAGCACTTTGATTATGAAGAAAATAAAATGTCACACTTGAATGAGATACGATTTTTCAAAAGTAACCAGGCTTCGATGACATTCAATTTGCACGTCACCATGATGTTATGTGTCCGTCTTACGAATTTTCAATCTGATGGTCACGTGACACCTGACGCGGGTTTAACATTTTTTCCCCATCACAAACAGTGCACAGGGCCGCTAAAGAAGTTTTCACTTCAAAAACATCTCTGCCCGTAATGATGACCAGGTCTAGCGGTAATAATGATGATGTGATGACGCTATTAGCGTGGACAGCTATTATTAACTTCACAGAACTCTCCATGATGCGCTAGTTAGTTGATGCTAAATACTATAATGTATATTGGAATAATTCCGAATCTCTTTCGAATGGCGGGTAGTGCCCAAAAAAAATTAGAAAGATTCCTACGAAATAAACCTAATCAGTTTCGTTTCGAATTGCCAATAGACCAACTATTGCTGCCCACGATGGAGTTTTATATGAAATTAATAGGAAGTCGGAATGTCACCGCCACTTATGTAAAATTACCTACTCTTTGTAGGTAGATCAATCAAGTAATTTTATATACTAGCGTTTGCGTCAAATACGATAGTTCTTTTTTGCAGTCTTGTTTATGATGTTGGCCCAATGAATAATCCAAGTTTGTGACCTCGAGCATCGAACGAAACTTTGTCAAAAATCGAGAAAACCACGAAAATTTCGTGTTTTTTTTAAACTGGGCAATTATATCCCTAAAGGACTAGTTTTTGATTGTACTTTCGCAAGGCTTCTTCTCTTTTAAAGTAGACTAAATTTGATACAGTACGAGACTAGAACTGTTTTTTTTTAAATTAGGGGATGGAAGATTGTCATAATCAACTTACAAAAAGAAGTGAAATTCCATCAAAATCATTTTCTTGTAAAATGTTGCCAAGACGAAACCTGGACGAAACCATATGGCTCGCATTGTCAAAAAGTTATCAGATCTCTTATAGTGACAAGCCCTAACTTCACAAACTCTACACCTTCAATCAAAGAAAGGTATGCCTGTGTTTTACACATACAAAGATGTTTAAAATGCTCGGTACGGTCGAACCCTGTCTGCAATCTGTTAAGCTTGCACCATTCATGTCGCAGGAGGCTGAACCCCTTCACTTTCACACCGGGTGAGATTAGGCTACTAACAGATCGGTCTGTCTTTGACTGCCAATCAGAAGTCCATTTTTCTTTAAGACTGAGTCCGGATTCTATTAGTGCCTTAGCCAGCTTACAAGGTGGGTGACGTGATTTAAGTCGATGATAACTGGGGTTAAGGAACTCTTGGCCCCCGGGGAGGTCCACTATAGTTGTTAGTTTTTGGGTTTCCCTTAAAAATGCCTCTTCCCTTTATGGTTGTAGATGTTATGATGTAGATGTGTCTTAAAATAAATTATATACGCATAGCGAATACAATGTCCGGATCAAATTAAATTTTACATTACGAGGCAGCAAGTTAATGCCAGGGATTAACCATGCTGCATAATGAAAAAGCTACGTAAATATAATGTTCACCCCAAACCTAGTTAGCTTTGAATTTTCACACTTGCTCAAAAAAGATCTTATTTCATGCACGTGTACCAAAGGACAATGCCATGTATTGTTCCCGCGGGAGTTATAGATTGTGCAAAAAAAGCTAATAGTAATAGCTTTTTATTTTTTATTGTGTTACTAGTTCTTACGAAAGTAGGTATAAATGAGTTTTACTTTTAAAATACTGACGTTTATAGTTTATTTTTATTGTTTAAAAAAATGATTAATTTAATAGCCGTCTAAAATATTTTTACAAAATTTTCAATCGTGGCTGAATGCCTTCGATGCCTAAGCTGTCAAAGAATTGTTCAAGTGTCCTGATGATTATCGTTATATTAAACCATTTTAATGAACCCATGCTTAATGAGGTTGTGTTAATGTATTATATAATTTATATGGCCATGTTTATTGATATCATAACCATTGCATCGTCACTGAAGTTATTTCGATATGATACATTTCAGCATACTTGGGAACCAGAAAGAGACACACACGCAGACACACTTTTTACAAGGGAGAAAAGTTGTTGTTTAACCCCAACTGCTAATGTTGGTTCATCAAGAGGATTCTAGATAATTGTGTAAAAAAAGTACAATCTACATTCAATAATTCTGTTTTTTTTTCTGAGAGGTGGTTTACCCAACAATTAACTTAATAACCAATTTTGTAAAAAAAAAACTGCAAGAGCCCATGGTTACAGAATTGTGACAAGATGAAACTCAATAGGATGTCAGAAAATGTTTCTGGCAGATACTTGCGGGGCTTTTTCGCCCCCTAAAGGGCGGAAGCCGCGATTAGCCTGCGTTTGAAGTCTTTATGACCAGTCGTTCTCAGAATAATGTGCCGCTCAAATTCAAGTTTCTTTACCAAATGTCTTGCCCTGTGATATTAAGGGCCAGTTAAACAATATACTTGTACCCTGCAGCCAGGATATTAGTATTTCGTTGATAAAACCTTTACAAAAAAATATAAAAAAGTCAAATTGCTGATTAGGACAATGCATAAGTTAGAAAATTTTAAGTTTTTCACCAAAACACTTGAAGCGATACGGAAAACTAGTTTAAATTACATAGGGTAAACGCGCTTTCACTAAAAACGAGATGTTAGGGTAGCATAGATATGTATTAAAAACCAAGCGCTGGTGACCTAGCAGCAAGAGCGTGCGACTTGCAATCCAGAGGTCGTGGGTTCAAATTCCAACCTCGGCCCGTACCAATGAGTTTTTCTGAACTTATGTACGAAATATCATTTGATATTTACCAGTCGCTTTTCGGTGAAGGAAAACATCGTGAGGATACCAGACTAATCCCAATAAGGCCTTAGCACACAGTTTACCCTCTGGGTTGGAAGGTCAGATGGCAAAACGGTTTCGTAAAAACTAGTGCCTACGCCAATTCTAGGGATTAGTTGCCAAGTGGTCCCAAGGCTCCCATGAGCCGTGGCAAAATACCGGAACAACGCGAGGAAGATGTATGTATAGATATTAAAAAGCAAATTAAAGCAAGAAATATTACTTTGCTAATCCGCGAGAAAATAACGTGTTAGTCAATCAGTGCTAACCCGTTATACTTACTTGCGTATTTTTACATGCAATTAATGTTCCCACCCTCCCACCGCAAAAATTATATATTTTCTCGCGGATTAGTAAAGTAATATTTCTTGCTTTAATTAACATGCATTTCCGCAATGTAACGCCTGATTCTATTAATTATTAAAAACCGGCCAAGAGCATGTCGGGCCACGCTCAGTGTAGGGTTCCGTAGTTACTCTTCCGTCACAATAAGCTAAACTGGAGCTTAAAGTATAGTAAATTGTTAACCAAGGGATGAAACGGTACCTTTCACCCGAGTTAAACAAATAGGCAAATTTGCATAATCAGTACCTAATTAAAGTAAGCCTTGTTACTATGAAGGGAAAACTTTTTGCGATAACTCAAAAACAGCTAAACTGATCATGTCCGCTATAGTTTTCATTTAATGTCTTTCTTAAGCTCTACTTCCACGATTTTTTTCATATTTTTTGGACCTATGGTTCAAAAGTTAGAGGGGGGGGACACATTTTTTTTTTCTTTCGGAGCGATTATCTCCGAATATATTCACTTTATCAAAAAATGTTTCTTGAAAACCCCTATCAGTTTTGAAAGACATTTCCAACGATACCCCACACTCTAGGGTTGAAGCGAAAAAAAAAATTCACCCCCACTTTACGTGTAGGGGAGGTACCCTAAAAAAAATTAAATTTTTAGATTTTATTGTACGACTTTGTCGGCTTTATTGATTTATATATCCATGCCAAATTTCAGCTTTCTAGCACTAACGACCACGGAGCAAAGCCTCGGACAGACAGACAGACAGACAGACGGACATGGCGAAACTATAAGGGTTCCGTTTTATGCCATTTGGCTACGGAACCCTAAAAAGCATCCAAAAATTATAACTACAATTTACTCGTAGTAATTATTCGTCCTTGATTTGGGATTTAACAATGTACAGGTTTTCAAAATGTAATACTTAGTAAATTTACAAATAATTTTATTCATAGAGGAAAGGTCGTGTTCCCGTTTTATGTGGATGAATTTTAATAGACGATGATGAGCTGGTGTAGGTATATGAAAATAATTGCGGTCGCAAAGACCTCGACGTGATGATATGCGCCTATTTACATAATTATTATCCTCCAAAATGGAATCAATTTATTGCAAAATACCCAAATGCAAGAATTTAAAATGGATTTATAAATTAAGCATGGGAAAAGTTATCGTGACATTTTGGAGTCTTTTTAGGGTTACGTACATCAATAGTAAAACTGAACCCCTAGAGTGATCCTGCACTCATGTGGCTGTCCGCCCGTCTGTTACAACCAATTAGCTCCAAAACTAGGTAATGGACTGATTGACTTGCAATTTGGTGCCTACACAGTATATGTAAGTCGGCGCACGGTGGGCTGAAAATTGGCTTTCATAGAAATAGAAACTCAATCTACCTATATTTCATTGCGCCTTCACAAGATAGCGTTAGTAGTATTCAATGTTTTGAACTTAATTCACTGTTCCTGGAGCTTTAAAATTATGAAATCCCGCTTTCCGTAACGCTTGTATTTTTACTAGACCGTAGCAAATGTATAAATATAGTTAATACAGCATAGTTCCTGTACCTAGAATTAGCGCCGACTGTAATATACTGTAATAAACGTCCTAGTGCTCGACATTCTAATGCGCAATAGATGACACCCTGCTGTCACCTTTATTGACAATGACTAAAGTTTAAAGTTAAATGACCACCACCACTACTAGACCCTTAGTCAAGGCGCAACCCTTCCTCGCGTGCTTGCCTTACGGATATCGGTGGCTACGTCGGGAAGTGTATGATGCGATATTTTAATTTCGCCGGTGACAGCACGCACCCACCCGACCCCGCTAAAGCCCGCACGTCCGACCTGTATTTGATATTTTTATAGCCCCTCCACATTATCATGAGATATTACGGACCGATTTAAATATGAATGGATATGCTGGCGATTGCATTTCTTCTACACACATAAAAGAAATACAGGTACAGATTCATTTTACAGTTCTATGATTACTTACACTTTGACCTCGGGGCTAATCTACGAATGCCACAAAGCTCTGTCAGAGGTATGCATCACCACCAGCGTAACTCTGCAGTGGATCTAGGGACACAGCAACTCGCGAGGGAACGATGGACCCGACATATTGGCGAGAGGAGGCTCGGAACTGAGGGTGGCAGGACCGTAGCCGATTATACCTCTGCCTTATGCCTGGCTCCGGAATATGCTGCGACACAACACCAAGGTAAAACACCAACAGTACTGGTCTAACCTAGGCACGTGCAGTCAGGCGAAGGAAGCCCTCCCGACAATCGAACCCGGTTTGTCGAGGAGGCTGAGACAGCTGAAGAGGCCACAGCTGCGGCTTTTGACTGGGGCCATAACCGGCCACGCCCTACTAAACAAACATCTATTAACCCTACGTGTTACAGATAGCCCCCTCTACAGAGCATGCATGGAGGCAGAGGAGACAGCCGCCCACGTCATTCTTGAATGCCCAGGGTCGGCAGAGTACCGGGCAAATACCTCGGTTCGCACGGTCTCTCCCAGAAGTCGTCGGCAACATCAAGGGTCTGCTAGACTTCTTGGTAGAGCTGGGTTAGCAAGAGTAGTGCCGACAACCCACCACGCAAAATAGGCGCGATAATATGACGTCGAGTTGCCGAAACCAAGTCCGCGAATACCTACAGTTCTGTGAAATTAAACAATACTTACCTACCTACCCTGAAGGATACCTTTTATGTCCTCCTGTGTAAAATTGGCACATTTCCAGTTGTTGGGCTACCATCATAATAACGAAACAGGCTATTAGAAATGGCCATAATGGCCACGAGTTATCCAAGTATGTGAAATTCTCATTTTCGTGTCTGGTATTAATTTCCAACATCAAGCGAGCGCGCAACTTACATCATTTACGCAAAACTTTGTTGAAGCTCACCGGAAATTCTTCCCTTTAAAGCTCTGTAAAATATTTGACATCCACATGATTATAATTATAATTTCTGAAGCTCACACATTCGATAAATTATAGTGGCAGGTTATTTCATCAGTAGAAATATACTTACCTTCCGACTGTTATAGAAATCCAGTTTCGTTATAAAAAAAGTTTCGAGCGCAATTATTGTGACATGGAGCCCTGATACGTCCATAGCGAAAATTCAAGAAAGATATAATGAAAACAAAATATGCACGAATTTGTTGTTTGTGTGTTACTAAATAATGTACCGTCCACATTGCCTTTTAAATATTTTATGGTCTTGACATTTTCGAAGCCCACCGGTCGGTAACGACGAAAAGGTCCCAAGTTGTAAAGCCGAAAAGGTTCGTACAGTCATTATGATTGTTAGACGCAAAAGGTCCACTTTATTGTCCTAATGTTCTGCCTTTACGTTATCATCATTTAAGGTTCGTCGAGCGCACCGGGCTTGCAACCACTGCTGCGGTATTTAAGTTTTAACGCCTACTAGACTTTAGCTTTAATTTGCAATAGGAATCATTTATCGGCTACTGTCTATGTGTTCTTTTCAAGGCTCAAGTAACCACGGAAATAAAATTAACAGAACTCGGAAACGATCTTGATAGTTCAAAGGCTTTATTAGGATTCAAATATAGAAAATAAAGTTATGACAAACAATAGTCGAAAACGCGCTATTCCTTTATAAGGTCAGTTTATCGGCTTGGTAAGCCCGGCTCAATCTTCCAGGGAGCTTCTGAGCGTGACGTCAATCAACGAGTTCATAATATGAAATAATGTTCAATGTGAAGGATTAGAGGTTTCTTAAACAAGCACAAAACTATTTTGTTACTGTGCTTTATTATTTGCTACTATCATAATAAAATATTAGACCTTTCTCAGTATTTTATTAGTAAATAAAGTTCTACTGCCAAATAAGTTGTTCATATGTACACTACCTAAATAAATAAGAGTAGTCTATTAGCATACATATTTGATGCAGGATTGCTTAATTAAATAGTTTTGCTGACTGTACATCAGAACATTTTAATAAACATCACAGTTGACAAATAATACCTTAACTTTGTTTTGAGTTTCATTGAAAATATTGCCGTCAACTTTTATTTTTTATTTTTTCAAAACATACATCACAACTATTTCGTGTAAAGTAAAACTTTTCAGCAAGCTTGCGTATGCAGCGAGTGGACAGCTATTTGTATAACTGGCATTTAACGTTATCATATAATTCCCCCGAGTCTGTAAATATGCCGCGATTAGCCGGGCCCGCGGCTATACGAACCTCACTATTCAAAGCATTTGCCGCACTCGAAATGTTCGCACATTCTACGGCCCGATTTGACCCGAGAACATGATAAAAGGTGACGCAGCTACATATCGCTACTTGTTTTCTGATAATTGGGATGATAAGGAAGTCTATTCAAATAATAATTCCTTGTTATCAATTTGTAATGGATGATATATGTAATGGAGGATAGACTCACGGTCGTCGCAGTTCCGATCTGTCGTCTATCAGAAATTGGAAGTATGGCCGTGACGTCACATCAGTCTAATGGCACTAAAGAGTGCGGTGTCGAAATTTCAGAAACAAAAACTAGCCAAAATTCAAAATTCTGTTTTCGGCGAAGTATGTGTAAGTTACTCTACGGCTTACAATATGTGCCAGTGCTGCACTCTGGCGAACAGAACATTGCAGTAATACCCCCTATTATCCCTAAAACACAAAGTATCATAACTAGTCGATTGGTCTGGTCAGTAGGTCTGCCTATGAAGCCGATGGTCCTGGGTATTATTATTATTATTCTCTTTATTCATTGAACATCTTAGATTAGGTTTTTTCTTAACCGACTTCAAGATTTCAAAAGGAGGAGGTTATCAATTCGGTTGTATGTTTTTTGAAGTAAAAACTTCTTTAGCGGCGTCACTTTTTGTGATGCGGAAATTTTTTTAAACTCGCGACAGGTCACGTGACCGACAGATTCGTCAGATTGAAAATTCGTAAGACGGACACGTGACCTGATCGAAAATCTGTTACAATGTCATTGAAGATTGTAATAGTTCTGAAGTGTTAAATTTTTAATGTAATATAAATTGTCATATTTGTGTACGATAGCGCAATAAACTGATACTGATAATTAAAGCAATTCGTGCAAAATTCCCTAACCATTCCAAAATATCAAAAATCCACAACGTTAATATTCAAGTTTTCACTTCTGCTGGCACTCCTGGAGTGCAACCCGTTTTTTTTTATGTTTGTTACTCCATAACTCCATCATTTCTGAACCGATTTTGAAAATTATTGTTTTGTTTGAATCTATATATATACAGATTGGTCCCGTTTTTATCAAACTATAAGTACTTTAATAGAAATTAATATTTATATTGGCGTGAGGACAATTGTTGAACGAAAGCGATGTATTTTTGCCAGGAACATTTATATTTTCTTCACTAGAAGAACTCATTTTTTTAACGTAGATACGTGTTTCATGTATTTTTAGTCAAACACAATTTACACTATCCAATTCAGTTTTCCGATCCCGTCTATTTTACTTTTTTTATTATTTTTAAGAAGCGTTTTTCTGTTATTTGCTTCAAACCGACTCTAAACTTAGAAACGTTTTAGCTAAAAAAAACACAAACAGCTACAAAAGTAAAAACGCCTTAAGCGTGAACTGAATGGTTTGAGGTTTCTTTTTTTAAACAAATAATTGGTCCTATAAATAACCTAATTTTATATTTTTAGGAAAAAGTTGCGCCAAAAAAATACCTTTTACCATCACCAATGACAGATGATGATAACAATGAAACAATGTAGTAGTGGTGGTTCAGGTGCTACAGCTATTGCCTACTTTCCAGCTTGGTTTTAGACCATTTATAGCCACATTTCCGAACTGTGGCGTGAAAATTATATTTCGTCAACTATAATCTAAGCTTTATAAAGCTAGTATATAAGCTAGATGCTGCCACTCCAAATTAACCGAAGTTGTTTCCATTGGAATACGAATCCGATTTCTACGAAACTTTTTCTGGCGCGCCCCAAGATTGAAGGACGTTATCGAAAATACAATGATTCCGTCATGTCTTTTGTGGTGACAAGTTGATGAAATATTTGCTCAATCGCGTGTATAGTTAGCGCCATTCGAACTTAAATACAACGTAGGTAATAAAAGCAAAATAAAATAAATACGAGTAGTAAAGTCTAACAATGTGCCGTATGGTATGGTATTCCAGTGGTATTTTAGCGACAGCATTTCCTCGAGTCCCCCTTGGAATTGGTACGAGTATATTTTAACCAATAGGATATAAAAGAGTGCGTGATATGCGAGCGATATCAAAATGAACTCAAATACCGACACATCAGGTTTGTAAGGTCGAATCCGCGTTATAGTTTCATTTATTTCTCTTCACTCAAACCACTGAACTGTAATAATATAACAGAACATTCGATATAAATTCAGCAATACATTTTAAGACAGCCTGTTAATTTTAAGAAAATATACACGCAATGTTAATGGGTTACTTTTTCATGGAAATGTCTACATATAAAAAGTGACCCGGTCGAGTCTTAATAGATACCTTTTGTATATAACTAAAAAAAAAATACCTTAGGGATATTCTTACACAAATTGACTAAGCTCCATGGTATGCCCAAGAAGGCTTGTGTTGTGGGCACTCGGATAACGATAATATACAAGCTACCTGTGTTCATCACACAAATACATGTCCTTATTCGAACCCAAAACCATCGGCTTCATAGGCAAATGTATGTAGTTTACTAAATCTACCTTTGACAAAATTATAGCTACACACTTTAGTGCGAATTTCCTTGAAATTGTGTTGGTTAGAATATTAATATTTTACTGTATTACTTACCTGGCCATTTTATTTTAAGTTGTACACTTTTTTTATGTTGTTTCTACTCAGAATCACGAGCTCTCTCGATCATAATATAAGAAAAAAGTGTCCGAAAATTTCCATACATTTTTCGTTTTTTTTTTCGTTCCGTGTTTTTTTTTCATTACGTATGGTAACCGAATGGAGATATTAATCTTGGAACCCTTTTTTTCTCCGTATCGAAAGAGGGCGTGCTTCTGAGTATAGTAACAATATAAAAAACCCAAATCTAAAAATAAACTGTAGTGTACAACTTTAAATAAAATGGCCCACCCACATACAGGATGGTCCATAAATCAGCCAAGATTTGAATCGGCCATTATATTTGTTTAACTAGGAATGAAAAAATGCAGGGTAATGTCAAAAGAAACAGTACCTAGCTTTTGAGGATTTAGTATCATGATCTCATTTTCCGAAGAACAATTAGCATTTTGTGCATGCATGTGAATATTACTTAAACCTTATTTCTTAGCCTAAGGCAAGAATACAATTTTATAATGTTTAAAATATACGTAAATACGCAAAAATTATCTGGCCCCACCTGCTCAATACAATTGGAAATGGTTTCAGAAATCATGAGACGAACGTTTAGACGCATAAATATTGCAATCCAATAAACCAAGAATGTCACGTGGCCCAGAAAACATGGAGAGAGTTCAAGGTCAACCTGTTTTCTCTTCGATAAAACGGTCTACTTTCTTAAATGGTACCCGGGAAGCGGTATGCAAAAGTATTGCCGATTTTTTCTGTCCTGCAATATATTGCTTAAAGTGCTCTAACCAAAGTACTAGCTAGAGGAAGGAGCAACTCGTCACCCCTTTCAACGAGGTTATTTCAGCAGTTTGGAAAAACGTCGCCGGAAACTTATTAACTAGCCACCTTACGATCCAGATTTATTTCTAAATTGTATTTTTTTTTATATATATACGGGCAAATGCAAGATATTATCCATCATGCTTTTCAATGAAAATGAAAAAAATGGTTATAATGAAAATTTTCAGGTTCAGGTTGCAGGAGGTAGGTATATAAAACGGGAATAAACATTTTAGATTGATTGCTTTTGAAAAGTAAAACCACATTTTGTCTACTTTTATTACAAATAAACCGTTGTATTTTTCCTGTTTGTATATGTTATTATTCAAAATAAGATTGAAAATGTTTACTTATTTATGGACCATCCTGTATTGTACTGTTCACAAAAACACATCATAGCTGTACTTTTACAACATTTGCCATCTTCAATTACCTATGTTGAGAAAATACCTAAAATTTGAAGAAAATAAAGATTTAAAACGTACTTATTAATTAACTATTTATACACCTACTTACATCAAAATTGCTTTTACAATTATTTATTTGGTGCCTATATTCAACTCAAAAACAGTGAATATGTCTGGAAATTACCGTACAGATTAAAAAGTTTTAATTGGTCTTGAGTGTGGATGTAACTCTCATAGTTATTTATTTTACAAGGGGGCAAAGTTGTTATTTAACCGCTCGTGCTAATATTGATACCCGAGCAAGCGAAAGGTTCCAAAATTGAACCACGAGCGTAGCGAGTGGTTCGAGAAGTGGAATCTTGAGCGTTGCGAGGGTTTCAAGGCACGAGGGTTAAACAAACTTTGCCTCCGAGTGAAACACAACAGACAAAAAAAAAACAAACCAAATCAAATCCAAATGAACGTAATTGAATATTTACCATCCAAAGTCATCATGTAAAAGTCAATTCTACCAGCTAACATAAGGAAACGACTCAAAACTTGCATCTGATTACTTTGCCCCACATGTGGATAAAATGCAACTTTCTCATTAGTTTTTGAACAATCAAGAGGGCCTTTACCAGTTGGTGTGGTGGAAAAAAATAATGTTCCAAACCGAGATCATTAGTTAAATACCGTTCTGAGTTGTTTATTTTAGAAACATACAAGAACGGTATTAGGTACCTGACAGTAAATTTTCCTAAATAGTTAATTCACTGATTGCTGGTTTTGTAAATGATCACCCCACAAAGTCAACAAATTTATCAATCACAAAATTGACAAGCATTAGCAAATTACTTCGCGCGACCAGATAATTACCTAGTTGTCAAAATTGAAGCGCTGTGGGCTGGAATTGAGAACAGGGAAGCTACGGCAGAAATTTAAAATCGTGTTACGTCTCTCTCGCTCTTATATATTCGAGTAATAGAGAGGCAAATAGAGGAGTGAACGAAATTCGCAGTTATAGTCCTGCTCGCTCGCAACATGGGCATCGGAGGCTATGTATTCCAACCGGACAGAGGAAAATAACTCTAAAACAACCAGTATAACTGTGGCTGTAATAATCGTAATTATCATCTTCCTGGCGTTGTCCCGATGTTTTGCTACGATTACTAAGGGATCGGCAAACTAATACCAAACATTGGTGCAGGCACTAGTTTTTACGAAAGACCATGTGACCTTCAACCCAAAGGAAAATTAGGCTTTAATACTTATGATTAGTCCAGTTTCCGCAGTTTTTTCCTTGGCCAAACCTCACATACGTTTCGTAAAACTCATTGTGAATTAAAGACAAAGATAGTTAATTAATTCTATGGCCGCTGGAGGAAAAATACGAAGAAGCCAGGGAATGGCACCAACAAGGCGGACTAATGATCCAGTCAAGATCGCAGGGATCTTGTTGGATAAGCACAGGCTGGTCCCAACCCAATATTTGTATGCCTGCAGGTTCTACTGGTTTGCTCGGTAAACACCCTTCTACAGGAACAGCGCCGCTGAGCGAAATTAGCATCGCAGTCGCCTCTATTCAACAACAGAATGAGTCATTAATCTTCCCCGATGTGATTGCGGGCCGAATTTCGCGTCATTCAATCGGTCCGAAATGCGCAATTAAACTTTTAACTATTTGATCTTTTAATCTAGCTCCGGATTCTATGTTATTACCTATTAATCAAAATTAGGTCCTAAACTACTACTCTACTTAAGCATATTAAAGCGAATTAATCTTTTTTGTGACCTTTTCATTTATGGTATGAATTAAGAACGCATATCCCCTAAATATAATGGCACTATCCCAAAACACCCTGAAAAGCAGGACATTTCCGTAACAGGAACCCTTGCAACAGAAACCCCAATACAAATTACTATGGAGAAATTTGGTCAGGCAGTAATTTGATAACTTTTCATTGGTTTTGTGTTTGCTTTGAGATATTTTTGTCAAATAATGTTTATACAACAGTATTATAAAGCAAGCAAGGCAAGGAATGGCATAGTTGATAAAAAAAAAAAAACATTCATTGTATGGGATAAACGCAGGAAAGTCGGCACGGGTTAATTACAGGGCTGAACTGAAATTTATTTTCAGTGTTTTGGGATAAAAGAAACCAATTTAGGTGGTATGCGTTATTGATTTCTGAAAATCGTACTAGTATCCGGACTAGTATCCGTAGGTACAAAGGAAACAAATACACAAAAAAAAGGAAAACGTAACGAAATGAACAGTTAAACAGTGGAGCGGATACATGCTATGTCAAATTATATATCAGTTTAGCTGTTTTTGAGTTAACGCAAAAAGTCTCCCCCTCATAGTAAAAAGACGTACATCCACAGTTAAACGTTATTACGGCATAAAATTGGTTGTTAAAGTTATTTGGCATTATTCATGTAAATAAACTGAATTTAAGATAAAAATTACTTATTTTACTCATTCTATTTTTATTAATTATTTAATTTCTCTAAAACAGTTTCATTGGCTGTATGCCGTTGAATATTGGCAGTTTTCGAAACGAGAATAAAAAATTAGAACGTAAGAGATACTTAATCCTGCTAATTTTATATTCATATTCGTTTATTGCACTCATGTACTGTGTTTGTGGTTAAAGAATTTTATTGATCTCAAAAGAAATATACATTTCACTTAATGAGATTACAAGTAAGTCCAAAGGAAAAAATCTATTACTTTAATTAGGTACTGATTATGCAAATTTGCCTATTTGAAATGAAAGTTACCATTTCATCCCGTGGTTAACAATCTACTATACTAATAGCTCCAGTTTAGCTTATTGTGACGGAAGGGTAACTACGGAACCCTACACTGAGCATGACCCGACATGCTCTTGGCCGGATTTTTTTTTTGTATTAAGTATATTTATTTCGTGTAATAAACATTTAACAAACACATGACGTTTTTTTTTGTTTATAATATTTGCTACAATTGCTACATAATAATAAAAATTGTCCCACCATAAAAGTGGATGCTTAACATATTACTAACTCTGATGTAAAAATGTGAGTACTGGGCTGAACATCCCTTACTGAATGCCTTTATGTAAAATACCATGCCAACATCCCTTACTGAATGCCTTTATGTAAAATTACGAGGCATGCACCGCCTTATGCATAAACATTGTACTTCCTCTGCCTTAGGAGGCTACAAGCGACGAGTGCTCTTTATAACTTGAGCATCCTCACGAGCTGTAGCTAGAGTACTTTGACCATTATGGCACACTAAGGCAACAAATCTTCTCCATAAGTAAAACTCAACTCAATTGTAACTATAAGTGTAAAATAATTCTTATTTACGTTGGCAATGATGCTTTCCTAGCGAAATGAATATTCCCCACAGAGAAGCTTGCACTGAACGTTCAATAAAGCCAAGCATTCTATATTGAAATTCGAGCGCGATCACTGGCTGAATAGAAGTTTCTGGACTGAACTGGAGCATAAACAGTGCGTACTTGAAAAGTGCATGAGCGAGAGTAGTCGTTGAGGGCGCTCCACGTAGACCACGAGCCAGGAACAGATTCCCATGACCAATCGCCTCCCGGCCGAAAACTCGTGTAGTGGTTAACGGCTAGGTATGATGAACCCTCGTGGACGTCAGCTGCCGCTCCGTTGGTGGGTTGAGGAATGGCAGCCACCGAAACACGTAAAACAAAAAAAAAATGTCATCGCCTCCCGTTTGATACTTTGTCAAATGATAGTTGAGATGCTATTGTTGATTAAAAAAATCGTCAGCCGGTTATATCGCGGTGGTTCGGGAACAACAGCTGGTCGCATGAACATGTAAAAAATAAGCGCTATACCTTTTTATGATAGGAATAACAAATCATGAAACTTTGCATGTAGCATTTCATCAGGCGTAAAGCCTGAAAGTAATCAACGGATTACGCATACTTTGCCGCACATAAAGTGGTACGGCGCATATTTTTTACATGTTCATTTTACAGCTGACGGTCTTTCCACCGCGATACAACCGGCTGACGGTTTTTTTTAATTTAAAACAGCTTATAAACTACCATCTGACAGAGTATCAGCCGGGAGGCGATGATTGATGAAATATGCTCCTGGCCCGCGGTCTAGCGGAGCCAGAGATCGTTACAGCTGCCGGCCCGCTATCCGTCGGATTATTTGGTTAGGCATACTCGTACAGCAGAAATAAAACTTATCTAGTGCCCACTTTATACTAAGAACGTAACGTACCATGTCACGCTCCAATGTAGCGTAGCAACAAAGTTTCTACGTTTCAGATCTGTTTAATTTCATTAACTATAGCCAGTTCAAGTTTACGACTAAATAAAAGCTTATAGTTTTAAGTTATGTCGCTTTTCGAACTTTTCACAGAAGAAATATTTCATATAAGAAATTTCCTTATTATGCTTCGGAAACTTTCAATCCCCGTACATCTTGACAAGCAAAGCAAAGTACAACCAAAAAAATCGACATTCGAAGTTTTATAATATCTTATCACTATAGTTACACATAAAGACGGGTGTTTTTTTAGGAAAACTTGAGTTTAAGCTAAGTGCTCATTATTTTTTGTATTTTATGCTCAAGATTTAGTAACTTTTTAGTACTTTGAAGGCCATTTTCTCCTAACAAGTTGAGTTTGGGCAGCTAAAAAAAAATACAAGTCCGTTATTTTAGACTACTCTATAACATATATCAAAATGAATCAAATCGGAGTCGGACAGTTGGGTACCCTTCCTTGTCAGTAAAAGAATTCCTGGATGAATGAATATGTCGAAACCATTAATTTGTTATATATAGGCTAAGCTATCTATTTGTATATTGTCATCGTTTATATGACATTTAAATCTCTATAATTCAATTTAATGAAAAGTTATTTAATTTAATTTGTGTTCAGTATAATTTATATAAGTAGTCTGATTAATTTACATTGCAATGTATTGATTTGCAGAGAAATTTATTATTGTTTTGCTTACTGTTACGTGTAAAAAAGTAGTTTTAGGTAATATGACGATGTACAATCAATACAAATAAAATCTATTCTATTCTATTCTACCTTACTTAGGAAACTCAGCAAGCTTTATTGCCTATACACGGTACTCGTCTGAAAAGCTCTCTATTAAAAATACCTAACTATATCACGATTGCAAAATAGTATTTTATACAATCGTGATATAATAGAGAGCTTTTCAGTCGAGTACCGTGTTTTGGCAACGAAGCTTGCTGAGTTGCCAAAGTGAGGTACGAGATTGAAAAGCTTGATTATATATCACTATTGTATACAATACTTTTTCTACGAGTCAATAATACCTTAAACTAATAAAATCATACAGGTAAACAAGCCAAAAGTATATAGCTATTTAAGATACGCGAGCAGCCGCGATACCTTCATACTCGTACGCGCCCCGGCCGCCGGGACCCGGCGGGGTGGTCAACGACACCTTCTCGTAACTCATGAGGCCCTGATACTAGCTCCTTGCTAAATTCAATTTTTAGATAGTTTTTCCTCGATTTTGGCCCCCGTAACCTATGGAGGCTAACAAGCAATGGTAAGCGGTTTTCGTACTCTATGGATATTGCTATATTAAGGGTGTCACATGTGCGTTTATGACTTATGAAGCTATTGTTTCTACTATACAACTAAAATAAATAATGAATTTGAGCTATCGTTTTGTTTCGTCCTCTTGACCGCGGCGACCTGTGATGGGTCCATTTCATTATAGTTGACTAAACCGTTTCGAAATGAATATTATAGTTGAGTTGGGAGCCCATACATGAAAAGTACCCAATTACAGTTTGGTATACGAAATCTTAATTCAACCATTACAGTCGATGAGCAGAAAAAAATACTATTGTATACCACTAATTAAAAGAATATCTATTGGGTATTTTATTGTACCTTACATTACAACCATGAAGATTAATTCAAAATTGAAACCAAAATCTGACTTCAGTAACGAATGCAACCAACAAATATGGATTAAAATGGCTTAATTACTGTCGTGATTCGTTTCGTGTAGGTGAGTCCAGCAGTGGCAGCATGGTTCCATTTTTATCACTTGTCACTGTGTCCGTCACTTTCACGCTTATATACTTGTTAGAACGTGACAGGCAGGCGATTTGCGAACGTGAAAGTAGCGGGCACTGTGACAAGTGATAAAAATGGAACCATGCTGCCACTGCTGGACTCACCTTCAAGGCTTTATCATTGGCGATAAAAGTAGTGTGAGATCAGTGCAAATTATTATTTCGTCAACTACTTATGCAATTTGAGAATAATAGATGGTAATAATTAGGCATCGGAGTTTTTATCGCATAGTAAGACTTAATAGCGAGCTATGGAGTCGACATTAGCAATAAAATTCAACTCATATTCATAGTCATACTCATTCACTTATTTAATTAGTGATTTTAATTTTATAAGGACATAAATATTACTAATAAAAAATAATGACCACTTTTATGTATTGATTAATATACATTCATATTATATTTACCTCTTTTAATATACATATTGTATTAATGAAATTTCGTAATATAATCAATACAAAAAATAGTAATTATTCTTATTTGTAATATTTATATATTCAAAGACAAAATTAAAGTTTAGTATATAACTCGTCAAAGTTCTAGTTCTTGGTTATAAAATTAAAATCACTTATTAAATAGATGAATGAGTATGAGTATGAATATGAGTCAAATGTTATTAATGATGTCGACTCCATAGCTCGCTATTAGTCTTACCATGCGATAAAAACTCCGATGCCTAGTAATAATAGAGCAGGTGTCAGCGTCACCGGTCGGGAAATGTAATACTGTGCAGTAATTAATTCAAGTTCTGGCGCACTGTAATTAAATAACCCCAACTAATGCCGGGTCATTTCTGGATATGCACAATCATATCCGGTTGCAATAACGGGGTTAAATTAGAATATAAGGTTTTTAAATACCGGGAATGAAAGAACAACCGCTAATGAAGTAGGTACATTCATAATTAATTGTAATAACGTAAATAGGTAACGAAATAAAAGCAAAGACTATTTTCGAAGAAAAACTCCAGCTCCAGCAGTAATAAACGGTGATAATACGTTAACACGATAATATTATACAAAGTTTTTGAGTCATATACAGGTTTTAAAAGATAAGTACCTAGTCATCCCTGTGGGAAACAGATAAAAGTTGCTGTGCATATACTCGTCAGTAATGATTTTAACCCGCAACTTCATAGAATGGACACTTTTTTTATCCATTAACTTAATAATCCAGTAACTTTATACATTAGCGTTTGAGCCAACAGCCACAGAACTACCGGATTTGACGCAAAAGAACCCCACTACAAAAGGCGACAAAGTTACTGGATTATATAATATGTCCACAAAAGAGAACTGTACCTAAATGCTGTACATAACCCGTTGTCCCGGCATTTTACCACGGCTCATGGGAGCCTGGGGTCCGCTTGGCAACGAATCTCCACAATTGACGTAGGCACTAGTTTTTACACAACTCGTTGACACAAATAAATATTTTTTATGCAATTTTATCGAGTACATATTACTTAACGTTGACCAAGGTTAGCAGGAAACAGATTTCTATGAACCGGCCGGAAGGAAGTAATTTTTTATTAGATCACCCCTGTCTTGTTTGTCTGAGTAGCGCTAACGTGATACTACGGGTATGCTTTTATGAAATTGCTATATCACGTCTTGAATATACTTAGCATTTAGTGTAATTAGTGTTTTTAGGGTTCCGTACCTCGTAAGGAAAAAACGGAATCCTTATAGGATAACTTTGTTGTCCGTCCGTCCGTCCGTTTGTCTGTCTGTCTGTCAAGACCCTTTTTATCAAGAACGCGTGGAGGTATCAAGTTGGAATTTATATCAAATACACAGATCGACTGTCCCTTGGAGCTGTGAAAAAATCAAACTTCTAAGCCAACGCAATCAAAAGATACAGCCGTTTATGCCGCAAATTTTCAACACTCGCAAGGGAATCAAAACCTACAGGGTACTTCCTGTGAACTCAGAATCTTTAAATTTGGTACGAAGCCACGTCTTATAGCACAAATAAAGGAAAAATTGCGAAAACCGTAAATTTTTAGTTACATCATATAATATAAATCATTTTAATAATTGATATGACGCGATTGTCGTGATGGGTGAACTTTTACTTATATACCTATAGGTTTGTACGGAACCCTTGCGGCCTTGGTGCGAGAGTCCGTCTCGCACTTGGCCGGTTTTTTTATTGTGGTTTCTTTATCATGTGTGGATAGGTCTCGTATAATAAGTTGCCAACTGATTTTTAATTCAAACTTCAAGGTAATTTCAATTGTATATTGCAGCGCTTAAAAGTTTTAAAAGAAAACTGTCAGACACACACTGAGAAAAAATGTAAATACGCTTTACTACTGTTTGAATAATACAGGGAGGTCCAAAAATAAGTCATCATTTGAATCGGCCGTTATAAATGTTTGAATGGGAATGGTAAAATGCACGGTAGGTATATCAAAAGAAAGAGTATTCGAAATTTAGTAGCATGATCTCATTTGCCAGGAAAACATTAGCATTTTGTGCACGCGAATATTACTTAAACCATGACTTTTTAGGCCAGTCAAGGATAAAATTTTGTAATGCTTAAAATATAAGCAAATACGCACAATGTATCTGGCCCCGCCTGCTCAAGAAATTGGAAATGGGTTTAGAAGTCCAGATAAGAACGTTTAAACGCTAAAATATTACAATATAGGGAACTAAGAACGTCAGTTAGCCCTGAAAACATGGAGCGATTTCAATATCAACCTACTTTCTCTACGATAAAACGGAGTACTTTCTTAAATGTTACCCGGGGAGCGGCATGTAAAGGTGTTGCAGTTTTTTTTCTGTCCTGCATTAGACACAATGCTTAAAGTGCTCTAACCAATCAACTTGGTATCAAGAGGAAGGAGCAACTTGTCGCCCCCTCCAACGACGCTATTCGGGAATTTCTAAAAAAATCGACGGAAATCTTATTTCCAAAAGAGGTAACAACCTTAACTGGTCATCTCACGAACCAAATTTATTTACAATGGAATGGATGAAGGGTTACATAGTTGCATGCCAAATGGCTGAATATTGTTACTTATTATATAAGTTCACCTTTGTACATACATATTCTGGCAAATTATTTTTTTTATTCTATTCTATTCAGTACATCTCGCCTGCACGTACTCGTATATTGGTGCGAGTGAGATACACTGCGAGGTAGGTTAATATGAAAAATTATTAAGATTTTTTTTAATTTGAATACCGCTGTTCATATGTGATATTTCAAAAATTGCCAGATCGCCCGTGACATCCCGACCTAATGCAAATTTAAAAGTAGCGATAGCGATGTCACGTCACGTTCTGTCATTTTCTCGAGTTGAATAGTGCCCCAGTGCGGGCGTATCGGGAACAATATTCGGTCGTGTATCGGCAGTAATTGCCTACAGTGGGCGGGACGATCGATCTGACACAAATACCTCGTTCTGGGGCGCAATCACCCTGTGAACCATCAACCTAATTGTTTCCTTCGAATGCTATTTTATTAGCTAAACTATCTTAATTAACATTGCGGATGTTTCTACCTGAGATAATGAAAATGGCTGGCTTTTGCCGTGGATTTATTCGCATTAACTCACTCCGCTACGGCAAGTATTGAATTTTCTAGAGTTTAATCATTATCTATGATTTATTGTAATCCAGTATTTCCTGTATAGTACTATAATTTACACTGTGACGATTCGAAAACTTGGTAAATTATATAGCATACTGTAATAAAACAAAATCCAAATGCACACTATTTATTATTTTAATGTCACTTACCTAGCGTAGCCGGGTGACAGCATGCTGCAGAGCGGCGGGCGTGTCTCATCGTCATCGTTCATCATCTGTCGTGCTTTGCTTGCACCTATTTGATAATAAATTCAAATATGAGTCACTTATTTTAAGCTTAAAACTGGGGTCATTCTTCAATTTGCGACAAGGAGGCGTATTCTGATTGTTATCTCAGGTTATGAATTTGATCTGGATTTGTTATGGATATGATCTGTCAGTGTCAAATGTCACGTTTCTGGTTGAAATATTTTTTTGACTAAAATATGATTTTTGGTACAAGCTGTTATCGCTGACTGTACTTTTTACCACAGGCTCGTCGAGTCAATTCTAGAAAAACCCAACACATTAGGTTGCGTTATTTCATCACATATACTCGTAAATAAATAAATATTTATAGGACATTATTACACAAATTGACTAAGTCCCACAGTAAGTTCAATAAGGCTTGTGTTGAGGGTACTTAGACAACGATATTATATAATAATAAATATTTATAAAATACTTAAATACATAGAAAACACCCATGACTCAGGAACAAATATCCAATATCCATGCTCATCACACGAACAAATGCCCTTACGTAGTTCCTATGGCCTCATGTCTCCATCAACAGACCAGCTCGATAGTACCATAATACTGCATAGTCACCCGACTTACTTTTATGCATGCAAATATTCAGCTCAATTGGAAATCGGGAAGTGGGTCAAATTTAGCTTCGAACTTTTGACCCATATACTAACAAACAAACCAACTAGTATACTAACAGGGCAAGCTTGTAAAAATGCATTGTCATCGATCTTTTATAAGTACCTATGCCAATATCAGCTCAATCTGAAACCAACAAGTGGTCGAAAATGGTTTGCAAGTTTTATAGACAATTTACCTACTCGTACATAGTCAGACATGAATATCGCCAGTTAAAAAATTTAAAACTTTTAAAATGTTTACTTTAATTATTTGTACTTGAAATCTTCCTCCTTGATGTAGATACATCCATTTTATAGGTTGCGCATTTAAAAAAGATATTTTTTTTTTGTATTGAAAATTTTGTAGAATAAGTAATGTTCATTTATTTCATAATATACAATAACAATGTACATAATGGATATATACAGAGGATTACTTAACTAGCTTAGATCTAAAATAGACCCTTGAGGGATTGTACCAAGGATGCTGGCAGCATTTCCCCGTTTACAATAATAATATAAATCATTAAAGAAATAGTAAAGTTGTATTGTGCATTTTAAAACGACTTGTTTCAGATTTCAATATTTATTTATATTCGCATTTTCTCTAGTTAGAGTTAGACCAAGATAAGTCAGCAGCGATTTTGATAGCCCAGACTGGGCGAGTGTTATTTTAAACATCAAACGTCTATGAAATTATGACGTACAAATAACACTTTCACAGTCTGTGCTGTCAAAATCGTTGCAGAGTTATCTTGTCTCTTTTTCTATCAGACCCCGTTCCACGAAGTTGATATTTTGACAATTGTCGCCTGACAGCCGTACATTTCTAGTTCAACAAGTAAACATCGTCGCTATGTTCTATTATTAGATCAATGCTTACCTACTAAAAATAGTGGACAGTGATATGGGCCCCAAGCAGTTTTATAGATCCTAAAACTGTTAGCGGATGATGATGATGATACTGCTGGATGAGACGGCTAAAGCCATCGCTAAATGTATGATTAACGTCAATTTAGACGTCCGCGAGAAATGCGAATACACGCTGACTCGCCAGACGTCATGTGTTTAATAACGAGGGGCGAGGACTGCCTCGGACAGCAGGGTAGCTCTCTTTATTTGGAGATTTTTTATTTCGATAAATATGCCTGGAATTCGCTCCTCTCAATAAGGTAGAAGTACTAGTGCTCGACGCTGCACTAGTACTCGACATGGGCACTTTATATCAAAGTGACAAGGATTAAGTTCGAATAGAGAAAAATCTTCGTTGTTCAAATTTAACCTATATTTCCATGAAATAAAGTGCCCATGTCGGTGACTAGTGCAGCGTCGAGCACTAGTACTTCTACCTTATAAGACAAGCCCCGAGCAAGTTAGCTTTCAAGTGGTTGCTATATAAATTAAGTATATATGTGCTGAAACAATAGTTCGAGTAGCGTCATTCATTCTATATTATTGAGTAAGTAAGTATAAAATATGTAGTAGTATATTAATTAATTATATTATACATATATATTTTAGTATTTTCGATAGTTCTAATAAATATCATCGTTCTTTCTCTTTGCACCATTTTTACATGTCTCTCTTTAGCCTTTTGACTGGTAGAAAATGCCATTACGCATTAAGCCATTTGTACATTATTTTTTGTATTTTGTGCAATAAAGTATAAATAAAAATAGTTTGGGTCGGCGACCCATCTCTTTGTCCGTCTAGTGACTAGACGGACAAAGAGAATCAAACTGTCTTCGTCTCTAGTATAGTCATCCTAAAGAAACCGGTCAAGTGCTAGTTCGTTTTACCCGCGCACCGAGGGTTCCGTACAAACTTTGAATCAGGGATCGGAAACCGGTATTTTTTGTATGGGAACGAAAACGGTATTTTTTCGTTCTTTGTTAATTATTTCATTTCTAATTGGGCAATCTCATAATACGAAGTCGTTATCTAAAAACACAACCGAGTCCTATATTTGGAGTATAAAATAAACCGAAATATATGTTTATTTCAAAGTTTTTCCAAAAAACCGGTTCCGATCCCTGCTTTGAATTATCTCGTGTAACTATAAAGGCGAAAGAATATTGAACATAATTACCTATACTATGTATGTATAATTGTGTACAGCGCCATCTATCGGCAAATTGTCGATCTAATTTGCGCGATGTAATGCACGTATGTTGGTTTTTCGAGGATTGGGCTCGGACGGACGGACGGACAGAGTCGCAACATAAGGGTAACTTTTGTACCTTTTTGGTACAGAACCCTAAAAACGAGTTGAATAAGCATAGTTTTATTTATTCTGCCGCTACTGATCAAATTTATTTACCTGGGGGCTGATTTTTGGATGAAAACGGCGAAATAGGTATGTACTGTTTTTGAAATACGAACAATACAAATTGGGCATCTAGTGGTATTGACCACTCATTTTATAGATTTGAATTCGGAACTATCGCCCTGCCAGATGAATAAAGATCTGCAGACGGCCATTCAGGGGATGGCAGTCATTAAGGGTAGTCGATATGTGTGATCTTGCTAAAAGAAGAAATAATATATTATATGATAAATCTACTGCTGCGTTTATATTCGCCACCACAGTTAGACCATAATGACATATTCATATTCGTATATTTATAATAATTCGTATTACATGTCACTTTTCATAATTACATTAAAATACTTGAATAAATTAACAATTACATTAAATTAACAGTTAAAATTATAATTAGCATAATAAATACAATGACAAATAGAAATAATTATACCTACAATTACATTAGGTAATTACTTAATTAATAAAATCTGCAAAACTGTAGAAAGTGTGCTCGATAGGCCACTGTTTGAGCCTTGATTTAAAACTGGCTAGTAACGGCGCTTCTGTGACGTGTGGTGGCCGACGATTGTAAACTGCCGGTCCCATTATATGAGTAAGTTTTGCGGATTTCGCCAATTTATGCTTGACGCCCACGAGTTTTCTGGCGTTACGAAGGTTTCGCCCATGGATATCCACTCCACTTGAGTATTCGTCTAGGTGACATCGCACTCATTCCCGTTACAGAACCTAGCCTTAGCAGATGATGTATCTGCTTAATACAAAATATGCACGCTAAGAGGAGCCTTGTTATCTATAATGATTAACACTAATCACGACACGTTGTCATTTTGCCTCTACGAAGCATTTTAACTACATACCGGGAAACCCAAGTTATCAGCTACGACGTAGCGCTACGACTGTAGCTGAATGTGTTAATTAAAATTTCCTCATACGGGCGCTTCGCGTCCTGGATTGGGCGTAACTTTTCACATTGGAAAAAATATTCTTCTTAAGAATGAACATATGAATCAGAGCGGGAACGATGCATTAAATATTAAAGCTATGACACACTTTTTGCATACAATTGCAAGGCAGCGCTGTGCTTTAAAAGACTGAATGTATGCAGACGCGCACTAGAAATAGGTTAGTTTATTCCAGCAGAGACCCGCGGCATTCCGCGAGGATCGCTCTTGACCCGACAAAGAGCCCGACAAAAGCTCACAAAACAAACAAACACATCTCACTGATTTGAAGAAACCAGATGTTTCATTCAAACGTATAAGCACGATAAATTTGCGCTGCGTGAGGAATATGCCAGCAAGTCGAGTTCCTATTTAGGTCATTTCGCGCTCTTACTCATTCTCCGTTCCCTGTATCAAAATCCGCCTTAAATAAACCGCCGCCGTAAACCGCCTTTGGTCTGCTTTTACATTACATTTATTAGTCGAGTTCCAATCCCGCTTAATGTTTTCCTACTGCAATTATTAGTTACCTTTAATTTTTCATTAGTACTTGTTCCATTGTTTGTATTTGAGACCAGAATACGCAATGAAAGTCGCAGGAATCTTAAAATAAAGAAAAAAACGGTATTCATGTGTGTGCCTACTAGGTACTACTAGGTATAGGTACCATCTTGTCTACATAAGCGTCGCGTCAAGCGTCGCGTCAAGCGTCAGCTTGGTCATCTTCAAGTGACATCTCAAGTTGGAAAGTTGGGTTAAACCCAAAGGCACAGGTATTATACCTATGTTAACGGCACCAATCATGGAACATTTAAGAGAAAGTTTGGAGTGTTTTTGATATTTCACCGACACCTGTAAAAATTCTACCGCTTTACGCTTTAAAAGTTGAATGTCAAATTCGTCCTTTATGTTTTCTATGTATTTAATGAAAGCTACTGCAATTGGTTTCAATATTATTAACCAATTAAAACTGTGTTTTTTTTGCTCCGCCATTCATATTCAAAATAACAAATGTCAATGAAAAATTAAACTTAAGCAGCTCTTTGGCTCTTGTTTATGCTAAAATGTTGCCAGCATCAAAAACTGATGGTAAATACTTGTTTTACAGTGTTTGTCTATCTATACCATTCCATTACTGGTGTCCGTTCCATTATAGGGGTGTTTACTATATATCGTCGAAGGTAGGTAGAATTTGATCAATACTCGTACATTTAGATCGAGTTGTTGTGCAACGTTTGTAGAGGTGGCGAGGTAGCGCGCCGGCCGTAAACATCGCGTTGCGCTCCATTGAAATGTTATGTCTCCGAGGGCCATGTTTTATTGAAAAACTTTCCAATCCTCTTCTCGCCGGCGCTCGCACCCGCCACGCTGCCGCCGCCCGGACAGTGTTTGCGATGCGGCGTCGGTCAACAGCGATAAAATAACCATCGGAATTATGTAACACTAACCTAAAAATTAACAAGAGCCCGGGTGTGAAAGATGATCCCTATCTATACAATTGAACGTGTTACGGGCGTGCTTCCGCGTAAACAGTGGAGTAGGCGCAAGGTGGTCGGAGTAAATCGCTCCATTAGGCAGTTAAAAGCTCGTCGCTATCGCCGGGACATAACTCAGGCGCCCGTCTCCGCGCGGCCCTATAAATTACGCCTTTGTGCGAACGGGGCGTGCCCGCTTAAAATATGTACGACATTGTCTTCCCAGCGCACCTCCCCTTCTCATATCTTCTACTGAAATCCAGTGAAGGTCACTATCGAGTAAATTATCTATTCGTGCGTTTTGCTAACCCGCACTGGGAATCGGAAAGTTTTATGTAGGTCGCTGCTGTCGCAGCGGCAGCTAGTCGTATGCACGAGAGAAAAGGATCGGGCAATCATTCACACTTGCGAACGGTTTGTTTTACGGCACTTAACGAAAAATGGACCGGAATGTATACTCATATCGTTTCACTCACATGCGATCTGTGAACTAGTTAGGACAATGTACGAGTATGGGGTGTATCGAATATCCAGATCTTTCTATTCTACATATCGTCAAGTGACAAGCAAAACTCATTAATTACCATAGCCATAATGAACCATTTTTGTTTTATAATTTTTTAGTAATTAGTGAGTTTTGTTTGTCCTTTGACGATATATTAAACTATACTTGCAACAAAAAATACCTGTGGTGTCCAAATAAATGAACAGATGGTGCAATAACAAATTGTTTTAATTACAAATTATTTTAATATTTTATTTATTCAGATTTCAATATATAATACCCATAGATATAAGAAGTAAGGAGATTTATAACGAAGCATAATTTCAACGAGTCTCGCTGTCTCCAACTGTCCCCCACCACATCATTAAAGGCGTGGCCAGACAACCAACTCACGCGCTGTGATTGGCCAAACCGCGCGGTGTAGGAGCCTAGAGCGGCGGCACTAGAGTGAGGACAATTCGATAGAGCTATCGATATTTTACATGTTCTGAACATGAGTAACATGACCTTAGAGTTTTGACATTTTTGTTTTAAGTAATAATTGCCATAGACTTAATTTATATTCCTTAAAATTTTTGACCTTATTTACGAGCTAAGAATTTTAAGGTACGTGTAAGGTATATTAGTTGATCCATAAATTCTCTCACAAAGGTTTTTACTGATAAAATGTAATACAAAGCTTTTAATTAAAAAAAAAAACATGTACCATGATGCGAAAGCTTGTTTATGCTTAACTAATCAAATTGGTTTAAATTTTAGTCATTATTTGATGTAATGTTTGTTTAAATTGTTTACTTTGGGATTGTCGTTAGACGTGAGCGCTTCATTAAAAAAATAGTTTCAGTTTATTATAGCATATTTCGTCACCAATTGAAAGCAATTCCAGCATGTTACATAGAGTTATGAAGAACTGCGAAAGCAAGTTATAGTAAATTATATTGTAAGTATAATGCACCATTAAATAAGCTTTTAAATCATATGTACGAATAATAAGGAAAGAGTAATCATAATTTTCAGTAAAAATCTTTCTGATAGAACTTTTGGATCGACTAAGTATAACAATATACTATTATTTTAAACATATTTATATTCTATCGTTATATAAATGAGGTGAAGTGTAACTGGAAACATTTTTCTTGAAAATGATCCAAACAAATAACACTTTTCTCGCTCGTAAACCAGTTAGGGCCCTCTACCTGTAGCATCTATCCATTTTTTTTAATACTGGAATTTTTCGGGAAACTGAAAAAAAATTGCAATCATGAACATATTTGATTATACCTAGTGCAGTTATTCGAATCGTTGCTAAGAACCTGAATAAAATATACTTATAGGTATAAACTATAATGTTATAAATAAATTGTACTTAATTAAATAAGTTTATTTTTTGGCTTACCTATTCGATTTTTAATCCAAATTAATAAGTATTAAATTAAACATTAGGTGCATATAAAATAATTGTAAAATTTTACTTGAAAAATAATTACTTTCATTCACACTATATCCAAACATTTTTATCGATAACGCTCAAAGATCAATTATATGCACGAGCACCACTCTACTTCGCGGCGTCAATGAAGGGAGCGGTTGGCGGTCGTACCAAGAAACAATAATGCCCCTGTGAATATCGTTAGCGGTTTAATGCATTGCGCCGTTGCTATGGACACTACAAATAGTTTTCCATGCCAAAGCGTCAATGTAGGATGCATAGATAAATTGGCACGCGTTTGTATGACAACATGGTCTGACTCAGAAAAATCATATGTCACTGGATTTATTTGTTAAAATGTGTGGTTTTATTGACTAAAACGTGAAAAAAAATGTGGTATGTAACTCCATGATCCTTATAGTTTTTGGATGCACTCCTATTTCGACACAAAATGACGCTATAATTCGGCATTTCAATAAAATTGACGCGCACATTGTTCAATGACAGCTAATTTGCTACTGTCTTACGGCGGGCCGGTATGGCCACGATGTGGCCATGTCGCGGCGACACGCGCCACGCCTCCGTCAGCCATCTAGTACTTTCTATGATCTGAGATAATACCTAACCCGCAGTGTTGAAATTTTTACTTGTACGGTTTCGTCGCGGGTCGCAACGCAACCTAACCTTGCGAACTTTCTGGAAGCCGTTAAATAACGTGGTACATAAAAATTGTTTAGTTATGTATATTTATTTTCCACAAGAGGCCCGATTCTAGCCAAGGTCTACCAAATAACATATCGTACCTGTAATTTCCGAAAAACTCATTGATACGAGCCGGGGTTTGAACCCGCGCCGCGACCTCCGGATTGAAAGTCACACCCTCTTACCGCTAGGCCACACGCGCTTCTTCTGCAATAAATGTGTTTTTAAAAATTAAAACACTATTTTAATCTTGTGTTTTCCCGGCAAACGCTAATTTAAGAAGTGAAACTGCTGATGAAGACCATTAAATTAGTGCATACGGTTATACCATAGAGTTTTTTAGGTAAAAGTTATTATTTAGAACCAATTCGCTAAACATTAAAGTCGATTGATTTTGTTAATCGCTGAAATCGTAGCGTAGCGCAGAATTATCGTAAAAATAAAAGCCCCAATGAAATATAGGTACACGTATTGCAACGTAAGCTCCTCCGACAATACGAGCTCCTACAGGGATTAAGTCATACGTGCTGAATCGCAGAAATTTAATACGAAATAAAAAACCACCCGTTCTGTGAGTTTTTGAAATGAAAAAACATGAAATAGTCCGTATTTTACCGAAGCAACGCCTCCATTCGCACGCACATGCCACGTTTATTAGACGCAATGTGAGATAGACGATATCCTGCATTTGATTGCTGTAACAGATTTAAAGTGCTTAATTGTGCCCATAAAATTTAATTGTTGGACTTAGTGAAGTTAAAGCTAGTCTCCAACTTCGCGTTAGAGTCTTTTACATGAGGATAGGTAGTAGATTCATTTAATCTATGATTTCCGCAGCGAAACTCGTAAATATCTCACGTATAAACGTACTCAATCAACGTCACTTTAAATAGCTCGTATCAGCCCGCGAAAATAACATATTGTGTCCTTTTCGAGAGACATCTTAGGTTGAAAGGTATAAATAAGTGGAGATTTCGGTTAAACCCATGTCATTAGGCCTTAACAAGGCTTTGGGAGTCGTCGAGGCAGTGATCGAAGCTCGGTCAAGCGCGAGAGATAATGCCCGGCCGCCCCTCCGTCCCCGCCTTTGCTCAACTAACTACTTCTCCTACATATATCATCTACACGTCTCGTTATTGAATACGATAACAATTTACACTTACACAATGTACTTACATTATTATTATTGAAATATTAAATTGTATAAAAGGTACCTAAGCAATATTATAACAATGATAATCATTGTGCGTGAGTGCTCTTGTGTTGGAGGCCAAGACTATTTACGCAGACTTTAAAGTAATAAAAGTTGCAAGATAATGTATTAACCTATATCTACACTAATCTAATAGTTCGCTTAGTTTCCATTTCCCCGAAACCTATTCTCCGAGCTAATGTGTACATTATCATAAGTTAGCTTATAGCTGTTAGTGTTCTAATAGTATTTTGTGCAACAGGTACCTACATAATAAGGATCTGGTTGACGTAACTGGTGACTGGCGGCTTCCTCGCACAACGTATCAGTATTGCGATACAACGAAAGAAATGCCACCAGCATCCTTGGTAAGATGCCTCAAGGGCCTATTTTAGATATAAGCTAATAGTTATAATAATCATCTGAATAATATATCTATTATGAATATTGTTATTGTAAATAACGGTTAAATTCAAGTCCCGAAGTTACAAAAGGAAATGAAGTTGCGTTTTGTAAAGACAGGCCCGCGAATTTTAATTTTTAAGACTTACCTAATTATTTACCGTTGCACACAATATGTTTGTCTAAGACAGCAGCAAATACCTAAATTTATAAATAAAATCAAAGTAAATATTGATTTGTAGATCTTTGTTTAGAGGTCGGCATTAAAAAATACAACAGTTGCATAATATTGTATGAATATTCCTAACAAAACTGCTGTTAGGATCCTAAAATCAAGGGCTTCTTATGAAGTTGATTTCGATATCACTGGCAGTCATTTAATAAGAAACGTGGTGGAGTAGAAAATAATTAACAATATTCATTTTATCATTTTTTAATGTTCAATCTCGCCTTACATATAACATAGGAACTAGTTCAGTACCGCACCTAGTCGCTCTGTAAACTTTGCTAACATAACATTGTAACAAGTTGACTGTACAGACCATTCTGTTCATAGACTATTCCGTTTTATAATAAAATTAACTCATAAGTACGCTTTGTTAGCCTAATATTTTCAACAATGTAAACTCTACATGAATATTTAAGCAAACTACGTAGGTATGTATAATTGTTAGATTTGTAGCTGGCCCCCAGCGGCTTATCCTTTGTCCATTGTTAACTAAAACGGTGCGTGCCACTACCTGCAAAAAAAAAGGGCCCGGTCACTTTAACCGGTTATTTAATTACAACTCCTATGGTAATTGAAATAAAATTCAAAATAAACAAATGGAAAAATAATTTGCGACGTCTTGTGTGGTCCCTATACGGTTACTGAGTGCCGGCGAGTCGAACGCTACCGAACCAGCCTAAAATGTTTCCTCGATATGCGTAACAAAGGCGCGTTATCGGCGAGCACACCTCCACTGGTTTTTTGAGCGTTGGACTAGCCCGCGTTCAGGTGCCAATTAGAATTATACGACCCTTTTTTTGCAGGTAGTGGCACGCGCCGTTTAAGTTAACAATGGACAAAGGATAAGCCATTGGGGGGCAGCTACAAATCTAACGACTATAAATTAGTAGGGCGTAATTATTTATTTTAATTACATTAACATTTATAATGACACCAAGGAAGAGCTACATTAGGGACCTAAACCTAAAGGACCAAAAATATTGATTGATTCGTACCAATACTCCAAAAAATACTGGATCCCACCAAAAACATTTCATGTAAAGTGAAATATAAATATCAAAAGTTACGAGTAAATAATACACTTCATTAAAAACAATGTCTTCTATAGATTTAACAAATAATAATTGCCCTTGGGGCCACTTGCACCATCCAGGGTTAGCCACTAACTCGGAGTTAACCGTTAACACAGGGTTAAATTGTCCTGGTAACTCCGGGTTTACCCGATTAACCCCGAGTTAGTGGCTAACCCTAGACCGCCTGGCCCTAAAGTATTAAAAATCTGTGTTTCTTTCATACAAAACTCTAAACGTATCATTATAAAAAAATTGACCGAGCGTCAGGAAAGGTCTCCATTTCAGCTTGGCCAAAAATGCTTTAGTATTCTCCTCTACAGGTCTTAATTCTCATTCTCACCCGATTCTCGTGAAATTTTGAAAGAAGGTTCGATGATTAAATATAATATAATTTGTGACCACGGCCGGCAAAACGTCTAAATTGCGGAGCCATACATTTATCCAGTTTTAACATATGCTCGCGAGGTCTACTGCTCACATAGCCACTAGTTAAATAGTTGTAAGACTTATCATTGTGTCGGTGACGATTATCGCAAACAATTGAGCAGCTAATACGTTTACAATACGTCATAAGCTCACGTGAGAGTAGATCCGCTTGACAATAATGCTTAACTAACGCTTGACTACACATCTAAATGCAGTCGATGGAGCAGTCTCAATATCTCAAATAAACTGTAAAGGATAAACATTTTATTTGCGAATACTTTTCCCGAGTAAAGAGCGCACTCTACCCGGTCACATGGGGAATCCTTTGAAAATGGGAAACCTGAATAATAGCCTCCTTCGACGAGATAATGCATTGTCGATGGAAGGTGATTACGCTGCGAGCATTATTATGTGAATCGTAACAAAAAGAGACTTGGAAGAGCGGATTTACCTATTGATATGCGTGGGGATTTTGTTGGAACTTTGTTGCAAAAGCTTCTATTAAACTCTGCTTCTTCCATGGTCTGCAACTCTGCGTTCAACGACAACCCTATTTATTAAAAAAATGTGTTCTTCCACGACACGAGTAAATTTTGGCATTAGCATAAACGAACACGACTTCAATACGTTAATTAGCGCATGTGACAACAGATAACCTTATATTTACATCAGCTCACTTTGTGAAAAAGTTATGGCGAATAATGAATATGAATGTAAAAGAACTCGTGTGCTGTGAGCAATCGAATGTTTATAGTGATCGCACACGACACTCGGACATCGCGATGGGCATGTTCACATTTCAATGTAAATGGAGCTTTATTGTTCGTGTTTCGTCGTAATTTCAATTATACTTTGATGGAATGACATGTGTACTTTTGTACAAATTATTTTCATAAACGAAGTACTCGTACACGCACCTACGTGACAGCATTCATGGATGGAAATGCAAATATTTGGTAAAAAATATGCAAAGGACTTAGTACAATTTAACAGTTATAAGTAAACATATTGTAAATGACAATTAACTACAAAGATTACTAAGAGACATGTGGCGTAGCATGTAATAAGTAGATACCCTTTATCTGGGGGCACCGCCAAGACGAGACAAAGGGCAAAAGGCAGTGCCTATCTTTTCTCGGCATGTTTCGTTGTATTTTCGAACCCTCGTAATTTCGGACACATAATTAAAAGTTTTAATTATGTGTCGAAAGATGGCAGTAAATTTACTTACAACAAATACAAGTGACCACAAAATTACACGAAAATAAGTTAAGTAATGCGAATTTAAGAAGACGCTTGGTCAGTCAAAAAAATAAATTTAGGTAAAAAAAAAAATATTATCACACAGAATTCCGGAATTCGAACTGGCGACGCCGTGCTTAGAAAACGAGGGTTTTACGACTGCGCCACAATAATAGATAAACTAGAGGGTGAAATTTGGCTTCTTAACACAAGCAACTAATGAGTTTCTAATACGTTACATTTCAAAATTTTTGCATGCTCATGGGCAACATTTGTAACAGCAGTGAAACGGCCAAGTTGTACTTTTTAACCAAGATCATGGCTTTATAGAGTTAGACCTTGTAAAGTTAGGATTTATAGAGTAAAAGGGTTAGGATGAATGGAGTAAAAGTCTTGATTAAGAGATCTGGGATTTCATTTATTTTTGTAAGATGCCATTCGGGTTCTTTTTCGGGTTGGATAATTTGCGCTTCAGCTATTTCTGTTTTAAAGCCCACTCTCTTTCACTCTTTCTTTTCATTTGCTGTTTTTTTATTATTTTCAATAAAGCATAAATCAGGGCGATATTTTGATCTAAGTCAACTACAGCGGACTGCTAGATTAAGAATGTTAAGGAATAGAAAAGACGGGAACAGTCACCCGACATTGAACTCACACGATGGGGTCCGACCCCCGCTTGCAATGAAACTATCTACTTATACACTTCTAAATTAAAAATATAAGAATATGAATCACAACTTAATATCAAAATAAATCTTAAAACAAAACTAAGTAACCAGCACTCCAGAAAGTCATAAATGGTACGGCAGCAGAGAGGGCGCAGTGCTAGATCGCTGGTGTGGAGAAATGTTTGTGAAGTCGCCGACAAGGGCGTCGCCGTCGGCACCGGTGATCACGTAAAAGGGCGCTTTGCAGGTTGACACGTAAAGGTACTACCACTCAAAGATAATGCTTAAACGTTGGTAAAACCACATCTTCTTGGGAAATACACATATTTCTTGCTATTTATTGTTTACTTTGTTTGACCCACAACTGTCAATTTCGCGGAGGAGACTGAGCGCCGCTTGCAAAGGTTTTTGTTGCATTTCTTAAACCTGTATTTCTTGCTTTCCTTTCCTTGCTTGCTTTAAATATATTATAATCACATTATATATTTATTCAACAGTGTTTTTATGAAAATAAAATGAAAAAATAACAAGAACTCATTTGGCAGCTGTCATCATTACTTATTCTTAATATTGAACATGACTCCCATGTCTTTGATAGTAGCTATTTAAGTTACCTAACGAAAATGTATATACCTAACCGAATTTAAATCGAATTGTGACCACAATTTTCAAAACAAATAACGATACGATAATCCTACGAACGGAAACACTAGCCCGCTGTCCCACATACACAAATACGTAGAAGAGAGATGTCGTAAACTCGTAAAGCTTCGAGCACATAACTCAGTTGGCCGTCTTCCTGCGCCCCCATAAATTACGCCTTACCGAGTATACCGGCACCCATTCGCTTACCAACATAACAATTCTCTTATTTTTTCTCTGACCTCGTCAACTTTCAGTGGTATCGTAAAAAAGTAACACCCTTAAACGCTGACGGACAGTATTCACGAGTCATTTTGTTATTAAACATGAGCAAGTTCTTTTATAGGCTTATAGGTAATCTTCGTGTAAACCTGAAAAGCTGACATGTGTCAAATATTTTCAAGCCGTAAACTAAGCAAGCCTCAAAAATATTATTAAAAAAATATTATTAAGTTAGATGAAAATATTAATTTGCGTAGTTTTAATTACACTCGTCACTCTCACTTCAATGCATTGTAGATTTTTAATTAAAATATACAACATCGCGATCCGATTAGTCTGTCCAAAAACTGGTCTTACATTCCAAGTAGGAATACACATGCTATTACGAGTTGCCTGCTTATAGCATCTTCTAAAGAATTACGACCTGCAAAAGGAAACAAACTCAAAACAATTCGGCCCGCAAAGAGACAAATTCCATGCAATGAAATCTGGCCTGCGAAAAAAAGAAGCAGAAGCCTTGTCGTGGCCGTGGCTCTCGGCTCAAAAAGTTTGGAGACCTCTGGTTTAAAGTAAAAAACAATTATAAAATTAATGAAGACGAAAAGATTTTATTCTGCCATCCGGCCTGACGATCTCAAACGTGTCTTAATCATTCTTCGAATCGGGCCGATAGCATCGTTATTGCAATGTTGAAGCAGCGGGAAATGAGTATCATAATCTTTAGTTATTGTTACGATGACACATGTTGAACAAAATCTTGTTTATTAGATAAAAATAAGCAATTTATCGCAATAAATAGTGCACTAAAAAAATATATGGAAATGATAAAAAAATACCAGAAAAACTTAAATTTTGAAATTTCGACAAAAATTGAGATTTTATTTTTAACATCCAAATTGGGAAAAACTGGTACAGTGAATGCATGAAACTTTCATTCCTGTTACATTTTTTAAACAATAGATTATATTGCATCTACCTCATAAACGCAGTATTTCGCCATCAAAATACCAATTTTATTTTTCCAGACTTTAAGACGGCTTCAACTCAAGCGTGACGTCATGATCATGTACAGTTTAGTAAGAGGCATTTCGTGCGTATAGAACGATTATCAGACTTTGACTGCAATTTCTGATATCTGCCATATATATATATTGCTTCTGCTTTCTGACATTTGAAACTCAAAACAAACCGGAAGGACATCAAAATGATGGAATTTGGAGCGGAGAGATTGAGTCCCGGGAAAAGACAATCATCCCTAAAGAAAAAAATCATCACTTAAGGAGATGTAAAGGGTTGAAATTTACCCTGAAAGTGAGGTATGGAAGTAAAAATTCTATGCATACGAAGTCGTGGGCAAAAGCTAGTATTCAACACAACACACAATCTTTTTGAATAAACACTGCTATTGCTTGCTAAAGTGCTACGTGCTACGCCGTAGGCTGCTACATGCTACGCCGTAGGCTGCTACGTAAGCTGGGTCGGCAAAATATTTTGCAGGTTTTTCAATCCCCGGTGAAAGTAGCTATCGCATAAGTTTTTGGTATCTGTTTTGCTTTTCAACGCGAAAGTGGTGTTTAGTGATAGCACTAACGCTTACCATTGAAACGTGATGTGAGTCTGACGCGATTCCATTTATCGAAATACGCTCAACATAAACATTGCAAGGGCCGATTTCCAATTAGAGGGGCGGCCAATCCGGAAAAAGTCGTCTAATTACAAAGTTGATGTGACTAGACATTATACTGCCGACAAGTGATATCGTTGTGTTCGGTAGAATTTACTGAGTACGAAATAAAGACTTGTCACTTTCTAAGAGTGTGGGGGGGGATAACTGTCACGCACGTCACAAAGATGGCGGTCCCGAGTTTCAAAATTTAAATGGCAAATTCCTATCAGATTAAATAAATTATAAGTAAAAACCTTCTTTAAAAACAAGCTTTTATTTAAATGCGCCAAAAAGAATAAAATAATTTTTTCCTTTAAAACTTTTACTATCAACTTATAACGTCATTACACAAATTATATGATATAAAATCTTGTCGCGAGATATAAATACTCGTATTTCCTTAGTATGAAAATTTTAAAAATTAAAATCAATCAGATCAAGTTATTTATTTTACTTGTTTATCTACAAAGGTAAATCTCGCGACAAGCTTTTATATCATATAAATTGTGTAATGACGTTATAAGTTGATAGTAAAAGTTTTAAAGGAAAAAAATATTTTATTCGTCGTCGCATTGGTCAGTTTGCAGTAAAATTTCTTCGCTTTCGGTGCAACTTTAGTAGTATCGTGTTGCTTTGTTTATTCTGTTCAGGGCGATAACGATAACATTGCAGATGAACTTTGGCGGTGTGGATACGTGTTTTTATCGTTGACTGTACTTTTCTTTCCACAGGCAACTAATACTCATCGAGACAATTCTAATAACCCCAAACACAATTAGGTTGCTTTGTTTCATCACTGAGTTCCTATGGCTACCTCCTGTCTTCATCATCAGATTAGCTGGATGTAACCATAATATTGCATTGTCACCGTACTTACATATGTATGTAAATTTTTAGCTTCATCGGAAACCAGGAAGTGGGTCAATATTTTGATGCAAGTTTTTATCGTTGACTGTACTTTTCTTTCCACAGGTAACTAATACTCATCGAGACAATTCGCTCTCCCTACGGTCGTGTTTTAATTTATCGCCACTCGTTACGAATTTCCCATTTTTCGCACTTGTATCGTAACTATTAAACGATTATACGACAATTTTACACAAACCGACATAGCTGCACTATATTAGGTACTAAGATTTTATAATGATTATGGCACAATTAATGTTTTATTCTGAATTCTATAAGCTTTCATAGGACACCTCATTTTTTAAAATCTGATAAGAATTTGCCGAGTGATTATAAAAAAAAACCTGGGGCCGCTATCTTTTTGACGTCGCCGTTATTCCTCCCACTCTCTTAGAAAGTGACAAGTCCTCTTTTCGTACTCAGAAAACTCTACCGAATACGACGATACCACGTGTCGGTAGTTTACTGTCCAGTCTGATCGAATAGCGTATGAGGCCCTCTGGCCGCTGAACTAAATTGAGAAAGTGATGTTTATTTTTTATTATTAAGTTTGACATATCTATAATAATTCAATACTTTTTAAGAACAATAATAACTGTATCAATAATTTGCTTTGACATTTAGGTTAAGATGATATTTGTAAAACTTGACAATTTAAAAGTGCTTGTTACGAAACTCATTTGAATAAAGAATATATTGACTTTGTTAAATGATGGCGTTGCTACCGTGGTGTCAGCCGAACTGTATTTAATTTTCATCATTACGAAAATAGCAATAAGTACGAGTAGGTATGTAACATGATATTAACCTTAACGACTTCCTATTACACTTTCGCGACAAAATTGGGTGGTTGATATTTTAAGTTCAATTTTGTACCTATGTCACTATGATAAATTGATTATACAAGTGAATATTATATTATCGAACAGAGGGCACTAAAAGCAATTCATAATTTCCGTTCCACGCGAGAATGTGCCACACAGGTATCAGGATAGCGCGGCAAGGCGAGATGTCTTTGGTAATGGGTTTAGCCGTGCTAATGGAAGGCAACCGCAAGCTTAACGTTGCGGCTGACGGGCAGGGCTGCTTCCGAAAACGGTGACATCCGTTGAGCAGAGGAATGTTAACTGAATAAATTATAAGTATAATGCAAAGTAGAATGCCATTGGGACCATGCTTGATGGCAGCGCCGCCTTGTGCCACATTGGGATCATTTAAATATATGTGGCCGACCATGCCTATAGGGTCCTTATGGCAGATATTGAGTTAAGTATAGATCCTAAATATACGTTAAAGAAAAAGAAAAGAATCATGACCCTAAGTCCCATTTTTTTTAAACATCAAACCTCGAGAAATCGTTAAAAGAAGGTTGAAACTAATTTTAAGTATGTTCCCATTGGAAGCTACATAGATAATGATTAATTTTGTAACTCAAGGTGTTATACTTTAAAATTAAGTAATGATTTATTTAATTTGACTTCCATGTCGTGAAAAATCGGCCTTTGATTAGAGCAAGTCGCTTATAAGAGCAAAATTAAGAAAAAATAAATTTTCGGGCTGTTCTTTAATATGTTGCGTTTTGAACCATAGTATATATTTGGATATATTGGAATTTAAATCTTAGGATAGAAATAAAACCTTAAGGCTTACAAAATTATATATTTTTTAATTAAAATGTCATAATAATTATATTTTTCATCTTCCTCTATAACAATAACAATTTTTGTACAGTGAATTCTAAATTATATTTAATCAGTCTATAAAAGTATCACAAAAGCGTTATTATTATTCTACAAGTTTTATTTTTCTATTTATAAACGATTTGAGTTACATACGAGTAAAAACCACAAATTCACTCCCATATATTTAGGAAAATATTGATAATTACAGTATACTACTATATTAACACTATTTATTTACTAATCTTGTATTAAAACATAATACCGAAGAAAAAGTGGAAAACTTCCTAGTACTTCGTTACTTCGGTACTTCGTTAGTACGAACTACCATTTCGTAGGTTACTTGGGTCCCATGCCCCCGAGAGTCGGACAGGCCCCTCTCTCCGGCTTGCCTTGATTGGCCGGCTGGAGTGAACACTGAGCAGGGGCCGCAGGACTCTCACCTCTGGCTTGCCTTTACCGGCCGTCCAGAGTGGGGTGTCAGAGCTATATGCTCGCAGGGTGGAAGTGAAATATGCATAAGACGCGAGTTGGCACAGTGGCTGCTGACAGCCACTGGGTAGAAAGCGGCGCACACCTCTCAACACCCTGAGCCGCTCACGCAATGTTGTCCCCTTGTCGCTCTGTGCGAGCGGCCGGTTTCGGGGACCCATACTGTGAGTTGGCGAGTCACCACCTGTCCATTTTTTCGTGTTTTTATAACATATGATCAGGGCAGGTGCCATAGTCACCTCCATACTCTCGGTTACCAGTCCACTAGCAACTCAACCCAATAGCCCGGTTTCTTTTTGTACCTTTTTCTTACAATAGTCTTACACTAACCGGGGCTTATCCTTGGGTGTACTGCTATAGTGTGAACAGGGATAATCGTCGGTTGGTGTCACATTACTTTTAGAGTAAATTGTCTTACTACAAGGGGCCTCTACGTGTTGGCTTCGGCCCCACGCACGCCTTCAAAATGCCCGGGACCCCATGGCCCCGAGAATTTGTAAGAGACATACAAATAATAATAATAAATTTTCTTTATTTCGGACAAACAATGTATCCATAGAGTGTTAGTACAACAAGAAAATATCTTAACCTAGTATTAGTATTTATAAATATAATTTAAATAAGATGAGCCAATTTACAATATATATATATACCTACATAATATATCTATATTATAAATTGCGCAACACTTTTAATTAGCTTGGTCCAGTGCTTTAACATGGGACAATCGAACCTATTAGCAATTTCCTTTAGAATAAACTTTAGAAAAAAAGTTAGGGAGGAACTTTGCAAGTTCAACCCCGAGACGGGTGAAAATTTAGTAAAATTTTTAACGACTTTCACAGGTTCGAGTTACCTATTTTTGTTATTTTTTTACCCACGACGGAATGGAGACGGTATATGTGTTTGGGGTGAGAGGATGTTTGTGCAAACCAATGTTGCCATTTTTCAAAAACTACTAGTCCGGTTTTGATGCGGTTTTCAGTGATGGGTTCGGGTTTGATTGCTGCATGTTCTTAGAGAGGTGTTACGGTGACAACTTACCAGAGGGCGCTGCAGTAAACATTTATTTGCATCCTTTTTCAACTGCTTTTTAACCGTCGTGGGTTTTTTAAATTTTTTTAATTTTAACTATTATTAAATAAAGTTGATATGATTTTTGGAGAGGTTTATTTGTAGTGCTATGGAAAATGTAGGTAAGTGTAATAAAAGAATGTTAGTAAAAATATTGAGAATGTTTCTCTTAAGGTGCAGTAGATTCAGAAAATGGAGTTTTTAAAAAGTACTTAGTACTTTTTTGGATCACAATGCGGCTGCCATAAATTTAATTAGCAATCTTGAGGCATTTCTTGAGGGACTTGTATTGTTTCGAATCCTGAGTTACTGACTTTTGGTTGATAAAAAAAAACACGAACATAGTGCACAGATCCAAAATGCACTTCAAAAATTTGTAACATATTATGCACAAAGACTAAAAATATCAAAATTGCTTCTATAAAATTTTGTTGGAGGAAACATATCAATTACTTTTTTTGTTATTTCAATTAAATAAAATAATCATTTATTCAGGCCTTTAAAACCCATGAATGTCTTAGTAACATACGAAATAAAATTAATATTAAGACTTACATTTATTACATATAAAAATCAACATGCTCAATTGATATTTTAGTACTTAGGACTAGGACAAAACCGGATGAGCTTTATAATTTAAATATAATACAATTTATACTACCTTTAACATTATTATTTTGGACTAGCATCAAAAAAAAAATTTTTATTGCGAAAAGGTAAGCATTTGACCACAATCTTATCTGATGGAAATTGCCGATGCAGTCTAGGATGGAACATGCTTACCTAAAAGATGTCTATTCACTCTCGATTTAAAAAGTTCCATGTTGTCCCTCTCCAATTTTGAACAGATTAAAAAATAATTAATGTCAGCAAGAATTTACATTAAGTATATAACTATTAGAATTACAATTACTATTACTACAATATTGATTCAAATTAGTCAAATTAAACCGAAATATACAAAAAAAAACACAATAATAATAAACGTATATAAAATTAAAACAAAAAAAAAAACGATCAAGTGTGAGTACGTTTTACTCGCGCACCGAGGGTTCCGTACAAAGTGAATTATCTCGTGTAACTATAAATAAAAGCGAAAGACTTTTGATGAGAAGTACCTAGACTTAAGTTTTTCGAGGATAATTCTCTATCATGTGAACCGATTTCAAAAACTGATCTTTTATTTGAAAAAAGGTGCCCCTAATGTAATCTTATAGAAATTTCAAGTGTAATAAACACAAGTAAAGTTGGTTAAATTGCAAACTGAATTCGGAAATGTTATTTGTTAATTTAAAAAAAAGTTACCGAGATAGAGGTCTGATTATATTTCATCTTCATATTTATTTATTTTTTCACTATGAAAAATAAAGAAAACGATGTGTTGTATTATACAATTTGAGCTCTTTCAAACGATATCCCACTTGCCCTAGTCACTAGAAATTTTGCCCTCTCTTTGGTATTTGGTATTTTCCATAGTTAATAAAAAAAAGTACTTTTAAATGTCTGGGTTAGCGTTGTTCATAACTATTCAAAATTTCAAATCGATAGCTTAAGTGGTTCTCGAGATATTTAGCGATGTGACAGACAGACGGGCAGACGGACAGAGTCGTACCATAAGAGTTTCTTTTGTACCTGTTTGGTACGGAACCCTAAAAACATGATATTCGCGCTCCTAGACTTCCATCTTACGCTTAAGCTCAGTGAGAGTGAGGAAGATCAGAAACTTACTGGGCCTTAATAATCGAATGCGGGTGCATATACAATTCATTGAGTTTCAAGTAGGTATCAAATATATTATTCGTGATTAATTTAACACTAAAATTACATGCAAAAGTATAGCTAAAAACTATTGCAGGCCGTAATATGGCAAAACTCTTGTATCTATTTTTAATATTTTTATACATATGTACGTACGTCGCTGAAGCAGAAACCTTCTGTTAGTGGAGTATACGTACAAACGGAAGAGTTAAAAGCTATGAAAGAGCTTGTAGACGGTCTTCCCACAGAGACCGTACACTAAATTGGTTCATTTAAATTGTTGCCTAATGCGTCTTTTGTTGACTGGTCACACGGGCCGCACGAGGCTAAAAACTGAAACAGTTTAAATTAAATTATTTCACACCCTGCAGAAAATATAGACCTAGAAAATTATTTTAAAAAATGCAAAGGCTGCAGTCATCTTTGTTTCTATTTGATAGTTCGGAAAGAACTACTAAGACTCGGAGGTCGATTTTAATTTAACCATTTGTTATGTGTTTAAACTAGTTTATACGAGGATACGACTTTGATGATCGTCTTGGTAATTGTTAATTTTCACATCACAGGCGAGCTAAGCCACTCGCAAATGTATAAATCTCAATAGTGGCTATTATTTTGCAGTTCGAAGAGAAGAAGCAGATTTCAGTTTACATCATCTCTAGTTAAGAGAAAATACCAGCTACCAGGCCCTTCTCAGATTTGAAAATTTTAGGTCGTCAACATCGTCAATATCGTCAACGCGAGACTCCTAAAATCAGTGCGACAAGGATAACTGCAGCTTAGGCGAAAAATTCCGCGAAAAAATCTCAGAAATCGAGGTTTTGTTCTCGACATTTTCCTCCTCCAAAATTTAACCAATCGTAACGAAATTTTTGATACGGAATGAGAAAAAAATGATCCGTGTCTGATCATTTAGATTTTTGCGCTTAATGTTGCCATTTTTGTATTATAGGCGTATGTTTACGGCGCATTTATTTGGCAGTTTTTAACGCTTTATAAAAAATAACCTACTTCTTATAAAAACAAGAATATCAAAAAAAGCAAAACGCACAGACACCGGTACTAATAATATTAAACTCATTAAAAAAATATTCATCTAGAGCCAAAATCCAGAGAGAAAAATGTCGAGAAGGTTTGTATGGACAACTGACCACTAATTTTTCCTCTTAACATAAGTCATATAAATTCATCATGTATTCAATCAATAATTACTCATTCTCTCCGCCAAACATTTGGGCGCAAATACCCTATTTGCCTAGGCAAATAAACAGAGCAGTATTGTTTTACATGCCTGGGAAGCGGCAATTAAATGAACGTTCGCTGTCAGCAATCAACGTGAATTGTTGTCTCAATGACAGTTGTCCCTAGTATTGATAAGATAAAGATAAAAGACAATAGTTATTCGTTTTACAAGGGGGCAAAGTTGTTGTTTAACCGCTCGTGCTAATATTGATACCCGAGCAAGCGAAAGATTCCAAGACGAGCGTAGCGAAAGTGGTATCTTGAGCGTTGCGAGGGTTTCAAGGCAGGAGGGTTAAACAAACTTTGCCTCCGAGTGAAACAACATTTTTCACTACACCAACGCGAGGAAAGTAATATCTATGAAATATCAAAAAAAAAAAACAAATCAAATCCAAATGAACGTAATTAAATATTTATCATCCAAAATCATCATTTGAAAGTCAATTCTACCATAAAGAAACGACTCAAAATTTGCATCTGATTACTTTGCCCCACATGTGGATAAAATGCAACTTTCTCATTAGTTTTTGAACAATCAAGAGGGCCTTTACCAGTTGGTGTGGTGAAAAGATAGTTTATTATTCAAGTAGGCATATTACAATGCGCTTATAAACGTCTAATAAAGCTACACCGGCTCTAACCCTACACCTCTGACCCATGAAGATTTAAATCCCCTCTCAATTGGACCCTCCTCCAATATGGACTGGCAAAAAAAGTCGGCGGGACACATCTTTTCAAAACATGACATCTTATAATTAACATGCAATTACAAACAGTATCTACTTTTCTTTATCGAAATTTGATTAAAAAATATTTAAATACGAACACGGCTAAACTTTCGTATTAAGTTAAAGCTTCATCTACTTAAGAGGTGACAGAGGAAACGGCCATCCATTGCGGGGGTTTTTACCTTTTAACTCAATTACTCTGAAAATATAAGTACTTCTGTTTAAAATGTTGCTCTTCAGATCCATCGGCAATATCACTAGCTAAATATTTTATAATATAATTATACCGCTATGATATATCATGTAGGGTAACAATGTACAACTGAAAATTAATGAAAATTAGACATGTTTTCGAGCTTTTAAGGTTTTGGTTCAAGTCTGTCCTTGTAAATTTAATATAGCCTAGTTTCCATGTAATTTTTATGGCGTTCTCCTTTGATTAAAACGTGTAAAATTCAACTATGCGTTAGCTCCCTTCATATCAGATTACCAATCCTTATGAGGCTGTTAAAGTACGTAGGTAAGTAGCTAATAGCTTTGTATAAAATACCTACGTTTAAATAATGGACACGAGTCAAATTAAGCACATATTTTACCTATGACGGCTACCCCTTTAACATGTAAGTACTTACCTGATCCAATTTCCCAGTAGTTACCAACCAGCGAAGGTTGCGTTTACCAATGTAACGTATGTGTTCCGACGGCACCCCCAGGGTACTATTTTCAGAAGCCTCCTGACGTCTGAGCAATGCTTTCTCGTATATGTGTATGGGTCGCAGTTCACAAACAAGAAGGCCGCAGTCAATGTGCTAAACACCAGGTTCCTCAGCGCCTCGGCGGAGTGCGGCGCACCGCGCGCTGACGTCGCTCGCGCCCTACGCCAGCTGCGCGCCGCGCTACCGGCCGCAGATCGATCCCTCAGGCTGCGACCATTCAGCGCGGATGAGGTGTATCGTTTGATAACGTCTCTCACCCTTCCTAAAGCCTCAATGGACATCTACGGGATAAATATGAAGCTACTGAGGGCTGCTCCAACCCCTTTATCCTATGCTAAGGCGGAGCTATTCAATCGCTGTATAAGGGAGGGCACCTAACCTACAATTAACCTTTTAAAATCATAATGTAAAGGGGGGATATGGTTGCTATTATCCCCGCGATGGCAAAGGTCTTTGAAAACGGACTCATGCGCCGCTTGACGAGTTTTCTGTAGTCAACGAGCGCCTTATCCGATCCGTATCCGTATCCGACATCACGCCTATCGTGTGGGCCGCTCTACAACCACACTGTCTCGTGATGTGGTCCGATGCGTAGTCGATGCTAGAGAGAGGAAGCAGCAAGTTGCTGTATTGTGCTGCGACCTGTCCAAGGCCTTTGACGTCGTAGACCACGCAGTCCTTACCAGCAAGCTAAGGCACTATGGGATCGATGATCCGACACTTTCCTTGTTCGAGAGCCTCCTGCAGCAGAGATCTCAAATTGTGATCAGAGATGGTGGAAATGCTAGGTCAGACCCACTAGAAACCACCATGGGCGTAGCCCAGGGCTCGTCGGTGTCAAATATACTATTCTCTTTGTTGCTGAACGATCTACCACATGCAATACATGCTGCAGTGATCCTCATGTACGCCGATGATGTTGCTGCAATCGTCGTAATCGTAATTTTAAGATGGTTGATTGGTGAATTGGTTTGGCAGGAATAGCTTGATTTTACAACAATTGCTTTTCTGTTTGGCCTAAAGGTTGACTGGTAGAGAATGCCGTGTGGCATTAAGTCCGCCTTTTATAACTGTACTAGGTGTAACAAAAATAGTGGGTAATCGTTTTTTGATTAGGAAAAAATTGATTTTTTTTTTGACGCGAAAATATATAATTGTTGCATGCGTCCTTGTCCTCGCCCCTCGTACAAGGTAAATAAGTGAATCGCCTAAATCCAAGGGATCTAGTAATCAGCAGTTCCAATCCGAAGGAGATCTGATAACAGTGAAGACGGCCGTTCTACTCCGCGGGAGGAAATGAAATCGCAATGTACGAGTCGATTACATTGAGTGAATCCAACTACTTACGAAATGTAAGAACGTAACTACAAGTACCTTCAGACCCGGGTGCGTAGCCAACATGCCGATTATTTATTCTTTGTAACGAACGAAACACACGGTACAACTTGACCGTTTCACTGCTGTTACAAATAATACAAATATCGACCACGAGCATGTCTAATGTCACATCAACGAAACGGCCAAGCTGTACTGTTTAACCAAGATGATGGCTTTATAGAGTTAGAGCTTGTAAAGTTAGGATTTATAGAGTTAAAGGGTTAGGATTAACGGAGTAAAAGTCTTGGTATTAAAAGATGTGTGACATTCTAGTGTGAAAACTATAGGCGCATGTTAGTGTTGGCAACACTTTACATGAAATGTTTTTGGTTGGTTTCATTTCTTTTTGTAAGATGCCCTTCGGGTTCTTTTTCGCGTACTTACCTCAATAGATGCACTCTATCTCGTCTAACTTAGCGGAATCAAATTGCACAAATCTTGGCATTGTCATCGGACATGTTTTTCGTAAACAAAATCAAAATAATCATCGCTTGTTTTCATCGCTGCATGAGCGCTAAGGAGGATGGTATTTTCTTCTTACCTTCGAAAATATCGAAACCTCCCAGCATTGCCTTGAACACTGTTAAAATTTTAAACCTCCAGGTTTTGTAGCATTGGAACTATTGGGATTCTAATTTCCCTATTTGAATTTGACTCGTGTTAAGCTTGCACCGATTTTACTCTGCTCTGCACTTTAAAATAATAAGTTCATATCAATCATATCTCTGTTTACATTCTTTGACAGTAAACAATAGTTGCTAGGTAACAACATTATGAATAAAGATAGGTCTTGGCATATGCAACCTTTTTAATGTGTAGTGATTCATTTCCATATTTGGCATATTATATCATAGGTACAACTTTAAAAAAAACATAATAATAATAAATTATATACTAAGAACTAAAATATAATAGAACTTAAAATAAACTTATAAATAAAAAATGCTCCCCAGGTCACCTTCATGTATTATGGTACCCAGAAGACTGGCAGCGTTACCTTTTTGGATGGCCAGGCTTATCCTCTGGCCGAGATAGCTGCCAGCTCTCCGGTCACCAGCTGTCATACGTCACGCGAAACACCTCAGGCAGAGTGGCAGAAGTGCTTCAAAAATTGGTTCACACGAATCCAAAAGTGCATAGATCATCAAGGGGAATACTTTGAAAAACAATAAAACAATTTTCAACCGTGTACGTTTGTTTGTTTGTTTCCGGATATATAAGTAGCAACCCTCGTATGTAAGTAAATTTACTGTCATCTTTCGACACATAATTAAAACTTTTAGAACGCCATCCTTATTCTTTCACTGATAAGTGTTCAATTTGTTAAATATCAAAAAGTAGCGCCATGTGGCGAAACAGTGGCAATACTATAGAGGGCGCTACTTGGCTGCTTTAAGTGAACCCGGTTCAAATCAGCACTTTGATTTTTTTTGTATTTTCTTATTGTCGTTTTTTTTATTAGCATTCCAATCACTGCTACCACACAAAATTTCACGATTCTAGGACTTCAGGAACCAATGTTTTCAGGTTTTTAGGTATTTTTAGGTATCCCCATTTTAAGGTGTTGCAGGGTGAAAGTTACAGATTTCTCACGACCACATGTTTTAGAATACAGACCCGTATCTACATGCCAAATTTTAAACTTGTAAGACTTCAGGAAGTAGTCTATCTTTTCTATGACACGAATTTCATATGGCTCGGACAGTGAAAATTAAGGTATCTATAAAATCTAAAGTATAATAGATAGCTAGCTGACTAGCTCGATAGCTACGGCGAAACGTGCCGAGAAAAGATAGGCACTGCGTTTTGCCCTTTGTCTCGTGTACTTATGTATATCACATTTGTAAATTTGATATAAATTTAAGGTTATGCAGTGATATGTGCAGTTTTCTTTCAGTGTTAAATCGAGTACGTAACTAGTTAAATGCGAAATGGGTACACCGTTTTTTTTTCGACTTTGCTCCCTAATATATTCAAAGACATGGCATTGTTTCGCCAAACGAACATTAAAGAGACGAAAGATGCTCCGGCTCCCGCGACAGAAACATAGCCTCAAGCAGAGATCTATGAAACTTACCCTGCAATAAAAGCGAACGATTTAATGGCGACAGACGGTATGGTGCAAGAAGCGTTGGTGGCCTAGACATACAATCCGGAGGTCGCGGGTTCAAACCCCGGCTCGTACCAATTACGTACCGGAACTTATGAACGAAATATCATTTGATATTTACCAGTTGCTTTTCGGTGAAAGGAAACATCGTGAAGAAACCGGACTAATTCCAATAAAGCCTAGGTTACCCCTTGGATTGGAGGATCAGTCAGATGGCAATCGCTTTCGTAAAAGTAGTGCCTTCGCTAAATCTCGAGATTAGTTGCCAAGCGGCCCCATGCTCCTCACATGAGCCGCGGCAAAATGCCGGGACAGCGCGAGGAAGATGATGAGTCTGTATGGTGCAACCGACCCTAGTTTCAAGCCGAAAAAATCACTTCAGAAAATTTCAACTCTACGTACAACTGTACCTAGTTGTCTCACTGGTTTAAGCACTAACAGTCGAGCGTACCGACTTCGAACTTGGTACAGTCGGAGGCCTGCTCGATCAAGTGGAAGGTGGTTTGCCGTACGTCCGATAAGAACGCAGCTGAGTGAAAGCGAGTGATAAGCTGACCGGCGAAGGTCGCCATCCAGTACGCCAGTCTGATAGCATTATTTTGCAACCACGCTTTCAAAGGCAACTAGATAATTAGCGCCAGCTACAACGTAGTTATTTTTATTTTAAAAATAGGTTTTAAACTTATGAGTTGAATTTTGACCATCATTTCGGACGTGATGTCGCGTTTGTGGGACTCTAGAGGTTATATGTAAATAAAACTGCTCGAATATGTTACACCTATTCTTTATTCTTGGCTAGCGTCCACGTTCTCCGTCTGCAGACCCTTGATGGAAGCGACAGGCACGTAGGTCACCAGCGTGAACAGTTTGTGCGCGGAGTCCTCATCGTCATTGCGTCTGCGAGACAGCCTCACGCGCACGCGGAAGGGAACGTTCCTGAAAAGGGACAAAATGAATGGTTACTTTACTGTTAATATATATGCTCCTACCCTAGTCGGTAGTGGTGACCTTGCCTACGAAGCAAGTGTTTGTATCCTGGTACAGTCAGCAGTAAAAGTAGCGGATCAAATAATGCTTCATAACTTTCATAAGTATTTATAACTTTCATTCTGTAACAGCTTAACAAAAAGTGATGTATTTAATGTAGAACAACTAAGACTGTAAAAGATACATTTTTGAACGCGAATTTTAGAAAATTATCTACATTTGGAAAAGTTATACGGAATATCAGATACTTTTGGCGCGTTGTTTCATCCACTACTTTTGATGCTGACTGTACCGGCATTTGTTTATCACGGATATTTGTTCCCGAGGTATGGTTGTTTTCTATGTGCTTAGGTATTTATTGTATATATTGTTAATTGTATAAGTAAGTATTTATTGTTTAGTTCAGTACCCACGACACGAGCCTTATTGAGCTTTTTGTGGGGCCTGGTTGATTTGTGTAAAGGCGTGTCTCGATATCGCGCGGCGGCCGCGCGAGCATTGTTCGACAGCGGCAAATCTGTATTTTGGCTCGCGAGCAATTTTTGGCACCATCTTGAACTATAGCGCCAGACCAGTCGACCAGTTTACAGGCAGGCTCATTGCTGTACTAATATCATTCCATGCATCATTTCTTAATGATTTCTTGTCATAATCACTACATTTACTGTTCATAGAAACTGTTTAGTCGTATACCTAATTTAATTAAAGTACGATACTTTTCATTATCCATGTCTGCGGCCGCGCGAGCGAACTGAAATATATACACATCTGTCCCAACTGCGCAAACAAAACACTGAACGCTCCTTTGCCGCGCGGCCAAAAACCGACAGTTTTGTCGCGCGACACGTTCGAGCGCGGCGCGCCCAGTGTTGCCAGGTGAGCGGAAGAGAATTATCGTATTTGAGTGTCAAAATTATCGTACCGATGAAAAAATTTTCGGACGCCTATCAAAAAGGCACTACTCCCAAAATTTCTGGCAAAATAAGCTTACATGTCCAATGTATAATCAAACAAAAACGCAATTTTCGTCTAAATTGCGCAAAAAACAGTTTTATATTTGTGTATTGTTGTGATAGATCCAAACGGTTTACAGGAAATTTCGATATTTCTGACGTAAACCAAGGAGCCGAACACCCAAAAGGTGCTAATTGTAGCCTATTTCGCAAGGAAAGTGTCATACTTTGCTCAAAAACTAGACTTTTTTGGTGGCATTGTCTAAGGGCTGAAATTATCGTACTTTTGCGTACGATAATGCTCTAACGTACAACGTACCGGAGCCCAAATTATTGTACGTGTACGACAATTATCGTACGCCTGGCAGCACTGAGCGCGCCAATGATCGAGTTGGCTCGCGCGGCAGCTCGATATACTTGTGCGCGGCAGCTCGATATACTTGTGCGCGGCTGCCGCGCGACCCAATATTCGATAGTTTGCTACGCGTTTAACCACTACTCCACCTTAAAGTATATCCAAATCCCTCGAGGGGGCCACTCTTGTAGGCTTGAGTCGGTCAGGACCGAAGAACTAAAAGGAATGAAATCCCACCACAGACCGAAAGGAACTAGTTCATCTTAAGCGCTCTTAATCGGTCTCGGTCCTTTAGTTCAGTAGTCAGTATGTCAGCGGGCCTACCGCGAACCACGCTCGACGGGCCGCCTCCCCGTCACACTTACGTACGAATTTACAAGTGCGATAGAGAGGCAACACGTCGAACGTGGTTCGCCCTCAGTACCAAGTAACAAATCGGTCGGGAGCGAATGATCGGAATGAGTCAAGGTCAAGAAATTCGCTCTCTCACGCTCTCGCTCTGTTTATTTGCGAGCGAGAGCAAGATATAACCTAGTCATACTCATTCAGATCTCGAGACTTGCTCCTGAACTAAAGGAACTAAAGGACCTAAAAGAGCGAACTAGTTCGTTTGACCGATTGACCGAGATCGGAGCGCTCTTTTTAAAGACCGAGCGGGCACAACTCTACACTCTTGTTAGCTTATCCTGCTAGACCCTTTGTCCCTTTAGCATAATATATATATTTACTATTTACATTGTGAAGTTTGTGACTTGATTTTAAAAAGTATATTAATACTTAAAATTCCACCCTTCTTGATTCCCCACATTTTGATTAAAGAAATTAGCAAATGTATGAACTCGTACAGTCAGCATCAAAATTAGCGGATCAAATAACGCTTCATAAGTATCTACCATTCTGTAACTGTAACAGCTTAACAAAAGTGATGTCTTTAATATAGAACAACTAAGACTGCAAAAGATATACTTTGGAACGTGAATTTTAGAAATTTATCTGTATTTTGAAAAGTTATCTGGGATGTCAGATACTTTTGGCAAGTTGTTTCATCCGCTACTATTGATGCTGACTGTACTAAACACTAATCAATACGTAAAAAGGGCCCTAAGGCAAGTGTACACGCTCATAAGGGCCTTATAAAATATACAATATTTTTTTATTATCTCCGAAATGAAGTTAATCAGAATACCGGTGTCTTTGAGAAAGTTATTTAATTTAAGCTCAGGGATGCAACCTTGATATTAGCGGAAATAAATAAAAACATGGTGTATAGATATATGATCAAACTTTCAAATTCCAAAAATGAACCGTATTCCATTGTTCTTGTTTACTAGTTGATCGAGTTTGTAGTGAGAATTTTGACACATGCTTGTTGAACACACATCAGCATAATCAATGAGCGGGAGGATGAGTGCTTGAACAAGCAATTTCAAATATTTGACATATGACTGCAATGCTAATGGGAAGATTCAATAATCATTACAACCCCTTATTAAATTTAAGGTTGCTAGAACGGTCTCAATTAGTGGTAAACTTGCAGATATTATACAAGAAATAAGATAATTTAAATATAAGGCATAAACTTGAATGCCTAAATTTAGTTTATGACATAGAGGTACATAAAAATATGCCTAAATCCAAGCACATTTTATGCTGCTACAACTGCTCTTTTCAACATTTTCGAATTCTGGATATGAGTATAAGAGCACTTTCTAACAGGCTCACAGTCAGGAAGGCTCGGAACCGGTTTATTTCGGTTTTCCTCAGAACTTTTATAAGAACGCGAACTTTACTATAACCTAAAAAGTTTATTTTTGCTCTAAACCGTTTAATTTGATAAGAACTGTTCTCATAAATATAGCCGAAGGATTTGACTAACAAAATTAAAAACAGAAGTATATTTTTAGAGATATTGAGAAAATCTTCCGTCGCAAGTTTTGCGCGGCACGCGTAATCTTTTGTTTCTATCTAATTTCCTGGCCATGGGTAGGGTTGCCAACCTAAATGCACAGTTTTGTGGTACAATTGCGATCAATTTGCGGGACTTGGGTATCTTCTTCTTCTTTGTTAGGGGCTATGTAAGGCTCTACAGCCTAAATATCACTGTGACCTTAACTCCTCCGGACGTAATATGTGTCTGCCCAGGATTGAGTCACGAGTGCGCATTAGGCAAGGGCACTCTGCGAGGATGTGCAAAGGCGTCTCCTCTGCCTCCATGCAGTCTGCACTAAAACTAAATATCATTGTTAAATTAATTTTAGGCTCTAAATCTATGGTAAACATGTAGCATAGTCCAAACATAACCTGAATGGTATTGGACAATAAGCAATGGCTTAATTCAGATAAATAAATAAACCTTATAGGCCAATCTTACACAAATAAACCTAGTGCCGAAGTAAGCGCAATAAGGCTTGTGTTATGGGTACAAGATGACAGTATTATATAATTTAAAAATATGTATAAATACATGAAGCGGGGATGGCTGAGGATATGATGTCCGACTTTCAATCCGGAGGTCACGGGTTCAAATCCTGGCTCATACCAATGAGTTTTTTGGAACTTATGTACGAAATATCATTTGCTATTTACCACTAGCTTTTCGGTGAATGAAAACATCGTGAGGAAACCTGCATACAGCTGCGAAGAAATTCAAAGGTGTATGTGAAGTCCCCAATCCGCATTGGACTAGTGTGGGGACTATAGCCCGAGCCCTCTCGGGCATGAGAGGAGGCCTGTGCCCAGTAGAGGGACGTATATAGGCTGAATTATTATTATATAAATACATATCAATATAAATAGAAAACATAACAACAAATGTTTTTAAGACATTTACAGACGTCGAGTTGCGGAGACCAAGCCCGCGAATACGAATACGAAATAGAAAACATCCACCACTCAGGAAAAAACATTTTTTATAAACACCCAAAAAAAGGGCCTTTATAAGGGTTCGAACCCAGGACCTCTAGCTTCGTAGGCCACTACCTTCAATGTCACTACCAACTGGGCTGAGAGGCTATTAATAGTGTGTAGTAGATATACCCAAACTAAAGGTTACAACATTATTTATTACTATTACAGTCAGATGAAGTAGCCATAGCTTGGTACAGCTCAGCAGCAGAAACAGAACAACCTTTTCATAACACAAAATTATAAATAGGTAACAGATTTAATGTTCTCCCAGGCTTACTAGTATTCAATCATATATACCAGAGATTGGAACTGGTTTTTTGCAAAAACTTTGAAATAACCATATATTTTGGATAATTTTATACTCCTCTCAGTTGTGTTTTTAGATAATGACTTTTTATTATTAGATTGCCCAATTAGAAATCTTAAACCTTTAAATGAGCAAGCTAAGATATATGAAATTTGCTTTATAGGGGTTTTTGGGGGCGAAAAATCGATCTCGCTAATTCTTATCTCTGGGAAAATGCGCATTTTTAAGTTTTTTTTATTTTTTCCAAGCAAATCTCGGTCTACCAGATATTTAAAGAATTAACAAAGAACAAAACAATAGTTTTCGTTGTCATACAAAGAATACGGGTTTCCGATCCCTGATATATACATATTTTTTTAAGAGTTAGAGAATATTCACTAGCAAAAAATACTAGCACTGGCTCTTGGCCCTCTTGGCTGATACAGAATGGAAACAAAAAGTAAGGTTATGTTTTCCTACCCAAATACACAACAATTATGAAGTGTAGTAAGTAAAACATGATGTGTATCAATTAAACTACTACCATGCCACGGTTTCCACTTACTTGACTCCCTTAGACCACAGGTATTTGTTTAAACGGGTGTCCACACGAACATCGGGAGTTCCCATTTGTTTTTCGGCGAACTTCCTGATTTCCTTAATGGCTCGAGGAGCGCGCCTCTTAAAACCAACTCCATGAAGGCGTTTGTGTAAGTTGACTGTGTATTCACGAGTCACTACTTCGTTAATAGCGGATTTGCCTTTCCTCTCTCCTTTGGGTTTTGCCATTGTGTTGTGAACTGAAAACCAAATAAACACATAAAAATATTGTGTTCCCTGAATGCAGTACTAAGGAACGATCAAGTACCAGTAGATCATTAATTATTTTATCACTATTTTCATTTGATTATTTTTGATTTAAAAACAGAAATGCTAACCTAGTTCACGTCTTCGAATACCGACACGAAAAGAAACGTCAGTGTCAAAATTTGTCAGTGAAGTGCTTGATTGTTTTTTCTACTAGGCATTTCAAATTCTAGTATATTTTAGCCGTCCATTAGCCGTCTTATAAATGATTATAAGAAAAAAGCAGGATTTTTCAATACGTGAGAATGTGCTAGAAGGGATCGGCATCGGCATACTGAACTAAAACGTAGTGATTATATGCTGTTTGTACTGAACTCGCACAGCCTGCCGCAGCGCGTAAAATACCTAAACTCGCTCAACGCCAAAAGTACGTCAGTTCAGTTCGGACATTTCAGTTCTGTTCTGTCACTGCTGTCTAAAAGAAATGAGGTTACTTTCCAACTTCTCACCTCATTCACATTTTCACATACAAAACAATCACAAATGGCAGAAATATATAAGTAAGTTAATCTATAACGGTTTCTCATTTTCACGACCTGTCTGGCCTAGTGGGTAGTGATCCACAGCCGATGGTCCCGGGTTCGAATCCCGATAAGGGCATTTATTCGTGTGATGAGCATAGATATTTGTTCCTGAGTCATGGGTGTTTTCTATGTATTTAAGTATTTATAAATATTTGTGTATTATATATATCGCTGTCTAAGTACCCTCAACACAAGCCTTATTGAGCTTACTGTGGGACTTAGTCAATTTGTGTAATAATGTCTTATAATATTTATTTATTTATTTGTTTGTGTAATGAGCACGTATATTCGTTCCTGAGTCATGAGTGCTTTCTATGTATACACCGTGTTTTTATTAAATTCGGCTAACTCCGGGGAATGGGTAAGTGCGTTTAAGGAAACTCAGTAGCATAGTTAATCTTCAAAACAAAATTTTTTTTTTACAATTTTTTAAATTTTTATAAAAAGCAATTAAATGTTGCATAATTATAGCGTTGTTGTAACACGGGCAAAACATTTAATTTAACCAAACAATTGAAAACTGTGACATATCAATGTCATTTCGAACATCGATTGTCCGAAATAGTATTTACGTTTAGTAGCAAATGTACACTCATACTAAACACTAATCAATATGTAAACAGGTCCTAAGGCAAGTGTATACGTTCGTAAGGGCCTTATAAGGTGAAATAAATTATTGATTATCTCCGAAATAGAATTAATTAGAATATTGGTGTCTTTGCGAAAGTTACTTAATTTAAGCTCAGGAATGCATCCTTGAAATTAACGGAAATAAAAAAAATAAGTATGCATTTATCTATTTAATTATGTATTGATGACCAGTCTGGCCTAGTGGGTAGTGACCCTGCCCATGAAGCTGATGGTCCCGGGTTCAAATCATAATCCTTATTCGAATACTGTACATCATCCATGTTTTAGGTTAATTCATCCTGTGAAGCACTTCAATGACTACATATCAAGAGACATAAGACCTGATGGGAGAAAATTTCAGGAACAACGCAACCTAAAACTTAATGTAGATTCTTTGAAGACTGCGGATGCATCTGCTGTTGCCAAATGTGGAAATACAACAGTTGTTTGCGGCATTAAATTGGTACTAACTTTATACTATAGTTTCTTTAAAAAAATATTGTAATGTAACAATACATTTTCTACCAATTTACAGGAGTTTGTGTTTGCAGGAGTTAGCTATCCCTAAAGCTGAGGAACCTGATGTTGGATACCTCATTACCAATGTGGAACTACCACCATTGTGTTCATCCAAATACAGGCCTGGACCACCATCCGACCATGCACAGATCACAAGCAACTTGGTGTCAGATATTGTCATAAACTCCAAATGTGTTGACATGAAAGACCTTTGCATTGTGCCAGATAAATTAGCTTGGGTATTGTACTGTGACATGGTTTGCTTGGACAATGATGGAAGCCTGGTGGATGCTTGCATTATGACTTTGATAGCCAGTCTCAAGACATGTAAGCAATATACACATATTTTTCTGGTGTTTAACAAATTAATTAATAGATTTTGTTAAATCTATTTACTCTCTCTGACTGTACAAACAGTTGCCATCAGATATATTGGAGTGGCCAGGGTGCTCACAAATATCTGAACACGTACCTTACGCCTTGACAAGTGTGTTCAGATATTTGATGGCAACTGTACATCAATTTTGGTTCTATTTTGTCTTTCTGGTTAAATATGAAATTATGTTGTGACTGAATTCAGGTGATATAAGCCATTATTAGGCTGCAATGCCTCCATTTTCCTTAACTTCTAGGAACAAAAGAGACTACTTTTGTACTTATGTGTGTTTTTACCTTTTAACAAAATTTAGATTTTTTTCAGTGTCTTTACCACATGTTATTTATGACCATGAAACTGAAGATTTCACAGTAGACACAACTGTTAAAAAGCCGTTAACAATCCATGGAATGCCAGTGGCCACTAGCTTTGCTGTTTATCAGAGTAATCAAAGGTATAAAACTTCACTATATCTCCTACCACAGGGATCAGCAAACTTGACATAAAGAGCAAAGAACCACAAATATTGTTGTCATTGGTGTAAGAACTCTCAAGGGTTAATTTTATGAGCGACTTAAAGAGCCGCAATTGTACCTCCAAAGACCTGCATGTTGCTTTCAAGCTGTGGTTTGCCGACCCCTGACACCTGACGATATGCTCAACCAATTAATATCTTTAGTGCTTACCTACTTTAACATTAACATCCAGTGGTGTAACTATAGGGTGTCTAAGCTGGCAAAATGCAATGGGTCCCTGACCCTACACAGGCCCCAATTTGAGCAAGATGTGATGAGCACCCAGTTACCATCATATAGTTACATACATATAGCTTTTGCCCACGGCTTCGCCCGCGTACTAAGCAAAAAAAAAAGGTTCTCAGTTTGACCCGTATGTTTGTATGAACACATGTAGGTATGTATGTTTGTCTGCGATTAGTGCGATTATTAGATTTAGAATCATGTTCTGAAAAATGCATAGTGTTCAACAACTTTGTACCATTAACTAATCTTGTTTCCCCATACAAATCCTTTCTTAGTGCAGCCCTAGACCTTCTAAAGAACCTACGTGCCTAATTGGGAATCTCTAGAACCAGCGGTTTAGGCTGTGCGTTGATATGTCAGCCAGTCAGTTTCTTCTTTTATATATTTAAGAAGATAAACGCTTTACATTGCTATACATATTAAAAAAAAATGGTTTTATTTATAATATGGGTGTTCAAGGAAACGATAAAAGTATGCTACCCTTGATACTATTTAAACCGTGTATATACAAGGCATTTTTTTAAATATATTCCACATTAAACTTTGTAAGTTAAACAAGTTTATATTGAATACACATTTTTTTCCAGTAACGTAATCCTTACTGATCCATCGAGTTATGAAGAAGACATGTGCGGTGGAATAGGGTCTAATTTGATAGTTTGTTACAACAATGGAACATTATGTGGAGTTCAAAAATTAGGTGGACGCAATCTGTCTAAGGATATTCAAGAGGATGCCCTGAAGATTGCCAGACAGAGATCAAAACTTGTAAAAGAAGTCATTAATACATGTATTCAAAATCAATTAAAATCATGAATTACATTAAGTATTCCTTATTTATAAGAAACAATTTATTTTGGTAATACATCCTAATAGTATATAGTGCTATTATCCTAAAGGAGAACTTGAGTATAAGTGTTCTATATATAAAATAAACAAATAAATATTATAGGACATTCCTTCACAGATACTGATTGTAAGTCTCACGATAAGCTCAAGATGGCTTGTGTTGTGTATACTCCAGACAACGATATTATATGCTTAATATACAAATACTTAAATATATAGAAAACACCCATGACTCAGGATTTTTATTTGTAGAACACGATGATGGAGAAGTATCTGATGCCATTGTTCATAGTGCAGGGTTCGATACACTTACTCGTTTACTCGCTTTTTTATGCGGCCCGCCAAGTGATCCTAGTACAACCATATAATTTGCTTAAAAATAGCAAATTCGTCTTACGGCCCAGGGCTACAAGGCAAAACCGACTTTACACCCTCATAAAAAAAGATTGAGTTGAGACAATTAATTTTAAAGCCTGGAATCCATTTGGCAACTTCCCGGGCAGGAACGTGGGCTGGCGCATTGGGTGTCCGCGAGCCGGATTGGAACGCCTCGCGCGCCGGATTTGGCCCGCGGGCCGAGGTTTGGAGAGCCCTGCCCTAGGCAGTTTTTTGTGTGATGCTCAATATAATCGTGGCCCCACCGTTGTCTATTATCACTTTTATCAGTACAAAATGAGTACAAAATTTAATACTTTAACATATTCACTGCCAGACAAAAAACGGCGCACTACCCCAGAAACCGGTGGTCTATAGCTGCGTACAAAACAACCCGCCCAGCGGGTTGTCCGGCATCTGAACAAAGTTCACGAGCGCACACCAGGTGAGTTCCCGGCAGTGAATGTGATAAGCCGTAGCCATTTTGGTGGTGGGCAAGCTCTGTACAAAGAGTAAGCTAAGTATATAGGAAAAGAGAAGAAGTTTATATACTTATTCTTAATAACCAGTATGATTTCGTGAAGATATCAAGCTTCAATTAATCGCTATTCCGTTCTGCTGTGTAGAGATTATCGATATATAACATAATTAGAATCGACAAGTCACATCCCTAAAAACATGCTAAATACACAGCTTTCCCACCACATAAATGGCTACGGTAAAACGTAGTGATTATATGCTCTTTGGGCTACGGCTTGGGTCACTCATTGGACAAGCAAGTGTCAAGCGCATAATGTTGCCGGTTGAGGGCTGAGGTCAGTAAAATATGGAGTTCTAGGGGCCTAACGCGAAAACTGAAATTCGTAAATTGCAGAGATTTTTCAATTTTACTCTCACTAAGATTTGACTGGTCTAAATAATGTTTTTTGGTCTAAATAACTTCTGCGATGCGATTCGCAAACCGCGGTTGGCGCGGTTTTTTGACCCATGTGTGTTTTGACAACCGGTCTGGCCTACAACCATTAGGCCACTATTCTACCCTGGGCGGCTACCGGGAAAATCGAAATTCATCAATTGCGGGCATTTTTCTCTGTCACTCTAATTACTCTCCAGAATAGGTTAAAATATGATAAGTTAAATGTAATATGATCCTAAGTTGGTCGAAATAAATGAATTTATTATTATTATTATTACGTTTTAGTGAGAGTAAAAGAGAAAGATCCCCGCAATTTGCGAATTTCGGTTTTCGCGGTAGGCCCCCTGCTTATGAAGCCGATGGTCCCGGGTTCAAATCCTGGTAAGGGCATTTATTCGTGTAATGAGCATGGATATTTGTTCCTGGGTCATGGGTGTTTTCTATGTATTTAAGTATTTATAAATATTTATTTATTATATATATATCTTTGTCTAAGTACCCTCAACACAAGCCTTATTGAGCTTACTGTGGGGCTTAGTCAATTTGTGTAACAATGTCCTATAATATTTATTTATTTTATTTATTTATGTGGAATGCACCCTACTTTTTTTATTCGCCATTTTGCGCAGTGAGGAGCGTATGGATGGCAACATTTTAGTTAAAATGTCACCACGTCTCAAAATATCGAGTTATGTTATCGAGGTAAATTTTTAATATTATTCTTTAAATTGCAATGAAATACATGATAAAAAATAGGTGTGTTTAAAGTGCTCCATCCAGGTGTATCAACAACAGATTTTCCCGGATGCCAAAACATGACTAAATCATGGTTAACCTAATACGTCATCATAATTATTGTTTTTTTCTCTAATTTTTTATATTTTACCGGCAGAGGTTGTCTAAATTAGACACAAATGAGAGTATAGGATGTCTCTACGGAGTTATGTACGACGGGAACCTACTCGTAGTCGGGTTGAGTCTGGAGTTATTTGAACGCGAAAAGAATACATATAAGCAGCTGCTCTTGCACTTGCCCACTGAGATTGAGTTATGTGGGGTCATAAAGTTCGGAGAAACTTTGACGACAGAGACGAGGTTGAAAGAAATTCTTCAGGTAAAATTTAAAATGTTGTAATAGCTTAATTGTAAGACTGTAAAATGAAGTGATTAAATTAACAAAGTTAATTTATATGAATGAAGTGATTTAAATAAAGACACCGCTTTATTAGGAGAGAGAGAGTGTAAGTAATCTGTTTTATAACATGCTTGAAGAGGGAAGAATAGCTTTTTGAATCTAACAAAATAGTGGTAATTTTTTTATGAAATTTCATTTCGGGAGAAACTGGTTTTCACTAACTATATCTTTAACAAATCACTTTGAATTTGATGTCGATTGCTTCAGCAAATTTTGAAAAAAAAAGAAAACCTTTAAACCTAGTTTTCCATTGTGCCAATACCATGCTAAAAAAATCATGAAGAATGGTTATTAAGAAATTATACTTTCTGTTTTTGTATGGATGATCTTATATACTTGCTTGGTGGTGGTATACTTTGCTTGTTTTTGTGTGTTGATTGTATGGTTTTTTTTAGTAAATTGTGTTAAAAAAATGATAAAATGTTATACAATTTTTATGTTTCATATTAAGCTTATAATAACATTATTTACAGCACATATGGCGCTACTTTACCGCACTAGTGTGATAATTAGCACATTACGTAACTATGACGAAAATTTAAAAGGTCATATGTACTGTAAAACGTTGTACGATACATGTGCGAATAGGTAATCCGCAACTTGTGTTGATTTAAAACACTCCCTTTGGTCGTGTTTTAATTTATCGCCACTTGCTTCGGATTTTCTATTTTTCGCACTTGTATCGTAATGTACTATTACAGTACATATGGTGCTACTTTACTGCACTAGTGCAATAATTAGAACATTACGTAACAACATCGAAAATTTAAAGGGCCATATGTACTGTTAAACGATTTGGTTATTCGCAAGTCATGTCAATTTAAAACACTCCCTTCAGTTGTGTTTTCATTTATCACCTCATTGCGAATTTACTATTTTTCGCACTTCGTGATTTTCTATTAAATCACAGACTGTCTTCCCTACACTGACCATATTGGTTTTTTTTTTCAGGATGTAGACATAACAGATAACCCACTGGTGATTATTATAAATCAAAATAAGGATATCAAAGCACACTTCTTAGTCCATGATAAGTTTGAGGAAACCAAGTATGAAGTGTTGGATGCAGACGAGTTGTGGAATCAATTCCTTCATGTCCACCTTAACACTGTCGTACCGCTGAGTTGTGAAGCGACTATTGCTGGCGTTAAGAATATAATGCAGAATAAAAGGATAAAGGTAAATTATATAGGACACTTAACACTCCCTCCATGTCTATGCACAGATTTTTTGTTACCAGTTTGACTCATATTTACATCATAATACGCCAGCTGCTGTGCCTCGAGGCGTTTTGGCACAGGCATTAGCTGAGCCACTTTCCTTTTCAATTAATTTGTAAGCATCATTGTGTACTTTTATTATGTACCTATGTTTAAACTTTTTTAACCGACTTCAATTTCATAGAAGGAGGTTCTGTATTAGGTTGTGGCTACTTTTTAAAAAATAAATGTATTTTTTATTATTATTTTTACTTTATTTATTTTGGGTCTTAGTTTAGGTTTTTTACAATATAAATATAAAAGTAAAATATAAAAACACTTACAAAACAATACAAAAATATATAAACACATAAAAAACCTAACCTTAGGTGCCAGTGCCACCAGCAGTGGGGCAGGGCCCAAGCTGCCGGTGGTCAGGGCTGCAGAGAGAGGAACCGCCGGACTATCCGCGCCGTATCCAAGATCACCGCCTTCTGCATCTTACCCTTACTACAACCATCTAGCAAGCAAGAGTCTCAAGGTGTTGGTCGAGACTCTTCGCTATGAGACCGTTCTTTGAAAGACTATTGGTATTGGTATTCGCGGGCTTGGTTTCCGCAACTCGACGTCGTAATTCGCGCCTATTTTGCGTGATGGTGGGTTGTCGGCACTACTCTTGCCAACCCAACTCTACCAAGAAGCCTAGCAGACCCTTGATATTGCCAACGACTTCTGGGAGAGACCCCGGAGAACCGAGGTATTATGCCCGGTACCTTGTCTTTGATCCCTCCGTGAAGATTCTCAGCTCTCTCGGGTTGAGTCCTTCACGAGGTTCTTTGTGTAACTGTATCTTGTATTTCTTGTCGAAGATGAATTGCCTGGGTATCCTGTCAGTCACCGCTTCTATTAGCGGTTCCTTACCTATCGCCTCGTAGAGGATCTCGGTGTGTGTTACCCTTGGTGGTCTCCAGACCTACGAAGTACAGTTACAATAAAAAAGAGTTTGTTGTTATTCAGAAGAGCTAAGCATTTAAGTGATCTTTTCATATGGCACACTTATTGCAATCTTTTACATTCTATAGGCATAAAATAGGACACTGCATATTTAATTTTTCAATGTACTTCGTATTTACAGATTGCATCAGGTCAAGTTTCCTTCCATATAAATGGCACATCAGTTTATTTATTTGGAGTGGCATCAGATGTTGGATTGACCGGGATAAGCACAGATGCTACGGTTGGAGAACTCTTAGACTCAATGAACCCAGAGCAGCCCAAAAAGAAGAAGCATAACACAAATAGTATAGTAAGTTGTCTACTTTAATAACAAAACTTCTGTGAGACACAGACATGTTAAAATATTGGCATAGGTTTGGGCATATCCTCAGAAAGCCTGCCACCCACCTATCCAAAGTGGTCCTGACCTGTAAGATGCCCGGAAAACGGAAACTAGCTGCCCTAAATTTGCTTCGCGCCGATCCGTGGAGCGAGAGTTGGGTGTATTGGGGATGGGGTGGGAGGACGCTAGGAAGGAGGAAGGAGCCCAGGACTAGAGTCAGTGAAAGTGAATGGTTCGAGCCCTACACCCCAGCAGGGTAACAGGATGAAAAGAAGAAGAAATTAAAAATTAAAATAAAAAACCCCGTACGCTATTCATTTTATGCCAAAAATACCATACATCATTTTGGAAAAGTGCTGATACTCTTCAAACTGCTGGATCAATTTCTATGAAACAGCAAAGACTGCAGGAAAACTTGCTTTCATCTAAAAAAAACGTCATCGAAATCGGCTCATCCGTTAGAGAGCTACGATGCCACAGACAGACAGACATCGGCGTCAAACATACCCCTAATACCCCTCTTTTTGCGTGGGGTTAAAAAGAGTGCACGTTGGTGGATCAACGCTTATTCCAACGCCAACACGTGCGCCCGTTGAAGCTCCTTGTTATAGTGCAAATAATGTTGAGCAACGTTCAATTAAAAAATACATTAGTGACCTGTTTTGATACATTTAATAAGTTGTCTACTAACTAGTAGGCAGGTAGCTACAGAATGGATCCCCCTCGCGAGAAATTGCCGCGTGAATCAGCTCGGTCTATGTAGACAGGCCTTATTCGAGGCAAACTTAAAAGCGGCTGAAGTCTCAGGTAAAGCACTTCTACAAATATCAAACTACTTAGCGTGGCAGTTTCCTCGCGAGGCAGCTCTTTCTGGGTGGCCCTGCCTAATGAACTTAATTTCTACAAGAACACAGATTCTTACACACTATTACATCATGATCATCTTACAATTACGTATTAGTTATATTAGCATAGATTTTCTTCATATTAAATGTTGTTTTTAGGATATTTTACCTGCAAACTTAATTTTAAAAGCTACTAAGGATATACTGTCGGATAAACTTGTGAAGACTGCTGTAAAGATGATGACTACACAACGAAAACGTAAGTTATTTTAACATAAATAATGTTTTAAATGTAAAATAATGTAAAACATCACTATATGTGATCAAATCTTGCAAGCTAAATTAGACCCACTCCCCATTATTCAATTCATATGTGACAATCCAGTATTATGGTACCATCAAGCTGAGCTGATGATCAAAATTGGAGATGGCCTGGAACTCTACGATCGTGGTTTTTGTTAGAATTGTCTCAACGATAAAAGCTTGTATCCAAAATGTAATTTTTGACAGAAACATATTCTTGTATTTTTATACAAGTTTTTTGTAGTGTTTTCACTACTATAACTACATAACATAAAGGCAATTTTTAAACGAATAAATAAATTTTGTTAAACACTTAAGCTGAAAATAGCTCCAATATTATTTTCTTTAATTTCTGGGAAAATTAGTTTTTCCCAGTTTTTTGTACACATTACAGTCATTACACCCTCGATAAAAAAGAGCCATACTTTTTTATTCACAGAATAAGCCAAATCATCAAACTTAGGACCTATGCCCACCGCATTTTTTTAACGAGCCGTCTGCGCACGTTTATAAGTCAGACGCAGCTTGTAGACCTTTACACACCTACATCGATGCAGACGTGCGTTTACAGCGATACATACGCGATGCTAACGTGCCTGACGCGTTTTTGTAACGATACATACGCGCTGATCAAATGCGTTTTAGCAGAGATTTTCTAGGAAGCCCCGGCAGTCAAAACAACACGCGCGCCGTTAACGCGCGTTTGTATCGATACGATACAAGCGCGCTTCGGCGGCGCGTTTATATTGCTACAATTTTACAAACGCGCCGCCGGCGCGCGTGTGTATCGATGCAAACGCGAACAAACTGCTTCATGGAATACAACAAAGACGCGATGTGTGGATTTTATGATTCTCTTTGATCCGATACTTTTGTTTTCAGCTTCATTTTGTATTAGCATGCCACTGAGAATTGACACTTTGGCAATAATCCACCGGAACACGAAGCTGTTGGAGTTGTACACGGTTCTAGTAGAAGCCGCCTGCCGCTCCCTGAAACTACTAGAAAGTGTCTTACTTGAACAATTAGGTAAATACAATAAATTATGATTACGCTGTGACTTAATTGTGAAGGTGCGCTGTGGTTTTGTAATAGAATGCATCTAAATGATAAGACTAAAACTAGTTTATATATTGTATGCAACGTTGTATAAGTAGGTCAAAAAATTCTCGTGGCGTATTCCTTTACAATGTTCGCCTACGCCTTCGGCTCCGGCTCACATTGTAACTCACGCCACTCGCCTTTTTTGACCCTTCTTATACAACTGTTGCATAAAATACTATAACAGTCAATTTAATTAATTTTATCTGACTTAAGAGGGAAGAATACCACGTGATCTTCCATACAAAAAGAGAAAACGTTTTTCCACTTCTATTTTCCATTCTCCATGATTTTTTTTGTATGTTATTGACGCAATGGAAAACTAGGTTTACAGGTTTTACTTTTTTTTTTTTTCAAAAATTGCAATACAATTTTTTTTAAATCGAAACCTATAAATCTGGAATATATTATATTGAAGCGATCGACATCAAAATCAAAGTGATTTGTTAAGATTTAGTTAGTGGAAAATATTTTCTCCCGACAGAAGCGCTGGTGGCCTAGCAGTAAGAGCGTGCGACTTGCAATCCGGAGGTCGCGGGCTCAAACCCCGGCTCGTACCAATGAGTTTTTCGGAACTTATGAACGAAATATCATTTGATATTTACCAGTCGCTTTTCGGTGAAGGAAAACATCGTGAGGAAACCGGACTAATCCCAACAAGGCCTAGTTTACCCTCTGGGTTGCAAGGTCAGATGGCAGTCGCTTTCGTAAAAACTAGTGCTTACGCCAAATCTTGGGATTAGTTGTCAAGCGGACCCCAGGCTCCCATGAGCCGTGGAAAAATGCCGGGACAACGCGAGGAAGAAGATTTTCTCCCGACAATTTCATTGAAAAAGTACCGTTATTTCGTTAGATTTGAAAAGCATTTCTTCCCTCTTAACAATACGAATTAATTTCGGGACTCCAGAGGTGGTACAGTCATACAGTGTACTATTCCGAGCAGGTCAGGAGGGCATAGGCGACGGCGCGGGCCTACGTTTACCGGAGACCTTCCACTTCATCCCCGACGAACTAGGCCACTTCGTGACCAGGATTGTGCCCAAAGACATACCTGACGAGAGCATGGGTGAGTTTATTTCTCAAAAACTGTCAAGATTTCAAAGTTTTTTATTGGCATTAGCATACACGTTGTACAATACAGGTGTTAAATAACAGTTATCAAATTTAATTACTAAACGTTACTCAATTTTGATCAAATTCTTTTTCTGTAGCGACATGTTGCAAGCATTCGAGTGTCAAAAACAAATGAAGAGGAACTGGCAAATAAAAGTTTGTAAATTTGAAAAAAGAATAGTCAATAAACACAAATTAATACCAGCCAGTATTTTTTTTTAATTATTTATAGGCTAGGTAGATTACTTTTCAGCCACCCCTCATATTATTTTCGTAGTCGACATCTGGCATCGAGTAGCGGAATTATCAGTATCGCTACTTGACACTAGATGTCTCGTGTGTCGTGAGTGACAAGAATTGAATTTCTCAACAATTTACAACTAATATTATAAAAGGAGTTGAAAATAGGGTTCCGGTTAATCCGGTTATAATATTAGCTGAAAATTGTTGAGCATTAGTCACCGGAAAAAATCCAAATTATATAACGGTTATTGTATAGTCTGGCAATTCAATTTGGTTAGTACAAAAACGCATTAATTTTAAAATCTAGAGATACAACTGTCACCGTACTATACTACTATAGTCTGTCAAACAACTTTGTCAGTAGAAAAAGGCGCGAAATTCAAATTGTCTACGGGACGATAACTCTTCGCGCCTACATTATTTTAATTTGCTTTTTTCTACTGATGGAAATGGCTCGTCAGGCTATATGTGAAAAATGGTTTGCGTTTTTTTTTCAGAAAAAGAAAGGCGTCTGTTGCACTCGCAGCTAGGTCTGCCAGTGGACCGGCCCATGTTCCGCAGGGGCAACGCGCACGAGTGGCGGCCGGCGCGGCTGCTGCGCGCGCACGCGGCGCCGGCGGCGCGGCCGGGGACGCGCGCGGCGCGCGTGCGCGGCCGCTGCGGGTACTACCACTACCTGCAGGACGGCTTCCACGACGACGGCTGGGGCTGCGCCTACCGCTCCCTGCAGACCATATTCTCCTGGTTCAGGTATGTTTACAGCGGTCGTTGGTTTTGTGACGGGGGTCTGTGAACGGCGGCTCTTTGGATATTAAAGGATATTCCACACCATTCCAACACCGACTCGACTCGAATTTGGTTCAGAATGGTGCACGAGTGGACGACGCGTAGACCACCCGTCGCACACCACAGTTACATTCATGTTGAAAATTGTACTGTCGGGAATACGACATAAGCTATGTGAAGCTTCTTCATGCAGTAAGGCCGTCACGAGTGGTCTAGCCAGTGTTAAAAAGAAGGTAATAGGATGGAATAAGCATGTTAGTGATGCGCACAGAGAGGCGAGGGCTAGATTCGAGGAGTGGGTCTGGTACGGCAAGCCCAGGGGGGGATCTGTTTTTGATGCTATGTGTCACAGTCGAAAGGTATTTAAATCGAGACTAAGGTGGGTCCAGAATCATCAAGAACAGATAAAAATGGATTTACTTGCCACTCACCATAAAAATAATGATTTTAAAAACTTTTGGAAAAGCACGAAAAGAATGGAGTCTAGGCCTGGTCTGTCTGTAAGCGTTAACGGTATCTCGGATCCTAAGTGTATTGCTAACGTGTTTATGGAACAGTTCAATGTGAGGTGCTCTTCCACCGACATCGGCGAGGTCGAACCGCAGCAGGTGCTCGATGCTGGCGGACTGGACGGGGAGTCACAGACCAGGTTCAGTATTAGCGACGTAAGTCAAATAATAAAAGTTATGAAAAGGGGTAAATCACCAGGTCACGACCACTTGAGCATCGAGCACCTGCAGTGTGCCGGTCCCCACCTGCCTCGAGTACTAGCAATGTTTTATAACCTATGCATATGTCACTCTTACCTACCGCCGCTTATGACAAAAACGATTGTAATACCTATTGTCAAAAATAAGACGGGTGACATTTCGGATAGTGCTAACTATAGACCTATTTCTCTGGCAACAATTGTAGCGAGGGTGCTCGACGGCCTGCTCAACGTACAATTGGATAGGTATTTAAAATTGCACGACGCGCAGTTCGGCTTCCGTGCAGGCTTATCTACCGAAAGTGCTATTATTTGTTTGAAGCAGGCTGTCGAGTACTATACGCGTAGGAAAACACCTATTTATGCGTGTTTTTTAGACCTTAGCAAAGCCTTCGATCTTGTTAATTACAATTTACTTTGGAAAAAACTTGACGATGTGCAATTTCCTCGAGAACTCACACGCATATTTAGGTGTTGGTACTCTGGCCAGAGAAATAGTGTGCGTTGGGGTGACGTGATGTCCGACGAGTACGGACTCGAGTGCGGGGTGAGGCAGGGGGGGTTGACCTCACCCAAGCTGTTCAATTTGTATATGAATGCCCTGATCGGTGAGCTCAGCAGTACTCATGTTGGTTGTCATATAGATAGGGTGTGCTTTAATAATATAAGTTATGCCGATGACATGGTACTGTTGAGCCCATCGATCGGTGGTATAAGAATACTAATTGAGAAGTGCGAGTCTTATGCCCAAAAACATAACTTACGATATAATGTCGCGAAAAGTGAGTACATGGTTTTTAAGGCGGGGAGCAAGTGCCCATCATACGTCCCACCCATTCGCTTGAACTGAGGAGGGTTTATTCCTTTAAGTATCTTGGGTACTTGGTCACCGACGATATGCGTGACGACGCGGACATCGAACGCGAGCGTAGGGCATTAGCTATTAGGGCTAATATGGTCGCCCGTAGGTTCAGCAGGTGTACAGCGCAAGTTAAAATAACACTTTTTCGAGCGTATTGTACTTCGCTGTACGCCTGCAGCCTGTGGACGAGATACACGCAGCGTTCTATGAATGCCATGCGTGTACAGTACAATGACGCGTTCAGGGTACTGTTGCGGCTGCCGCGATACTGCAGTGCGTCGGGCATGTTCGCCGACGCGCATGTGGACGGTTTCCACGCGACGCTGCGCAAGCGCTGCGCCGCGACGCTCCGAAGGGTGCGCGACAGCCGCCACAGTCTCCTGGCCGTCGTGGCAGGGAGATGGGACAGTGCATTAATTAGGCACTGGACCTCCCAACATCTTAGTTTAGGTACTAACATAGTAATTTAAGTATATTTAAACTAACAAAATATGGATTGTGTCGTCCGAAATAAATGATTTTTATTTTTATTTTATTTATTTTATAAGCGAGTTACAATATGCCTGTCTGAAACTGATGATTTCTACTGCGATTGGCTTCTCTACAAAAGTTAACCGACCCCTGGTTTAGGAAACTTAATAATCATGACAACGGCCTTACGTATAAACTGGACGTTTAAGCGATTCCGTTGATGTGCAAGATGAACGTGACCTCGTTCAAGATCAACGTCACGTTCATTTTGCAAATCTTTCTATTGTGTAATTCTAGATTGATGGCAAAATTACACTGTAAGTATAAAGAAATTGAATATCCAGCGTGACGTCACATAACAAAATGTTATAAACACTTGACCAACGAATATACCTACTGTTTATAAAATAGGGACCGTGCGCGTTGGAGGGTCTGCCATCTTGTGGCCTGAATCGGAAACATAAACATGCACATGTACACGTCACGTGTTTTCTTGTGCATAGTAGGTTCTGCCATCTTGTGGGCTACATCGGAACAAAAAACATCACATTTACGCCTCGCGCCAAAAATCTGACGGCTCCTGTGCTGCCTCCTACAGTTCATGCACGCTCCCTATAATAAAAAGTGGCTGTGACATAATCGGACAGACAGACGGATATGACGAATCTATAAGGGTTCCGTTTTTTTTCCATTTGGCTACGGAACCCTAACAAACGAGCAAAATAACCTCTTCAAATTTTATTTATCATAATTATATTCCTTCCGCCCTTTTTTTTAAGATTTTCGTATAGGCTTGCTAGTAATTTAACTCCCGGGACATAATTATGTAAATTCACACTAATAACTCGTTATATTTCCAGATATCAAGGATATACAACAGTTGAAGTTCCCAGCCACCGGGAAATCCAACAGTGCCTTGTCGACATTGGAGATAAGCCTTCATCATTCGTAGGCTCCAAGCAATGGATCGGCTCAACAGAAGTCTCCTTCTGTCTGGAGACTCTGCTCGGCGTCCAGTCTAGAATTATATTTGTGAATACTGGCGCAGAACTGCAAAGCTACACTCCGGAATTGTTGCACCATTTCCAGAAACATGGCAGCCCAATTATGATTGGTAAGTTTGAATAATCCGATATCAAATATCTGGCATAATTATGCCTATTCTTCGGTAACGATTGCGTTATTTACGAGGGAAAACAATTTAAAAAAATGTTTAATTTGAGGGAAGAATCGACCACAGATAATTGAAGTGTCATTTTTGTGAGACTTTGTTTTGAGTTAGGGCAAGTACTGAAATGAACATATACGAAAGAAAAAGTGATCAAGGCGTCCAGAGACCAGGGCTGCGATCGAACCAGCAGGCGGCAAATTCTGCATTCGTGGCATACCCCATAACAACTAATAACAAAAGTTAAAGTTTCGGATTGTAGCACTTCAGCTAAAATATTTAGTAAAAGCAGCATTTAAATAAATCAATAAATATTTGGGGACAATCTCACAATCAACCTGGCCGCAAACTAAGCAAAGCTTGTCCTAGGCGACGATAAGTATACAGTTGTGTGCAAATAATAGCAGTGAATGTATTATAATTTATCTGCTTAATAGATAGTTGAGCTGCAAAATGATTATTTGGTCAGCAAGATTTAAAAAATGTTTGGTAGCAAAAACATTTCTCTAAGCAGTTTAATTGAGACGTATGCATATTAAAGAATAGTAATCTGATACACATAAGGTGGCTAGCGATTGATTTGAAAAATCGGCAGAGTTGCAGGCAGAACGAAATCAGCCCACGATACCACCAAAATCTCTTTTCGATGCGTTTTGAAGACAGGAATGCTTTATTTTTCGACAGGCGAACAATTCCTGAGTCCTCTTTTATCCTTGTAAGTAGCATTATTTCTTCCAAGACCGTCTTTATACACACGGGGGCCTTGGACACTCAGGATTAGGGGGCCCTATTAAGAACCCCGTTGGACTGTAAAAAAAAACGGCGTTTAAGATCTTTCGGGGCCCCCGTGAAGTTGGGGGCCCCGGGCACGTGCCCAGAGTGTCCATCAGTGGGAAAGAGGGGCCTGATTTTTTCCTTTTGTTTCTGGTTTTTCTTCTCACATTTTATAATATCCTGGACATGTTTGTATATTTTCCTACTCCTCTACTGTTATCTGTCATTTCTGCATTCATTAACACGAATATAAGAACATACATAAAAGATTTCAAGAAAAGTCTATATTGTCTATTCCTCATAAAAGCTCTTGTGCTTTTATAAGCTATAATGTTACTGCGATTAATGGCTACCAACCTAACAAAACCAAAACGAATACAGTTTTAAACTAAGTGCATTGCTGCCAACTTACAAAATATTCATTTGGTTGCATAGTAAAAATAATTACTTCATAAGTCAGAAACGCATGTGACACCCGTAATATAGCAACACCCATAGACTACGAAGACCGCTTAGCGTTGCTTGTTAGTCTCCGTAGGCTACGGTGGCCAAAATTGAGAAAAAACTGTCCAAAAAATTAATTTAGCAAGTAGCAAGTACCAGGGCCTCATGAGTTACGAGGAGGTGTCGCCGACCGGCCGGCCGCGGCCCGGGGCGGGCCGGGCGCGTAACAAGGTGTGCTCGCGCATCTTGGCTATATACTTTTGCTGTAATTTGTTTACCTAAATTAAGATTTATTTTTGTTGACTCGTAGGAAAAATATTGTATGCAACGTTGTATAAGTAGGTCAAAAAATTCTCGTGGCGTATTCCTTTACAATGTTCGCCTACGCCTTCGGCTCCGGCTCACATTGTAACTCACGCCACTCGCCTTTTTTGACCCTTCTTATACAACTGATGCATAAAATACTATTTTCCTTCATGTATTAACGTTTTGATCAAATTTATCTCTTCTTTAACCCATTCAGGGCCCGTGACTCAGCGTATGGGTCATGTTCAAACAGTCGCGCAGGGCCCGTGACTCACATGTGAGTCGTGAATAAATTCTGATTTAAACATAAACAAAACGTAATATGACGAAATAATATAAGTATAATTTGAGCAAACAACCATCTTTATAAGGCATGTTGAAAAAATATAATTGTAAACATGTTTTTTTTTTGTGAAACAGGGTCTAGAATATTCAAGTTTGGTTTACTGGAAGTGTAATATAGTAAATATTCTGAAATTCGAGATACATACGTGTCCCAAGCAAATGGATAAATCTACATTTCAAAAATATCAAAAATATATTTATGCCTGAAGTTATTGACATGACTCAAGGTATGGGTCACCGTGGCCTGGCGCTAATTGTAAAAACTACACATATCTTCATAGCACGCAAAAATAAACTTTATAACTTGGTTTTAAAGCTTATTTCATGACGAAACTCGTTGCAAATTGTACCTTTTTACAATGGATTACTGTTTGGATGGTAGCAAGCAACATTTCTAAGGACCAAACTTATTACCATGCCAATATTTTTTTGTTTCATTATAAAAACAGGGCGGCTTAAACAGTCACCAACTAAATGGTATATTGTATTACCGCAATAGTGTGTGAGAAATATTTAAAAGAAAAGATTTTTCTAAACATTTTCGTGGTATAAGTACTATAATACATTTTAAGTGCTCTATTGATTAGATTAGATTAGATTCATTTATTTCTTATTGGAAATGTACATTATATTTTACATGTCAAAATAAAATGCATTCACAAAAAGATCGTCACAACATAATAACAACAATAATAATAATAACTACGAATCGGAATAAAATAAAACAGTAAACAAATTAAAATAAAAAAAAATATAAAAACACTTTCTATAAATAGAAATATTTGTCAAAATTATTAACGAATAAAAATAAAAAATACAATATTGTTTATATTATAATGACGTTTACCAAAACAAAGTTCATGACCGGCCACATGTAAGATTATCGGAGACACTTGGACAATAAACAATGGATGCACCTGGGCGGCGGCGGATTTAGCGGCGGTATTATCTTTAACGTGGTATTTTTGACATAAACTCAAGAAATGATTCACCCCATTCCCTTCTATTAGGATGTATTTTAGAGTAACATGGGAAATTATATTTAGTCACGATTTATTCGTTGGCGACTTTATGCTCCTCTCTGTGCTCTTCAGTGATTTCGTATTTTGTGATTTTTGTGACCTTGGCTATGGATATTATATGAAAATAACAGCGCCCTCTTGACAATGATCATCTATTTCTGATCAGGCTTTAAAATGTTCATTCTTAGTTTCTTACAAATATCAACAAATTAGTAAATATATATATATTTTAATATGAACAGTAAACAGTTGGTTAGTAAAAATGTTGCATAATATTGTCCAACGGACCGGATTCATAAGCGGCAATTTCTTTGACGTTCGCGCCAGGCCCCGAGACCCATAAGCTGAGTCACACGTTTTAGCTGAAAACGGTTTGTATGGTGGCCCGGCGTGTTGTGTACGCTTCGTGGTTCGTGGCCATGAATGGGTTAAAGCAATGCCTATTGCCTTCCTCTTTCCATATTTGCAAAACTTGCTAGCTTAAATAACTTTTTCGAAATTTGTAAAGTGCTTTTGTCAAAAATAATTGATTATAATAGAGAGGTCCAGTCTAAGAAAAAAACGTGCCCTGTAGTTTGACATCCAAAACATGACGCTGTACTGCGCTATATGTTTTGCGGTCACTGAATTGTCAAACGTCAACTTTTGACAATCAGAGTTACCACAAAATGTATGGAGCTGTATAGCGCCATCTCGTTTACCTGTCAAATTCGAAGCACGACATTGTCTTAGACTTTACACATCTTAGGGAGTCATATCGCATACGAGTTTCATTACATCGCGGTATTTGATCCGTCGGCCTCAATAGATGTAACTAGAATCACTTGAGAGTTCGCGCGCCGTCTAAATGTGCCCTTACTCAATCAATGTATCTTTGGCTTTGGTACACAGATACCTAATTTGAGACTGTCTTTTGAGTCGGCTTTGTTTTAGAAACTGTTTACCATGGTACATACAATCATGCTGTTATTATTTCGCACACAACTGTACATACTTAAACAAATAAATACATTCTTAGACACGTAGATAACACCATAACTCAGGAACAAATTATTCGTGATGAACACGCAAATACCCAGCATACGGGGATCAGAACTCGGAACCTCCAGCCTCGTAGGCAGGGGTCGCTCCCGACTAGGCTAGGAGGCCGTATCTAATCATGACGTAACCACAGGAAGCATGTTGCAGGTGGCGGAGTGCTGGCGCACACGATAGTGGGCGTGGAGCTGGACGCCGAGGGCCGCGAGGCGCGCTACCTGGTGCTGGACCCGCACTACGCGGGCGCGGACGAGCCGGCCGCCGTGCTGGCGCGGGGCGGCTGCGGCTGGAAGGGGGCCGACTTCTGGAACAAGACCGCGCACTACAACTTGTGCCTGCCGCAGACGAGACCCGCCGTGTGATTCTGTTTTTGACTCGCGACGCAAAAAACTGGTGTTATAACTTGACGCCGATGTCTGTCAGGATAGACATCTGTAGCATCGTAGCTCTCGAACGGATGCACCGATTTCGATGCGTTTTTTTTACGAGAACCGGCAGTTTGAAGAGTATCAATAGAACTCATTTCCAAAATGATGTAAGGCATTTTTGGCATAAAATGGTTTAAAATCTTATGATTAGCGTAGGGGGTTTATAATTTTTTAATTTAATAGTTGTATAAGTAACTTCATCTCAGAATTTAGTTAAATGGATGTATTAAAATGCCGTGATTCAGTATTTCGGGTGATGATATTATTCCTTACAAAATGAATTGGCCGAATAACGGAACCACGTGTTTTTTTTTTTTGTTTTGGATTAAACTATAATTTGTTTCGGTGTTTCTTACTTTCTTAATTGTTAGCTTGCGATGCAGGCAGTAAAAACGAGATGTCCTCTCGGGTATCCGGATATTCCGGATAGTCACGTTTTAGTATCAACTTTGTTTTGTAAAAAAAAAACGTTTATGCGTATAATTTTTGCATCTAAGGAAGGAATTCTATTTTTTATTGCCATTGATCGATAGAGCTTATAATTTTGATGATGAGAAAACACCAAAGAAAATTAGTTTTCAGACAAAAAAAAAACGCCTTGTAGAAAATGGATATCGCCCGTATCTCTCCGGTACAAATCTCTCCTCTTTTTATTCAATAAACTTAAAATGTCTCTGATAGTTAAAGTAGAAGTACTAGTGCTCGACGCTGCACTAGTCACCGACATGGGCACTTTATTTCATGGAAATATAGGTCAAATTTGAACAACGAAGATTATTCTGTATTCGAACTTAATCCTTGTCTTTTCGACATAAAGTGGCCATGTCGAGTACTAGTGCAGCGTCGAGCACTAGTACTTCTACCTTACAATATATTTTGTCCTTTTGTAACAAACAAATATGTCAAGATTACCTGTGCCATCAAATGATGGTCCCTATATACAGTTCATTTTAATATGGAGCAGTTGTCACGTTAAATGTTTGTAGACATTTATTGGAAGTTTAGCAGGCTAGTTAGAGAAGCACACTTACAAAAATACGATAAAACGTTATTAATTATTATTTAATGAAGTCTTATCAAAAGAGACTTCAGAAGGAACTGTCATAGAGAATATAATTTTGTCAAAAACGGCGTTAGTAAGGTAGCATTTTAAAGTTATATATTTGCATTACGGGCCCTCATGCATATTATTTTGAATGAATGCTATACGGGTGCTGTTTTAGGGTGCAACTGAACATAATATTGATGTGTTATTATGACGTAACACTGAGCTGTGATATCGGCACGTTTGCCTTGCGATTCCACTTGATTGCATTTTAATGTATTCTTATATTTTAACATAAGTTCGTATACATTTTCAGCCATGGTTTTATTCGGAATAATAGAAAGGTTAAGGTTTCATTATTTGTAAAGAATTAGGATGAGTCTTCAACCAATAGATACAATTTATTCAAGATGCCATCTTGTTAAAACTTAATTGGGAAATAGGCGAAAGCTTGTCCCTGCACTAGGTACACTTGACGTCAAAAATGTTCGCGTTTTTCGCCTTGTTACAAAGGAGTAAGTGCAAAAGTGTACAATCAAGACCAGATAGTAGTAGATGAGATAGTGACGGCCAAAGTGGTCAAATATCACCTTTCACCTTTGTGACTCGCCTTTGGTACAGTAACGGACTTTAATTGTTGAGCCATTTAGGGTTTACTGTAATGTAATGGTTAATGGTCAATTGCATTAACGTTTCGGCCAACAATTTGTTTTTGTTGGTACTGACAATGACAGCCAAATGAGCCTGAACCCAAAATGACCCAATAATTAAAATCCGTGACTACCTTCGGAATAAGGATGTGTACCGATATATTACCTTACTCTATTTAACCTTTTGAACGCCGCTTAGGATGTCATCGGACGTGCCCGTGTCGCCGCCTATACTAAGTAATAACAAACTGTGTAGTGCTTGCCACATAACTTACGATAAAATATTTTATTGTTTATAGTTTACAGTGATTAACTTCATTTTTTCCACCTTATCATTAAAAAAAAAATTATAATAATTAAATCACGTTTACCAATGTCTTTTTTATGGTTTCGTCCCTTTATTAATTGATTGAATCTGTGAATTTTACCAGCTATGCAAATTTATTGATGGACTTTGCTACATCACTATTATTTTTTATTTCGTATCTGTGACGTCATGAGCGGTCTACTATTTGAGACATTGGCGAAGGCTTCATTGTATTTTCGTTGATAAGTTGACACTAGTAGGGAGAGGATTGATCACATTAGAAACGTATCGAATCTGAAAATTTCAACGTTGTTTGGCATAATAAATCATAAAATTTTACACAGTAACACAATTCTTTTGATAAATAAATATTGTAAACTCAATATTATTATAGTATTCAAAGTTTTAAAACTACTAAACAGTACCTTCTTATATATTTTGTTGACCTAACATAACTTTGAAATATCGAGTAATCTACACCACTAAAATTTTCTAAATTATATCTTTGACGTCACATGCGGTCTCATTTTTAAGACGACGGCGTAGTCTGTATTGATTATTATTGCGGAATATAATAACTTAGTAGGGATTACCGATGAACCACGATAACAGAGTCTCGCCTTATTTATCGATTCAAATATCTATCATCGATGAAAAAAACCGACTTCACGAAACCCTGGAAGGTAGGCAACTAGTACAATTCAAATATATTTATTTCTAAGTTCAACTTTGAAAACGTCCAAGGACTCAATATGTCCAAGTGTCAAAATGTCCAAGGGTCAAAACATCCATGGAATCAAAATGTCCAAAGAGTAAATGGTAAAGTGGAACTGCTTGGATCGGGATCACAATGACAAGGATTAGGTACTCGATTATTTACTGCGAGGCCATCATGGCATGTCGTGTTGCTAGAGTCAAGTTTCTGGACGCTGAACGTGCACCTAGAACTGCAGAAGGAGTCTCTGCATGGCAATTGCGTATGAAGCGAATGTATCAACACTTGGTGTGGCTACTTAAGTCATTGGGTAACTTGATTCAGTTAAGGACAGATTCTGGTTACGGCAGATTATTTTTATGACAGATTCAGTCATGGAAAAAGTGTCTACCAAATCTATCATGCATGGATCTATAAAATATTATATGTATAGACAATATAGTAGGTGACGCCAAACCGCATCAGACCGGTAGGTCAGGATTATTGGTAACAATCAACCAGGGTCGCGTTTTATAAATCTTCAGCGGACGACATTGTAGAATAATAGACAACTTACGTCATAATTTTATAAGAACATATCGAAGTGATAAAATAGGTTAGCTAAGTAAGGTCAGTCGCATGCATAAATCTTACGTCGTAAATCTAAACATCGAATGAGAAAGTCGACGTAGATATTTCAATACCAATCATCGTCACATCACTGGTGTCTTTTAAATAAGACTTTGGCTACGAGACTTGGGGTAAAATCATACATAATCTAATGGTATAATTAAAGTTTATTTTCAACTAGAAAATATAATAAAATCAACAGATCAGTCTCACTGTTACTTAATTAACAATTACTGCGACTTACTTATGCAAAGAACCAAAGTAAACTTTATTAAAGTAAAGAATGTCTTGAGAAAAACATGAAAAAAATTGTCTTATTTATCAGACTGCGGCGACACGAGCTGGGTATTGATTGTCTGATATATCAGACTACGGCGGTCAAAAGGTTAAAAGATAATACTAGATTTTTTGTTAAGTTTAAGTTGTTATACTGGGAATGAGTGAGTTCTCATCACAATAGATACAGCAGGTGTGTTCTACAACAGTTTATTTTATTGTCATGTATCTTTTAATTATAACAAAAAGCGCGTAAGTTAAATGGAATTATTATATTTTTTACTAATTAAAATTTAAATTCGATTCATTGTAGTTTACTTACAACACTTACATGTACAGCCACGTTTAAAAATATCGTTACAGACAAAGTGCCAAAAATAAGATACACGGCCTTATTGCCCATATATTAAGGTAGTTTACTGTATACATATTTTTGGTACTTTGTCCGTATCGATATTTTTAGACGTGACTGTACATTATACATACTGGGGGTTTGGTGAAAAATATAAAAAAATATATGACTGTCAAAGATTTTACTCACATTTGCGTAGAACAACTGATCATACACAAAATATACTTAACAAATATTTTAACTCGTTACTAACTTACTCAAGTACTCTAATACATATTAAATACAACTAAATCACAGAAAATATAATAGGTTAATCGGTAATACATATTCCAAATGTATTAACTTCCAATAACTGTGACTCTGGCTGGACCGGTGATAGATCTATGTACCTTATGTGTGGGTTGTTATTTCAGTAATAATTAACATATAGATATATTTCACCACACCAGCTGCATTTTGTCCACGAGAGTTGCAAAATAATATGATGCAAATGTTTAGTTGTGTTCTTATGTTGGCAGGTAGAATTGAGTGTTCAGTAATGATTTTGAATGATAAATATTTAATAGCGTTCATTTGGATTCGATTTGTGATGTTTTACAGCTACTTAGTAGTTTTCTTGGGTTGGTGTGGTGAACAATTTTGTGTTTCACTCAGTAACAAAGTTTGTTTAACCCTAGTACCTTGAAACACTTGCAACGCTCGACATTCCACTTTTCGAACCACTCGGTACGCTCGTGGTTCAATTTCAGAATCTTTCCCTTCCTCGGGAATCAATATTAACATGAGGGGTTAAACAACAACTTCGCCCTCTTGTAAAATGTAAATGAGTTTATTCTGTACATATAAATTCAACATTCTAATATCAAGCGATTTTAGGAGATGCGAAATTAATAATTTTGTAGAGCGTTTAACATCACTCGAGGCTTATAGTTAAATAAGATCGTGATGTAATAAAACTCTACGCCAGTAGCAAAGTTAGAATGATTCGTACTTTCTGTCTAAAAACAATATTTTTCCCTTAAACAAAAACTTACTTTTCAGATCACCTATTCGGAAAAGGGCTTTTTCTTCCCTGCTAGGAGGGATCAGAGGGCCTACCGCGAACCACGTACGACGTGTTGCCTCCTTGTCACACATACGTACGAATTTACAAGTGCGACACGGAGGCAACACGTCGAACATGGTTCGCGGTAGGTCCTCTGGTGACACTTTTCTTTGCCAGTAACACAATGAAATATGAAAATAGTATGCACATAATCGATTACGTGCAACAATAATATTTCAGACACAATATTTATTTTCTGATGGGTATGTGAAAAGCAGTATGTAATAAATAAATATTATAGGACATTATTACACAAATTGAATAAAGACACACCCACAGTAAGCTCAATATGGCTTGTGTTGCGAGTCCTTACCTTAGACAACGATATATATAATATATAAATATTTATAAATGATTAAATAAATAGAAAACACCCATGATTCGGGAGCAAATATCCGTGCTCATCACACGAATAAATGCCCTTACCAGGATTTGAACCCGGGACCGATTGACGACCGTAGTGACCCATTAGGCCAGACCGGTCGTCAAACGTCGTATGTGGCACAAGGTAGCAAAATTATTTCCATCATGGGCGTTATAATTATAACACTTGTACGCCCACGCCTAAAATATGTAATATTGCTCCCTTGTGACAATGTACCATTAACAACATTCCATATTTACAACAATTTATTAAAATGAGAAGGGAAGTTGTCAAAAGTTGACGTTTGATCATTCAGTAAATAAAGAATATCCATAATCCATCCATTGGATTTTGGTATCATGTTACCATGACTACAATTTTGTGTCCAGCTGGTGACAATAACATTCGCACTATTCTCAGTGTAGGGTTTCGTAGTTACCATTCTGTCAAAATAGGCCAAACGGGGGCTATTAGTAAGTAACATGTACATTACAAGTATACGGGAGTACCTTTGCAGCGCTTTGTATGTCTTTTTACTTCGCGCGTTTATGTCTTTTGTTCTAAGTTTTTGTCTACTGAGATACTTAGCAATTTTCATTAATGATTTAAGTTTAATAGTACAGAAAGTATTATTTTAAATGACGGAGAAAAAGATATGTATACAATAGTGAAGCTTCGTTGCCTAAACACGGTACTCGAATGAAAAACTTTCTAATATATCACGATTGTATAAAATACTCTTTTTTTTTTGTTTACCGTTCGGTCGCAATGCGTGATTTATGTATCCATGCCAAATTGCAGCTTTCTAGCACTAACGATCACGGAGCAAAGCCGCGGACGGACGGACAGACGGTCATGGCGAAACTATAAGGCTCACTAGATGACTACGAAAACCTAAAAAATAAGCGAGCGAAAGATACATCATACACTACAAACTTTTTCTGGTTCCCAGTTATAATCTGTGGGTACCTCGTTGAGAGACATACTGGCGGTGCCGACTACATATAGCCGATCATACACTTGGCAGTAGAAACAGACGGGAATTTCACTGGGGTTTTGCCGCTTTTTTCTACTGACGGAAATGGCTTGTGACTTTATTACAATGCACATTTAACGTACTGCTAACTAATCCCCTAAAACATTTATAGTTACATATATATCTTCAGTTTCGCTGCCGCAGGCGTCTTATAACATTAAAGTATCTCTAAGTCGCAGTGCCGCACTTGTGGAAACTTTTTCTGAAATAAATATAACAAGATTTTAGAACATTTAAATTAAGGTTTAAACCATAATAATTATATTTCACAATTTTTACGTAGCTTGTGTACGGTGACAGCTGTCATCTCAATACAATTTTAATTTGTAGGGTTATAAATTGTATGGAGATGACAGCTGTCACCGTATGCATATGCACCGGAGTGAGCAGAATGACTTTGGTCACGGAAAGACATATATGTATAGACAATTTTACATGACCATAGAGTTTCCGGTGCTTAATCTCGCCCACCTGTCTCTCTCTAATTAATATAAAAAAATCCGGTAGTCTATCTCCGCAGCCGCAGCGCTCCTGTGCTAAGCCTGACCTACTTCGTATACAGTACAGTATATTGTCCGATTCTTACCCTTAACTTCAGCTCTATTCTGTCAATTTCTCCGCCCAACATGTCTACTATATTTTCTCCGTGCTTCAATAAGAATGCTTCCACATCGTCGATTGTTTGTATCTTTTTCATATCCTGAAATCACAAAGTGGTTTGAAAAAATATTAATTTTACCTTTGGACTGATCGACAATACCCGTCAACGAGTACAGTTTTAACCTCGTGAGGCTCCCCGTGTACAATATACACCGTTTTTTTTTATTTCTGTTAATTTCAAGGGTACATTCCCGAGCTCGTTTTTTTTTTTGTTAGGAAACAAGAACAAATTCTATAGTTTTTGTTAATAAGGATATTAAAATTTTAGAATATTTTTTTGTATTCTTATATTTTTTTCTTATAATAGTATTTTATCTATTTATAGTATATTACGGGTAGCACGGACTTTAATAGTTGAGCCATTTAGGATTTATTTTACACTGGACATTTCATACCGTTAATAATATTGACCAAATTAGCTTCAACCCCGAAATGAACCAACAATCAAAGTTTGTGCCCGTACCCATGTTTAGAATTAGTACTATGTTATATTTGATCTCTGTTTGGCCCAAAGGTGCTGGTAGAGCAGAGGTAGAGCATGGCTTCTGGCATTAAGTTCGCCTTTTGTACAACGTTTACTGTGCTATAAAGTTAAAATAAATACACAAATAATACAGTCAAATAAATATAGCGTATCCTAAGGCTTACCTCTAACAGCGCATTTAAATCGTGCTTCTCTAAATACGATCTTGTAAGAGCTCTGCCGTCGAAATCCACTTCAGCCTGTAATAAAATTATCAAAAGACAATTAACATAGCTAAATGATCATTACATTTCTGTGTATTTATTTAGAGACGTTAAGAAAAAAGAGGGGACGGGTTGTCCGTATAAACCTAGACCCCATTTTCCTCTCTGGATATTTACACAACGGAAAATAATATTTTATAAAATTAAGATGTTTTATTAACTATAGCTATGTTTCTTTCGTTAGATTTTTTTCGAGTTTTTGACTATTATAAGAGTTACGAGCGAAAACCAAAATCCATACAAAAATAAAAGCTCTTAACTCTTATTATAATAAAAATATCGAGAAAAATCAAATTAAAAGGCATGAGTATTGTAGTAATTTTCAAACTCGATGGGTAGGGTGGTGTCGTCAAGCTCACCATACTTATTAACCTATCGAATGAGCTAATGCTTTTACGGATACTGGAAAGCGATATGTAAATGTACTACATACCTATACGAGGCCTGGATGTTAGTGAGATGACGATATGAGTTGTGCTGGTGTCCGACTTTATTACCTACATATAACATGAGTATCACATGATTATCCACCTGGTTTCTTGAGCTTAATTGTCGCCTCCAAACCTCCCCTTATAGCGACCCCATTCCTCACACAAAGTTTACCTTAAGTTCGTATTAGCCTCACTGGATCACTGTTCACTCTGAGTACTGATAACGTTGGTCACAATATACCAGAAACACATCATTATTCTAATAACACCATAAGAACGTTCTTGACTTGATCTAAAAGCAAATATCACTGCCGCGTAGATTTGTTCGCACACAACCTCCTTTTTCCTCCTGTCGTTCTCATCTACCCTCTCAACCTCCGTCAAAAAATCCCAATAACCTAGAAGCGGTTACTTAACTTAAACGTGACTACTAGCGCCATCTACTCCATGACGTTGGCAAATATTACCTGGTTCGCAATACGTTCGCGACAGGTGGCTAGTGTTGGTAGGAACTCGAGTCTTTTAAGTCCCAAGTCCAGTCCCTTATTGAGTATTTTTTAAACGCAACTCAAAAGAACTCGAGACTCCGAATAAAGACTCAGTCAACAATTTTATAGATTTTACCTAAACAACAGTAAAGAAAATAGGCGTTATTGTATAATTTATGTTATGTATATCCATTACAAATTACATCTCCGAAAAGGACTCAAGTCTCTACAAAAGACTCGAGTCTCTAATAAGTTGAAAAGAACTCGAGTTTCGTCTTAATTATAAGAGTTAGAAAAACTGAGTCGAGTCTTAAGCAGAAGACTCAAAGGACTCGAGTCTAAACCAACACTAAGGTATCATCTCCGTATAGCATCAGGTAATAAAGCACATCAAATATTTTTTGTAGGTATAGCAATCTGTCAGCTTTATATAATGTATATTCTCATTTCTTTATTAATTTTATTTTTCTTTTCCTTTTGTAAGAATTCGATATGTTTTCTGAAAGAGCTACGTATTTGTATGGTATATATATTTTTAATCAATTTTCTATAAAGAAAAGTAGCTACTGTATGTAATTCCATGATTTCTATAGTAATCTAAATTGTATTTTTTTTCTTATTTAATGCATGTTAATTATAAGATGTAATGTTTTGAAAAGATGTGTCCCGCCGAGTTTCTTGCCGGTGCATATTGGGATACCCTCCGCCAATTGAGGGGGGATTTAAATCTTCTCGGGTCAGAGGTGTAGGGTTAGAGCCGGTGTAGCTTTATTTGACGTCCAGAAACCCATTGTAATGTGCCTACTTGAATAATAAGCTATCTTTATCTTATAATTTATAACCTATAAATGCCAAATCTCGCAAATATTGAGATGACATCTGTGAGGTCCGCGTACCCATCGAGTTTGAAAGATACTAAAGCTATGATCAATATGCACCATGTTTTTATTGAATTCCGTTAACTTCGGGGTATCGGACGTTTAAGTAAACTAAATGGCATAATAAAATATATTTTTTTTTTTAATTTTTGTTAAAAGTAGTTTTTGCATATAGCGTTGTTGTAACGCTGGCATTACATTTAACTCAACCAAACAATGGAAAACTGTGACATATCGATGTCATTGATGTAATTTCGAACATCGATCGTCCGAGATAGTACCTATGTTTAGTAGCAAATGTATCAACTCGTACTAAACACTGATCATGCAATATGTAAACAGGCCCTAAGGCTAGTGTACACGCTCGTAAGGGCCTCATAAGATAAAAAATAATTATTGATTATCTCCGAAATGGGGTTAATTAGAATACCATGTCTTTGAGAAAGTTACTCAATTTAAGTTCAGGGATGCACCCTTGAAATTAATGGGAATAAAAAAAAGCACGGCGTACATTAAATTGTGTAAACAATGTCTATAGTGTATTGACATTCCCAGAGAGGAAAGTGGGGACGTTTGTATGGAGAAGCGGTCGTCTACTACCGGCTTAAAATTCTGTAATTCGCGTAGAAATAATGCCAAAGGCGGTTATACAAGCAAGTTATAACACTGAGGCGATTTCCGGAATCCATATACTCCTCAAGTTCAACAATGTTTTCTGTGAAACTTTTTTGAATTACTTGATGGGTTTAGAGTGTAAAATGTTGAACAAAGCAATGTATTGCACAATCAAGCGATCAAGCGTCTCCATAAGTCGCATTTCTCAACCGATTCTGGTGTTAGCAGGCTTGATAATGTTTTTTTTTGTTGTGGATTCAGTTTTAGGTTTTTTTTATCAAAGTGGTCGAGTAAATCATTAATAATTACGACCAGGAATGCGGAAATCTCTCTCTAGCAGATATTGTTAGAAAGGGATCTCCGCTTGTATCAAAACGGTCCACAGATTACCTTGTATCGAATCAGATTGCTTCCTATATCGATACCCTTGACGTCATGGATGGCACGAATCATGAAATCCCTTTCTAAAACACTATTGATTTCGTCCAACTGTTCCTGCGGTATAGATCTGAAACAATCAACGTAAAAAGTTCGTCTGACATGAATTTCGAGGAATTGGTCTAACGGTATCAGATCAGATTTAACCCAGGCCCCACCAATCTACAAGGTTTCCCAAAAACTTCAAATATTGTGATCTTATCCATCTATGATGATTCATTTGAAGACAAGCCACATTTACCGAAAGTGCACTCTAATTTGAACCCTAAATCGGAATGCTAAAGTTGAAATTCTACTGTCGCATATGTGGTCGATAAATCGTATTATGCCTGGAGAAGGGTTAAGGTAGAATACCTACAGTCACGACCGACCTGATAATACAAACTATTAAAATTGTCTTTATTCTCAGGATTGACGACTTAAAAATCCCTGTTTTCTATCAAAAATAAATAAAAGCTTTTCTTCAGGAGGGCATAAAATTAGAATAGTACATTATTGTAGAGGCTCGGAAGTAGCTACTTGCTAGCTGAGGATTCGTTTTAAACGGACGAACTTGGGAGTCTGTTTAATTTAATCCGAAGCCAGCTAGCCTTCCAACCGAATCATATATAGTGCTTTTCTCAAAAAGGGTGCAAGAAATATAAATAATTCAATTTAATTTGTACGTTACTTACAAATAGGCGTACATTTGACTGCCCCTCCCTGCAAAAATCGCCAGACCGTTTTGTACAAAAAATTACAGACAAGGCGTCTTCAGTTGTTAAATCCTCCAAGAGCGAAGTCGACTATACTCGTACCGTCCATTTTTGAGAAAAAGTAATTACATAATTATCTACCTGCCGACCAGCGCGCCCACATTGCTAAGGATAATGAAGGACGCCACGCCGCCCAGGATGGTGCCGACGAGGATGCTGCCCACGGCGTCGGGCAGCGGGTTGCCCGTGTACTGCGAGATGGCCATGCACGACGCGGCCACCACCACGCCCGCCACGGCCGCCGTGTCCTCCAGCAGCACCACGTTCACCGACGGGTCCGAACTGCGCATTACTGAAACGACATTAGGGGCTGTTTACACACCAATTAGTGTTTAATAGCGAATGTATGTATGTACTCGCACTTTACACTAATCAATGCGTAAACAGCCCAATTATTATTTGTTGAAGATTTTTTTCGTCATATTTTGATAGAAGGAGGTTGCCGTTCCATGGCATGCCACCTTTTGAACACGCCTTACAAAAAGTGCAGATAATAGTTTCGTTTTTTTTTTAATTCACCGAAGGAAAACGTAGATATTATTATTATTGGGGTGTTGCGGGCCTTTGAATGTCACGTCGACCAAGCAGTGATCTATTGAGACGGCCCTTTAATTATATTGGCCAGCATAATTGCCTTCCAAACGTAGAACTTGAAAAAGGCATACATCAGTTTTACTTTGTATTGTATTTTCATCTTAGTCGCGCAAATAATGATAGGATTAAACGAAGTTACAGGGAAGATCACTTGCTCAAGATATTAACTTAAATGTAAATAAAAATCGGCTAAGAGGGCTAAGAGGCCGTCTTTTTACTAAGAGAAAACGTTTTGCAATAACTCATAACGGCTGGACCGATCATGGTCGCTTTAGTTCTAATTGAAAGTATTTACTAAGCTTTTGTTTTACGATTTTTTAGGGTTCCGTAGCCAAATGGCATAAAACGGAACCCTTATAGTTTCGCCATGTCCGTCTGTCTGTCTGTCTGTCTGTCTGTCTGTCTGTCTGTCTGTCCGAGGCTTTTCTCCGTGGTCATTAGTGCTATAAAGCTGAAATTTGGCATGGATATATAAATCAATAAAGCCGACAAAGTCGTACAATAAAATCTAAAAATTTAATTTTTTTTTAGGGTACCTCCCCTACACGTAAAGTGGGGGTGAAATTTTTTTTTTGCTTCAACCCTAGAGTGTGGGGTATCGTTGGAAAGGTCTTTCAAAACTAATAGGGGTTTTCAAGAAACATTTTTTGATAAAGTGAATATATTCGGAGATAATCGCTCCGAAAGAAAAAAAAAATGTGTCCCCCCCCCCTCTAACTTTTGAACCATAGGTCCAAAAAATATGAAAAAAATCGTGGAAGTAGAGCTTAAGAAAGACATTAAATGAAAACTATAGCGGACATGATCAGTTTAGCTGTTTTTGAGTTATCGCAAAAAGTTTCCCCAAAAAGTGATTATGCAAATTTGCCAATTTGTTTAACTCGGGTGAAAGGTACCGTTTCATCCCTTGGTTAACAATTTACTATACTTTAAGCTCAAATTTAGCTTATTGTGACGGAAGAGTAACTACGGAACCCTACACTGAGCGTGGCCCGACATGCTCTTGGCCGGTTTTTTTCATAGGTTTTGGACCCATGTTTCAAAGTTAGAGGGGGACATTTTTTTTTCTTTTGGAGCGATTATTTCCGAAAATATCCATCTTATCACAAAATGATTGTTAGAGACCCATTTGTTTTAAAAGACATATCCAAAGATATCCCACACCATTGGGTTAAAGGGAAAAAAAAAACAATAAGGACAGCAGTCTGGGAGGTACAGTCACGTCTGAAAATATCGACACATCTCCAGATTTAACGTGTTTTTAACCATAGAGACTATACATCTCTATTGTATTGTAGTAATTATTTATTTTAAGATTATTATAATGTAATGTTTACCCAGGTATTGGCTGTTGTAGTTATAAATGTTGTTATGTATTTATCATGTCACTATATGATGTTACTATAAATGTTGTATTGACTTGTAAAAGAGCCCTTGAGGCCTACTTGCAGAATAAATTTTTGAATTTTGAGTGCCAAAAATATGTATACACTAGTTTATGGCCTATACACCGTGTTTTTATTGAATTTCGTTAACTTCGGGGTATCGGTAAGTACGTTTAAGGAAACTAAATGGCATAGTTAATTTAAAAAAAAAATGTTTTTTTTTTTACTATTTTTATTTTTATAAAAAGTAACTAAATGTTGCATATAGCGTTGTTGTAACACGGGCATTACATTTAACTCAACCAAACAATTGAAAACTGTGACATATCAATGTCATTTCGAAATAGCAAATAAAAAAAACACGGTGTATATTAGGGTAGCGTATACATATTTTTGGCACTTTGTCCGTATCGATATTTTCAGACGTGACCGTACCATGGAGTAAGGTGGAGATCATGGAGATGGCAAGTAGGCGTATCAGTAGCGGCCGACTCACTTTATGCACAGACTATGATCAGTTGTTTTGTTTGTAAACTACATTCTTGAATGACATTTATGTAACATGTATGCTCATGTAACAAATATTGTTTATTAAATTAAAAATCCTGTAGGTATTGTACTCTATTATCAAAGCTACAGATATTTAACAGATGTAAAAAATCTTTCATGTGAATGTATTTCCCATACTCAAAAAATATTATTGGAACGAAGTTCCTTATCGGACAGTTGGCGGATGGGGCGAAAAAAAGTGTAAGATTTTTTCGTCACGAAAACCCGTCAACACCCATCTATATTTAAATTCTTTCTCGAGAGTAAGTAGCTCAATTTCACCGACTTATTTACATCCTATAGTAGCGCGGTTGGCAAACAGACGCTTTGTAACAGCGACGATCCGGGTTCGAACCCCAGACGTGTATGCAGATATTTCTTTGTATTTTTTTTTTGCACTTGAATTTCATATTTTTGATTGAGCGAGTGTGGAGCGCGAGCTCCGCATATCAGTTTCAGCTTGTACAAAAATGTTTTCTTATGTTTGGCTGTTCTCCCTGCCTGTAAGTCGCATTACTGAGCTGAAATGATGATGTGAAATTTTGTGAGTAGATTCGATCACTATTATTTTGTCGATTAGTTTTTGTATTTGTTAATCAATAATATAATACGTTTATCAATATAAGTTTATACTTCGTTCCAACCGAGTGTTCCACCGGTTCCACGACACTCGCGCATTTTTTATGGTGAATTCTGGTAAATACAAAATAGCAGTATGATTAACATTATTTAAGTATGTGCGTTAGTAAAATTCTATTTTATTTCTTAGTACTTAGAGTCTTTTGTAATTATTATTCTCTTTATTTATCTTGTGTCTTAGATTAGGCATTTTATAATATGAATATAAAAGTAAAATACAACAGCCGCCAGCAGCGGCGCAGGGTCCAAGCTGCCGGTGGTCAGGGCCGCAGAGAGAGGAACCGACGTACTATCCGCGTCGTGTTCAAGATCACCGCCTTCTGCATCTGACCCTTGATCCAACCACCTAGCGAGAGTCTCTCAAGGTGTTGGTCGAGACTCTTCGCTATGAGACCGTTCGCTGAAACGACTATAGGGACAATGATCGTCGAATCAACATCCCACATGGCGGTTATCTCGAGAGCCAAGTGTCTAGGTACTTACTGGACTTGTCCTTCTAGGCTTTCACGAGATTCTCATCATGGGGGATGGTGATGTCGACGAGCACGGCCCGGCGTTGCGATCGATCTATTATCACGATGTCAGGCTTATTGGCTACAATAGTCCGAAGATAAGCGGGCGATTTTTCTTTTTTTCTGCCCCTGCCTATAAAGCCGATAGTCCTGGGTTCTAATTACGGGGCAATACGTCATGCGTCAATACGGGCATTTATTTGTGTGACGAGCACAGATATTTGTTCCTGAGCCATGGATGTTTTCTATGTAAAGTATTTGTGTATTATATACATATATCGTTGTCTGACACCCAACAACACAATCTTTCTTGAGCTTACCGTGGGTCATTACAGCGCCATTCCGTGTGAATTAATTACAGCGCCATTCGGTGTTGAGTAGCTGAATTACATTGGTATTATATTAGGCCAGCTTTTGTAAGATAATTGATTTACAGAATTGATTGAGAAACATATTACGTCTTATAAGTCTCATAACTTTGACATTAGATTTTACACCATGGTCGCCATGCATGATTTATGTAACATGCCAAATTCAGCTTTCTAGCACTAACGATCACGGACATGGCGAAACTGTAAGGGTTTCTAGTTGATTACGGAACCCTAAAAAAACGCTCATGTTAGGCGCGAATATAAAATCCCCACCACATAATTATTGCCGAGTACTTATTGTCCCCAAGAAATTTGACTCGTCAAAACAAATCATTTAGCCACCGAAGAGTTACACTATCTGCTCCATCCTCAGATCAGCTCGACGATACGAAATCAAACCAAATACTTACTGTATTCATATAGCGGGGTGTCAGCTTCCTTCGCTCCTTTCCGCAAGGAGTTCAGAGCAACCATTAACGTCGCGCCTTCAGAAACTACTGCCCCGCCTAACACGAAGTAAGCCTGAAATAAATGATTTATGATAAATAAATAAATATTATGGAACAATCTTACACAAATCGACCTAGCCCCGCAGTATGCTCAATAAGGCCGTAGCCTTCGTAATATATAATAGATAGAAATAAATAAATACTTAAATCTTACATAGAAAACATCCGTAACTCAGGAACAAATATCTGTGATGAAGATGCTTCGTAGGCAGGGTCACTACCGATACCGACTAGTCTAGGAGGCTGTTAAACCGTATTTATTATTCGTGATGGGGCATCCGCTAACTGGCGCGGTTGCACGGGTTAACGAAGCAACGCTAACTCAGCTAACTGGCGCGGCCACGTGCGACGGATTTTCTCCACATGGGCGGGCACACGCACGCGCAAAAGCGGACGCTCTTAGGGTGCTTTTTTATTGTTGTAAGTTCATGTGTTCTTAGAGGTCACATAAATTTTAGGTTATTCCTACTCAGAATCAGCCAACTTTTCAGAATGCAGTAACTCAACGTAACGTAATGTAATAGAAAATCGAAAATAGTAACAATAGACGGGGTACTTTTTTATCCTAGTTGAATATTGATTCTCCGCACTATTGAGAGTATTGACTGTGAGAGCTCATGAATCTGAAAATCTGAGTAGGTACAAGGAAATCTAAGAGCACTGAACGTACACAAAAAAACGCCAATAGACAAGATACCCACATACTAAACAAGTTAACCCGTTTTGTTACGCATAAAAATATATACCGCAAATTTGACAGCTGCAGTAGATGGCGCTGTACAGCCCTGTGCAAGCTAGCAACTCACTTCCTGATTTGTTTTGTATGACTGCGTTACATTTGTGTGCCATTGTGCCATATTAAGTATGTGTATTTTGACTGAAACATGTGTCCACATATGCCCATTGGATCAAAGTAACAATCTAAATGTTTTTTTTAATGAAAAGTATGAATTTCGTAAAAAAAAATACAGGTATTCTTGACCTTCACATTCTTTTCACCCAGACAATAAATAGTAGCACTTATTTATCTATTTATCATATACACAGAACTCAAAAATATGAAAGTTTGTCAATTAAACTATGTAGTAATTTATTATAATTTACCCAGTAAAAGTCATGGAGCGGCTGGGGGTCCAGAATTCCAGTGACACCGTGATAAAAGGACAGCCCGCTGCCCACGCAGAATATACCCACTCCGGATATGAGGGACGACACGTATCGCATGTTCGTGTACCCGTACGGGTGGTCCGGGTCTGCCATCTACAAAATAGGTACACTATAAGACTTATAAGTATCGTGTGAATAAATTGGAAACCCTTTTGATAGTCACGACTTTTTGTATACTTGTAGTCACACTCACACGTGCCATGCCGCCGCCATACAATCGTAGTTACGCTCTCATTTTAAAACTACATTCTGATATAACATGAAAATTGACTTGAACATTCAAACTAACAAAAATATATGTCTGGTACTAGAAATTGTAATAAGTTCGAAGAAATTAGAGTACTTAAATAGAAGTTTTGTATGTATAACTACAATAACACAACAATACTATTGTGACAAATTTATTATAATATATATATTTTTTATATTATAACATTTTTTAGCAACGAAAACTATAGTACCAGACATACGTTACGCAAATGTTGACGCCAAGTTTCATGTTATCATTTATACATGTCGTTTAAGTATGGAAGCTACTTTTTGGCGCGGGGTTTGTATGACTCTTAACACGCAACAGTCAACTTCATTAGAACAATTAATCTCAAGTTCATTTTATGCTTAACACAGATGCTTTGTGGCATTATCTTTTTATACAATTTTGGTGTTTGACGATCCTTTTGTGAAATTGTTATTATTAAGTTTACCATATCTATAATAATTCAATGTTTTTTTGAGAACAATAATAACTGCATCAATAAATTGCTCTAATATTTAGATTAAGATGATATTTTTGAATTATTTGAATAAAGAATATATTGACTTGACTTGATCTATAATAAAACCGGCCAAGAGCATGTCGGGCCACGCTCAGTGTAGGGTTCCATAGTTACTCTTCCGTCACAATAAGCTAAACTGGAGCTTAAAGTATAGTAAATTGTTAACCAAGGGATGAAACGGTACCTTTCACGCGAGTTAAACAAATAGGCAAATTTGCATAATCAGTAACTAAATAAAGTAAGTCTTTTTACTATGAAGGGGAAACTTTTTGCGATAACTCAAAAACAGCTAAACTGATCATGTCTGCTATAGTTTTCATTTAATGTCTTTCTTAAGCTCTACTTCCTCGATTTTTTTCATATTTTTTGGACCTATCGTTCAAAAGTTAGAGGGGGGGGGACACATTTTTTTTTTCTTTTGGAGCAATTATCTCCGAATATATTCACTTTATCAAAAAATATTTGTTGAAGACCCCTATTAGTTTTGAAAGAACTTTCCAACGATACCCCACACTGTAGGGTTAAAGCAAAAAAAAAAAACACCCCCACTTTACGGGTAGGGGAGGTACCCTCAAAAAAATTATTTTTTTAGATTTTATTGTACGACTTTGTCGGCTTTATTGATTTATATATCCATGCCGAATTTCAGCTTTTTAGCACTAATGACCACGGAGCAAAGCCTCGAACAGACAGACAGACGGACATGGCGAAACTATAAGGGTTCCTAGTTGACTACGGAAGCCTAAAAAGGGACTTTATTGTCGATGGCGCTAACGCCGCTCTGCGTCGTGCAGCGTTGTATTTGTATCGGAGCATCGTTTATGACGGCGGAAGCGCCATCAACAATAAGGTCCCTTTTCATAGATAACGTCACCTTTGTTGTTCCTGTATCTTTTTTTATACAGTTTTTAACTATTAGCGAGTTCTCAGTTCGGGACGAATTACTAGTTTATTTAATTATTTTATTAAAATATAATGTCGGTAATTCTTATCCAGGGATTGTCTGGTGTATTTATAAATGTTGCTGTGTATTTTTGATGTCACTGTTAATGTTGTATTGACTTGTAAATGAGCCCTTAAGTAGACCTCAAGCAAGACAGAATAAACATAGGACTTTTTAGAATTTTGGATTTTTAGATTATCTATGAACAGTACATCTATTTATTCTGTGTACTACTGCTATTTATTCTGACACATACTCGTACTGTGAGCATGATCACGTACCTGAACCGATTTATGTATTCCATAGGCCAGGATTAGTTGATTGACCGTGTCGGCTAGCGAATGGATGCACTCGGAAAACAGGCTGTGCGACCCAGTGTAGCACCATGCACACAGTTTGAACAAAAAGTTGCAACCGTTTCTGAAAATAAATCAAAACTACACAAACTGTAACAGATGTCATATACTAGCTACTAGCTGAAGACACAGTTTCGATTCCGGCATCGGCCACTGGAGGGCTTGGGCGCTTTTTCTTTAGTATATGTATGACATCTTTTTTAGTTATAGCGAGATTACTTAAAAACACATATCAAAAAATATTTAATAAAATAATTCAATTTGATATAATATGTATAATTTAATTAAGAATACTTTGGTAACAAAGGTGAAGTATGTAGTGTAGGCGCCACTAAGCTTATCTTAAGTACCTACATGCTACAATGGGTCCTCTACTGTTGTATATAACTTAAATTCCTCATCAAAAAACTGTTCTTAGTCATACTAACAATAAACCCGCAGCCGTGCCCGCTTAGCGCAAGTCGACCCCTGATCACCAACCGTTTACTCTCAGCGCGCTACAAGCAACAGTACGCGGCGCGCGGCTATCGTGACCACTGCTCGCTGCTCATGCACTGTTAGTGCGGTCTCCACAACATGTCGCGCGAGTGACTAAAAACACATGAGTTAAACCGTAAAATTAGTTTCAACTTACATTCCTATTGCCGTCAACACCACCCGACCGGATCGAGTCTTCAAGCCAGATTCCTCATCATCTTTTTTATGGCTCATTTCCCTCCTATAATTCCTTAATCTTCTCTTGACAGTAAATACATCTGTTAAAAAATATTATTAAACTGTTTTTTTTCTAGAATAGTCTAAGATTATTAATTAATAGCTTGTGGCCGGGACTTCGTCTGTTGGGGAAATGGTTATTGATAAAAACTATCCTAAGCTATTTCGATTCCAAATTTCATCTAAAAACAGGTATGGAAATAGTTTCAGGCCCAACAGACAGACAAGAGTTACTTTTGCATTTATAAGTAGGGATTGAGAGTTATTACCTATTGCTACTTTTGAGGATTAACTGTGGTAATAACAAGTGGGTGAGATGCTTTATTGTATGACATGTGGTATCTTACTAATAAATAAGTTTAATGATATCTTTAGAAGACCGGTTTGGGGGGTTTGGCCTATATTTGTTCCTGAGCCATGGTTGTTTTCTATTTATTTAAGTATTTATATATTATATATATCGTTGTCTAAGTACCCTCAACACAAGCCTTATTGAGCTTACTGTGAGACTTAGTCAATTTGTGTAATAATGTCCTATAACATAATATATATATATCTAGACGGACAAGTCGCAGTTAGTGGCTAGTAAAAATATACATTAAAATTAGATATGACTTTTACAGTTCAAGTGCTATACTCAGTGTTGGACGAACGTTAATAAGAATTGACCATCATCATATCATCATATCAGCCTTATATCGCCCACTGCTGAGCATAGGCCTCTCTTCTAGTACGCCACTCATCCCGGTCCCGAGCCAGTCTCATCCAGAAGTGACCATATTGAAAATTAACCATTACAAATTGAACCGTAAACTATAGCCGTACGTTTCGGTTTACGGATGGTTAATTTTTTCATTGCTTGCTAAATTATTTTATAAGGAAAAATAAAAGTTGTACTTTTTTTATAAAACCTAAGGCTAAACTAATTACCCTTTAATTATGTGGTTGTGTCAACAATACATGCTGTATAAAGAATCGATTGTTTATTTACTAGCATACCTTGTTCGTATCTTCTTCTATCTAATTCTCTTCTCAACAACTCTTTATCTAGTGCTTCCTTTGAACCCCAAACCTAAATGTAAACAAAAAAATTTACATGCCAAAAAATCTATAAGTACAATAAAATTGTTTAAGAGAGGGCTAACGCAAAATCTTTTTTATTATTTATATAAATATTTATATATTGAATTTTTACATATGGAAACTAGACTATATTAAATGGTTATGGTTGGCTTGATAGAAAAAAAAAATATCACGAAAAAATCAAATTTTAATGTACTTTCAGTAGTGACTGGCGAAAAAATGCCTTAGAGATACCCATTAGCTACGGCCTTCAGTATCATGTAAGCCCTATTTCGTACAGTTAAAAATAGAGACTCTTCCTTGTATGTACATTTATGAACTAGTATTTTTTTTTAAACATCCAGACCTGACATATTTCGATGTCTGAACAGTCAATGTTTGCAATACATGGTCTGTGCACATCTGTTAAAAACTGTTCTCTTGTCAAAAAGCATCCTCGGTATGGCTCCTAGAGTATAATATAACAAATTACATAAAAAATATAACAAAAAAAATGTAAAAGAATTTTTGGTTATAACGGCTTTCTACTCCCATAATGAATTTCTTATTGACCAACTTTACTGATTATTATAGAATTATTATTAAATTGAAAATGTGATATGTATAATCGTATAAACCTTGATAGAATTTTTATATTATTTTTAAGTGATATTACTGGACATTTTAATTAATTACTTGCTTGACATACACACTGCTTGTAAATTTTAATTGAGTACATGGTGCATGCTAATTGCTATTAGCATTCAAACTTAATTTTGTATGCCCTTCGGTATGAAATAGTGGACCAAATTTTCTTTTTTTACCATCATATACAATAACATGTTGTGTACACCTATGGTCGACGAATAAAGAATTCGTATTTGTAGTAAATTGTTACCCTGCTTAGAATAGCAGTATAATTTTAGTATGAAATGGCAGTTTTTCTTTAATATTTAACATCTCTTCTTAGTTTATAGTTTATAAGTTGTTTAGTATCAAATCAAAGGTACATTGGTATTATAAACAGATAAGTGGACGATGAAGTAGCATAAGTTCCATTTTAAAATGGTTTTTATTTTACAAGGCTCAGAGCAAAAGTGTATAAATCACACCGAGCTTCCCCTACAACTTACACAGTGTAACACAAGGAATCTGAAAGATTTGGACTCCACACATGAGGTGGACTCATAGATCATTCGTTTCATCCCAGTATTCATTATTTTATCAGTTACTTCACTATCATACCCATACACTAGTAATAATTTTTGGAGCGTAGCCTATGCATACAAGCGGCAGTTTATTATACAAATATGAACCCTTCAACATGTTGGATAGTTAAGATATTGTACTAGTCATAAAACCAAGGAATTCTTACCTCAATAGCCTTTGCTTCAACATCCTTTCTGTAATATACAGTTATGGGTGGTTCTGCCTCATATGGCGATCTCCTTAATACCTTTGGAAGAGACTCTAAGTCTGACTGCTTCAATAAGTATTCTGTCATGGCTCTCATGGGTGTTATAAAGTTACGTTCAGTATATGAAGCAGAGAAATCTATCAGAAGTCGTTTTTTCACTGGAACATACAGATATATTGTAAAAAAAATGTTTACATCGGCTTTTATGATCATGCAAGTAATGTTATATAGTATAACCTTGTGTCACCCACTATACTTAAATTAGCTAAGGAAGTTTGATTATATTTTTTATTGGGTTCAATTTCATTTGTTCAAAAATGTTACGAGGCAAATGAAAAGGTGCTTAATTAAAATTTAATGAAGGATGACATTTCAACAAAACAGAGTGTACATCCTAATGTACATTGGGCCCATTGGGCGGCATGAGGCTAAAATGGTCACTACTTATATTGTTATGTCCTCGAAATAATATTTTAATGTAAAAATTACCAGGTGGAGGTGCAGTATCCTTAGATCCTTGAGCTTGGACCTTCTGTATAGTGACTTTCGTAACAGTACTATCTTCATCTGTTTCAGCTTTCACACTTATACTTCCTTGAGGTTTCTGTACTATGAGTTTTTGTGTTTTTTTATTATTTCCACTTTGGATTATATCCTTCTTCGTTTCGCTTTTATCGTAGAAACGAAAAGAAGTAGTGAAGTATCTTGCCGACCTCCAAGTTTCAGCTGGAAAAGTCTTCGCAACATAATGCAAAGATCCAGCACAGAATGTGTGTACATGTTTAAAATTTGTACACTGTCTGCCGAGTTTTCTATAAAATGACTTAACAGTAAATGAAGATAGTAAAACCATTTTCAAAGTTAGATGCGACTAATATTTTGAAGATAACAATACGATAGAGCTGCTATTGACTGTAATACCATTTAAGGGACTGCATGTCTCTTTTAAATGTATATTACTTGGATTATATTACAATTAAATCCAAAATTGATTAACGATAATTATATACTCCACTCCTGCAAATTGCAAAATACCGATTATGGACGAAAATCACGTATACTCAATTTGACACCACAGCTGTCAAAAGGCCTCTACAGACCGTGAAACTAATAGCATATCCCATCGCAAGCGATTTGATGGTGGTGCAACCATTTCATTCAATCGATATTTAAAATTCCACAATGTATCTTAAGCCAAGTCTAATGGAGTTATCGGTGAGATGCAGTGAACGGAAATAAAACATGGAAGCATTCTGACCGCTCAATTAGAGCCCAACGTAATCTACACTAAGGCGGGCGGGGCTTACAATACAAACTACTCGATTGGCAACTTCAGTTCGACCGATATGACAGACAGTGATAGATGGCTAAAGTGGTTATAAAAACATCGTTTTTTTATAATTAAAAATGCCTTTATGTGCCGTGAAGTGGTGCAGAAGTTATTCTGATCATTCTGAGGACAGTATGATCACTATGCACGTGTAAGTAAACAGATAACTTGGTTACTCCCATTAGTTACCACCAACTTGTTACCAGTGTTAACTACTGGGAATTTTTTTCCCACCTTTTACCACTGGTAACTACAGGGAAAAAAATTCCCACTGGTTACCACCAACTTGGTTTGGTGGTAACTACTGGGATTTTTTTCCCAGTAGTTACCACTGGTAAAAGGTGGAATTTTTTTATCACTTTTAAGGCCGTTTCTGAATCAGTTATCGAGTTATAATGAAACGAATAACTAATTAACTTATAATTAATTCGACGTTTAATTAATTATTGATAAAGGAACTCGATATTTATACTGTTTTTATTAGTATTGAATGCTAACCAAATTTTAGTCGTAACTACTGGGAAAAAATAATTCCCTCCTTTTACCAGTGGTAACTACTAGGAAAAGGTGGGGAAAAAATCCCAGTAGTTACCACTGATAACAACTTGGTGGTAACTAGTGGGAATAACCCGATAACTTCAGTAAAATTTGAAATAAATATGAAGACATTTTTTCAATATTACCGTGCTAATTTAAAACGTAACTGCATACGACTTTTATAGTAAGATACGTCTTTTTAGATTACGAAGATAATAGGGATGATGTTATGCCAAATGAAGTAGATTATTTTACAGTACATATTATGCTACTTTATAGCACTAGTGCGAAAATTAGCATATTACGTTATTTACGTTAATGTGTAGAACATTTAAAGGGCCATATGTACTGTAAAACGTTGTACGATACATGTGCGAATAGGTAATTCGCACCTCGTGTCGATTTAAAACACTCCCTTCGGTCGTGTTTTAATTTATCGCCACTCGTTTCGAATTTCCTATTTTCCGCACTTGTATCGTAATGTACTATTATTAACTTATGTTTGATTTAGATATTATCTCTATTGTAATAAATTCTTTACTACAGATTTGTATTTTCCTTATATCTTTCATGGGATGCGGCTATAAAAAAAACTACCTAGTTATTTCAAATTAATAATCAAATTTGGTATTGTAATTTTACATTGTAGTATTTGACATACTTTATGTACAATCCGATTCCCATAAGATGCTATTCGCAGCGAACTACGGAAAAATCTGTCCAATTAGAGAGACATGAAACTGATTGGATGCCTGGCAAGAGATCTAGAATATGTTTTATTGATTTCAAAGATGAAGATTTCAACTTGTCAAAAAAAGGGTTCACACAGCTTAATAAACCGCTGTTCGTTCAATGTTTTAATGCAACCGCTCTGTGACAACCAATCCATGAGATAACCATACCCGGTCTCCTATATGTAGTATATGTAGAAATTTTTTTTGGCACTCTTTCAATGAATAAAATGTGGATCATTTGAATCCACCCTCTACTGTCATATATATATATATATATATATATATCTTTCTTACGTTGTGTATTTTCACTTGCAGTTGCCCAGAAATTATTCCTTTGTTTTGCATTTAAACAACGCACGCAGAGGTCACAATTTCCAACAAAAATACTTCCGTTGGAACTGAAAGTGGGGATGAGCTAGCCTTTTCAAATATTTTTGACCCGATTCGTGTACCCATGTACATTTTGAAGGCTGTACCTGAAGTACTGATTTTGAACTCATAAGAAAACCCCTTACAAACCAATAATAGATTCTCGGCGTAAAAAACAAACCAAAATAATTAACCCCCCTATTTTCAAAACAGTATTTGCAAGGAGACAGCAGTCAGCACAATCTGCTAATCTGTACAATGCGATAAACCAAAATATTGACATTTACTCTACCACTACCCACGACTGTAAAATTAAGGTTGTTAAATGGTTGAAAACAAAAAGCTATTTTGAGATAGAAAACTTGTTGCTAAATACTTAACTACCTAATCCATGCGGGTTTCAAACACTTACACGTGTAACATACGTGCACACACAAACACAAACACACACATAAACACACAAACACACACACACACACACACACACACACATACACAGTCGCTCACTCACACACACACATACACAGTCGCTCACTCACACGCGTTCATGCATATTTATACGAGTATCTACTTATAGGTTAATTATAAGAAGCAATAACTCTCTGTAAGCTATGCCTTTTAGAACCAGCAAAATTGTAACAACTTAGTGAGTACCTAACTAATTTAATCTAAATTTTATATAACTTAATAGATTATTATTTTTATGGCCTGTATATGTAATGTACACACCAAAATTGTAAGCTACCACTACGGGAGAGCGGTGCTTCTTAATACAAGTATATTCATTACTTAAAAAGAGGCATCGGCACAGATGTAAAAAGTTACTTATAAGTTACGAAATAAATATTTTTCATTTTTTCATTTTCATTTTCAAGTACCTGAACGTGACTACCCTCTACCATACAGATTGATAATGAAATTTATCTAGCCATAAAAATACTTATTATAGCGGAATATGTTAACACAACAATGAATATTTATTTATGTTGGGTTAGTCTCTCATTTCAGAAAAACATTTTAACTAGTTATCTTTTAATCTGCACAAAATTATTATGCGTGGATTATTTGACTGGTTCTTCAAACTATTATAACTACTAGAAAAGTTGGGTTGGGTAAAAAAGGGCGCCAAAACTCAAACTCGCTCTACCCTGATCGAGTGCTCGGGCCGGTGGCGCTGAATAGAGATGACTATTATTTCATTTATTAGTTTTGATTACAGGCTCTGTAAACGTATCGTCTTATTTAAATGTAGGCGTAATTGAGTATGTGTGCTAATTGTCCCGAGAATTTGAACGGTAATGTTCTCAAACGCGGATTCCATGTTTTCCGTTCACTGGTGAGATGAAGTGACTGTATGTAATGGCTTCTTTCAAAGAGCATATAATCACTACGTTCCTCTAGTTTCCAAAGACTGGCTTCCTTTATCTGAAATGTATATTATATCAGCGCACCTTATTTTTAACCGACTTCAAGATTTCAAAAGGTTTTTTTTTAAATGTTTGTTACTTACTCCATAACCACGTTGCATCGCATGGTTTGTGTGACGTTTTTTGTGATCTTGACTGGTTTCGTACCCACATTTTAAGCCAATTACTTATCAAATACTAGGTATTAGGATCGGATAGGCGCGGTTGCAAGTAATTAAGTACTTGTTCATTTGGTTCGTATTGTGGTTGTTGTTATTGCGGAAGAGTAAATAAATGAGATAGAATAGAATGATATTATTATCGACCTGTAACTTAAATTAACTTGATATGAGTGGAAGATGCTACTGGATAGTTTGATATTAATTTTATATTTGTGTTTACGGGAAAAAGCAAAGCAGTAGGTAGGTAGGTAAAGGTAGCAAAACAATACCTGTGGCGGATTACTGTTGTGGAATATTGACACAATTACGTGCGTACTTTGCGAATTATGCTATTCCATGCAATTTTGCCAAAAATCGCGGAGAGTTTTATTTTTTATTTTATTTATTCATTTTAGGGATAACAAACAACTATACAATATAATGTTACATTTAGTATTACAATTAAAATTAACGTAATGCATAGCCAACGACATTATCCACAAATTACAAATAGCAAGGACAAATATTAAATAGCAGGGGACCTAAAATGGAGCCCTGCGGTACCCCAGAAGTAACCTCGACCACGTCCGACCGAAAGCCATTCAACACAACTCTTTGAGTTTTATTCGTAACGTAAGACAGGAACCATCTGAGCAGATTTCCGCGAATGCCATTAAAAGCTATTTTATCATGGAGGAGCTTGTGGTCGACTCTGTCAAATGCTTTGCGGAAGTCAGTATATACCGCATCAACCTGAGCAGCTCGATTCATATGTTCAAATAGGAATTCAGTAAAAACCATTAGGTTAGTATTGGTAGATCTCTGTCTTGTGAAGCCGTGCTGCTCAGGTATGATTTGGCTATTTATAAAAACGCTTAATGCGCCATGAATAAGTTTTTCGCATACTTTGGTCATTACACACAATATTGAGATAGGCCTATAATTTTCTACTTCCTGTTTCGATCCTTTTTTTAAAGATGGGGATTATATTTGCCGATTTCCATATAGGCGGGAAATTTCCCTCCTGCACACTTTTTGTAAATATGACATATAAAGGTTTTGCTATGGAGTGAGCTGTTTGTTTTAAGAATATAGAAGGCAAACCATCTGAATCTGGGCCTTTTGCGCGATCGAGAGATTTGAGTAAGCGCTCGACTTGTTCAGTTGTAAAGTGTACATCAGAAATTACATCACAACTACTAGAATAGTAGAGTTGTTGGGTCATGGGTTGATTTTCATTTAATGTGGCTTATATGGGCAGCGAACAGCGAATTATATTCATTAGTATTATATACGGAATAATATTTACAACATCAATAAATTGCTCTGATAATTAGCTTAAGATAATTATATGTAATACTGTCTTACTATTCATAAGTGCTTGTTGCTAGGCCTACATGAATAATAGTACATTACGATACAAGTGCGAAAAATAGGAAATTCGAAACGAGTGGCGATAAATTAAAACACGACCGAAGGGAGTGTTTTAAATCGACACGAGTTGCGAATTACCTATTCGCACATGTATCGTACAACGTTTTACAGTACATATGGCCCTTTAAATGTTCGACACAGTAACGTAATATGCTACTTCTCGCACTAGTGCTATAAAGTAGCCCCATATGTACTGTAAAGTATATTTGAACTGAACAACTTTTTGGCAAGGCTAGCCAGTTAAACGACGATCGTTGTGACAATTTAATGGGCCATAACGCTAAAAATTTTAACCCGCTGATTATTGTTAACCCGCCTCCAGACTATGCGCGTGAATCGCGGCGCGACTTCGCGGAGCGAACATACCGCGACGTTGACGTAGACTTCACACTCGCACAACTTCACGGCGATTTCGCAGTTTGGTTCGCGGCAAGATGGCGCCGAAGCGTCAGCTGATCGGATTTAGTTTGCGGCAAGGCACTGATTCAAACTGGGAACTGTCAAATTGATTTTTGGGTGATCAAGTTCGCACCCAAAATAACCAAGTAGCCGCCATAGAAGGTTATGAGAGTTTAACAGATTAACCGACTCGTGAGCGAATCGCGGCGCGAAGCGAAGCGATCGCGAGTGTGGAGTCTTGCAAGTTCGCGCTTCGCGTCTCCTTTGACGCGGGCCAAATACCGACTAAAAACGGGGAATAAGGCGCGAAGGCGTGAACAATCTGCAATCTCGACGCGAGGGCCCTCCACAGTCTTGCAAGTTCGCGCTTCGCGTCTCCTTTGACGTGGGCCAAATACCGACAAAAACGGGGAATAAGGCGCGAAGCGAGGGCGAGTGTGGAGTCGCGTTCGCGGCTTCGCGCCTCGATTCGCGCACGAGTGTGGAGGGCCCTTTATAGTACCTCCGTTTTGTTCACATCCGTACTAAAAAAATACTATATAATAGCGCTACGAATTGATTATAATAACTTTTTTTTAATATATCGTCGAATTACGTCGAAAATATTTTTAGTGCAAAATACGTGCTTTTTCTTCTATTTTATAAATTCTCGGTCTCGGTCTAGGCCGAGAATCCCATTGAATCTCGGCCGAAAAAAAGCGTTCGTTTTACTCTCACTACGACGTAATTAGAGTGACAGAGAAAAATGCCCGCAATTGACGAACTTCGATTTTCGCGGTAGGACTCCTGAAACGGAACTTGTGTTGAAATGCAAAGACAAATATTTTTTTTCTTTTAAACTATTATAGCTTGGATGCGAGTTTTATAAGCCAGCACAGATAAAGGACTAAACAATGACTAAACATGTTTTTCCGCGGTGACACCATCTAGTTGATATATTTGGAAGCATCAGGTGAGCAAATTGTGCTCTAAAATGTTGCCGGCGTCGCCACTTTCTATGTAAAAAGTAGGCCGCTTTTAAGTTTCGCCCCCCTGTTTCGATTCCTCGTCCTCGGAGTTGCGTTCGTAGTGTGAGTGTGCGTTGCCTCTGAGTCTGTGCACCACACCACGCCAGCCACGCCTAGTCGTTTAGTTACTTCTTGTAAACTTGATTATTATTATATATGTTATTTCTTTGCACTATTGAACTAGTTCAACTGCAGTTTGAAGATCAATCGAAGAAAACGAACTCTAAGAGATTGACATCGTTAGATTGAGAAGTACATCACCAATACAAGGCCTAATAAAATGCCGGCCAGCGGCTTCGATTTGTATAACATGCAAGACGCCAGAAATAATTTTGATGTAATGCGACCTACTCCGATTTGTACTGATGCCAATCAATTTATGGGACAATGTCAGAATATACACATATCGACGAATTGTTACTACGGATACCATGAGCCGAAACGACCACAAAATATTGAAGCGACGCCCGATTGCGAAATGGTAGAGGCCCCGCGTGATGATGCATATTCACCGCCACACAACCATGGTAGAAAACGCAGCGCAGACGGCGGCAATCACCATCAAATCAAGCGACCCCGACCAGGTAGGTTTCTTTTTAATTGACTTGTGAAACCTCTTTAAATTGACAGTGACGCTTTAAAGAGCGCAAGGTTATAAAACAATATTAAAATAACAATACAAAGTAAGCATCAATCCAAGGAGGTTTCTGTTTATATTAATATTTTATTTATTACATGTATACTAATAACAATTACTGTTTATTACATTTAACTCAATTTATCTTATGACCTCATCTGTTACATTTAAACAATGCAGCAGGTTGTTGTTTGTCACCATTTATTTTGAGTGGGAAGTCTCTGCATTAGTTTTCATTGCGGGTAGCTCTTACATAAGTATTCATTTTATAAATTGACAGTATTTGTTGCAATTTCGAACCCGCATTCTTTACTATTAATGCCTTAGTTGAAACAAGCATTGTTGGTCAGGTGATATGTGGATACACATCATACACCTGTTGCATTGACCAATTGTATTGTGTAATTATACTTATGTAAATATTTTGTTTGGCAGGCATTACCTATTACACTGTAAAGTTGGAATTTTTAATGATGAGCCTATGTTATTTTATAGCTCCTCCTGCCATTAGGTCAACATAAAAAATTCTAACTAAGTACCTATATATAATTGTTACAATAGGTTTTTTTTACTATACATGGTATATTAGGGTATTTCTATCCTAAAGATTTCTGAACTGTATATTTAACCAAGTAGGGGCTGCATGTCCAGATTTCTCTGAATTTCTCCTATTTTGGTTTGGAGCCCATATTTACTTAATTTTTAAAAGTGCATAAAATGTGAACAATTATTGTGTCAATAGAACCTGTATGAACAGTTTTGTTTGCAATAAAAACTGGTGCGATTAAGAGGAAAGGGGACAACTGGTTCTTGATTATCCACTGGATATTGACATTGTGGAAAATATTTTTATAAAATAAGATGTTTATTTACTATAGCTAACACCGATTGGTATACCGACAACCGGTTTAGCCTAGTGGGTAGTGACCCTGCCTACGAAGCTGATGGTCCCAGGTTCAAATCCTGGTAATGGCATTTATTCGTGTGATGTGCATGGATATTTCTTCCTGAGTCATGGGTGTTTTCTATGTATTTAAGTATTTATAAATATTTATATATTATATGTATCATTGTCTAAGTACCCTCAACACAAGCCTTATTGAGCTTACTGTGAGACTTAGTCAATTTGTGTAATAATGTTGTATAATATTTATTTATATTTACAGCTTTGTTTAGTTTTTTTTCTATTTCTTGAGAATTATAAACAGGGCCCATACTTTTCATGCTGTTGACACAAAAATGATGTAATTTAACATACAGGGAGCTTTTTTACAACACTACAAATTCAGATACCTTACTTATTGACTGGTACAAAAATAAATACTTGTTACGTGAAATACGCCATTAAAAATAAAAAATATGTAAATATGTCATAAATTAATAATCTATTATTTCGTTGAGTGACAATAAGTCACTCAATGAAATAATATATGTGTCAAGACTGTCAAGTATATGTATCAGTTAACTAAAGAGGTTGGCAAATGACTAATTATTACGAAAATACTAATTGGAATCAACTCTATGTAGCGTGACGTCATTTTTCTGTCAACGCCACGAAATGTACGGGCCCTGATTATAAACAACAAATTTTATATAATTTGTATGGAGAGGTGGTTGTCCACTATTGTCTTATCTATTGCATTTATTACTTATTAATTGAGAAATGTGCTGTTGCATTCAGGTTATTAATCATGCATGTACAGGTGCCTGCAAACTTCTTGAACAAGTGACTGTAACCATACTTACAGGCAAGGTCACTTGTTCAAGAAGTTTGCTGGCACCGACCTATATGTATAATATGTGCCACTATCATCACATGTAACTGAGCACTTGAAAACTTGTCTGCAATTGAGGTGTACTGATGATCAGATTGATCAGTTATGTTAAGTGTGTAATAATTTATTCATCTTTATCCTCTAGCGTCCCATGGTCCTAATACTAGTACAAATTACCTCCAATCGAATTTGAATCATTTTGATTAGGAACAGAGTTGCTTTTGTTTTATTTATTCAAACTTTATTGCACAAAATATACAACAATGTACAAATAGCGGACTTATGTTTAGTTCGATTTTAAAATGAAATATATTCAATTGTATTTTCTAATAATACCATTGATTCAAATTTCACTGCTAATTTTTCCTGTATTGTGCCTGGGTCGCTAGACGTTACGGAAGTCTTTGTTAAACTGGAGTTTATAGTTATCAGAGGCATATATGTATATATATATATATTAGCCTATCCTATAGCTTAGAAGTGAAAATTGCCTGTTGCTCTCTGCCGTGGCGCCACCATAATGAAAACCATTTACGTAATAAAAAAAAATGTAAGTGAAACTACATCATGTACGTACAATGTTTATGGCTGTACCTGTACTAGGGAACGAAATTATGGGCATGAAAGTGTTACCACTGGGAATATGCTGTGTGAGATACCCTTCCCGTGCTCCCGCACCCCATTGAATGCGGAAGGTGGACACGTACATCATTTCACCATAAAATTAATTGATTTTCATTATAGTGGCACCGCATCAGAGCAGCAGTCAGCACACTTAAAATTGGCCAATAAAAATGTGAAATAGGATAGGCCAAGGCATTTAAGTGATAAATGCAGGTTGTACTTAAATAATGTAACTTTCAACTGTTATACTGAAATTTTAGGGGTAATTCACAGCTTTGCACAGTGTTTTTACTTCTCTTTTTGTTCCTGATAGTTAATCCCATTTAAGTATTTCCATATAGTTTTCAAAGGGAAAATAGTAAGAATATGTTTGTTATTTACTCCGGTGAAATGTAGAAACTGAATTTAAAACCCAGTTAAGTATAGGTATGCTGAATTAAAGATAAGGAAAACTGTGAGTTGTTAACTAGGAATATCTAGAATTATTCTCACCACTCTCACCAGCATCCTCTATGTCGAGGGTGTCCAAACTTTTTGATCTAAACTTCACAATAAAATCAACTCCCGCCTCCTTTCCACCTGCCAAAAGTAAAGGCTTCTAGGCTGGATTCAGCCTGCGTGCCATAGTGAGGAGATCCTGCTCTAAAGTTTACCTACTAGCAGCCAGTTGGCCAGTTTTCTTAATGCTTGGGGGATGGATGTACAGAGGTGACAAATTTGCGACTGGACGCACGCGGCGCGCGGTGCGTCGAGTGTGGCGGCGGGCGGCCCGACAAGGTGCCGCTGCTGTCGTCCAAAACAGGTTCAGTCTAGTGCCGCTAAGAACCGGGCGGCGCGAATCGTGGCTCGCGGTAGTCGCGCGGCACGATCAAAATATACAGACTTAAATTAACCTATTTTGGACGACAAGGGCAACGGCTCCCGCTCGCCGCGGTGCGGCCTACAACGGGATATAATATCAAGTTAAAATAAAAACATTTAAGGACATACAATTTTGGTGAAGAGATATTCTCAAAAATAATGTGAATTATCATTTTATTCAAGGCCACAGATTTTTCTCTTTCCTTATTAAGATGCTTCATTAAACATCCACTACATTTAAATTTCGGTATTTATCAACTCATTATTTGTAAGTCTCCATCTGCCTGCCAAACAAAAAGTCCACATGTCTTCCCTTTCCTTGATAAACATTCACATAGATACTTTATAGATTGTGAAGAACTTGCCAGTATTGTAGGTTAATCAGAATGTGGAGTATATTTTTATATTTTACATGTAGGTACTATACTACCTGTTATCTGTTTAATGATTGTCAAGGTTCAATTTAAATGCAAATTTCTTCAGTTAAGTAACATTCATACATTTTATTTTGTAAGCTATTTTAAGGGATCATTAAAGGCTTATGCCCGTCACAGATGGAGCGATAATATACACGGTGGCCAAAAAATATGTGCATTCCCGTTTCCAGGGTGGTTTTGGGCTTATACTGAGCAACTTTTACTATGGGACCAACCCCAAAATCGCGAAAAATTTTCTGGCTGTTTTATACATTTCAGCTGGTCCATTTTCTATGGGAGGGTCAACATTATTTCGCGATTTCGGGGTTGGTCCCATAGTATTAGTTGCTCAGTATAATCCCAAAACCTCCCTGGCAACGGGAATGCACATATTTTTTGGCCACTTTGTATATTAATATACCGTAAGATACTCATAAATATAGTTTAGCTAAGCACCACACACGCCAACGACACCAAAATATATATCAGAGTCTGTCTAGCACCTACATTGTGAGAGACGAAATATACCGAAATGCAGGTATCGTGATATATCTACCTAGCTATAAGATATCGCAAGATACCAAAATATATATTATAGCTTCATGTGTGGGCTCTGTTAAATGGTACGTAAAATATATAGTAAGATGGCTTGCTATAAGATATCTTGGTATATTATCGCTCTTGTGACGGGCTTTGCAGAGCTTACATAGCGGATATTTAATCTAACTCGTTCTAAAACTCCATCATTGCAAAACTAAGGATAATCACAATTTAGAATGCTACGAATGGATTTAAAATCCGGCTGAAAGTGATAAGATGGTTCAATTCTACTCATACTTTACAAATTTGCATTTAACCATTTTCCAGGCCGCACCAATCTACAAGGTTTTCCCAAAAAAATCAAATATATTTCAATAAATCCAGCTTTGATGATTCATTTGAAGACAAGTCACATTTTCCGAAAGTGCAATCTAATTTGAACCTTAAATCGGATGGCTAAGGTTGAAATTCTGTTGGCGCGTATGTGGTCGATAAATCGTACTATGCCTGGAAAAGGGTTACCCCTAAATAACTAAAATAACACATGAAGTGCTTATTAAGATATGTGTAGTTGAAATCGCAACAAAACTGGACTTTGAGACTTCCTGCTGATGCACCTGTGGCATAGTGTGATGAAGTCCGACTTTATTTCAGAGGGTATGGGGCCATCAACTTCCAACTACAACCCATGTTTACTGCGTCCAACCCACAACAACCCAGACATATCTCGTTGTCTCATGGTCCATATGATCTAATCTCTTCCAACTCTACCAAATTGTCAACAACCTGGAAAACAAATATCTAATTCAGAAATATTAATTCTATCTGCAGAGATGCAAAAAGAGAAAAGCAATGAACCTGAGACAAATGAGAACATGAAAATGGACAGAACTAAAGAAGAACTGTTGGAGACCTTATATTGGAACATACATGGAGGGAACTTTATTGATTTATTGCAGTGTTTGTGACATGTACAAGTGGAATAGTGTGATATTTTTAGTATTAGTTCATAAGTGAATGGGACACTAAGTTAAAAATATAAGTAGTTAAGGGTTTTTCTCATGGATGCATTAAGTTTTTCGTAATAAATTCAAAAGGGAAAAGTGAGGCTTTTATTTAATAAATAAAATAAACAAAGTTTATTTTTAAATAATGGTTTATTGTTCTAAACATTAAATACTTTTCAAAATACATACTTGCATATTCTAAAATTATAGAATAATTCATATTAAATAAATGGATAGAATCAAGTACTATCGTTAAACGAGATTGCACAATCGGAAATTCAACGGGATGCTCGAGATTTAATCTGAAAAAGAAGAAATATTATTAATTTCCATTTGTTTCATCTTTCTGTTTCAGATGGAGTGAGAAGATCTAATCTTGTGACATTTACTTTCAGGGCCACTCAAAACACGAGGCGAACTGTGAAGTTTGCGGTTTGGGTGTTTGCTCCGTTTTTACATTATAGTAATATCACCTTTCTGTTTTTCAGATGACTCTCCCAAATGCAGCCTTGTTGGCACGCGATCGAGCCCGAGCCATTCTGCATCAGCCTTTAATATAAATACATCAAACTGTTACGTACTTCACTTGACGTACAGATTTGTTTTAAGTGTATAACAGCATCGGCATAAAACTAAATGTTGTTGTAGTTTCACTTACTGTTTTCACGCGACTGTGATATTATGTACCTGATATTTGTTAATACAACATTTATACTGAGATAATGTTGTTTTTTTCTTCATCAAACCACCTTATCTTAAAGATTCGTAAATTTTTCCATTGTTCCATTACCGGCTCGCATCGTGAGCCGCACACAGCAGCATTGAGCAAATAATTAAAATTTATTAAACACCAGGTGTATCAAAAATAGTGGGCTTATTTAGTATTGTAGCAAAAAAATATTGGCCTTTGTATGGAGGGTTAGCTAACTTGGACGACCTTCTCCATTTTTTTTTTTGCGTCAAATAAAGGGTATAACAGGATAGCCTTTGAAAAATTGCCCCCAGCGTTTTTGGTTCGAAACTATAACCTAACAATGCCTTTTGAAGGGGTAATATCCTGCACAAAGTTTCATCTCTCTGTTACCCCCTGGGTGTGAAAAACACCCGATTAACCCCATAACTGTTTTATTTATATTTTCCTAAACTATGAAAGTGACGAATTTCTGTACAAATATTTATGAGACAGGCTATATGTTAAAAAAATATGACCCTCCTAACTGTTTAAATTCTCGTAAAAAAATAAGTAATCACCTGTATAACAAGTTCGGCTCATGGTACATACACCATTTTTAGGGTTTCGTACCAAAAAGGTACAAAAGGAACCCTTATGGTGCGACTCTGTCCGTCCGTCAGTCTGTCACACCGCTAAATATCTCGAGAACCACTTAAGCTATTGATTTGAAATTGGAATAGTTATGAACAACACTAACCCAGACACATTGAAAGTATTATTTTGTTATTTTATTTTTATTAACTATGGAAAATGCCCAATATGAAGAGGGGGCAAAATTTCAGTCTAGTGACTAGGTCAAGTGGGGTATTTGAAAGAGCTCAAATTGTATATTCCAAAAGATTTTTTTTTTTAGAAAAAAAAAATGATTTATGAAGGAAAATGTGAAAAAAAAAATACCGTTCCCCCTTATCTCCGAAGTTTGCCAAAAAATATGAATTTATTACATGATATTAACATTACTATAAACTTTACAGGAAAAATATAATCAGACCTCTATCTTGCTAAAAAATGTTTTAATTAACAAAAAACCTTTCCGAATTCAATTTGCAATTGAACCAACTTGACGTGTGCTTATTACACTTGAAATGTCTATGAGATTAAATTACACCCCTTGTTAAAACTACACTTTAAAACCCAAAAATTTATTAAAAGAAACAGCGAGAGAACAATTTTGCTTAATCACTAACGTCAAATCTGATTTTTTCTCATCCACCCTCATTTGAGTTTTATTAATAAAAACGGGTAAGTCAGTAAATGTTGCTAGTTGAATGAATGGAACCAGATTTGAATATTTTTTCATTAAACATGCCGCGGCCCAAGGACTATATGGGTCCTTTAAACCGTGGAAAACATAAACATCTGAACTTTAACTTAAATAGAGTGAGAATATACATAAACAAGCCTATAAACTATCACTTAACTAAGGCTCTGAAGCAGCTAGAGGCAGAGGGCACAGTTTAGTAACTGGTCTCTTAAACACACGATCCTTAAATTGTAGGGAGACTACACGCGTTACGCCGTCTGCTCCCGGGTGCTTCGCCACAATTCGTCCCAAAAGCCATTTACCTGGAGGTAAACGATCGTCTTTCACTAAGACAACTGTACCAACATTTATGTCGGGGTGATTCTGGGACCATTTGTATCGATGTTGTAACATAGTAAGGTACTCAGATTGCCAACGTCGCCATAGACTTTGTACCATACGTTGCACCTTTTGCCATCGGTTTAAATAGTCAGGTCGAGTATCCACGAAACTTTCTTCAGGGATAGTAAGCGGTGCCTCGCCTATCAAAAAATGACCAGGAGTCAAAGGAAGTTCATCAACAGTAGAACTAATCAACGTTAGAGGCCTAGAGTTGACACAAGCCTCGACTTGTGTGGTCAGAGTGCAAAACTCTTCGAATGTTAAGCCGGACTCACCTACGACGCGTTTCAAATGTCCTTTTACAGACTTAACTCCTGCCTCCCACAATCCTCCAAAGTGAGGAGCGCCAGGGGGAATAAAATGCCATGTTGTGCTGTCATTAGCCAACAGTTGGGCAATTTCTTCAATAACAGTTGATTTGCTGTTTTTGAACGCGAGGTCTAATTCTTTGGACGCGCCTACGAAATTAGTCCCACAATCACTCCAGATTTCTTTACAATGCCCACGTCGAGCAGTAAAACGTTTGAAGGCTGCTAAAAACGCAGCACTGGATAGTGAACTGACCAGCTCAAGGTGAATAGCCTTTGTAACCATACACAAAAATACACTTATGTACGATTTACAAGTTTTGGTGCATCTACCAGAGTACAGTTTCAGCGTGAATGGACCACAAAAGTCAACGCCGCTGGTCAAAAACGGACGTGATGGATTGACTCTGCACTGTGGTAAATTGCCCATCAACGGAGTCATTGGTTGTGCAGCTTGGGTAAAACAAGGTTTACATAATCTTAAAATCTTTTTTACCAAGGTTTTCGCTCTTAGAATCCAATATTTTTGGTGAACAAGATTTAATGTTAATGAATTTCTACCATGCAATGTTCTCAAATGAGCGTCAATTACAATCAACTTTGCTAAGTTACATTTGTAATGTAAAATTATAGGAGACTTCATATCATGTGGTATTTGAGCATTTACAAGACGTCCACCGACTCGAATAATTTTCTCATTATCTAGGATCGGATTTAAAGAGTGAATGTTACTATTTTTTGGGATAGGTTTGCTCTGTGATAGCAATCCTATTTCACTTTCAAAGTAAACAGACTGTGATATTCGAATACAGGTTTTTAATGCATTTTTTATTTCAGCAGTAGTGAGGTATGTTGGTTTTGGGTTATCGTTCCTTTTTAGAACCTTTTCTTTACATAGTCGAAGAAATCGAAAGCAATAGGCTGTTACACGTATGAGTTTAAGTAGACTAGAGTATCTATTGAGGTACGTGGCACATTCATTGACTTCAGAGGTACATAAGTAACTAACTTTTGCTTTCGGTTTTGCTTCTAGTGTGGTTTCAGGTATAGTGAAATTAGGGTAACAAATCTCAACAGACTCGCGAAGGAAGGCTGGACCTTCCCACCATAGTTGTGACTGCATCAGCTCGTCAGGGCTGATACCGCGTGAGGCACAGTCCGCGGGGTTGTCCGCAGACTTAATATGATGCCATTGACTACTATTCGTAACATTTAAGATTTCGGTAGTGCGATTACCAACGAATGGCTTCCAAGTATTTGGAGTTTTACGCAACCAAGCCAAAACTATTGTGGAATCTGTCCAAACAAACACACGATTATCATCAATATTTAGACTAGATTTCACATTTGGTATCAATTTAGACAATAGGACCGCCCCACAAAGTTCAAGACGTGGCAATGAGACCTGTTTCACGGGAGCGACCTTTGTTTTGGCTGCGACCAGGCTTACTTTTATCTCATTGTCCGTGATGACTCTGATGTAAATAACCGCAGCGTAGGCGGCGCAAGAGGCGTCAGAAAAGCCGTGCAATTCAATGTTTACATTATTTGTAATCCCTAACCAACGTGGAAGCTGAATGGCCTGCATGTGTTCGAAGTTAGTCAGGTAAGTCTGCCATTCAGTTTTCAGGTCTTCGGGAAGTTCAGAGTCCCAGTCTAGGCCGGCCAGCCACAACTTCTGCATAAACATTTTTAATACAACCACGCAAGGTGCTAGCCAACCCAGAGGGTCAAACGTTTTTGCTATCGCAGATAGCACACTTCGTTTTGTGACAACGTCGTTGTCATGAGGTAAGTTAACTACCAGTTCAAATATGTCACTTTGTGGTTTCCAAGCTATGCCTAGAGCTTTCACCGAATCATCCATTTTAATATTCACTGAACTTTGTAATGCTTTTTGCGAATCGGGAATCTCGCTTAAAACTTTTTCACTATTAGACGACCACTTATGTAGAAGAAAACCACCACGTTTAAATAGTTCAGTTAAGCGACATTGAAGCCGTTGAGTGTCTTCTTCGGTAGATGAGCCCGTCATTAAATCGTCCATATAGAGATCAGTTTTGAGAAGTTCAGCTTCAGGAAAATCTCCACGTTCATCCTCTGCAAGTTGATGAAGTGTCCTTATGGCAAGATATGGAGCACAAGAACTGCCATATGTAACGGTAAGTAACCGATATTCTCTAATCGGCTCTTCCGATGACTCACGCCACAGGATTCTTTGGTAATCAGTGTCTTGTTTTGAGATAAGTATCTGTCGGTACATTTGTTGTATATCGGCTACTAGACAGTACTTATGTTGTCTCCACCGTGTTACTAAATCTCGTATATCTTGTTGCAGCGGTGGGCCGATGAGTAGCTCATCGTTAAGTGAGTTTCCATCTGCAGGTTTAGCACTTCCGTCAAAAACTACGCGCAGTTTTGTGGTGAGGCTCGAGGCACGAAGAACAGCATGATGTGGTAGGTAATAAGCTTTATTCTTCTTTTCTGTCTCAGGGACGACCTCCATGTGACCGAGTGACTCATATTGGTTCATGAACTTGCAGTATTCTTCGTGAAACTCGGGTCGGCGCTTAAACTTATTTTCCATCTGATGTAAGCGCTTTAAAGCAAGTTGTCTGGAGTTGCCTAAATTTGGAGCGTCTTCGTCCTTGAAGGGTAGGCGAACCTCGTATCGACCGTCAGTGTTTCGAGTGTGAGTTTTCTTAAAATGCTCTTCACACTGCATCTCAGGCTGTGACAGAGGCTTCGCGTTTGGTGAATATTCATCGATCTCCCAAAACTGACGTAGTAACTGATCAACTTCGACTTGTGTATGCATAACAATAACGTTGTGTGACTGATGGCCCGACGGCGCAACCTCGCCGCATACCAGCCAGCCCAATCGTGAGTTCAAAGCGACCAGAGACTCATTATGTTTTACTACTCCACCAAGAATAATATGTGCGTATACAACGGCACCTAAGAGCACGTCGACAGATCCTGGCTTGTGAAAGTGTGGATCCGCAAGGTCTTTAATCTCAGAAGAAGGCCAGGTATCAGATGGGAGCTCTTGTGATGGTAATCTCGAATTTATTCGTCTAAGGACGTACGCCTTAGCTGTAATTATGTGTGATGGATTTCTAATGGCATGAAAGTTCAACTCAACTTGTGATTTGGTTGTCATTGGTACAGGAGATATGCCAGTGATTTTTCCGTTGACTGAAGTGCGCTCGAGATTAAGCAGTTGAGCTGTCGCTTCAGTAACAAAGTTGGACTGCGAGCACGGATCAATCAGTGCTCTCAAGACTATCGTGTCGCCGTTCCTTGCCTTAACTGCAATTCGCGCGGTTGCCAAAATAACTTCTTCACTGTCGCTGTCAACCTCAGCCTTGTAAACTACGGTTGATGTGGTTTGGCTTGATTCAGGTGTACTGGGTGTTGCTGTATCGTTTTCAGGCACTGATGTGGTCTTGTTAGGGTTTGTGAAGTGCAACAGAGTGTGATGTCGTCGACTACATTTTCTACAGGTAGTGCTCTGCCTACACGCATTAACGGAGTGACCCTTTACAAGGCAATTAAAACAAATGCCATTCTTCTTAATAAAATCCTGACGTTGAGGAACATCTAATGCGGCGAACTCTTTACAATGACAAATATAGTGGTTTTGTGAGCAATAAGTGCATTCGCTGTTTACTTCTGTGACAAATGACTTCATATTTGTGGGTTTTTGGGTTGTGGAATATTTAACTAAGTCTTTTTTCTGCGGTTGGTCTTTTTTGTGAGTGACATTTACCATTTCCATAGACCGGAAACGATTTTCTAAAAATAATGACAGACAGGTAAATGTGGGTATATCTTGAGATGATCCAAGTGACTGTTCCCATTGTTTGTGTGTCTCTAAGTCCAACTTGGATACAACTAAATGTACGATAATTGCGTCCCATGTGGAGGTATCCACGCCGAGATTATCGAGAGAATTCAAACATTCCTTCGTAGTATCTAAAATTTCCTTTAAGCTTTTAAAACATTCTGTGTTCATCTTCTTTTGATTTAAAAGGCGGCTAATTATTGTAGTGACAATCATACGTTTGTTATTGTATCTACTCTCAAGTGTGCTCCAAGCCTTATCGTAATTAGCCTCCGTGAGTGCAAAATGTTTTAGAAGTTGTTCAGCCTCTCCCGATAAACTAGTTTTCAAATAATGATGTTTTTCAATAGTTGTTAGATGTACGTTGTCATGCACGAGAGCCTTAAATAAATCTTTAAAACTTGTCCAGTCGTTATAATTACCGGCGAACTTTGGAATAGATAAAGGAGGTAATTTAGTTCTAATAGGGGTGGTCTCGCCATCATTTGTTGATAAAAAACTATGCGCACTATTATTTGATTGTGGTTGACCTTGACCTTTCGAAAATTCCAACAAATAATCCTTTAATAATCCCTTAAATTCCAGGTATAGGTCTTCAGTTTCCTCGTACAGACTTTCAGCATTAAAATGTAATTGCTCCAGTTCAGTTTTCGTAACTGTTGATTGAATCATCTCATATTGATTTTGATACTTAGACCAATAACTTTCTAATGTTTCTAAACGTGTTTGTAAGTAGCCAAGTGTATATCTTGATTTAGACGTCTTTTTAGTATTACTTTGTAACTTAGAAATACGTTCCGATAACGTTTTTTGTGATTCACAAAGTTGAGCCATTGTTTACGTGTATAACAAGAATTCACAACAAAATAAGTTCAAAGTCCACTTTCCCGTATATACTCGAGTTCAATTGACGTAAAGTTATATCTGGCGAAATAGTCTATAAATATGCAGTTTAAAATAATCAAAGATTCTAATCACAAAAGTTCACGTCACGAAATTGCATTAGTTTGAAACACTTTCTTATTATTATTATAAATTAATATTGTTCAAGTATCAGCAGTCCAAAATTAGTTTAGCACTGTTTAAATGTCCAAATTAGTGAAATAGTTCATAAAGGTTTCTAACCTCACTGGTGCACGAAATCAAAGTTAATATTTACAGTCTAATCTTACCAACTCGCAGTAATTAACACTTAGCCTTTTACACTATTGTTTTTAGCACTTATTACACTTTCACAATCCAGTTCTAGAAGGACCAAACATGTTAAAACTACACTTTAAAACCCAAAAATTTATTAAAAGAAACAGCGAGAGAACAATTTTGCTTAATCACTAACGTCAAATCTGATTTTTTCTCATCCACCCTCATTTGAGTTTTATTAATAAAAACGGGTAAGTCAGTAAATGTTGCTAGTTGAATGAATGGAACCAGATTTGAATATTTTTTCATTAAACACCCCTTTTCAAATTAAAGAACAATTACTGAAATCGGTTTAATTACATGATAGAGAATTATCCTCGAAAAACCAAAATACGTCCATTACATCGCGCAAATTCGTAAGACAATTTGCCGATAGATGGCGTTTTTTTTTTATTATACCACGACGGTGGCAAACAAGCATACGGCCCGCCTGATGGTAAGCAGTCACCGCAGCCTATGGACGCCTGCAACTCCAGAGGTGTTACATGCGCGTTGCCGACCCTTTAAAAAGTACTCCTTTTTTGAAGAACCCCATACTGTAGACCCTCGGGAAAACCTCGGAAGGGAGCTCATTCCACAGCCGGAGCGTCCGCGGGAGGAAATTCCTCTTGAACCGCACAGTACGCAACCATTTAGGTTCTAAGGCGTTGTACACAATTATACTTAGTATAGGTACTTCAGTTCAAGTCTTTCGCCTTTATAGTTACACTAATTCAAAGTTTGTACGGAACCCTCGGTGCGCGAGTAAAACGAACTCGCACTTGACCGGTTTTTTTTTTTCAAACGAACGATTTATATTCTACATCATACAAAACTTCATCGACGTAGCCAAGAAGGAACATTGCGAAATTAATATGAGTGGGCTCTTTGTTGCCTACTATTTATTTAACTCCTAATATCAAGATGGCAGACCCTGCAACGCGCACGGTCCCTATATGATTTGCGTTTTACGAATTTTCAATCTGACAGTCACGTGACACCTGACGCGAGTTTAACATTTTTTTCCACATCACAAAAAGTGCACAGCGTCGCTAAAGAAGTTTTGACTTAAAAAAAAAGTGTTTGTACCACGAGCTGATCCTGTTATACAGACTGTTTTCAAGAATTCGAATGATTAGGAGTCAATTTTTTTAACATGTAGCTTTATTCACAATAATATTTGTAGAAAATTTGAAATTGATCATTTTTATAGTTAAGAAGAAATAAAATAGTTCTGGAGTTTATCGGGTATTTTCCACCACCAGGGGTAACAGAGAGATGAAACTTTGTGCAGGGTATTACCCCTTTAAAAGGCATCGTTTGGTTATAGTTTAGAACCAAAAACGCAGGCAAATTGTCAAAGACTATCCTGCTAAACCCTTTCTTCTACTTTTTCCTAATCAGAACAAGATACTGAATAACCCTTAAACGGATTGTTGTCACAGCCTGTGTTTAACTTGACGCGAGACATGCAAAGTTAACCCTTTTCCAGGCCGCACTAACATACACGGTTTTCCCAACATTTCAAATATATTCCATCTAATTCAGTTTTGAAGATTCATTTGAAGATATGTCACATTTCCCGGCGAAAGTCCAATCTAATTTGTACTTAAAATCGGATTATTAAAATTCTATTGACGCGTATGTGGTGGATAAATCGTACGGTCACGTCTGAAAATCTAGATGCTTTAACACCACCCAACTTAGTCCAAAGCTCCCGACCATGGTCCACAAATAAACTAATGTTTTCGTTCAGGTGTGTCTTTTGCTATATTTTTGTAGTTCTAAGGCAAAGTATGTTTATAAATGAAAAAAAAAAAAACTCAGTAAACCAAAAGGAACATTGGTATTAAATTTCCTTTTGAACTTGTGGACCAGTTTGGGTTTTAGACTATAGTTGGGTGGTTTTACGGTACGGACGACAAAGTATATGGACAAGAACGTGACTTCACCTTCACCTTGCCTGGAAAAGGGTTAATAAAACATAGTGAAGTGAAAATGCATCTCATCGTTTCACGTACGTCAGTTTATTGTTGAACGATTACATAGTTTAAACATGTGTACAGTGGGGAAGCGATAAAAAGGAGTAGATACATATGGCAGAACTGCACACGATATTCGTGACGCAAGACAGTCTTCGCAAAGTTATAAAATGGGTATAAAGAATGATAATCGAGTGTACGTAGTGTAGGTAACTTTGATAAAGATTTTAGCTTAACTCTCACTTCTATTAGCACAATTGATCAAGGGAAGGCACCTACAGTAGAGCACCTGTTGCATTACCTCAGCGGGCGCGGCCTCCTCCGTGTCCACGACGTCGGGCAGCGCCTCGGCCGCGTCGCGCGCCTCGCACGTCTGGTCCGCCTCGGCCAGGTCGCCGTTGTGCATCTCCGAGCAGTCGAGCAGGTCCACCTTGTCCTGGCTGGCCTCGCCCGGCTCGCCGTCCACGTGCCACCCGCCGTAGGGGCACGCGTGCAGTGCGGGCTCGCTCGAGCCGAACAGGTTCAGCGAGCCCGCCACGTCCTGCAGCAGCGGCGGCTCGGCCGGCGGGCCCGCCTCGCCCCCGTCGCCGTCCCCGCCGCCGCCGCCGCCGCCGCCGCCCGACATCACCAGCGGCAGGCTCTCGATAATGTCGTTCGATACGTTGCAGACGGTCATACCCTCGTATTTAGAGAGGAACTCGAGCAGTCTCTTCTTAGATATCTGGGGTCGTCCACAGTCTTCGCCCCCGTTTAAAATATGCGTCGCCAGAGCGTCCAACAGCTCGGGGGTGCATATTTCTTCACTTTTTAGTAATAGAAAGCGAACAATATTGTTGTCGAACTGGGAGGCGGTCGAGCACCCGGCCCGCTCGGAAGGAGGGCGGTCGGCGGAGTCGCCCTCGGCGGCCGCCCCGGCCTCCTCGCGGGGCCGCTCGCCCGGCCGGCCCTCCGACGCGGACCCGTACCGGGACAGGACGCCCCGGATGGACTGGAGGACCCTCTGCCGCAGCGGGTCCGAGCTGATCAGCTGCAGCTCCTTGAACAGCTGAATGAGGAAGTCGGGGTGGGACTCGTTGACGCCGATGAGGGTCGTCACCTCGGAGTAGACGTTCTCCCGGAGGAGATCGAAAAGTTTGGAAGTCGCCTTGTCGGCGGCGTCGCGGCGGGCGGAGGCCAGGTTGGGGTTCTCGCGGAGGTGGAGGTTGCTGGTGGCGGCGCGCGAGTTCTTGGCGGGCAGCTTGGAGCAGGCCTTGCGCTTGTCGGCCGCGTGCAGGTTGTTGGCGTGGGGCTGGGGCTGGGGCGCGGGCGGCAGGTTGTTGGCGTGCGGTTGGGGCGCGGGCGGCAGGTTGTTGGCGTGCGGCTGGGGCGCGGGCGGCAGGTTGAGCACGTCGGGCGCGGCGCGGCGCGGCGGCGGCGGCGCGCGGCGCAGCGCGTTGTGGCTGCGCGACGCCAGCGGCGCGGCGGCCGCCGGCGCGCCCGGCTGCCCGTCCGCGTTGGTCTTGCTGTTCGCCGACAGCAGGTTCTGCCGCGAGTAGCTGGAAACATTGCGACCTAAAGTTACATCCGACGTGGAGATTAAGGTGGCAAACAAAGCTCTCTTTTTTAGAAAATTTTGACGTAAATGGTTACAGTTAATACTAAATATTGTTTTCTAAGCCAAAGCTACTCTTAATACGTCAATGATTTAATAAATAATTTAATACATTTTATTTTATTTTTTAATAGGGTTGTTTCCAATTTTTTGAAACGCTTGTAATACGTTCTACATTAACCAAACGTTGCCCTAAAATTTAACTTTTACCCTAAAAACGGCTTTAAATATGTTAAATTAACAAAATATATTTTGACACATGTTTTCGCGCCCAAAACGGTCTTTGAAAATTGTATGACGTCACAGTTTACGGTTTGACACATAACTATGTACATACCAAAGAGTAAAGTAAGTATTATGTACATACACACGTAACACCAAGGCCCCCCCCTTGTCTATTCTCAGTACAAAATTTGATACTCAAGCCGTAGCCATTTAAGCTGTGTATGCGTGCGTGTGAATTTTTAACCAACTAATAAAATATGTTTTCTGGAAGAATTGAGTTATTATATATAGTAAAGTATTCATTATCCATTAGCATTTCTATGATGTTAATTTTTAGTGCAGATATCGAAGCTTCAATTAATTGCCCACCACCAAAATGTCTACGGCTTAAGTATTAAATTTTGTCTGAGAACAGACAACGGAGGCCTAATTGGCCTATTTGCTTAAAAAATGCTCAATAAATAAATAAAGATAAAAAAGGGGGCCTACCACAAAAACCGAAAATCGCATATTGTGGGGATCTTTCTTCTTTACTCTTAGTAAGACGTAATTAGAATGACAGAGAAAAATGCCCGCATTGACGAACTTAGATTTTCGCGGTTATAGCCCAGTTTCACACCGTGAGTTGTGACGTCATTAGAATATTCAATGTCGTTTCGACTTGGGTCACGTGACGTGTGTTAAAAGATATTTTAAATTCAATATTTACAAAAATAAGCTCATTAGAGGTCCACTAAAGGTAGTTGAACATGTTACATGATACAATTCTGCCGTAAGATTTGTAGATCGAAACAACAATATTCATAGTTCTATTTTGTGTTTAAAATCAAATAAGGTCCTTACATGGATCCGGTACCTTTTTCGTTTAGAAATAGCAAAATAATACATTTAACAGTCACCTTTGTGCAATTTATGTATCTAATAACGCCCATAAGTGACCAAAATATGAGAAACTATTGATTATTTCGCAGGTCGGTCGGTGACCAATTTTTCATTGCAAATACTGTATCCCAGTCGAATTCATCGAAATTTATTTCAATTATTTGTGCTACAGGAGAGTATAATTAGAGTACATTACTCGTAATCTTCTTCTAGTGCCATCTCCTACCGGGAGTAGGTATACTAAAATGAAGGCTATACGGACTTTAGACACAGCCGCGCGGAATAAACAGCATATAAAGACATTAATAAAAAACGCTGAATTAAAACTTAAGTGGAAAATCGCGCGACTTTCCACACAAACGTAGTCCCAATTTTCCTCTCTGGGTATTAACAATATAGATAGACAATATTTTTACACAATTTGATATATATTTGGTTAACAGATTTATACCCCAAAAAATAAAAAATAAAGTTAGGAATTTGTTATTCAGTCTTTTAACTTTTATACCAATCAAAAAATCGAAAATAAGGGGGATAGCTATAATGAATGTACAGGGTTATTTTTGTGCAGTTACCCGTATTTGAATATGCCATTATACTTAGATAAGCAGTACAACAGATTTTTGAAAACAAGTGGTACTATAAAAAAAACCTATTTTATATATCAAAAATAAAAAAAATATGGTCACCACTTCACTATTTGTTTGTTTCGATTCGTGCAACACTATAGAAAGCACAATGCACTAGGAAAGGAATGCTAGAATTGTATAGCCAATCAGGGCATCGCAAACGCCTGCCGCGCGGGCGGGCGACTCTCTGTTGTGTTTTAAAGGCCTTCTACACGATCGGGATCAACCGCCAACCATCGTGTCCTTGGTCGGATTAACCATTTTTTGTATTCGTTCTACACGTTCGGTGGTTGACTCAACTTGTCAGTTCTTCTCCGGTATTTGAACGAACAGTAGCGATGGTGTCTTACCTTTCAAAGCAACAGAAGGTCGGTTTGGCTATAACTTTTTATGTTTGAGTGAAGAAGAAAAATCATATCATCAATCATAAGCTCCCAAGCTTGAGTTTTTTGGTTCTTATCTTTGTACAAATCGGATCCAATGTCCCTAAGATATGAGAAATCAAAATATAAAGATATAAATTCGGTCAGAGTCTCGTTCGCGGCTTTCTTTATGTGAATCCATTGCACAAAGTGCGCTCGCGACGACTGACAAGCACACACTGAAGCGCCCCCGTCGGCCGACAGCGTTTCAGACGGTTGGGACCAACAACGGACGCAGCCTGTCGCGAGGGATGCGCTCGCGACCAAGGCCGTTGACACCAACCAAATGTCGGTCGGGTCAACCGCATTCTACACGGTTCATTTTGATATCAACCCGACCAGGAACATGATCGTTGGCGGTTGATCCCGATCGTGTAGAAGGCCTTTTAATTAAGTCCACTTGCTTATCAAGCACATCTGTGACCAACGCTAAGAAAAACCAGTACGAGCGCACTCCTTAATCATGCAATGGGTAGTACCTCAAGGTTTAAGTTATAGTGGCTAAGCAAAGTACCTGCGCACCATCGTAATCATAATAACACGCAGCCTGGAGTGTCATCCATATGGCTCACCGAGCAGTTAAGCTAACAGGATTGGACGACGCGTTTAGTGCCCTCTCTAGTTACGAATGTTATACGGGTCTCGAGGTCCTATTGTGCTGGATCGCTCGATTGCAAGAAAAACTACCCTCTTTTTTATTTCTTCGTGGTAAGTGAGATAGACAGATAATGGTGTCTCGTGCTACTTGATAACGCTATGGGGCTAAGTCATTAACATATATCTAAGGACGGGCCTTACGGGCACTAAGATTGGTGCTTGTTCAGTGGTGTCACTCACGAATTCGAGCCAATCGTGCAGTCTAACGGAACTAGTTGCGACCAATCGTGCGCGTGGTGCGAACTCACCAACCTGCATCAACTAATCGCGTTGTTGTACCTACTGGCCCCATTCTTATTGTCCGTAAGGCCCGTCCTTAGATATATATGTCAATGGGCTAAGTTCCCAAAAATCTTTGTAATAAAAATATTTTTTTTTTTCAGTTTATAGCCATTTTTTGAAATCGGAATATTCAACGCCTGCTTGGTCATTCTAAAGTACTGTAACGAGTGATACGGTCTATCTGTGGTGGGGAATATAAACGCAGACGTAGATTTCTGATATAATTTTTTTTTCTCTTTTTTGCAAGATTACAATTTCAACCACTCTAGATGGGTGCCACCTTCGGAATCGCCGTCTACAGATCTTTATTCATTTAGCAGGGCGATGATTCTGAATTCAAATCTATAACTGAAGCCAGTTATCTACAAAAAGACTGTGAAGGTTCCAAACCTTCACAGTACGCACTCGGAGGCGGGGCAATAGGGGCATGCCACACTGCGGTCCGCCTCCGACCGCGTACTTCAGATGACTAAGCAGGCGTTGAATATTATGATTTAAAAAAATGGCTATGAATTGAAAAATATGGAAAAAAATATTATTTTTCATTCACTAAGATTTTTAGGGGACTTTTCGCAACTTATATTACCGTATGGCTTACTGGTCAAAAAGAACCCTGTATATCATATTGTGTTAAAATATTTTCTATAATGACAAAATCCAGAGAGGAAAATGGGGACAACGTTTGTATGAGAAACTGTCCTAATGCGCAGAGCAAGAGTAGCCAGGTTGGATGGGCTGCTCATCCCGCAGCGCCGGAGCCGCTACTAACTCCAAACGCTAAAGTCAAAAGGTACTCAAAGCATGGAGCCCCGAGCAAGCGATGACCTGTTTAGCCAACTCAACACCCACCCTCCCGTCGTCCCTCCCAAACTTCTTTTTCTTAATGTTTTGTTTTTATTTCTAGGGTCCGACTGCAAACTAGCGCTGTAGTACATTTACTACAACATTATGCTGAGTCGAGCCCCTTTTATATGTCATGTCAACGCTGTTTATATGACAACACATCTTAGTATGTAAATTGTTTTAGTAGTTCCAATGTCTGTCTTTACACCTCGAATCCCACTTTCTACCTCCACTTCCGATCCCTACTCCCTACCCTACCTCTCCGCTCCCTACCCAAAAAAAAACTAATTATTGAACCGCCTTTGGTACTTACAAGCAGACCCGACTTTAAAATAAAACAATTCTAATTTCAAGGTCCCTTTGTCTCACACTCGCAGCAAAATCAAATTTTGCTTACTGAATTTAAGAATCAAAGCACCTTTGTTCGAACTGCTGGGATGAAAAGCTGTTAACAAAGATCTCAAAAACATATTTCGGGTGCAATTAAAACGAGCTATGTTTTAAGGCAACATGTGGCGGTAAGTGTTTCGTTCTAACCTCCTAACTCCCGATATCCTTTTAAAAGAACAAATTCAAGTCGAATTTTGAGATATAATGGAATAAAATAAGGTTTCACATTCAAAACTGCAAAAATGACTCTAGGACTAAGGCTATCAAGAACTAGACGCCAGGCTGACTTTCCACTAAGGCGGAGATAACAAGAGACTTGCGGAGCGGAGAGGCAAACAAATGCTATTGGCTGATTGCGGCGCGTCTCCTCTCATCTCCGCTTCAGTAGAACACCAGCTTTATAGGGAGCGTGCATAAACTGTAGGGGGCAGCACAGGAGACGTCAGATTTTTGGCGCGCGATGTCAATGTGAAGTTTACGCTTCCAATGTAGCCCACAAGATGGCAGAACCTACTATGCACAAGAAAACGTAGGACAGCGGTAGATGGCAGCACTTGTTTGGCGTGAAATATTATGTACTCGTTTATGTTACCGATTCAGGCCACAAGATGGTAGATCCTACAACGCGCACGGTCCCTATAGTTGTCGGCCACGTCTTGTAATAAATAGTTAGTCCAGCTCTCTTTAGACTCGCTTTGAGATTAATACCGTTTGTACAGTAGCGGATGAAACAAGGCGTCAAAAGTATGTATCATTCCGTAACAGCTTAACATAAAGTGATGGTTCCTATATGTAGAACAATTAAAGATATACTTTTGGACGCGAATTTTAGAGATCTATCTATATTTGGAAAAGTTCCGTAGCCGGGATGACCGATACTTTTGGCGCGTGGTTTTATCCGCTACTATTGATGCTGTACATCACTATTTAGTAAATACAAAAAACAGGCAACACACGAATTAAAATCTTAGTATTTGGATACTAAAATAAGGTTTAGATTAGGCATTAGTACAAAGTGGTCATAATAATATGTGTCGTTTTCAGGCAACTGGTATCGCATTGTCAAGAGGTACGGGTGATTTTTATGGCAGTAACGCCTTATTGACAACATAATAAAGACTGTATCGTTTATTATAAATACAACTTTACTAAGCCGTTTTTTGGTATTACATTTTTATTTAAAAATCACACATTTGTTTTTGTATTTGTATTGGAAATAATAGGAAAGATTCTAAATTACAATTATAGTACCCAATTGAATTTTTTTCGTAGGATTTTACGTTTTTATAGGAATTTCCGGAACTTAGTAAAAACAGCCAATATCATTTAAGTTAAGGTTACAGTTAATTTTGAAACAATATCAAGTAATGCAGAATAATTATACAAAAAGATACAATATTATTGATCTAAAGTTATAGTTTTCCCTTAATTTACATTTTCTTATGTACTGCTATTATATTGCACACAACTGTAAGTGTTAATTGGTATTTATTGTTTTTCAAAGTAATCACCGTGATACGTAATACACTTTTTAAAGTCCTAAGTCGGGGTCTCCAAAATGGCTATTTTGAATGCCTCAACCGCTTCTTCAGGCGTTCAGTACCGTTGACACCGAAGTCGTTGCTTGATTTTTGGAAAAGTGAAGAAGTCATTGTGGCTTAAGTCTGCTGGACTGTACGGGGGGTGTTCCAGATTTTCAAGGATTTGCTCTTTTAAAAACTCAATTGTCTGCCTAGCGGTGTGCGAGCTCGCATTATCGTGGTGCAGTACTATACGAGGTCTGGGGTTTTTGTTTCGGAACTCGCTGATAACTTCTGGTAAACAAACATTGGTATACCAATCAGCATTGACCGTTTTACGATCCTATAGCATGGTGGCCACGTTGCCAACGTGGCTACTTTTCGCTACAAACGTGATGACCATTTTTTTTTCGAAGTGCTCCGTGAGCGTATTACTTTGGTCGGTTTTGGCTCATCTTGGAACACCCAAACAGTCGACTGCTGTTTAGAATGCGGATCGTAGGCATATATCCAAGACTCGTCACCACTGATAATGTCGTTAACGTGTTTAGAGTTTCCTCGGTTCAATTTTCGTAGAGTTTTGCGACACCATCTAACGCGAGCCGTTTTTTGGTCTTCACTGAGTAAATGTGGTATCCAGCGTGAGATAAATTTTTTTACGCCTAAGTGGTCATGCAAAATATTTTGAACACTGGTCCCTAAAATGCCCAATGAAGCTTCTATCTCACGGTATGTATATAACGATCAGTTGCCGTACAGCATCAATGTTCTCCTGAGTCACGGCTGTTTTTGGTCGACCTTCACGATGCCTATCACTAAAACTAGAGCAACCACGTTGAAATTCTAAATACCAACGTTCCACAGTGCGGAGGCATGGTGCTTCATTATTAAAAACAGAAGTCAACTCTACAAAGCACTGAAGACGCGGTAAACCTCTTTTGTAGTTGTAAAAAATTATCGCACGTAAATTTTCCTTCGAAATATCCATTTTCACAACTGACTTGTCAACTTTGAACCGACGCTGTACTCAAACAATTCGGCCGATCTCGAGTCATTCTTTTGTTTTCGAGTTCTGAATTCAAATATTTTACGACGATACTAGTTTTTAGGGTTCCGTAGCTAACTAGGAACCCTTATAGTTTCGCCATGTCCGTCTGTCTGTCTGTCTGTCTGTCTGTCTGTCTGTCTGTCTGTCTGTCTGTCCGAGGCTTTGCTCCGTGGTCGTTAGTGCTAGAAAGCTGAAATTTGGCATGGATATATAAATCAATAACGCCGACAAAGTCGTACAATAAAATCTAAAAATTTTTTTTTTTTTAGGGTACCTCCCCTACATGTAAAGTAGGGGTGAAATTTTTTTTTTCGTTTCAACCCTAGAATGTGGGGTATCGTTGGAAAGGTCTTTTAAAATTAATAGGGGTTTTCAAGAATTTTTTTTTGATAAAGTGTATATATTCGGAGATAATCGCTACGAAAGAAAAAAAAATGTGTCCCCCCCCCTCTAACTTTTGAACCATAGGTCCAAAAAATATGAAAAAAATCGTGGAAGTAGAGCTTAAGAAAGACATTAAATGAAAACTATAGCGGACATGATCAGTTTAGCTGTTTTTGAGTTATCGCAAAAAGTTTTCCCTTCATAGTAAAAAGACTTACTTTAATTAGGTACTGATTATGCAAATTTGCCTATTTGTTTAACTCGGGTGAAAGGTACCGTTTTATCCCTTGGTTAACAATTTACTATACTTTAAGCTCCAGTTGAGCTTATTGTGACGGAAGAGTAACTACGGAACCCTATACTGAGCGTGGCCCGACATGCTCTTGGCCGGTTATTTTTTATAAAATCGCGGGAGGTTTGCAAACGACAGAACTTAAAAGGCAGCACTCATATCAGATATGGCGTAAAATTACCCAAAGATCATACCCTAAGAACATAGTAATGAAAAATAATAAACAAGTCAACAGTTAGATCAGGTTTTATCTGTATTTATAATAAACGATACAGTCTTTAAGTTAGCTTGTATACCTATATGAAAATATATAGGTATACAGAGGTTTAGACGAAAATAACTGCAAACAAGCTGCTATAGCTACAGTTACTTTATTAAGTAAATTAAAAACAAACTTAAAAACTCAGTTATTTTATAATGGAACACAATTCTCACCAATATCGATGGAAATATATCTACAATAATATTATTTAACTACAACTAGGATATAAATATATGTTGTTTATGTATCAAATCTAGTATCTGAAAAGAGAAAAATAATTATCATAAACTTACATAGATATGTAAATGTAAAGTAAAAATAAACATATATTAGAAATGAAACACTTTAAGAGTCCTAAGAACTTAGTCGCTGCCATACAATCGAAGATACGCTCCCATTTTTAAACCATGGTGAAATCACATGAAACTTGGCATGAACATTAAGGTAACATATATTATATCTATGGCACAATCGGATTAAGACCAACCTCGAAATTTCTAGAACAGTCATGAAATTTGGTATGTATATGAATTAAAGTCCCCTTTTTCATGCCCACACCATTTGACATTTGGGGACCTCGAGGAATCGCAGCCATCTTGGAAAATGTGTACCATCCGGGAGAAATTCGCGTTTTACTCTAAATCTACATTCTTTATGAAAATATAGTGTAAGGCAACATTAAAGCTTATTAAATTCTACACAAAAAAAGTCCTGGATATGATATCTCTGCGGAAAATACATCTTGTTATAGAAAATACTTGCTGAATCTAAGTTTAACGCATATACACTTCCAGGGGACATTCTCTTAATAGGAAACTCGGAGGATCATGAATTCCACTTTTGACTATACATGTGTACGTGATCTACCCCAATATTAACATTTTACTAGACTGCGACTTAACCAGAAAGTAAGGTTATGGGTTTAAGTACTGATGATTCAGTACAGCCTGTAGCTTAGGATACTGGACGGATTTTTTTAAATGACGTATCGGTAGATTCCTCTTACCCTTCACAACTTGTTTATACTTGTTTTATTACAGAAAAATTAAACCAACCACCTTGAGAGGACTCAACGAATATTAAATCGTATGTTTTCTTCTAGAGCCTAAACTATTTAGCGGATTTAAATAAAATAGACATCAGTAGATCCATAATTAGTACACGAGTGCTACGCAATACAAATAGTTACTAAAATTAACGGAGGAAAACTTTTTAGGGCTAAATAATGTTATTGCAAAAAAAAAAGCTTTAATGTTGCCTTACACAATATTTTCATAAAGAATGTAGATTTAGAGTACAACGCGAATTTCTCCTGGATGGTACACATTTTCCAAGATGGCTGCGAGTCCTCGAGGTCCCCAAATGTCAAATGGTGTGGGCATGAAAAAGGGGACTTTAATTTATATACATACCAAATTTAATGAACGTTTTAAGAGATTTCGAGGTTGGTATTAATCCGATTGTGCTACTAATGTCTGGTATTAGTTTTCATTTTCAGTGCTAAAAATTAGACTACAAAAAGAAAACAGAACTGAAAGAAGTTTTGCGAGTGTAAATTGCATTCCCTCTTGTTTTATTTGTTTTAAAAAGAGGGTAACTTGCCTGGCGGCGGCTTGTTCCTCTTAAACGCTGTTCGTACCTTCTAAAGTTATCCCAGTAGTTGTTGGCGCGGTTACCGGGAGCCACTTGGTTGTTCAGCGTGTGGGACGCGGTCTCAGCGCGCCAGCGTTCTTCAAGCTGTGTAATACATATTAAATTGACTTAGCAAGTCACTTTGCGACAAGTTTTCTTAGAATTTTTTTTATGTTACAAGCATAGATCTAAAGGCAACTAAGGCTTATAACATCGGTCAAATCTTATAATAAAAAAATGCGTGATGTAAAGCTGTATTTCTTGGAGGAATGTGAAACTAAATTTTGCAAATTTAAAGTTTTAAATTTCCCTGCGAAATTTACGAAAAACTGCAAACATTTCAAAACTATGGATTTTTGGCCAAAACTTGCTGTGTAATGTTGAAAGTACATTAAATTTGGAACAATTTAAGCCATTTCCAGCGTCAAATAGTTCTTGAGAAATGAGGCTTTAAAAAAATGGTTTCCTTTTCAAGTAAAGTTTTCGTTTTGCCTATATTTTAAGACAAATATCGGCACTCCCGCTCATGGTATGAGATATATTGCATTGAATAAAGTTGTAGCAAATTTAATTACCTTTCATTTAAGTGCAAGAAATGGTCAGTAAGTCCGATAGTTCTCTTGTTATCGTAAAAAAAATGCTATAATGGTAAAGGCAACTAATGTAAGTAAGTAAATATTCTTTATTGTGCACCATACAGTTAAAAATACACAGAAAATGAAATGCAGTTTAAAGTAGCTTTTAAGCTAGGTAACAACAGACGGTCTTATCGTTAAGAAGATATTTTCCAGACAATCATTACCTTTCGCTGCCTTAAAGGTAAGTTAAGGTAACGAAAGGTAATGTGCTTTCAAAAGATTTTCGAAAATGGGAAGGGATTTAGCACATCTAATGTCTAATGACTCTAATGCCAAAGCATTTCCACAACCGAACAGCACGAAAAGTCAAAGAGTTGTTATAAAATTTAGATGAAGAAGATGGTGGAGCAAGATGTTTCTCCGCACACCGGACAGAAGAAAGATAGTTGAAACGCTATTTAAAATATAGACGGGTAGTGGGGTTGAAAAGAATATTATAAAGAAGTACTCGTACAAGGATATGAGAGTTACGGCAATGGCGAATAGGGTCTAATAGGGAGCCACTTGAGCTTTGTACGAAATTCAGAGACGTGGTCATATTTGCGTTAGCCAAATATGAACCTTATACAGACGTTTTGAAGGCGCTCAAGTTCATTTTGGTGGTCCTCGGTAAGATCAAGATAGCAAATATCGGCATAGTTCAATACAGGGAGAAGAAGAGATTGAGCAAGCGCAATTCTTTCTGGCAAGCAAGCGGCAAGAAGTTACGAAACCTGCGAAGTGACCCCAGAGAAGCAAACGTCTTCCTACCGATCTCACTTATCTGTGGTAACCAAGACACGGCGATCTTATATGAATCCAAGATTTTTTACCTTGCTCGATAACGGAACCGGGAAACCATCAAACATAATGAAAGGAAAGAAAATTAAGTTAGGAAAGTCAATCCGAGAAGTGAGTTGAGAGCTGCCTAAAATGATAGCTTACGATTTACACGGATTCCCGATTTTTACTAATGTATTACTTAAGGCAAAGTCAAAATCCCTACAAAAGCAGTACCATCGTCGAGAGCGCAATCTACGATTAAGTAGCTTTTATCGACCTTCCCTGTTAGCAGCAGAGCGCTGTTAAAAATCAACCATCTATAAAATGCACTCCCCTTTTAGCACGTCATTACTATATTTACGCCGACATTGCCCCCAAACGAATTGCGTTAAATGCTCCCTTTTCTATTTCTTGTGCCGAATCTTGTGGAAGGATAGCAGAACTTTCAACTCGCAATGCCTCACTATAACAACTGCAGGAAAATCCTATCACTGCACAAAGGTTTACTTACCCGAAAAAGTGTGCCCGAAAGACAAGCTAACCTACAGATTGTATCTCGATTTTATTACAAGACTAATGACGTGCTAATACTAAGGAGTGCATTTAAACAATGATTGATCTCTAACAGCGCTCTGCTGTTATCGGGGAAAACCGGTAAAAGCCAATAGCGTAGATTGCGCTCTCTACGATGGTACTGCTTTTGTAGGGATTTAGACAATGCCTTAAACAATACATTAGTTGCCTTCTCCATTATATTTTTTTACGATAACAAGAGAACTATAGGACTTGCTGACCCTTTCTTGCACTTTTCACATTCGATGATACTCAATCAAAAATATTTAATTCAAGTACAAAAAATATATAAGTAGTAATATTTGCATACACATCCGGGGATCGAACCCGGATCGTAGTTGTTACCATCTGTTTTATAGTTATAGCAGATAACCTTTATAACTCATAGCATGAGCGGTTGTGCCAATATTTGTCTTAAAATATAGGCAAAACGAAAAATTTCATAACAAAGAAAAATAACCCTTTTTTTTTTTAGCCGCAGCCCGGCACTGTTCATGTGTAGCCGGCCGGAAGATGACTGTAGGCATATACTTACAAGAGAGAGGTGGTCCCTGAGCGCTTGCAGCTCACGCTGCTGCTGCAGCAGTTGCTGCCAGCACTACGCTTCCCACAGCCCGCAGCCGCAGCCCGGCACTGTTCATGTGTACCCGGCCGGAAGATGACTGTAAGCATATACTTACAAGAGACAGGTGGTCCCTGAGCGCGTGCAGCTCGCGCTGCTGCTGCAGCAGCTGCTGCCAGCACCACGCGCCCCACAACCCGCAGCCGCAGCCCGGCACTGTTCATGTGTAGCCGGCCGGAAGATGACTGTAAGCATATACTTACAAGAGACAGGTGGTCCCTGAGCGCGTGCAGCTCGCGCTGCTGCTGCAGCAGCTGCTGCCAGCACCACGCGCCCCACAACCCGCAGCCGCAGCCCGGCACTGTTCATGTGTAGCCGGCCGGAAGATGACTGTAAGCATATACTTACAAGAGACAGGTGGTCCCTGAGCGCGTGCAGCTCGCGCTGCTGCTGCAGCAGCTGCTGCCAGCACCACGCGCCCCACAACCCGCAGCCGCAGCCCGGCACTGTTCATGTGTAGCCGGCCGGAAGATGACTGTAAGCATATACTTACAAGAGACAGGTGGTCCCTGAGCGCGTGCAGCTCGCGCTGCTGCTGCAGCAGCTGCTGCCAGCACCACGCGCCCCACAACCCGCAGCCGCAGCCCGGCACTGTTCATGTGTAGCCGGCCGGAAGATGACTGTAAGCATATACTTACAAGAGACAGGTGGTCCCTGAGCGCGTGCAGCTCGCGCTGCTGCTGCAGCAGCTGCTGCCAGCACCACGCGCCCCACAACCCGCAGCCGCAGCCCGGCACTGTTCATGTGTACCCGGCCGGAAGATGACTGTAAGCATATACTTACAAGAGACAGGTGGTCCCTGAGCGCGTGCAGCTCGCGCTGCTGCTGCAGCAGCTGCTGCCAGCACCACGCGCCCCACAACCCGCAGCCGCAGCCCGGCACTGTTCATGTGTAGCCGGCCGGAAGATGACTGTAAGCATATACTTACAAGAGACAGGTGGTCCCTGAGCGCGTGCAGCTCGCGCTGCTGCTGCAGCAGCTGCTGCCAGCACCACGCGCCCCACAGCCCGCAGCCGCAGCCGCAGCCGGGCACCATGCCGCCTGGCGCATACACAAACGTTAAGACTCGCTTCATTGGTCAATAGCCCGCATGCGGGGTACGGGAGCTTTCTATAATGGCTCCGTTTCATTGGTCGATAGGGCCCGCATGCGGGGTGCTGTAGATTTCCATAAAGCATGGTTACAGACCAACCCCTATAGACTGAGCTTATAAGACGACTCGCGGTCACCGCCCGTATGGTTTATAGGGCACATATAAGATTACACGCGCGCCGCACCGATCAGTTGCGCCCAATTTTACGACCTGTTAGCAGTGTGCACGTCTATACGAAAATAAATCGTAATTTTTTTAATTCGTTCCATAATAATGGTAAATTACAGCATAAAATGGTGTGGCAAGTCATCTAGACTTCCAAATACAAAACAGATGGAATAACATTCAACAGTTAAGTCACATTCATTATTTTGTTGAAAATTGTACTTTGTCCGCGGGGTTCATGTGATACTGGTCATTATGGTTGTATTGAGCAGCAACGAAGTACGCCCGTCCCTTTTTGTCAACTTGAAGATGCAATGTGCTATCCCTTTCTCATAGACGAATAGTGATGTGACGATGATGGTTTCGTCAGTTGCGGGAACTTCGTGCTTTCGTTCGTACCGTTTTAAAAAATATAAAAGAAAAATATTGGTTACCCATATAACCATTCCAGTCGCAGAATCATCGTAGTAGTAACTAAATGTCAGATGTGTCGTAACGGTGTCGAAACAGTTACTACACTTTGCGACTGTGTTCAGTTTTGGTTACTTAGTGTGGTAACAGTGTGCACACAATGTGACCAGAATTGTTTCAGTAACTAAGTGTGGTCGCCGTGTGTACACTTTTCGGTCACAAGGTGTCGAAACATTTAATACTCTTTGCGTTCAGTTTGTTACCAAATCTGTACACAATGTGTCGTAACGGTTACCGAACTGTATCGAAACATTGCGACTGCAAATGACAATGTTAAATACCTCTTGAAAACCAAAGTTTATCAAACTGTACTATTAGTGTCTTCTGTGCTCGTAATAATAATAGAATCTTTATTTCGAACCATGTAAGTTCATAGATTGTAAGTAATATTCTTAACTAGATATAAAAATAGGTTAGTAAAATATACAACTACTTATATGTACTTTTCTACACTAAAGGAACTAATTTTAACACAATTACCATTTTACTACGAAATAACCTGAATTTATCTATTTCGACCTAAAACGAGCAATAGCCCCAGTCTGCCCTACCCAGTACATTAAAACTGGGCAATCATATCTATCTGCGAATACACTCAGAATACTGTTGGTACTTTTTCTGACTCTGCTTAGCATCGGAACGATTTTCTTGCGTAGTATGGCTTGAAAACCGTGCGTGCGAGCCTCGGTGAACATACCCGAGGCACTACACCACCTCGGTAGCCCCAACAGCATCCTGAATGCATTGTTATATTGAACGCGCAGGGCGTTAAAGGCTCTTTTGGTATACTTAACCCACAGGCTGAGAGTAGAATGACTGACAGAATGCCTTAAACAGTACGATTTTACATCCGCCGAACATCGAGCAAACCGGGCCAGCATATTTGACCTGACCGCCAACGCCCTGCGCTCCCGCTCAATATCTAGGTCATCACTAAGGTCATGTGTTATCATATGCCCCAGATATTTTACCCTACGTTTTGTACCCTCGGTACAAACGTGGGTGCTTTCGTCCCCACCATTCACATTACAACCCCACCATTACCTCGCTTTTCCTGGGGTTGTACTGCAGGCCATGAACTTTAGCGTACTCCTCACATACCGCCAACATCTTTCTTAGAGCACTGATCGACGGACTCAACAGCACCATGTCGTCTGCATAACTGATGTTATTTATGCTGACACCATCTATGTAGCATCCGACATGCATACTGTTGAGCCCAACCATCAACTCATCCAAGTAAAAGTTAAGCAGCCGGGGAGAAGTAAGCCCCCCCTGTCTAACTCCGCACTCTAGCCTGTACTCTGAGGAAAAACTATCCGTCCATCTCACCTGATTCACTTGATATTGGTACCAGTGTTTAAGGATACTTATAACTTCTGCTGGCACGCCTGAAACCTCTAGCTTTTTCCATAGGACGTCGTACTCTATCAAAAACTTTTGACAAATCGAGGAAACATGCCTACCCTGGCAATTTCCTTCGCAATACCCCACCGTACTTTTCAGACACAGAATGGAATATTCCGTGGAAATTTCAGGTCTTAAACCGAACTGATTGTCCTGTATCTTTAAAATCTATCTATCTATATAATGCTTTTTCTGCCAACCATATATTTTGCTATGAAAACGGCACGTTAATAACGATATTGATTAGCAATGATTTCGGTCTCACCATAGGGCAGCATCATGTTGAAGGGCATGGAGGGCGGGAAGCCCATCTGCGGCGTCCCCATCAGCCGCTCCATGGTCTGCGAGTGGCTGTTCTGTGTGAACTGGTTCGTACGCATATCCTGGAGCAAGAGGATAAGCAGACCCCGTTGTCAAGGTTGCGATTCAGTGACAATAAGGGTTGGCAAAATATCTACGGTAGGGAACCCTAACTTCAACCGGTGCCAAACCCAAAACCTAAACTTCGGCCAAATTCATTATTCCAATAATACTTTAACAAGAAAACTATATAAAACCTACAACTTTGAGACCTGGATAATTGAAATTTCAAGGGACTGACAATGTTGTGTCAATGCCGGTCGTGCTAATTATCGAGGTTCAATTAATTATAAAGGTTCACATTAACAGAGGTTGCGTTTTGACAAATTTCTTTTATGGAGGTGTAAATAACCATTGAAAGTAGATTTACAAGTTTACGTTCTGGGTTTCTAGTCTATATATATATTATATAACTTGCACTTTTGTACTAAATTAATCACTACTTTATTTTCTTATAATCGTTTGGGTTTTAAATTTTCCCCCTTGAATTGTAGAAGAAAGTTATATTGGAATGTAAAAGGCATACTATACTTATTTGATTTGATCAAAAATATTACACCTAAAAATATAACCTATTAAATATTACTTATTTGAACAGTTATAAAATAAACTTGTCATTGCTATAAAATATTTGTTACCGAAATCGTCAAAACGTCCCACTTTATCGCTTGCCATAAGGACGCCTTGACTGGTTATTCGTATAAAGATACAAGCAAATCTCGTCCTTATATTTTACTGTATGTTCTTTTTTCTTTCGAACTTTGAGACCTCAATTATTCTGGGCGCTAATGAACTAAGTGTTTCCGAACCTAGGGTCTATTTTAATGGCTTCTATGTATTTTCATTTTCAATTGTGTTTTTGTTTTTTTCTCACTTTGTACGCATGTGTGTGTGCGTCAGTGTTAGCATTTTTTTATATACTTTGTAATTACTTGTGAGTTCCTGTAATTGGCTCTCTGTATTAATCTTGTTGTCCTATTGTAAGTTTAAAGCTGTTGGTTCTCCTGAACATAAATAAATAAATAAATAGCAAGCGACAAAGTGGGACGTTTTGCCGGTTTCGGTCATATTTTTTCGGCTCACTCTATTATTTCAATTACAAAGGTAATTAATAAGTAAGACTCATTTCAATAATAGAGGTGACAAGAAAAGCTAAAATAACGGAACTTTTTAGCCCAATTCCAATTATGAAGGTCTTAGTTGCAATGTGTTCAATTACAGAGGAAAATTGAAGGAAACCACTAAAATTTGAATTGCATTTAAAGACGTTCCATAATTTCAATTTGCCTCATGCATGAAGTTTAAATTTGAACCAAGTAATTTTTATTCGGATGATTGTTATCGTTGTAGGGTGTTACAAATGCATTTCCGTTATAAAATTATAATTTAATTGCTTAAAATAATAAATGAAAATTACAAAAATTGCGCGCGAAATGCTAATGAGCGAAACGCAATGCCATTTGTCGAAACATCACGTGACGTCACAGTTCAGTCAGATTTGTTGTTTTGTTCTACGTCGCACTGATTTTGAAAGAAATCTGCTATAAAAATGTATTTTAGTCGCGTTTTATTAATTAAAAATGGTTATATCTCAAACATCGGTTATTGTCGACTACTTCTAGATAAACACTTGGTTGAGTTTCCATACTGTTATTATTTAAATTTAATTACATACAACACGTCGATCAAAAGTTTTATCGCCAGCTACACACTAGTTTCCAGTTTGATGTTTTTGCAAAGGTTTGACTAAACAATATGCAGTTCAATATTGTGTATAAATTCGTAAATACTTAGTTAAATCAAAAACTTTACATTAAATTAATGAATATAAGTGATATACAGGCTTCATACCTACTACTTACTTCCGAAGCTTATGGTAAGAAGTAATTTGTAACCAGAACGATTGATATCTACAAAAAAAATTGGTATACTCTCGTATACTTCGATTTAATTTTTATTGGAAAAAATATTGTTTGCCATTGTACATTGATTGTGAGCTGCACTTGTATTTCTTTGTATGCTTTGGCAATAGATAATGCCTATATAATGGTTTTTAGGTCCATGGTATTTAAAAATAATAAAATGAATTATTAGTGTCGAGTAGCTATAATACACGAACAACATTAGTAACAAACGTCAGTTGTGTCCGAACTGTGACGTCATCGGCTCTCCAAAAATTATGAGCGTTTCAACCGCTCAAAAATTTTCAACATTTGAATAATTTTTTAATAAAATAATGTGAAGATTTGTAAAAGTATTTTTATTTTTTCCGGTTTTCAACTGATATAAATAATTATTAAAAATATTTTAAAAAAATCATGCATGAGCCTAATTATAGAATCCTTTTGGTCCCAAGGAATCGGGACCGGACCTTTGGTTGCAATTATAGAGGTTTTCAATGGAATAAAAGGTTATTGGGACCTGAATAAATGTATCCAGGTCCCAATAACCAGGTTTCGCTGTATTGCGCTTGCAACACTTGGGTGCAATAAATTGTGTTATGTTTACCTGGTTAGTTTTATTCGTATTATTCCAATACGGCGGCGGCCCGTGAGGGTACGGCATGTTGATAGGACTGTCAACTGGAAGCAAATAGGAATATTTGAAATGCGATTTAAAGAAAATCCCATTGTAGTGATCAAGTGATACAAGAAAATATGTCTTTTGATAAACTACATTAAGCAGATAATTGAAATAATATTTAAAACGTTTAATTCACGTGTTACAGTAAATAAATAAATATTATCGGACATTATTACACAAATTGATTAAGTCCCACCAACTTAAACTGAAGGTTTTGTTTATTGCAAAATAAAAATATTTGTAATTATAATATAGGAAATATTTATTTATTTAAATATGAAACAAACGGTCATACAAAAAATATTATTACAGTTTCTTCTCTTAATCTAGACCTATAGTTTCCATGTTTGTTTATTCTGTGAGATTGTGGGCTTTGAGGATGCTAAAAATGTTTTTAATGTTGCTTGCCCGGGCAAAAAATTTTCAGACGACTCTAAATCACAAAGGAGCTGGGATAATATTTACTGTGATTTAACTTACAATACTCTTCTAAACAACTGTACGCCACATATATGCTCTTGTGGCACGGACGTGGACCGACTGGGACACCATGGATTATCTTGTCAAAATAGTGCAGGTCGTTTTTCAAGACATGCGTCGCTTAATTACATAATCCGTCGGTCTCTTGCCACCATCAATGTGCCTGCTCTTCTTGAGCCAACTGGCATTATCAGGGATGATGGCTACGACTGGCATTTGACGGATGTTAGTGTGGGATGCGGCCTGCGTAGACACACTGGCACCGTCCCACCTCCAACGGACTAATGTAAAAGCGGGCGCAGCGGCGGAAAGCGCCGAAATTTTGAAACGTAATCAATATAAGAACCTTGGTAGAGTACAATTTTGTACCATTTGGCGTTGAAACTCTAGATCCATGGGGTCACAGCGCGCACAAGTTTTTTTAGAGAAATCGCGAAACGTCTGGTTGACGTAACTGGTGACCGAAGAGCTGGCGGTTTCCTCGCATAACGTATCTGTATTGCAATACAACGAGGAAATGCCGCCAGCATCCTTGGTACAATGCCTCAAGGGCCTATTTTAGATATAAGCTAGTTGTAGCAATCATCTGTAAATATTCATTATGTATACGAGGGCTGCCTTTTAAGTTCTGTCGTTTACAAACCTCTCGCGATTTTATTAAAAAAAACTAGTATCATCGTAAAATATTTGATTTTAGAACACGAAAACAAAAGAATGACTCGAGTTCGGCCGAATCGTTTGAGTACAGCGTCGGTTCAAAGTTGACAAGTCAGTTGCGAAAATGGAAATTTCGAAGGAAAATTTACGTGCGATAATTTTTTACAATTACAAAAAAGGTTTAACGCGTCTTCAGTGCTTTGAAGAGTTGACTTCTGTTTTTAATAATGAAGCACCATGCCTCCGCACTGTGGAACGTTGGTATTTAGAATTTCAACGTGGTTGCTCTAGTTTTAGTGATAGGCATCGTGAAGGTCGACCAAAAACAGCCGTGACTCAGGAGAACATTGATGCTGTACGGCAACTGATCGTCATATACATACCGTGAGATAGAAGCTGCATTGGGCATTTCAGGGACCAGTGTTCTAAATATTTTGCATGACCACTTAGGCGTAAAAAAAAAATGATCTCACGCTGGATACCACATTTACTCAGTTAAGACCAAAACCGGCTCGCGTTATATGGTGTCGCAAAACTCTACGAAAATTCAACCGAGGAAACTCTAAACACGTTAACGACATTATCAGTGGTGACGAGTCTGGGATATATGCCTACGATCCGGATTCTAAACAGCAGTCGACTGTTTGGGTGTTCCAAAATGAGCCAAAACCGACCAAAGTAATACGTTCACGGAGCACTTCGAAAAAAATGGTCGCCACGTTTGTAGCGAAAAGTGGCCACGTTGCCACCACCGTGCTAGAGGATCCGAAAACGGTAAATGCTGACTTGGTATACCAATGTTTGTTTACCAGAAGTTATCAGCGAGTTCCGAGAAAACAACCCCAGACGTTGCACCACGATAATGCGAGGTCGCACACCGCTAGGCAGACAATTGAGTTTTTAAAAGAGCGAATTTGTCGAAAATCTGGAACACAGTCCAGACTTAAGCCCCAATAACTTTTTCACTTTTCCAAAAATCAAGCAACGACTTCGAGGTCAACGGTACTGAACGCCTGAAGAAGCGGTTGAGGCATACAAAACAGCCATTTTGGAGACCCCGACTTCGGACTTTAATAAGTTTTTCGATAACTGGTTCGATCGAATGAAAATGTGTATTACGTATCACGGTGATTACTTTGAAAAACAATAAATACCAATTAACACTTACATTGTCTTTAGTCTTACCAAACGACAGAACTTAAAAGGCAGCCCTCGTATTTTTATTTTAAATAAAGAATATATCTAAAATATTTGTTGATTACAAAGCACTTCACTATGATGCTTACCATTTTGAGAAATGGGCGGGACCATGTTGATGTTTGACGGCTCCGCTCTGGGCTCGTGCCTCAGTGAATGGCTCGAGTTGTTTGCCTGTGGTACCTGGACACAATTAAATAATGCTTTCAAATAAATAAACTTAAAACTCACTGTCTCGCGACTCCGGGATACTGCCGCCCACCGCTCTACCAACTGGGCTATCAAAATTGGCCAAAATCGTTTAATTATGGCCTGTACAGAAATTTAGCTCATTTGAAATAAAATAATAAATCGATTTAGGACATATTTTTGTAGTATAATTGAAATGATTCTGTTACTGGGCCCTAAAACTACATATTACGATAGAGATGACAACGGATTAGCTGAGAAAGCGCTATTCTCGTTGGCCCCTGTCATAGCCTCACTTCATTTCTGCTTACTACTAAAAAGTCTGCAGACAGCTAGATGCAGCGGCGGGTAACATTAACCCGACTACATTACCTAAGTTGTTTTTGATATGCTTACAGCAATTTGAAAGGTACTTTTAATTTTGTCTCTTCGCGTATGTCCTGTCCCTCACGGGGCACGCGTGTAGCATCTCTATGGTTATACTTGCTTTCAGATTAATTTCCAAAAAAGTGAGACTTACATTGTTATCTTCAGACAGACGATCTTGGGTTTGCCTGCGGCGAGCTCGACTTCTCTGGTTCGATTTGGTCCGCGATGCGCTGTTATACATATTCGTATCATAAAGTTAAAATACTTCTTGCTATCCTATTAAAGCAAATGACACCAAACTTATCATTGTTAACTAAAAATAGTTTACAGTACATATGGTGCTTCTTTACCGCACTAGTGCGAAAATTAGCATATTACGTTACTGTGTCGAACATTTAAAGGCCCATATGTACTGTAAAACGTTGTACGATACATGTGCGAATAAGTAATTCGCAACTCGTTTCGAATTTCCTATTTGTATCGTAATGTACAGTCAAGGTATTAAATATCGATACGGACAAAGTGCCAAAAATATGTATACACTACCTTATTGCCTTTATATTAAGGTAGTGTGTACATATTTTTGTCACTTTGTACGTATCCATGTTTAATACCTTGACTGTACTATAATGACACATATAATGTCACCTGTCACTGTCGCTGCAGCAGGCGCTGGCGTGCCGCGACGGCAGCGTGGCGGTGCCGAGGCCGCCCTGCGGACACACCTACACATATAAATAATAAATCAAACTTATACAATTTCTTTTCCTCCTCGCGTTGTCCCGGCATTTGCCACGGCTCATGAGAGCCTGGGGTCCGCTTGACAATTAATCCCAAGATTTGGCGTAGACACTAGTTTTTACGAAAGCGACTGCCATCTGACCTTCCAACCCAGAGGGTAAACTAGGCCTTGTTGGGATTAATCCGGTTTCCTAGCGGTAAGAGCGTGCGACTTGCAATCCGGCGGTCGCGGGTTCAAACCCCGGCTCGTATCAATGAGTTTTTCGGAACTTATGTACGAAATATCATTTGATATTTACCAGTCGCTTTTCGGTGAAGAAAAACATCGTGAGGAAACCGGACTAATCCCAACCAGGCCTAGTTTAACCTCTGGGTTGGAAGGTCAGATGGCAGTCGTTTTCGTAAAAACTAGTGCCTACGCCATATCTTGGTATTAGTTGTCAAGCGGACCCCAGGCTCTAATGAGCCGTGGTAATATGCCGGAACAACGCGAGGAAGAAGAAAATCCGCAACTTAAGACCCAATATTCGAGGCCGTTAATAAATTTGACGACTGTCAACCATAAATGCCTTTCTACAAAACTGCAACCGAATCTCGAGCCTTAAGAGGGAAGAATAGCTTTTAGAATCTAGCGAAATAACGGTGAACAATGAAATTCCAATATTTCGGAACAAAACATTTACCGCTATAATTAAATCTTGACAAATCGCTTTGATTTTGATGTCGATCGCTTCAGCGTAATATATTCTAGGTTTACAGCTTTCGCTTTCAAAAATAATGTTTTTTTGTTTTGCAAATTAAAAAAAAGGAAATCCTATAAATCTAGTTTTTCACTGTGTCAATAACATACTAAAAAATCATGGAGAATGGAACATATTTAGAAGTGGAAAAACGTTTTCTCTTTTTGTATGGACGAAAAATTTCGAAAAATACAAAGCAACATTATAACGTAGGTAATTAATTGTGTCTATTACGCTAGGCTGACAATTCTTATTCTGGCCGAGGTAAATTTTATTAAGTCTAGTCTCAAAAAAATGCACGCTAATACGACTTAAAGTTAGGATTTATACTACGCGTAGGTAAACCATTTAAGAGACTGTTAACTTATAAGGTATTATTTAACAGTTATGTTCGTAGTCGTTTGGAATTTGCAAGTGCTGTGTGGAGCCCACTGTATAAAATACATAGTGATAGGATAGAGAGAGTTCAAAAAAAGTTTGCTAAGACAATAGAATACAGAATTAGAAATAAATACTCAGATTACGCTACCGCAATGAGAGTACATAATATAACATCCCTTAGTTATCGCCGCGAACGTACCGATATCTTAACCTTTTATAAAATTATTAATAATATTATTGATGCTCCGTTTTTACTACATTCACTTTCCTTCAGAGTCCCTCGACGTTGTGAACGTGCTTGCAGGAAAAAACCCCTCTTTTACATCCCCCGTAGTCGGACTGCTTACGCAAGAAATAGTTTTGTTAGAAGGGCGTGCAGGTTGTACAACAAAAAATTTCTAAGCCTTGATATTTTCTGTGAGAAACTTAATAGATTTAAAACACTATCTATGCAGTGTAATAATTAATAACCCAAATGTTTAGATTGGCGCTATAAATAAATAATCTCAGTATTAGACGTTACTGCTTTTTATAATTTCTTTATTAATAGATAATAAATCCTTGAGATTTCAGTTTGTAAACAATACCATAAGGTTGTTATAATGCTCTTATGTTTTTATTCTCATAATTTTTCTTTTCTTTTGTTTGTTTTTTGTTTTTGCACGCACAAATAGCTCTGTTTTACTATGTAGAAACTACTTAATAAGCATGATGTTAAAATATTTTCATTAAGGAAACTGTAAGTCTAGTTTTAAGAAAAGTTCCTGTGCTATATATAACTATAAAAGACTGTTTGTTTCTTAAATAAATAAATAAATTAAATTAAAAATCAATGCCGCGCCCGAAACGAGCATGAGACGTGAAAAGGGAATTTTAAGCGAGCGTCACGACTCCAATCAAATGTTAGGTACATACCCTAAAGTTGTCCTCGTCTCTGGAGTTTTGAGAGTCCAAAAGTATCTGTTCCGACCGCGAATCGGGTTCTTCTTGTTCACTGAAACAGCATAATTCATTAAAATTGTTATTAATAGTAATTATAAATAAATAAATATTATAAGACATTATTACACAAATTGACTAAATCCCACAGTAAGCTCAATAAGGCTTGTGTTGAGGGTACTTAGACAACGATATATATAATATGTAAATATTTATAAATACTTAAATACATAGAAAACACCCATGACTCAGAAAGAAATATCCATGCTCATCACACGAATAAATGCCCTTACCAGGATTTGAACCCGGGACCATCAGCTTCATAGGCAAGGTCACTACCCACTAGGCCAGACCGGTCGTCAGTAATTAAAAACTTTATTAAACAGTAAAAAAACAGTATGCTACAATTGTATTATGAATATAAAAATAAGACTACCTTAAAATATTCCTTAAACAAAACTACATAAAGATAAAAAAGGGAAAAGATTAAAAAGTAAAACTACAACTAAAGTTATAAATAAAAAAGTGGGTCCAAATTATTATAAAAAACATGATTTTTCATTTCAGCCGACAAAGTCATTGGGGGAGCTAAAACAATTTTCTTTTCTTTCTGAAATGTGGTTGGAAAATGCAAAAAGTTTGTATACATGGCGCCAGCTGTTTTTACCTGTCTCTAGTGTGGTTCCATGAGATTTAGCTGAAAGGACTAGCGTGCAGGCCATAAAATTTCCAAAAGAAAGAAGACTGATACTGTTCGTAGGACTGACAAGTATAACCTATGTAAAACCGGCGATTAAAATTGAAATAGCCATCAGGAGACCGACCGACTCTTACCTGTTGTAGGACTGGTTGACACCAGTAATGACGGAGCCGGTACACGAGTCCGCCATCATTTTTTGAGCTTCTGTATTTCCAAACAGTACTTTCTGAAAAAAAAAATGTATTGAAACAATTTTAAGTCGAATAAACGCTCGACATGTATCGAACGAATTCATTGATTTATTAATTCCAGTCGAAGAAATGGGATCGAACAAAAAATTATAACATCTCAATATAACATGTGCTTGTTAAGATAGATCATTGTTACGGTAGATATTGCTATGCGCCTTTCTAAGGTAAGTAAGCTTTAGGGAAAGAATGGAAAAGTGGTATCGGCGTGACGAGAAAGCCTAGATATAGGGCGTCAGCGTCAGCGTGTTAAGCAGGTTGTCCAGTTCGCGCTGCTTGTCGGCGAGCAGCGCGCGCAGCTGCAGCTGGCGCCGCTCGGCGGGTCCGGGCGCGTGCCAGCCGCGGGACGGTTTGTGTACCTCCTTGTTGAGCAGGCTGTCCAGCTCGCGCTGCTTGTCGGCGAGCAGCGCGCGCAGCTGCAGCTGGCGCCGCTCGGCGGGTCCGGGCGCGTGCCAGCCGCGGGACGGTTTGTGTACCTCCTTGTTGAGCAGGCTGTCCAGCTCGCGCTGCTTGTCGGCGAGCAGCGCGCGCAGCTGCAGCTGGCGCCGCTCGGCGGGTCCGGGCGCGTGCCAGCCGCGGGACGGTTTGTGTACCTCCTTGTTGAGCAGGCTGTCCAGCTCGCGCTGCTTGTCGGCGAGCAGCGCGCGCAGCTGCAGCTGGCGCCGCTCGGCGGGTCCGGGCGCGTGCCAGCCGCGGGACGGTTTGTGTACCTCCTTGTTGAGCAGGCTGTCCAGCTCGCGCTGCTTGTCGGCGAGCAGCGCGCGCAGCTGCAGCTGGCGCCGCTCGGCGGGTCCGGGCGCGTGCCAGCCGCGGGACGGTTTGTGTACCTCCTTGTTGAGCAGGCTGTCCAGCTCGCGCTGCTTGTCGGCGAGCAGCGCGCGCAGCTGCAGCTGGCGCCGCTCGGCGGGTCCGGGCGCGTGCCAGCCGCGGGACGGTTTGTGTACCTCCTTGTTGAGCAGGCTGTCCAGCTCGCGCTGCTTGTCGGCGAGCAGCGCGCGCAGCTGCAGCTGGCGCCGCTCGGCGGGTCCGGGCGCGTGCCAGCCGCGGGACGGTTTGTGTACCTCCTTGTTGAGCAGGCTGTCCAGCTCGCGCTGCTTGTCGGCGAGCAGCGCGCGCAGCTGCAGCTGGCGCCGCTCGGCGGGTCCGGGCGCGTGCCAGCCGCGGGACGGTTTGTGTACCTCCTTGTTGAGCAGGCTGTCCAGCTCGCGCTGCTTGTCGGCGAGCAGCGCGCGCAGCTGCAGCTGGCGCCGCTCGGCGGGTCCGGGCGCGTGCCAGCCGCGGGACGGTTTGTGTACCTCCTTGTTGAGCAGGCTGTCCAGCTCGCGCTGCTTGTCGGCGAGCAGCGCGCGCAGCTGCAGCTGGCGCCGCTCGGCGGGTCCGGGCGCGTGCCAGCCGCGGGACGGTTTGTGTACCTCCTTGTTGAGCAGGCTGTCCAGCTCGCGCTGCTTGTCGGCGAGCAGCGCGCGCAGCTGCAGCTGGCGCCGCTCGGCGGGTCCGGGCGCGTGCCAGCCGCGGGACGGTTTGTGTACCTCCTTGTTGAGCAGGCTGTCCAGCTCGCGCTGCTTGTCGGCGAGCAGCGCGCGCAGCTGCAGCTGGCGCCGCTCGGCGGGTCCGGGCGCGTGCCAGCCGCGGGACGGTTTGTGTACCTCCTTGTTGAGCAGGCTGTCCAGCTCGCGCTGCTTGTCGGCGAGCAGCGCGCGCAGCTGCAGCTGGCGCCGCTCGGCGGGTCCGGGCGCGTGCCAGCCGCGGGACGGTTTGTGTACCTCCTTGTTGAGCAGGCTGTCCAGCTCGCGCTGCTTGTCGGCGAGCAGCGCGCGCAGCTGCAGCTGGCGCCGCTCGGCGGGTCCGGGCGCGTGCCAGCCGCGGGACGGTTTGTGTACCTCCTTGTTGAGCAGGCTGTCCAGCTCGCGCTGCTTGTCGGCGAGCAGCGCGCGCAGCTGCAGCTGGCGCCGCTCGGCGGGTCCGGGCGCGTGCCAGCCGCGGGACGGTTTGTGTACCTCCTTGTTGAGCAGGCTGTCCAGCTCGCGCTGCTTGTCGGCGAGCAGCGCGCGCAGCTGCAGCTGGCGCCGCTCGGCGGGTCCGGGCGCATGCCAGCCGCGGGACGGTTTGTGTACCTCCATGTTGAGCAGGCTGTCCAGCTCGCGCTGCTTGTCGGCGAGCAGCGCGCGCAGCTGCAGCTGGCGCCGCTCGGCGGGTCCGGGCGCGTGCCAGCCGCGGGACGGTTTGTGTACCTCCTTGTTGAGCAGGCTGTCCAGCTCGCGCTGCTTGTCGGCGAGCAGCGCGCGCAGCTGCAGCTGGCGCCGCTCGGCGGGTCCGGGCGCGTGCCAGCCGCGGGACGGTTTGTGTACCTCCTTGTTGAGCAGGCTGTCCAGCTCGCGCTGCTTGTCGGCGAGCAGCGCGCGCAGCTGCAGCTGGCGCCGCTCGGCGGGTCCGGGCGCGTGCCAGCCGCGGGACGGTTTGTGTACCTCCTTGTTGAGCAGGCTGTCCAGCTCGCGCTGCTTGTCGGCGAGCAGCGCGCGCAGCTGCAGCTGGCGCCGCTCGGCGGGTCCGGGCGCATGCCAGCCGCGGGACGGTTTGTGTACCTCCATGTTGAGCAGGCTGTCCAGCTCGCGCTGCTTGTCGGCGAGCAGCGCGCGCAGCTGCAGCTGGCGCCGCTCGGCGGGTCCGGGCGCGTGCCAGCCGCGGGACGGTTTGTGTACCTCCTTGTTGAGCAGGCTGTCCAGCTCGCGCTGCTTGTCGGCGAGCAGCGCGCGCAGCTGCAGCTGGCGCCGCTCGGCGGGTCCGGGCGCGTGCCAGCCGCGGGACGGTTTGTGTACCTCCTTGTTGAGCAGGCTGTCCAGCTCGCGCTGCTTGTCGGCGAGCAGCGCGCGCAGCTGCAGCTGGCGCCGCTCGGCGGGTCCGGGCGCGTGCCAGCCGCCGCCGCTGCGGGACGGCGACGGCGACGCCTGCTCGTTCACCTTCTTCTGCTTGCGGCTCGGCTCTGAAATAAGTTTTTTTTTATTAGGAAACAAACAGTCGTATACAAATGTGTTAAAACTTATACTAGACCGCGGTCTAGCCAGGAACAGGTTTCCATGACCAATCGCCTCCTGGGCGAAAACTAGTATAGTGTTAACGTTTATGTATGATGAACCCTCGTGGACATCAGCTGTCGCTCCGTTGGTGGATTGAGGAATGAAAGCCACCGAAACACGTAAAAAAAATGTTTTTTCGTCGCCTGCCATTTTATACTTTGTCAGATGATAATTCAGGTGATATTGGTACTTAAAAAAGATCGTCAGCCGGTGGTATCGCGGTATTATGACAGTTACAAAATATTATGACACTGCATGTAGCATTCCATCAAGCGTTCCAAATAAACGGTTACGCAAATTACACATTACGCATACTTTGCGGACATAACAGTGTTACGTACCACTTTTTACATGTTCATGTCATTCCACCGCGATACAATCGGCTGACTATTTTTTCATTTTCAAAACCAAAGTCAACATTTTAAAATTTTTTTGATTGAAATGGGTTTTGTTCAGTGTGTTTATGCTAAGTTATAAGTTTCAGACGATTTGAGTTGAAAATAGTAGTTATGATTTTTTTTCAAAAAAATGTATGGAGCCGGGACAAAAAAATCGAAATATCTCAAGAACCGCAACAAATACAGTAATATCCTCGCAGAAGGTTATTCTACAAATTATTTGTGATTATTTGTGATTTTTTGGCATACTACTATATCCGTCACCGGTTTTTGTGCTTTTTTCCATAGAAACAATTAATGGTTTTTATAAAAAAATCCGCACCCGTGACGGATATATATAGGATGCCAAAAAATCACAAATAATTCGTAGTATAACCATCTGCGAGGATATTACGGTTTGTTTTGCGGTTCTTGAGTAATAACGATTTCTTGTTCCTGCTCCATACATTTATTTTGAAAAAAAATCGTAACTCGACAATTTTCATTCCAAATCGTCTAAAACTCACCGGTTACCACCACAATGCTGGGCAAACTCTATTTCAATCAAAAAAATATAAAAATAACAAACTTCGGTTTCTATGTCAATGAGAGCCGAATTCCAGCCCACAGTGCGTCGGGGTATATCTGAATGTTTGGTATAAAAATGAGGGTATATTTTACAAACTTACATGTTTCCAAAATGTATATGTTAAAGTAAGCATTCATCAGTGCGACATACAATGCAACTTTCCATAATATTTTTTTAGCCAAGATTGGAACACATTTTTGTAATATCCACATCTATGCTATTCCCCCATAGAATGACACCATAGGTAAGCCAAGTATGGGCATAGGAATAGTAAGCTGAATAGGAAAAGGAGGAGCCGCGGGCACAAGAAGTTTCAATAAACTCACCCTTATTGGACAGCATGTCTTTGATACGAGCTCTCTCACCGACAATCTTCTCTGTCTCCATGCGAAGTTCTTGAGCCAACTCTTGCAAAGACGCAATATTGGACTCGTGGCCTGTAAAGACATAACAAAATCATAAGTATCGTACATAACATAACGAACGAGTTCGAAGATCTCCCTTTCAGCTTGGGCAATAATGGCATATCGCAAATTCGATCGATTGCACTGTATCCCCTCCCCCCCCCCCCCCTCGTGTCGAATGAAAGTCCCTATGACAGTTATATTTTGTATGTATGTAGTAGCTGTAAGTAAAATGTTTGTAGATATTTTTTGGAAGTTTAGCACATTAATGTATTTTGAAATGTAACATTTAAGGTCACAGCTCATTAGAGCCACCCCGCACCCGACCCTCACCGCCTCGCCTCGAGCGGTTAGTATTCTTCGTATGGATTTCTATGGGCATGCGCTCACTACATCAACTTATCCGGTGGTGGTACGAAGTTGATGTAGTGAGCGCATGCCCATAGAAATCCATACGAAGAATACTAACCGCTCGAGGCGAGGCGGTGAGGGTCGGGTGCGGGGTGGATCTAATGAGCTGTGACCTTTATACGGTACTAAGTTTTTGGCAGGTATAAGCTTTTATCGCTGACTTTCTTTCTACAGGCAACTAATAGTCACTGAGACAATTCTAACAATCTAAACACAATTAGTTTGCCTAATTGTATCAGAGTTCCCATGGTCACCTCCTGTCTCCATAATCAGATCAGCTCCATGTCATCATAATATTGCATCCGATTTACATATGTATGCAAAATTTCAGCTCAATCGGAAATTGGAGTGGGTCAAATTTAGATTTACACACACTAACCTACTAACAGGGCAAGTTAAATTTCTTTTGGATTTTTTTTTATATAAGCCTAACCAAAAGGAATTTGCACGAACTGTCATAGGGACCATTGATTCGACGCGTGAGGTATCGTATGAGAGTAGTAGTTGACTAGTACCGCTCGTCGGTGAACTCACTCATCTGCTGCGGCTGCTGCAGGTGCTGCAGCTGCAGCTGCTCGTGCTGCTCGTTGGTGAACTTGTGCCGCTGCGGCAGCGAGTTGCGCACGCGGCACCCGCTGCCGTCGTTGGACCAGCCGCCGATACTGCCGCCGCCTTCCGATTTACTGTAAAAAAAACAACGGGTTGCTATAGTTACCTTAAAAACAACAAAACATATTCATTTTATACTTAAAACTAATTAAAATATAAACTGTACGTCAAATGGCGGTAAATGAAAACTTTTTTCAAGCATGTAGTTTTTTTTAATTCAGGGACAAACTAGAGTCGGGGGCCTATTTCCGTATCATTCGATACAAACTAACATGCGACATATGTCAAAATTGGATGCAATTGACATTTCATTTCGAACAAAAAGGGATCTCGACTGATATTTTTTAGAGATTTTTCAGAGATGTTCCAAATTTGAATGCATAACCAAATCGATTTTGATGTAGTTATGAAGTAATAACTAAATTATCACAGATAATAAATTTGTTGTAACAAAACAGTTTCTCGTAATGTTGGCCATAATTAACAGATTTTGAAGGCATCATAGGGTTTATGATATGTGTGTAGATAAACGGGTATAACGCGATATATTTTAATTACTTTTACCTTATCCGACGTTTCAAAACTCACTTGTCGTTTATATTAGAGTGACTAGTCATCTGGAAGGAATCATCGTGCGCGCCGGACATATGGTCCGACTCGTAGTTTTCTACCGAGCGCATCAGATCTGAAAATACATTATCAATTAGTACTATATTATAAACTAGCCTTGGCTTATTTTGTTTTCTTTCCAGCGCGATAAAACCGGCTAACGATTTTTAATTCACAATAATATCTACACTATCATCTGACAAAGTTTCATTCGAGATCTATGACAACTTTTTTTTTGACGTGTTTGGGTGGCTGCCGTTTCTCAACCCAGTAACGGAGCGGCAGCTGACGTCCGCCGTCCACGAGGGTTCACTACATATCGCCCTTAACCACTTTACGAGTTACCACCCAGGATGCGATTTGCGACGAAATTTGCCCCTAGCCCGCATCTAATGTGAAAGTTAGTTGAGTAATTTAGATGTTTATAAGTTTGAATATATGTTTTTCCATCAAAAACATTGCAGTTTATAACCTGTTTCTCCTGATTCTCGCTATCGTTTTATGATATGTTGTTTTGTGCACTTGTGGCGATATCTATAAAAAATCATGCCGATGATTTTGAAATAATACAACTTACCTTTAGTCTTCTGTAGTGCTGTTTTAATGGCTTTGATTTCCATAAGTTTAAAAGGGTCTCCGTTTTTGATATTACCTCCCTCATTGTTACCTGTAACATAACGAGTATTAATGCATAGTAAGGAATATACAATTTTTGGTTGGGAAGACCATCCAGTCACTTTTCGGTGAACAAGGCCTAGTTTACCCTCTGGGTTGGAAGGTCAGATGGCAGTCGCTTTCGTAAAAACTAGTGCATACGCCAAATCTTGGGATTATTTGTCGAGCGGACCCCAGGTTCCCATGAGCCGTGGTAAAATTCCGGAACAACGCGAGGAAGGAGAGCAAGAACTCTCGTATTTGTATACGTACATATGTACGATTAAGTTCCGTATTAGTTAATAAATAACAAAAAAGGGCTTTACATTTCCTTGTCGGCTCGTCGTCGGCGCTGTCCTCTCCAGAGCTGGAGTAAGTGTTGTTGGAGCCGAGATGCGTCGCCATCTGCAGCTTCTGGAACTCTGACACCTGGACATGTAGGGTGAAATAAACGATTATCATGTTACCTCTAGTGTGGTTAGTCAACAAAGAAACAGACGGGTTAGGCAAGTTGGCTGACTTTACAATTTTGGGAACAAATCCAATTATTTTGCCAAAATATTTTCATTTTGTTTCTTTTTTCTGTTTTGCTTGATTTCGTGCGATAGCTTAAGAAGCCGGTTCGAACGCGGCCTCCACCACTGGAGGGCGCGGTTGCTTTTTCTATTGCATATCACATCTATTTCAGTTTATTATTTGGCTTTTTCTTTCGGACCTGTAGGATGAAGTGCTTAATCCTCTGAAATTAGGTAAGTCGATGGGACAGTTTTATAGACGTCCCGTCATTGTGACAATTAAGTCAGATATAGATACGTCTCGAAACACCAGGCGAAAGGAACGAAACTACACACACAGGTTAAATTATTTAGAAATATTCTATGAGGTGTGGTCGTATGTAGCCTTTCTATAGCGTTCAATACCTATAAAAACTGTACAAAATACCTAGGGCCTGATGCTTAACAATGTATAAAGTATATTGGGAATTAAAGACGGCCGTCCGCTTGGATTACGAGATGTAAGATGTAATGCAACGGATTTACGGATGCCTCAAGCCTGTCCCAGGGCCTCGTCTTGTTCAATAAAGGTTGGATTTTTTCTTTATAGAGGCTTCTGGAATTCAGGAGTTAGTGCAATGGACAATTTTACAAGCTTTTATTTACTTTCACCTGACCGTTGTCTGTTAAATTTGATCCACTTCCCGGTTTCCGATTGAGCTGAAAATTTGCATACATATGTAAGTCGGGTGACAATGCAATATTATGGTACCATCGAGCCGATCTGATGATGGAGACAAGAGGTGGACATAGGAACTCTGTGATAAAACAACGCAACCTAATTGTGTTTGGGGTTTTTAGAATTGGCTCGACGAGTATTAGTTGCATGTGGAAAGAAAAGTACAGTCAGCGATAAAAGCTTGTACCAAAAATGAATTTTTTGTCAAAAACTTATTCAAAGTCAAAGATATTAGTGAGAGCGTCGGCTCCACATAGATATTCCGTGGCTATGGAATACATACGAGGTTCTCCAAGTGCCGCTTCTTGAGCTGCAGCTCTCGCAGCTTGGCCTGCAGCGCGCGGCCGCGCTCCGTCAGCGCGTCCTCCGCGTCGCTGTGCGCGCCGCCCGCCTCCTGCCCAGGCCCACACGGCGCCGTTACAACGATACTACTCGACCGCTTCTCCACACAAACGTACGCTCCGTCTTCCTCTCTCGACATTAACATTATGGCAGAATGCATATTAACCATAGGTATGCCCCTTTTGTTTTTTTGATTATTATAAAAATTACGAACGAAAAATAAATTCTATACAAAATTTTAACTGACTTATATTACAAAAATAATAAAAGAAAAACAAACGAAGAGACATAGCTATTGTTAATAACCTATAAAGTATACCCGGGTAAGACCGGACTATTTTTCGGCGAGGTGGAAGGGCGTCACAAAAAAATGTATTGCTTATTTCTCACTAACTTTTACCATCGAATATTTAATGCAGATGATATAGAAGAAAAAAAACTAAGCTGATATTATGAATTCACTTAATGCCCTTTAATAAAATAGTTTGGGAGCAATCTACACTCAAAGTCGAATTAAATTTTTTTCAAGACACCGAAACTAAAAACCTTCTTGGAAATAATTGAACTAATTGCTAATTCTAACTCTTAAGCAATGAGAATAAGTTCCATACGTTGAAAAATATCCGGTCTTTTCCATTAAATTTCATCTTCTTCACACTTTTTTTAACCGTTCGTAACACACGACTGAGCGGTTACTACAATATGGCAAGAGGGGCGATATGAACTGGCGTCACATCACACATTGTATTGCTAATGATGCGATCATACGATATTACCCTCCATCCGATCTTACTCGGGTATACTTTAATGTTTATATCCAGAGAAAGAAATAGGAACAACGTTTCTATAAGAATAAATAATAAATCATTTCTTTTCAGGCAATAAAGGTAGTTTCAGGCAACATAAATATAATCTCATCTCCACTTCCGGTCCATTCCACTTTCCTCTTAGTTAAAATTCTATAAGTACGAAATCGTCGCACATAGCTACAGTGAGGGTGTCAAAGAAGTGCTACAAAAAATTAAATACCTATTTGTAGTTGTTCCCGATTCTCGGCTCGCCACATTCTCTTTTGGGTTAGTTGACGGTGGCAGTTCATTCGTAGTATTACTCACCTCGCTGCTCGCGATGTTCGCGTCGCGGTGCGAAAACCTGTCGTCCTGGTTGTGTCCGTGCTCGCTGTTGGCGCCACTCTTAGCGTTCTCGTTCGAATGAGTTAACAGTGGTTTCCACTTGTTTTATCACTCACCTCTCTGCTCGCGATGTTCGCGTCGCGGTGCGACAACCTGTCGTCCTGGTTGTGTCCGCGTTCGCTGTTGGCGCCACTCTTAGCGTTCTCGTTCGAATGAGTTAACCGTGGTTTCCACTCGTTATATCACTCACCTCGCTGCTCGCGATGTTCGCGTCGCGTTGCGAGAACCTGTCGTCCTGGTTGTGTCCGTGTTCCCTGTTGGTGCCACTCTTAGCGTTCTCGTTCGAATGAGTTAACAGTGGTTTCCACTCGTTATATCACTCACCTCGCTGCTCGCGATGTTCGCGTCGCGTTGCGAGAACCTGTCGTCCTGGTTGTGTCCGTGCTCGCTGTTGGTGCCACTCTTAGCGTTCTCGTTCGAATGAGTTAACAGTGGTTTCCACTCGTTATATTACTCACCTCGCTGCTCGCGATGTTCGCGTCGCGTTGCGAGAACCTGTCGTCCTGGTTGTGTCCGTGCTCGCTGTTGGTGCCACTCTTAGCGTTCTCGTTCGAATGAGTTAACAGTGGTTTCCACTCGTTATATTACTCACCTCGCTGCTCGCGATGTTCGCGTCGCGGTGCGAGAACCTATCGTCCTGGTTATGTCCGTGTTCGCTGTTGGCGCGGCTTGCCACATTCTCGTTCGAATGGGGCAGTGTCGTGGCCACCCCGATCTGGTTCGCGGCGTACATACGGTTGTAGTTGCCGTTCATTGGGTGGTGATTCTGGAGATTATTACTTTGGATTAGCACTTGGCATAACCGAACGTGCAATAGATATCTGACGAGAGAGAGTCGTGTCATATTTAAGATCCTAGGTATAAGTAATATGGAGAAATAAAAGCGGATTAGGGCGTTGTTTTTATTCAGCGATTGCTAATAAAACGATAAAATAATATAAACTACCTATCACTGTCTTTGACAAACGCTAAAATTGATATAGACTCAGACCAAGCTAAGTTGGCAGCGATTTTGATAGCCCAGACGGGGCACGTGTTATTTTCTATTACCTATTATTCTGTAGAAGCCATTATGTTAGGATAGATATGTGATACTTCTGGAAATCCGACGGTTTTTGAAAAAAGCGCTTTCGTACAAATGAAAAATCGAACAAATTTTTTTAGAGGTTTATTCTTTTTTAAATAGAGGCCAACCATATACACCGTAGCACAATAAATAGAGCAGCATGGCGGGAAACAGCGAAAAAAGCCGTACAACGACCGCAATGACCATGACTACTCTGACAAAAGTATACGACTAAGAAGAAGAAGAAGATATACACCGTGGGTAGGGAATGCAAAATAAGCGATAACCGAGTATCGGTTTTGCTATCCGTTAAACTCGAAACCGAAAATCGGTTAAAAACCGAGTAATCTCTAGGGTCCTAGCTAAACTGGGTCTTCAATACTTATGCTATGGAATGTAGCTAGAACCACTAACTAAATGGCTCAACAATCATGGAGCGTGACTGTACGTGAACTTTGATGACATTGAACCATTACAAAAAGACATTTAATAGGAGTTTATGTGACTGCTACATAATAAAAAGCATTCAAATACGAATATGATGAATATGAAATGAACAAAGTATGTTCCAGAAAAAGATCACACGAGTGTTCATTCGCTAATTATGTATACAGTTACATATACTAATTCGTATGCATATTATAAGCTCTCTACGATGTATTCAATAACCACATGTTATGGCTGACATCAGGGCATCGTTGCTCTCTCGAGAAACTCGCGGAGGTAGCTATTAAAACTACTAAAACAAGACAACAAAGTTGGTAGTTTCAAGTTCTTAGTTCTTACTTTGAGTCCTGAGCAAGTGAATAGTATCATAATAATTGTAAGTCTTACAATAACAATTCCAATTGACCGTTGTTAAATAAATAAACTAATGCACTGAAAAAAATAAATAGCCGAACTGGTTTTGTAACTTTACTAAATAACTAAACTACGGTTATAAGAAAATAAACTTTGCATAAATTTACAAAACTTATTTGTAGTGTATACCCAGCCACTGAACACTGATAGCCAAACACGGTTTTGTAACATATAACACATAGTTCGCAAGTCCCAATTTTTGTGTAAAGAGTAACCAAAATGTTTGTTACAGTTATGCAAACATTTCTTTCAGTGTGCCTTTATAAGAATTAGGTAGGTTTTGGTTTATCATGTGGGTTGGATGGTCAGATGGCAGTCGCTTACGTAGAACCTAGTGCCTGCGCCAATGCTAGAGATTAGTTGCCAAGCGGACCCCAGGCTCCCACGAGCCGTGGCAAAAATGCCGGGACAACGCGAGGAAGATAGAGGTTAGAAGGGAATTGGCACTAGCCACTTATATATTTAGGTTAGTACGTGGAAAGGTCTGTAACCCAGAGTTACTAGCGACGATAGGCGTTTATGTGCCCCCACGGTGCGTGTGGCGGCCAAGCCGAGGCGAGTGGGCGAGACCCACCAGCATAATTAACCAGGTTGCCAATCGTACTGACGTATTCCGAGAATGAATTTGCTAAAGTTACATTGTTTGTGTTGTGTTATTCTTATTCTTAGTTATAGTACAGGTATACCTAGTTATAGTAGTAGTATAAGTTATAGAATTATTTATGTAAAGCACCTACACTATCGTATTGGGAAACTGTAAAGATAGCTGTAAGATTTATTAAAAACAAAGTTGGTCAAATTAGGTGAATCTATTTTCTGCATTTCATGTTATTTCTATTCACATCATGGCGAAAAAAAATATTACAACGAATAAGTTGATTTTAATTAATTTAAAAATAAAAATTGCGAGTTTTCTTTAAAACATGAATGTCTGTCAGTAGGTCTATACCAATAAGTTACATAGTGGCAGGCTGGCTGCATCGCAGCCAAAAAGGCGTTTTACACAAAGTTATTACAGAAACAAATTTTCACAAGAATTGTCATTGTCTCTAAAACAAGACCGATTTCAGAAAACTATGTATGATATTTTAGTCTCTAAATGCGTTCAAGAATACACCTTTCAAATCTGTCGAGTTTTACCAGCCCACGGTGTATATTATTATTATTTCCTTTATTTATTCATCTTCATATCTTCTCCTTATTATTATTATGTCTGTCTTTTACAAATTCAAATTATTATTATTATTTAATAAGCAGGCAGGCAGTTATGACAACTGATATGATCTGTATCCAGTATTCATAAAGCTGGTTATCATGAACAAGTTCTAAACTGGTTCACATTTTGTGCTAAAATCACATCTTCTGGGAGTTTGTTCCAAGCCCTCACCACTCGATTGCTGGAAAAGTGTTTGTATGGGTTACTGTGAGACCTATGCCTTTCTAGCTTTAAGTGATGACCTCTCAGACGGTTGTTGTTGTTGCCCTTGAAAATCTCTTGGAAATCCTTGAGGTTATAGTGCCCAGATAGTATTTTGTACGTCTCTATTAGGTCTCCACGTTCTCTGCAGTGCTTTAGAGTAGTGAGTTTCAGTTCCTTTAGTCTCTCTTCATATGGCTTGTTTTTAAGTTGTCTTGGCAGTTTCGTGAAACTCCGTTATACTTTCTCCAGCATCTCAATGTCCTTGGCAAAGTAAGGACTCCAGGCTTGAAAAGCATACTCCAGTACGGGTCTGACATATGTTTTGTATATTTTAGCATCATGTAGGGTGTTAAGGTCTTGAAGGCTTTTCTAATGAGGTAAATCATGCTTCTGGTAACTTAACCATTGTAGATATGTGCTCTTCCCACTTTAGGTCCTCAAAGATTTTAACACCTAGGTCAGTTTGTGTTTTTACAGCCGTTAGTGGAGTGCCTTACAAGTTGTAAGTCAGGCGGGGGTCCGATTTCCTATGTGAAGTACTGTACATTTGGCAGAATTCAGATTGATTAACCATGCCTTAGACCAGCTTACTATTGCATCTAGATCATCTTGTAGTTGGCTGAAATCTAGGAGTGGGTTAGCAAATAACTTGGTGCCATCCGCAAAAGTACTAATACTGCATTTGAGGCGACATGGAAGGTCAACAGTAAAGCACCGGGCCTAAAACTGAACCCTGTGGTACTCCACTCTGTATCTCTCGTTGCCGTGACTTAGTCTCACCAACTCTAACTTCAAAGGTTCTATGTTGTAGAAAGGCCCTTATCCATATTAATAGTTTCCCACGGATTCCCAAGTGTTCCAGTTTATAAAGTAGCCTCTCTGTGGGAACTTTGTCGAAGGCCTTTTCATAGTCAAGGTAAATTATATCTGTAGGGTCCCTCTTGTTAAAACTTTCAGTCCAGGAAGAGAGGCAAGACAGCAAGTTGGGCACTGTAGAGCGATGCGGACAGAAACCATGCTGCTGGTCACCTATCACACTGTGCAGGGCAAGGAATCCTCTTATGCGTTTAACCAGAATTTTCTCCATGGCCTTGCATACTACACTAGTGAGACTTATGGGCCTGTAGTTAGATGGTTCAAGCTTATTTCCCTTCTTGAATATTGATGTCACGGTTGCCGTTTTCCATTGCTCAGGTAAAATGCCTATGTTATATGTCTGCATTATCATGGTCAACGGGCCAACCAAGGTGTCACACTTTTGCAGCAATGTAACAGGAATGCCATCTGGTCCAGGTGCAGAATCTGAATTCATTTCTTTAGTTACCTGTTTAACTTTATCTATTGAAAATGTAATATCTGTAATACACTCCTCAACTCTAATGGATGGATCTAGGTGTGGCAGTTGTCCTTGAGGTTCTACCTGAAAGACATCCTCCAACTGATCCGCAAAAGGTCCTTGTTTATTGCATACAACGTTAGGTATGCTGACCTTCGATGTTACTTGGTGGCGAATGTAGGAGTAAAACCGCTTTGGTCTAGTTTCTAATAAGTCTGAGTTTATGAGGTTCGTTAGCTTGTTATTTAGCTTTCGGTAGACCTTGTGAAATTATCCAAGCCAGTAAGCACATATTTGTCCCATAGTTCTATTTTCTGCTTAATCATATCTCGAATCTCTTTATTGTTCCACGGCTTATCAGGTGCAAAAGCATTAGTTTTAGCCCGTGCTACATATAGGGCAACTGCGTCCTTCACTTCAGTAAGAAATATATTGTACTGTTCTATGACATTATCCACTGATTCCATTTTTTGTGGTAATCTGAGTGAAATTGTCTCATTTATTTTGTCGAAAACCGCTTTGTTGTAATTATATCGCAACTGTCTAGTGGCATTAGGTGTCCTCGTTTGCAACTCTATGGTAGCTTGCAGGCAGGTGTGATCTCTTTTGCCAATAGGAGCTTGGTGGTCAACTTTAGCGATATTATATCATCGTTTGTTAGAATAAGATCTAAGCAGGATGGTTGATTGCCTTGGCGAAATCTAGTATCTTTATTTACCAGTTGATGGAAGTTCGTATTGTTGTACCACTGTAGAAAGTTATCTTCTCTCGGTGTCAGGTATCCTGAGCTTTCTAATGGCCATTAGACTCCACCGTAGTTAAAATCCCCCATAGCGATAAGTAGATTAGACTCCGAAGCCATGCTCGGCCTATTGAGAAGGATATTGTCCCCTATATACGCCGCATAAGATGAATTTGCAGTTGCCAATTTCCACGTCCAAGAATAGGCATTCAGAGTTTGTAAGTTTTGTGTTATACTTAGTGTTCAATTTAGTTTTTATTTTAATATCAGCACATAATAATATTAGCACATAATATTTGTTGCATTTAATTGTATTTGGAAGGAAACGTCCAAATATCCAATGACTTGGTTCCCGTGCAAGATCTCAAGAAATTGATGATAACATTGATAACTGATAACTACCTGTATGCCTGCAAAGTTGTCATGGGAAGTCGACGGAAGACCTTCTTGAGACTGTCGCTCTCGGCTGATTTCCTCCAATTGTTGCTTGGCTTCCTCCTAGGACAGAAATAGTACATTGTTGTTTTTTGACATATATTGACAGCCGGCATGACGGGCGGGACAGCCATATCGTTATGTGCGTGCAATAGAAGCAACTGGCGGGAGCAAAATCCTTGTGATAAATAAATAAATATTATAGGGATATTCTTACACAAATTGACTAAGTCCAACGGTAAGCCAAGGAGGCTTGTGTTGTGGGTACTCAGACAACGATGTATATAATATAAAAATACTTAAATACACAGAAAACTGATTCATGACTCAGGAACAAATATCTGTGCTCATCACACAAATAAATGCCCTTACCGGGATTCGAACCCAGGACCATCGGTTTCACAGGCAGGGTCACTACCCACTAGGCCAGTCCGGTCGTCAAAGCATAAGCCAAGCGTAAGGTAAGCATTTTTTCTTTAACTACAAAGTTAACGCAAAGTTTTTGCACCTTACTCCTTTGTGATAAGGCGAAAAATGTAAACATATCTTTGACGTCAATTGTACAATGAATTCAGCCGATCAACCAAATACCGCAATGTAACGAAAACCGCATACAAGTTCTTGAACCGTCAAAATGGGACTTAATTCTAAACAGGTAAAATCAACCTTGCCGTCCATTGTTGAGAAATATTTAAGCTAATTTTGCATAAAGTAACCATTCTGTGGCCATAATATTAAATTTATTTTGTTATTAAATAATACGTATCAAAAAGCAACAGTTCGAATTGAAAATGGTTCAAATTTAATTGGTGTAATTTAATACAATAGGTGGGGGCTTTAAGAGGGTAATATTATATATGATAATAAATGCAAAAAAAATATATTAACCTGGTACTTGATTAGTCTCTCCTGCTGTTGCTTTAAAGCGGTCAAGCGGCGTTGAGACAACTCCATTTTGTTTTTTATCTCATTCTGCCAAAGTTCACTCTCGCTATAAGCTGAACCGTTACTCTGAACTGACACCGGTCGAACTACCACGTCCTGACAAACATCAAAAAATACATTGAAAAACTAGAAAAAAACTTTTTTCAGTTGTTACGGGGATTGGGGGTGAATCAACTAAGGAGTGGTCAGTAAAGAAGTGGCAGTGAAGTGTTTTTTTTTTGCTAATTACGAAGCAGTTTATTTTTATAAGTAATCTGAAGATCGAATACTATAAAATGAAAAAAAAAAAAAACATATTGAGAAATATGAAATTGTTTGAGTTTTCTCATTTTTATTACAATGTACTTTGAATCTTTCTGAACAACACAAATTGACCTTCACTTGCCGTTTTCCACAATGCCACAATTGAATTTCCAATTTCACAACTTGTTTTATGCTTTTAGGAATATTTATCTTATCAACAAGTATACCAATTAACTGGATTTTATCTTGGGTAGTCAGGAACTCTCTCCAATCTAACCTCTGACAGAGGTTTTTCTATAAGAGATGAATTTCTGTAAAAATGGCAAATACGCAAAAGTAAAAATTCCATGTAAAGTGAAGCCAAATCCAAAGAGTTAAATATTGAATACAAGACAATTTAATAAAGTATTAAGAAGCTCATCAAAGTTAAAGAAAAACTATGTTAATGAGAAACACCTCAGAAATTCTCTCAGAAGACTCTATTCAAAAAGTGTTAGGAGAGATGTAACTTAAAAGGCGAAAACACCAATTCTCGTTTTTATTTTAAATACCATTGTATTTAATGTTATAGAATAGTATCTACATATTACTATAAAAATGCACTGCTTAAAAAGTATGATGAAATAAAACGAAAAATCCACATAATGTGCTGCTACTTTTTTTCCGAACCACTCCTTATATCTATAACATAATAACAGTGCAATAATAGTAGAATAATTTGCTAGAAGAACCACCACGCCACGTTATATTATCGTGCTTGGTAGATCATCGTGCGGCCTATTTTGGAACGGGCTTATAACAGCCACAAAAATGTATGTTTGGATAATTTAAATGCTTTAGGCTGACCGAGGCCACCGTACCCATGGCAACGAGTGACAAAAAAAGTTGATTCACCCAATGTAGGTAACATAGAAAAACTAAGTAAGCTCTGTTAGAAGGGCTAACTAAAGCTAATGTAAAACCGTTAGACTCTAGGCTAGGAAGCAAAAATCTTTCACACAGTAGACAGTTACAAATGGTTGTTGGTGATTATGAAAGGAATAGTAATAGAGATGGTTATTTTCTGGTTTTGAGTTTCACATCCACATGCTACGGATTGTTCGTCATGACAGTAAACACACTTTTACAGCAAACATCAACAGTAACCTGATCTTCAATGTTACTGCAGTTTTTGTTTTTCATTTCTTCTATGATCGCTACTTTTTCTACGCACGAAATAATATTTTTACGCAACACCTCATTCAAATGATGGTCGTGTGTTTTCTCTTCGCACGGAATGCTTTCAATTTCTTTGATTTCCATTGTATCGTCGTCGGGGTCGTGTTTTTCTGCCAACGGGAGCGGCGCGCGTTCGGGTGCATCGCCTATATCGCTCGCTGGTTGTATCAGATGTTCATTAGAATTCTTTACACTTTGCAAGCTTTTATTCAACTGTTCATTCTCTAGATTAGTGACTTTTTTCAGCGTGGTACACTCAGCAGTAGTATCTTGTTTGGTTGCGACGTTGCTCGGCTGATCATCTTCGATTTCAGTGGCAAGTTCTGCATCCCCCGCGGTCTCGTCCGCGGCCGCCGCCGCAACATCTGCTTCTTCGGCAGGCACCTCCACATTATCAGGTTCCTCATTCAACACTTTCTCTAGTTTCGACTCACTATCTTTCAATTTCATGACCATCTCTACCAGTTCGTCATATTCTTCTTTCGTATGCTCAATAAATGCCTAAATAAACATTTTATAAAATAAATTTCGCTTATGAGTTCTAATTACTATTGTAGCTACAGTTCTACGCCTAGTGTACGGTAGCAGGGGCGAGCGTGTAGCGGAACGATCGGCGAGGCGGGTAGCGTGGCGTCAAGCGGCACTGAGCCCGTTCGCATACATTTGCATTTGTTTGCTATGCACGCCCCGGCCCGCTACACGCTCACGCAGTTGGCCCATTATTTTTATAAAAATGGTAACATAAGTAAGATTGAGATGTTACCTCGTCCTCGGAGGTGCGCATGGTGTCGACGAGCGACGACGTGACGCGGATGTACTCGCGGATCTGGCCGAGGCGGCGCTCCACGGCCGCGGTGTCGGGGCAGGCCGCCACGATGGCCTCCCCTAGCGCCCTGGCAGATTCCCTGTGAACCTAAAAAAGGGATTCCGATATTTCGTTATTGACAGTGGCGGGGCAAGACCAAAATTCGGTGAGGGCAAGGTACATTTAGCGAGGCCGTCTGGTGGCGCAAGAAATATCGTTTTTTTTTTACGTTGCTTCCCAGTTATATATAACCTTACTGCAAAGACATAAGGTCCACCGACGGGGTCGGAGTTGCTGATAGTATCATAACCCGGTTTTTCGGTAACAAAAACGTACTAGTGCTAGTGATAAATTAAATATACACTCAAGTGTTATCGATATTTATGGCAAGCAATTATTAAATCACAATAACAAATGTGACTCCACCTTGAAGTAAACATTATTAATAAAGAGTGTCAGTTATTTTATTATCTAGGTAAATCTCTCTGATGTATTCTTATTGCAGTTGTAAATTTCTAACATCTGACTGTTGATTATAGTAAATTTCACTTCCTTGCACTTTTTAAACGTCAAACTCAATGGCATCCTGTAGCCGCCGTGCAGTTCAGGATCACGACTCGAATAAAACTTCGATTCTTACCCTCTTATTCATAAACGTGTACTAAAGTTACGATGCCGCTAATAATCGTTTGTCCCTTTCCGACGTATTAGTATGATGGAAAGGGACAAACGATTATTAGCGGCATCGTAACTTTAGTACACGTTTATGAATAAGGGGGTTAGTGAACTGTTATAGTCAAAGGGTACTTGGGTTACAAGGTTTCTTGCCAAAACGGTTAAATGTAAAAAGTGGTTGTTGATGGGATGGAGGATGATTTGCAATATTTGATCACTACAAAAGGTGGTTGAAATTTAGGTGCCTCTAATTGGCCGCGATACAAAATATTTGGAGCGCTCCTATTGGTGCTCTTGAAAAACCCTCCGAATACTAGCAGAGGCCGGCGGTTTCGTTTAGCTACTTAATTGGGAATATTTGTGTCAAAACGGGGTATGAATGGTGTATTCCCATTTGTTCCTGCCGGGCTCAGATGGGAATAGGTGCATTGATATGAATATTTCCCGTCTGTCCCTGCCTCATGTGTGGCGGCGGTCACGTGGGGCAAATGGTACAAATGGGTGTTCCCACGATACTTACATGGTTATTTTCATTGACGTTATTCATGGTAGCCTGCGGGTCGTACATGTTATTCATCAGGTTGACAGTCTTAGTGCCCGGCCTGGAGGGCGCTGCGTTGTTGTGGCTCGAATGGTTGCCGTCTAAATTGTTTCTTGCTGGGTTCAAGTTATTCGTCAAGTTCTTTCGGTTTTGATTAGGCGCCTGAAAAAGTGCGTAGCATATACAAATGTGTGTATCGTGTGTATCGTTTATAGCTTTGTTTTGCCTTAGTAGGAGTATTTAAATAAGTCAACACCACGTTTAGCATTAGTAAAGACTACACGATTTTGACGTGAGCTTTTATTGAAACGCTTTAAAAAGGGCACGTATTTAACCGGTCAACTAATTAATCGGATTTCGGTAGGTAAAAAAATAGACATAGGTACTAAAATTAACAGTTTAGCAACTAAAACGGAACCTTAAAATATTTCAATATGAGCAGTATTTTAATGCCGTTAAAGCTTTTGTTTATTTTAAGGCAAGTACAAATTATTTATTTGGCGACTGAATTATTATATCGGAGACTATTTGTGAAGCACATTTTAAATAGAAAACACCTATCTATTAATTTAATAAACACCGGGCAAGTGCGAGACGGACTCGCGCACGAAGGTTTCCGTACCATTATTTATAAAAATGGCAAAAAAAAAAATGTTTGTTGTATGGAATCCCCCCTTAAATATTTATTTTATTCTGTTTTTAGTATTTGTCCTTCCTAAGATAAATTCTTATCATAAGAACAGTTAAGTACCTTGTCTAAATAAACTATGGTGGAAATACATAATTTTGAAAAGTTCAGCCATAGCCACTTAATGCCGAAAAACCGTCGCGAGCAGGTCGGCAAAGATCGTGCTCGAGCGAGGAAAACGCGCGCGCCGCCTCGGCCAAGGCACGTCTACACTGGTCGTTTTGTGCACGAGGAAATTGCCTCGCGCGTATGCTCGCTCTGTGTGGACCCGCCTATTCACGAAGACGCGTACCTTGACTCGTAATATCATGTAATTAAATGTTAGATTTGAGAAATCTGCGCGTCATCGTCGATGACACAAACTATAGCGTAATGTCGTAAAAATGCAAGTATAATCTAATAAAACGCTCTTTGTGATTTATTTAGGTACATCCTTATATTGGGGCATTCTCCCGGGTCGCTTACAAATTTTACACTGTTAAACCGAAACTCGGCTACCTAGCATTCTTAGCAAAAGCCAAAAGGTGCTGATAGACATGAGCATTCACTTGTAATGAGCATTCTCGCGAATAGAAGAATCTACCAGCGTTCGTCGAACAATTCGCCGAATCTCCTTAAAAACTGCGAATGCTCGATGCTCTGCTCAAGTGAATGCTCAAGTCTATCAGCACCTAAAGAGGAAAATTAGGAGGTAAACGATGAAATCTCAACGTAAACCCAAGAACCACCCAAGAACTTACAAATTTTTCGCTTTTCCATATCAAAACATTATAAAACTTCCTAGTCCCCCTAAACCAGCCAGGAGTCTCTGAACTGCGGCCCGCGGGCTGGAACTTATTTTTGGCAGAAGCCAGAGAGCCGAAGGCCATACAATCGGACCCGCGAAAAGGAAGCCTGTTGCCGGCAGGCGGCAAGTCATAAAGTTCACAGGGTTCCACTAAATCAAATACTTGAGATGATGATGATATTGATGATAAACACATACATACACAATCACTGGCTGTTAATACTCACATTGAAAGGTTGAGACATGTTTGCTGTGACCGCATTCGGTGTGGTGGGGTTGACGATCATGACTGCTGCAGCGGCATGATTTGCATGATTCGAGTGAGGAACTAAACCTACAAAAAATGGGGTATTTCAACTTATGACTTATCTCAATAACTGTGTTTAGTGGGGTGGTCCATGATTGCATGAATATAGGCTGGATGGATATAGGCTGGCTATACACTTGTTTGCAACCAGTGACAAAAGGTGAAACATGTTAAGAAGCATGGTATGTCACTTGTAAGGGCACGCTCGGCTAAAAAGGCACAGTTTAGAGTGAGAAAGAGGACATGTCAAGCATTAGGAAGGGACAACATGAACCGTGACCTTCCATAACGGAACCATAGGGATTCGCGAGGTCTATATATAGCTCACAGAGCCTCTAGTCTTGTGGACAGAGATAAAATATTTAGCATAATTAGTTATGGACCACCCTGTGAACAAGGTTAATTCTACCATTCTGCATTTGATGTGCATAAGGGTGGAGGGTGTGTCCAGACATGGAGCTGGCGTCTTCCTGGTGCTCATTGGACAGGTTCTCGCGGTTCTGCACATTCAGGGGCAGAGCGCGCGGCTGCGGCCTCACCGGGACAAACCTTCCGAATCCACTCTCAAATGATATGGAATTTTCTAAAATGACATTAGTTGTTATTAGGAAGTTTTAGTGTCTGTTACAGTATTAAATATCATAACAATCTTATGCGAAGGTTAAGTCTTGTAAAGTTTAATGAAAATGTTAATTTATTATACACTGGGAATATCCATGCATACGGTAGCAAAGTAGATTTCTTTTATTGAATAAATTTAATATATTTAGTAGACATGCTGTGGAACTCTGTCTTTGTAATTATAAATAGTAGATTGTTAACCAAGGGTGGAAAGTGAGATGGTTACTTTTACTAGAGTCAAACAACCTATTTTTCAATTTTTTCTATTCGACTATGAGGAGAGGAAAGTCAAACACAAGAAATGTAGGTTATGTTGACTGGAATGTCTGGAATTGGCGCCATTTACATTACATTTTAAGTGGAAAAAAAATCTAAAATCATAGACAATCCGATCTTAAATTGGGATGTCTCTGAAAGGGCCTTAATGTATACGCGCCTTAAAAAATTTAAAAACTGAATGAATGTAATGTATGTAATATAGTACATTACGATACAAGTGCGAAAAATAGGAAATTCGAAACGAGTGGCGATAAATTAAAACACGACCGAAGGGAGTGTTTTAAATCGACACGAGTTGCGAATTACCTATTCGCACATGTATCGTACAACGTTTTACAGTACATATGGCCCTTTAAATGTTCGACACAGTAACGTAATATGCTACTTCTTGCACTAGTGCTATAAAGTAGCCCCATATGTACAGTAAATAATATTTTAAACATTCATCGTCATTTATATTGATTTATTTGTTAACAAATATTTAAGTTTATTTTATACATTTAAATATTAAATACAAGTAGTATATATTTAATAATGCAATGCAATTGACATTTAATTTTGATAATACTTAGTCTCAAAATGCGGAAGATAATATGAGAGCAAAAATAATATGAGAAAAAAAAAAATATATATATGAGAGCTTTTAAATGAATAATATGGAATATATGGCTTTTAGCCATTGCTTGAATTACAAAGGAGAATGGGCAATTTGTCCCATGGATGTATACTGTTGAGACATATCTCGTTTGAAAGGGTTTACTCTTAGCATTATTTTATTGTATGACACCAACTTTGGATAACGTGCAGGGACTGAGCAATTTAAAAAAAAGAGTGGCGAATATAAACTGTTGTTTTACAAAGTACTTGTTACGTAGCCGGTTGTTAGGTGTTTTGTATGAAATAATATGAGAAATTCTAGATTTCTGTTTACCACTACTTACGTTTAAGTACGTACAGGGCTGGAATTAGTTGATATAACATATGCTTGAATTAAAAATACTGCTATTAAACACTGAAACTTGCTTGTATACTCAAGCCATATATATCATTTAAAAGACATTTTTATAAGGTATTTTAATATATATATACTTGCACTCAAATGCTTGCAGGGGCGGTAATAAAACGAGTTTTTTCGTTAATTAATTGTGGTAAATGCCGCTTTGTTTGTTCTACCTGGCACTAGATGGAGCCTTGGTAGCAGTTTGGGTAATTTTTACTATTGGTATATACAATTGAGTCATATCCTATTTGGAAGGTCTTCAATTAAGCATTAATTACTTATATGACACCAAAGACCGAAAGTGTCCAGGGAAGATGATATTAATAATTTTGATCATGCGCTGCGGCGTAAACTGGAACTAAAAAATGTCATTCATATAGAGTTACTTTTGTAACCATTTACATCACTTTGCATGCCTGAAATATAATGAAAAAGTAATTTATATATTTTTTTAAATTATTACTGCTCAATAAATGGCACTAAACTACTTAATTATGATTTTTCAAATCCTCTCTAGTACTGACATCTTGCGTGCAATAGGAGAACCGAATGAGCGGCAAATGCTGGATCCGTATAGTCGCTTATAAACGCTAAAAATGTCACCGAAGAATAAGTTTGTTTAATTCGGAACTTTGACAATAAAACGAGTGGTTACCTTGAACTAGTAAGTTTCGTCTATTTATCTCTCTTGCTCTTACATATTCGAGTGATAAAGGTAGAAAAAGCATTACATTTTTTAAAGTTCGCGTTATGTCCCGCTAGAAACGTTATATAAACTTATTATTAAACATGAAATAAGATTCCTAAGCAATAAGTAGGTAAGTAAATGTATTTATGGAGTAGTTGAAGTACCATAATTAGCAGCAAGAAAATAAATCTAAGTTTATATGTTACGATAAAATAAATCGTAAAAAGGTACTATGTACATACTTGTTTTGTCTCTCGGCAGGAAAATTGTGTAAAAGTGAAACATTTGAGATTGCGTCGCGGTTCAAAGCAACGTTTCCTTCGTTTGCCATATGAAGCAGGATTAAATTATGTAGTTTTAAGTTCTCATGTAAGTGAATTGTCAAATTCTTAGTGAGAATAAAGAATCTTAAACCTAAAATTAACGCAGTGAATACAATAAAAGCATCAGCGACTCTTAACTGCTTGCCAAGCTAAGATAGTAGCTGTATTTCGTTCCATTATATATACATATGAAATAAAAACTTTTGAATACATTTAACACCTTTATTTCATATAAATTGAAAAATAACTGACGGCATACATTTTCTTCACGGTCGCACAAATATTAGCAGGATGAGTCGACAAGTTAATTTAAAGCAAGCATTGGTGAATAGGTGCATCCAGATCCAGATAAGAGAATGCATGGTTATTGCGCCAATCTCGGACCATTTGCGATTAGTTTGCTAAGGGCACCGCTAGCTGGTGCGGATGCACAGAGCACTTATACATACCTTATTAAATAAAATCTTTTGAATACATTTAACATCTTTATTTCATATAAATTGAAAAATAAGTGACAGCATAGATTTTCTTCACGGTCGCACAAATATTATCAGGACGAGTCGACAAGTTACTTTAAAGCAAGCATTGGTGAATAGGTGCATCCAGATCCAGATAAGGGAATGCATGGTTATTGCGCCAATCTCGGACCATTTGCGATTAGTTTGCTAGCTGAAGCGGGTTAACGAAAAACAGTAACTGGCGACGCTAGCTGGCGCGGACGCGTGCGACGAATTTTACCTACAAAGGCACCCGCGCACGTGCACCCGCTCCGTGCACTCGCGCCAGCTAGCAAACGCCCTTAACCTTTTGAACGCCAAGAATACCTTAAGGCGTCGTAACTAGCTATGCTCAAAGCGTCATAAATACATTATAGCTGATATAGCCGCTGTCAGAGTAACCTTCACACTTTCAAGTAAGGTTTAGGGCATAGGGCGTCCGCAACGTCGCGCGTGTGCATGGAGCGGGCGTGCGGCTTAGAGCTCGTTCCCACTATGTCGGATGTCGTGGCGATTTTTAATCGTGTGTCGTTGCCGCTGTTCTCACTATGTCGGATGTCGGATCCGGATTTCAATCGGGTGTCGGCGGTACTTTTCCCACTAGTCGTCTGTCGTGCACGATCGCAGCTGGCGTGTATTTTTCGAGTGGGTAGCGAGGATTAGTACAAGATGAACGTCGACGAAATGTTTGTGGTTTTGTATTATTTGCGAAAGAAACGATTAGAGGCAGTTAAAAAAAGGAGATATTGGGTACACCCAATTCTCAGGGAAAGATTTACCTTATGAATATTTCAGAATTTGATAGCTGAATTAAGAAGCGATCGCAACGACGCGGCAGCGACGCGCGGGTGTGTGAGGGGGTGCCGCGCGGGCGGCGCGGGCGAAATCGTTCCGACATCCGACAAAATGTGAATAGCGCTATATTCACTCGTACGCGAGCGAGACACGACACGATTTTTTTCCGGGCTGGGAGGGCTGGCAAAACGCACGACATTTTATGTCGTATCCGACACAAAATTGTTGTCGGACGAGTGTGAACAGCTTCATATAAAATGTTCTGCCAGTGGAACGTACGATTAAAAATCGCCACGACATCCGACATAGTGGGAACGAGCTCTTACAGTATGAGCAACGCTAACTGGCGCGGACGCGTGCGACTGATTTTACTTACAAAGGCACCTGCGCGTGTTTGCCCGCTCCGTGCACTAGCGCCAGCTAGCAAACGCCCTTAACCTTTTGAACGTCAAGAACACCTAAAGGCGCCGTCACTAGACATGATTTAAGGGCCATGAACACATTAATGATTATAGCTGTTATAATCGCTGTCAAAGTCCCTAATGTAATACTCATGCACTTTCAAGCTCACTTGCGCCCGTGACCTTGGCATGTGAGTAACGTTTTTGTTATGGCGTTCAAAGGGTAAAATATCAATGTCGTAATGCGTCGCTAGCGCGTTATTTTCGAATCGCACCAGTGCTCCCGTGTTGGACTGCACACGCGGTGTACACTTCTTGTTATTGTAACCGTTTGTGCGCCTAGATAACACAAGTACACATACACAACTCGCAAAATGCTCGCGTGCTCTTGTTTATATGTAAAGTACGTCTTCTAGGGCCGTGGATTGGACCCACGCGACCGGTGGGGCGGTGAGCGGCATACATTGGTCGCAATGCAAGCTGTAAAGCTAGTGCAGTGCATGAGGGACGCGCGGCTTTCTCTCACCACATCTTTAGGTGTTCTTGCCGTTCAAAAGGCAAAAGCACCTAATGAGGTGGCTTTACATTAGCTAGATGCCGGCCCACTCGCCGATCCGGTGTGCAGGCTAAGGAAATCGCTATGTAGGCCAATTCGAAAGTGCAACTGACATTAAACCAATTTTAGAATAATATTGGAATGATACCAGTTAGCTGTCATTCGTGTGTTCATTTCGCACTTATACGCATGTATTTGTGCGAGCGAGACGCCCGCAACTAACTGATATGATTCCAATATTACTCTAATATCGGTGTGCACGCCCCTTATTATTCATAAGCAAGGTAAGATTGAACCACTATAGAAGGCAGCGAAGAGGCCGGCAATGGAACTGGTAGCGTTTGATGGAGTCAGTTTTCTGTCAAATGCAAGTTCAAATTGGCCTGACTGTCTCACTCGCACACCGGAGTAGCGTTTCATATAAGCGTACTTTGTTATATCCAATCGACCCGCTCTATTCAGTAGGTTTCATTATCTCGATCCATCAGTTAAGTAACAATCTCTTCAATCTGGTGGATCGAGATGGTGGATCCTACTGGACAGATGGAACCTATGGATAGGAAAACGTTATGCTCAACAATTTGGTAGCAGAAGCGATGTGATTTTTTAAAATCGCGACTGTGTCGTTGACATAATATATCTGAGGACGGGCCTTACGGGCAATAAGAATGGGGCCAGTACAGCGGTGTTACGCACACGAGTTTGAGCCAATCGTGCAGTCTAACGCCACAAGTACCACAACGTGATTGGTTGATGAGTTCGCATTATGCACGCGATTGATCGCATCTAGTTGTGTTAGACAGCACGATTGGCTCGAATTTGTGAATGACACAACTGAACTAGCACTATCGTTATTGCCCCTAAGGTCTTAGATATATGGTAAGCGTCAGGATGGCGGTGGACCTCAGCGAATTTCAAAGAAATATTTATAAACATATTGTACCTTCTGTGTACCTCAGTGTACCTTTAATATAAACCAGTGTACCTTTCCCCAAAACGAGATATTTTACAAAACGGTCCACCCGCCAACCTGACGTCAGGATGGCGGGTGGACCTATGAAATCTTGCATTATACCGCACTAAAAGTATGCAGTTATATTGTGCATGAGCTTAGCCTAGCTTGTTTTGGGGAGAGGTACACCGGTTTCTATTTCTATTTACAGAGGTACACTAAAGGTACAGTCACCATCATATATATCGGAGCGGCCAAGGTACCCACGAATATCTGAACATGCCTCTACTGTCAAGAGGTTAGAGTGCGTGTTTAGAGATCTTTGAGCACCTCGGCCACTCCGATATATCTGATGGCGACTGTACCATATAACTGCATACTTTTAGTGCGGTATAATGCAAGATTTCATAGGTCCAACCGCAATCCTGACGTCAGAATGGCTGGTGGACTTTTTCTTAAATATCTCGTTTTGGGTTAGGTACACAGAAGGTACAGTATGTTTATAAATACTTACTTACTGCTATGGCGCAGCGACCCGAAGTGGATCTTGGCCTCCGACACCAAAGACCGCCATGCTTCTCTGTCCAAAACCGTTTCCATCTAGTCGACGGCGCCGAGTTCGCTAAGGTCTTTTTGCATTTCATCTCTCCAGCGGGACCTACCTAGGACGTCTAGACGGTCTTCGGCCATTTGGAACTTCAGAGTACGCCCTCCAGGCTGCACGATCCTCACCCATCTGGACTACGTGCCTGAGTCATCGGAGTCTGGCAGCGCGAAAAATCCTAGGACTCACACGTGGAGAGGATGGAACCTGGAGACTCCACAGGAATCAGGAGATTGAAAATCTGGTGTCCGAGCCGGACGTCATTGGATGTTTATAAATATTTCTTTGAAATTCGCTGAGGTCCACCCGCCATCTAGACGCCAGATGTCAATGCCGAGTGCGACCGCCCTTAAAGCGGTGTATTATCTCTAGTCTCTCCAATATGTTCTCCTGGTGGGTCCACGGGGTTTATTTAGCGGGTCTACGTGTACCTAATTATTTTTACCATGGGCCGACCATGAACACGATTCTATTTTGAAAACGTTGCCCGCGTAGCTACTTCAGTCTTAGGCGGTATATACTCTACACCACGTTCACAAAAGATTGATATTTTAGGTAAAAACTCACATTTCGCTATATTTGTCCATAGTAAATACTAATTCAAAAACTACTGTAGGGCCTAAAATCTTCTGTGATAGTAATGTAGAAATAAATACTGTTGACAGGCGGTCAACGGTATTTAGTACAATAATTACACTGAAACAATTCGTATAGAATACAGAACCTATGAATAATATATATCTAGAGAATCTAACTTTAATGCAATAATATAATTGAACAAAAGAAATACATTAGTACGAGTAGTACGATCAACCTATATGTCTATTTTTAATAGTCTTAATGTTCGTGTATCGGTTCTGTATTCTATGGCCATTAATTATGCTTTATTTTTCAACTTTCTTTGACTACACACAAGTACACATTATATTTGCTTTTTTCTTGAACTTTATCTTGCCCATGTTCGATTCTTCTTATGTCGATGCATCCTCATTATTTCCGTATGGTTTCTGAAAATACAATAACAGTTTTTGTATTGTTTTCTAATACCTATGTTTGAAGTCGGTTTCCTATTTTTAAGAGAAGTTTTTTTTTCATGTAAGTACCGTCAAGTGGGGTAAATTAGTGCAGATGGGATACCTATCGACAATTATGTCAATAAACAGTTTTACGTTCCAGCAAGAATTGAGAGGTTGCCTCAATTCCTCATGGAACCCATGATGTAAGCTAGACCTTTACACAAATATTCCTTAAACCTCGTTAAGCAAGTAGCTTCTTTACAAACATAACAAAGAAGACAAATCGTCTAGCGTGAAATACGCATCGTTAAAGAGTTATTTTCTGGTCCTGATCAGAAGTTCCACTTCTTCAAATAGCACTTTTTTGAATGGCAATGCCTGGTCTGTTGATGAAACTAAAAAACGCCTATAAGATTTGGGGAGTTCCCTTAATTCCTCGTGGTTTTGTCAAAAATAGGACCATCTTGGAACTATATACCCACTTTCAAACGATAACTAATTTTCAACATTGGTTCAGAAAGTTTTTGAAGTCGGTTAAAAAGTAGTATCTTTACAATACTTTCCTTTTACTAAGAAGGGATGACTACTACAATTTGCTTACTAAGTAAGTACTTACTTACTATTAGTATCAGATTGGAGTCGACTCGAGAGTCGATAAAATGGGCGTCGCTACCCTTTCCGGGTGGGGGGGATTTCACCGCATGAAAAAGAGACACATATAGTGAGTTCTTACTGTTCTACCAAACTACATATATAAATTAGTCGTACTTTTTGAGTCAAATTAGTTTAATTCTAAAGGTGCGACGTAATGGCCTGAAGCCCGCTCTTAGCATACCTAGTTATACTATTTGATGGATATTGGTGTCAATTTATAATACGTTTAATTATTCATTGTCTTTACCTAATTATCTTTACCTTTTGCCGACCGGTTTGGCCTAGTGGGTAGTGACCCTGCCTATGAAGTATGAAGCCGATGGTCCCGAGTTTGAATCGCGTAAGGGCATTTCTTTGTGTGATGAATTCAGATATTTGTTCCTAAGGCATGCGTGTTTTCTATGTATATACGTAAATATATATTTATCTAAATAAGTATGTTTAACGTCGCCTAGTACCCATAGTAAAAGCTTTGATTAGTTTGGGGCCAATCTGTGTAAGATTGTCCCTACCTATTTATTTATTTATTACCTAACGTAACCTACATTAGGTAATGAAAGCATTTTATTTTTGTAAGGGTAACAGTTTTGTTGGGATATAAAATGGTTAATGATAAAAACTAATACTTTTACCAGCATTTTAACTTTATATTCATGCATTCGAAACCTATACATTTATGACAATAACTTTTGCAAGACGATAAGATTTTTTATTCACAATAACTTGTCCGTATTCGAACTGTCTGGCTACCCGGCTGGCCGTGGCTGTGTACCCGGATTTTATACTCTGAAACTGGAACTAGTGACAGATAAGAGTCGATTGATGTTTTTTTTAAAGACACTTATACTTAAATAGAATTACTTACATATGTTTAATTAAAAGAAAGACTACTTGTACATAATAATCCTTACAGTTTTAACCTATTTAATCTACCTACCTACCTACCTACTTTTAATAGTAGCAGTTCGGTTCACTTAGTAGAAATACCTGTTCTAAGAATAATGAAAAAGAAAGAAGAGTAATAAAAATAAAGAATCTGGAAGTCGTTGAGGTGTTCCGTTCTTCATCAGCAATTCTACTTCAACAAATGTCACTTTATTGAGTAAAAATGCTTGTAATATTGATGAAAATCCTAAAATGACTATATGTATGCCTATCCTATACAATATGAGAAGCTCCTTCGGTTTCTCGTAGAACCTATCATCAGAACTGGACCTTGACACAAATGTTCCTTAAAAGCCTTACATGCTATAAACGAAATAAAATAAAAAAACACGCCTAAGGTAAAATACTTGTCGTTGAAGAGTTCCATTTTGCTCAATATCAGCAGTTTCACTTCATCAAATGTCACTTGTTCAAATAAAAAAAACTTGATATGTTGACGAAAATCCTCAATTCCTCCCAATTGTGAATTCAAATCGATTTAAAATCCTCAATTCCTCATTGAATCCATCATCATAACTGGACCTTGACACAAATGTTTCCTAAGAACCTAGCTTGCTACAAACTTAACAAAGAATAAGAATCGCGCGCGTTGAAGAGTTCCGTTCTGGTCAATATCACTAACTTGTTTAACTAAAAATGCTTGATATGTTGACGAGAATCCAAACATTACTGTATGTATTGTATGCCTATAAGATTTGAGGAATTTCTTCGATTTCTCATGGAACCCATCCTCAGAACTAGACCTTATGACACAAATGTCTTCAAGAACTTTACTTGCTACAAAATAAACAAATAAAACATATCGCGCGCGAATTGGCGAGTTCCATTTTGGCCAGCATCAGCTGTTGCATTTCGTCAAATGTCACTTTTTAATAAAAATGCTTGATATGTAAATAAAAATCCAGAAATTATAAGATGTCAGGAATTCCCTCGATTATTTATGAAACCCATCATCAGAACTGAACATTGATATAAATACACCTTAAGAACGTTACTCGCTACAAGCTTAATAAAGAATACAAAACGCGTGCGTTAAAAAGTTCCGTTCTGGACAACATCAGCAGTTCCACTTGATCAAATATAACTTTTTTTAAATAAAACACCTAGAGATATTGATGAAAAAAAAACTATATGTATTTCTATAAGGTTTGAGGTGTCCATCATCAGACCTAGACACTAGACACTGGTGTCTAGCACAGATATTTCTTAAGAACCTTACTTTCTACAAACTTAAAAGTTCCGAGGAATTCCTCGAAACAACAACAACAACAACAACGGAACAATTGTTCGGATTAATCTCTGCCGCCTCTTTCCGTCACCGCTTTACGCTACATCATTTATATCTTCACCACTTAGATGGTTGGCAATCCTCAACTGTGCATTTCTCTAGAAACTTCCTGCTTCATACAGCTAAACTATGAAATGATCTGTCGCATGCGGTATTTCCGGCCCAATACGATCTTTCAAACTTTAAGGAAAGAGCGTGTTCCTATCTTAAATTCCGGCACCGCACTTACAATCCCTATGGTGTAACAGATGTCCATGGCCAGCGGTAATTGCTTACCATCAGTTGATTCGTCTGCTAGTTTGCCTCTTATATCACAACAAACAAAAAAAGAAAAAATCTCACGCGTTGAAGAGTTCCGTTTTAGTCAACATCACTAGTTCCACTTCATCAAATGCCACTAATGTGAATAAAAAAAGCTAAAGATATTGATGAAAATCCAAAATGACTATATGCCTATAAGAATTGAGGAGAATGAGGAGTTCCCTCGCTTTCTCATGAAACACATCATCAGAACTGTACTTCGACAAAAATGTTTCTTGAGAACCTTACTCGCTACAAACTTAACAACGAAGAAAAATTGCGCGCGTTGGAGTTCCGTTTTGGTCAACATCAGTAGTTCCACATCATCAAATGTCACTTTTGTGAATAAGACTTGATAATATGTTGATGAAAATCCAATAAGTACTATATATATACCTATAACATTTAAGAAATTCCCTCGATTCTTCATGGGACCCATCATCAGACCTTTACCTTGACACGAATGTTCCTAAAAACCTTAGTACTTAAAACTTACTTGCTACAAACTTAACTAATAAAACAAATCGCGCGCGAGTTGGCGAGTTCCATTCTGGTCAACATCAGCTGTTACACTTAGTCAAATGACAATTTTTTAATAAAAATGCTTGATATGTAAATAAAATCCCAGAAATTATTACATGTATGCCTATAAGATTTTAGGAATTCCCTCGATTCTTCATGAAACCCATCATCAGAACTGTACTTTGACAAAAATGTTTCTTAAGAACCTTACTTGCTACAAACTTAACGAAGAAAAATTGCACGCGTTGGAGTTCCGTTCTGGTCAACATCAGTAGTTCCACATCATCAAATGTCACTTTTGTGAATAAAAGTTGATAATATGTTGATGAAAATCCAATAAGTACTACATATATGCCTATAGCATTTAAGAAATTCCCTCGATTCTTCATGGGACCCATCATCAGACCTTTACCTTGACACAAATGTTCCTAGAAACCTTAATACTTAAAACTTACTTGCTACAAACTTAACTAATAAAACAAATCGCGCGCGAGTTGGTGAGTTCCATTCTGGTCAACATCAGCTGTTACACTTAGTCAAATGACAATTTTTTAATAATAATGCTTGATATGTAAATAAAATCCCAGAAATTATTACATGTATGCCTAAAAGATTTTAGGAATTCCCTCGATTCTTCATGAAACCCATCATCAGAACTGGACATTGATGTATTAAGTACACCTTAAGAACCTTACTCACTACAAGCTTAATAAAGAATACAAAACGTGTGCGTTGAAAAGTTCCGTTCTGGAACATATCAGCAGTTCCACTTGATTAAATGTAGCTTTTTTTTTAATAAAACGCCCAAAGATATTGATGTAAATCCAAAAAAAACTATATGTATTTCTATAAGGTTTGAGGTATCTATCAGACCTGGATCTAGACACAGATGTTTTTTAACAACCTTACTTTCTACAAACTTATCAGGACAAATCTATTACGGCGAGTGTTCCATCGAATTGCTCGGATTAATCCTTGCCGCCTCTTTTCGTCATCGCTCTACGCTACAATATTTTTATTTTCACCACTTAGATGATTGGCAGTCCTCAACTGTGCATTTCTCTAGAAACTTCCTGCCTCATACAGCTAAACTATGAAATGATCTGTTGCCTGCGGTATTTCCGGACCAATACGACATTTAAAACTTTAAGAAAACAGCGTATTCCAATCTTAAAGGCCAGCACCGAACTTACAACCCCTATGGTTTAGCAGGTGTCCATGGGCGGCGGTAATCGCTTACCATCAGGTGTGACGTCTGCTCGTTTGCCTCTTATATCATAAAAAAAAAACAAAGAAGAAAAATCTCGCGCGTTCAAGAGTTCCGTTTTGGTCAACATCAGTAGTTCCACTTCATTAAATGCCACTAGTGGGAATGAAAAAGCTTAAGGTATTGATGAAAATCCAAAATGACTATATGCCTATAAGATTTGAGGTGTTCCCTCGCTTCCTCATGGAATCCATCGTCAGACCTTTACCTTGACACAAAGGTTCCTAAAAACCTTGGTACTTGAAACTTACTCGCTACAAACTTAACAAAGAAGACAAATCACGCGCGTGGAAGAGTTCCGTTTCTGATCAACATCAGCAGTTCCACTTCACCAAATGTACTTACTTACCACCCATTTATTTGAAACAGTACCTAGGTACTCCATTTTGATGCCGCCAGCTTGAAACTTCAATGGCCTCAGTGTCCGATGAACAACTTAAAAATGCTGAAAGTAATAACAATTATAATAAGTTGGGGAGTAGCGACCTTACACACCCGATTGCTCCTGGGGAGTTCTGTTACCGGACATACAATAATAATAACAATAAATAAATATTATAGGGACATTCTTACACAAATTAACTGAGTCCCACGGTAAGCCGAGAAGGCTTGTTTTGTGGGTACTCATACAACGACATAATAATATATAATATACAAATACTTAAATACATAGAAAACATCCATGACTCAGGAACAAATATCTGTGCTCATCACACAAATAAATGCCCTTACCGGGATTCAAACCCAGGATCATCGACTTACTAGGCCAAACCGGTCGTGAAAAAAAGAGCAAAAAAAAGAAAAATATGTCAAAAGAAAATGCGATTTGGAAACGTTATTCGCCACTTAATATATATCTGGTTCACAGCATTTATTTGGTGCTGATATAATGCCTGCAATATTACCCGAGTACATTAAAATATGAATAAATTATCATAAATTCAAAAGATGGTCCCTATAACAGTTCATTTTTACATGGAAAAATGGCTTTCATATAAAATGTTTGTCAGACATATTTTTGGAAGTATAGTACAATCATTAACTTAGAAATATAGGTAACATTTCACGAATAAAAATACGGTAACACATATTTTTAATTATTTTTTTAACTTATCCTACGCAAAATAGAATTGGAGAAACTGACATAGGGACTATCATTCGACACGACACGTATAGTAAAGTATGAATCCGCTCTAAGTCCCCTTACATAGACAGTGGGAAGTAAAATAATTCTTGTTCTGAAAACAATAAAATGTAAAATGATTAGGTAGGACAATCCAAACTTCTAAGGTCGCGTAGATCAGAAGTAGATATGAATTTGTTCGACAATACGATAGGAAACTTTTCATCATTTACATAGGCGCATTTTTTTCTGGAATACTATCTAAATTGCACTTTGTATATATGCTACATTTTTTATATAATTTGGAGCCTTTATTTTCCATGGAGTCGAACGCTATATAGCAGCTATACGAGAAAAAATAATACTTTGATCTTACCTACCCCATGAATAGTGAAGATCATCAAGGAGCATACTCTCTGAGATCAATGGAATGGAGTGCCTTTCGATTGGAGAAAATTATAGCGTATTAGAAATATACTATTTTGTAATTACAATGTTGAATATTTTAAATTGCGTGTTTTGACAATTATTGTTGACAATATTACATTCAGAGTCATCTTGACATAACTTTAGAAATCCATAAACTAGTCTATACTTTTTAAAATGATGGAGTAAGACTGACGAGATTACCGCGATGTATAAATGTTTTACGTCAAGTAGAATTTTGCTTTAGAGCGACATCTGGCGTTGAGTAGAAAAGTTAAGGCGTAATTAACTACAATTAATTAACTCATTAAATGGTTTTATTTTGGTCCCTGCAACGATTTGACCCCAGTTATATTATACGAAAAATAGCTTATAAAAATACTTTTCACATGATATACATGGCATTTGTATACACTCTTATTTCGCTGTGTATCAAGTAATTTTTAGAATGTCGATTTTTTTAAACTGTTCATTGTGTCCCTTTAAATACTTTATCATTGGTGTTGATACAAAAAACATAAAGCATTTTTTATATTCTTTCGAATAAAATACGCTAAAACTTTTTATATCCCGCGTATAAGGAAATATAACTGCTTATATGCGCAACTTCTTTTTTTATATAGCTCGGTCCCTGCAAGTGGTCCAAGGTTGGTGCCATACAATAAAATAATACTACGATTAAGAGCTTTAAAACGACATATGTCTCAACAGTATACATCCATGGGACACTCCCCATACAAAAGTGCCCATTGTCCTTTAAAAAAATCCACCAATATGCAATTTTCAGCCTATAAAAGGTGAACTTTCCGAATAGGAGAGATGAAAAAGTAATTTTACAGTACATATGTGCCGTGCTACCACAGGAATGAGCACTTTCCGTGTCTATGTCGACAGTTTAAAGGTCCATATGCCATATGTACTGTAAAACGTTGTCTGAATAGGTAATTCACAACTCAATTTATCGCCACTCGTTACAAATTACATACTTTCCGCCCTTGTATTGTAAATAACTACTGCCTTAAGTCCTACATTATAATATACTTTATACGAGAAGCTAAAATACAGCCAGCAACCGTTAAGTGGCATATTTTATTAAATATCCAAAATTTACAACACAACCAGGTTTACAAAAGTCATAACAAAATTGTGTTATACTTTAAGAGTCACAGGAATAGGGATGCCATCTCTAAAATTTGGAAACCAGGACAAGACGCGTGAAAACCCCGGATTTTAGAGTCCAGAACCCAGATATGTCAACAGGTTTTTTAAACAGGTTGTGCGTGTGTCGCGGGCGGCCTAAGACTTTAAATTTTTAAACCCGAAGTACAAATGAAGCCCTCCCCCAGGACGCTCCCTGGATGCCCTCTAAGTAGAACAAATTCAGGGAACCCCGAGCGGATGGCAACCCTACACAGAGACCTAGCAGCCTCCATACAATCAAAGTTACACTCTCGTTTTAAAACAAAATTCTGAAATAACATGAACTTTGAAATAAATAAATATATGGTGCTAGAAATTGTAATACAAAGAAATTAGAGAGAGTAGAAGTTTAACATACAAAGCTTCATGTAATTTAAGCATGTTGCTTTAACACATTCAGTGCCAGTGACCTGATAGCCGGGTTCTCCGTTGCTAGTCACTGTTTTTTATATGCGGGATTTTGCATGTTATTGGCTATTCTCATAGTTCGTAGCACGTCCTGGCACTGAAGTGAAAATTTGATTAATATGGGAGCAGCTTTATGACAGGAGGTTCATGTCGGAAGACCAGTGCGGGATTTATAGCCAGCATTATATTGAGTCACCTTAGGTACGGTGAAGAGACGAAGTGCAAAAAAAAATTAGCGAACTTGGCACAGTCGACTGGGAAGAAACAGTTTCGGACAGAGAAGCATGGCGTTCTTTGGTGTCAGATGCCAAGATCCAATTTGGGTCGCTGCGCCACAGCAGTAAATAAGTATTATGCTGAGTTGGGTTCATTTCGTGATGTATAACTTAATGATGTTCTTTTCTTGCTATTATTGACTGAACATATTCATACATGTTTACCTTATCTTTACCTTTTTATCTTTTATGGGACTCTTTAATACATTGATAGACAGTAATTTCAATTAAGTGTTGTTAAGCTATATATTTGGATTACACCTATAGGTGTAGTATCCTACAGTATTAAAGATATGTCAACAGGTATTAACACTTACCTAAGTCATTAAGTTCTTGGTCTGATGTATTATTTGTTTGCTTTCTTGATTGGTTGTAATTTGTTCTGGTGTTGTATTCTGACACAGGGACCCAGTCAAGGGATGTCTACAATAATTTAAGCTAGTGTTACTTTTGGTTAAATGATATATACATTAAATATAGGAAATCAAGTTACTCTATCACATGTGAATAAAATTAACAAATGCACACCTTCTTTGAGTAGAATTTTGAAAAACAACCACCCATTAAAGACAAGTCCTACAAGCAGGACTTCAAAGTTCTCTACACAACTAACATTATATGAAAAAAATCTAGACCAATTAATAAACTGAAACTAATTGTGTGCCACACTACACAAGTTGGCGGTGAGCCAAGAAAATAATATTTCTCCTGAAAATCTAAAAATAAAAGGTGTGGGTACTCATGTTCACAGGAGCAACTTCACATTGTAGATCAACAATGAAGGCAGTCACAGCAAGCGCAAATAATAAACATTATCCATGGTAACTGAGTATCAGTTTGAATTTAGAGGTTGTAATATATTTTATATTGAAGTTTGATTATCCCTGACTATTTAAAAGGTAATCTTATCTTAATATTTACATTTTGGACACGCTCACCGAGACTAGGTTGGATGCCATATCCCTCCTGGTGGGAGTCACAGCCTCCTGTGGAACATTGCAATTATTCCGAGCTTTCGTCTTCGGAATTGTTCCCGTGTGACTCGGATGTCGCTCGTTGTTACCAGGAGCCATAACAATTGAGATTTCCTTCAGCTGAGTGCATGAAGACTTCAAAAATAGGCGCAATAACTTCTGAAAGTACGATCTTGGTGAGAAGCCATCTACACATCATATTCTAAAAAAACCATATACACAAATTCCAAATTGTACGTTTTGCGTTTCAATTTATGAGAGATTGGGTAACTAAAGACGCAATTACTCGAACTTTGTACTTCACAAATACACCGAATCTTAAATAATTCCTAATTAAAAGATAGAACAATACAATAAATACACCATACACCACAATCAATCACCAACAGAAATGTAGTGATGTGTATTCAATATCGAGCAACAAAAAAAAACATTTCAGAAATGGAATCAAAATGTATTTAGACACATCTCAGCAGATATTATGTTTTAAAAATACTTATTGACTTTAAAGTGTAATTTTACCAATGACTATTCATTTACAGGTAACGTCTATTCTGATAAATACATAATTGATAATAAACAAATATTATAATATCGATAAAAGACGATTCAGTTGATATGTGGACATCACTCAAGACGATGTCATTTTTGACAATCCTTTCCTTGTCTATGGTTCTTCAGACGCGTTTAAGAAGACTGAAAGACGAGAGAAGAGACTGAGACAGAAGTACGTTCGACTTTTGAAAATGTTACGAAGATAAGATTCAGAAATAAAATAATTGTATAATTTCTTTGAGTTAATGTAAAACTTTGATTATTGATTACGGGCGTTACAACTACAAGTTAAAATATTTTGCTACTTGAACATTTAGAAATTTGTACCGTTAACACAATAATCGCAACGCTTGAACGCTCCTCGCACTCTTGCATGCTGTCGAGCTCACTGTAGAGAGCGCGTAGAGCTTATAGAAATGGCAACTATGGCAAGCATCTATCTCGTTCTTACTCAAGTTCATTCATTCATTCTATTCTATTCAACTCATTCTCGTTAGTTTGTAGTAGTGGATGGTTGTGCTACTGCTATCAATTTCACCGGAAAAATTAATTTAAATCATACGTACACTGTCATTAATAAACTTTGTTACTAAAAGTTCGGATAACAAGTGTAATCAGTGAATTATTGTCCAACAGAGTGTTTTTTTTTTAAATATATCGGCATGTAAGTTGTATTCATATCATTTTTGATTCTTTCTTTTTGATTAATTACAAATCACCTTGGGGATTTGTAACGGAGCCGGTGTGTTGTGTTCTACTTTTTAGATGATATAATCATTTTGTCACTGTAACACTTAACATGAGAGGGTATATAATATTGAAATTATTGAGCTAGTATGTATGGAAGTTTTTACTATCACCCTATTTTAGTACAGAATCGGACTTAAAAGTTGATAAAAAATATGTTTTAGTCAAAAATTTCATTTTTGGTAGAAGCTTTTATCGCTGACTGTACTTTTCTTTCCACGGGCAACTAGTGCTCATCGAGACAATTCTAAAAACCCCAAACATAATTAGTTTGCGTTCTTTTATCACAGAGTTCTTATGGCCACCTTCTGCCTCCATCATCAAATCAGCTCGATGGTACCAATATAATATTGCATTGCCATTATCACCCAACTTACATATGTATGCAAATTTTTATCGGAAACCGGGAAGTGAGTCAAATTTAACTTGCAAGATTTGACCCGTACTAACATACATTACTACATTAGGTTACATTGCAAGTAAAAGCTAGGAAAAAGTGCGCATTTTTAATGAATTGAATGAATGAGGGTGGGAGGGGGTTAGGTTCGGCAACGCATTTTAACTCCTCTGGAGTTGCAGGCGTACATAGGCTATGGATACTGCTTACCATCAGGCGGGCCGTATGTTTGTTTGCCACCGACGTAGTATAAAAAAAAATTATTGATTGGTATTGGTTTTCGATTTACTTAGTTGCTTACTTAAACAATATACCTACCCTACAGGCGTTTGTTTTTTATCCAACTCCAGACAAAGGGTTATGTTTAATATCAGTCCAAAGTAGTATATTATTATTTTGTGTGTTCCACCGGCGTAGCGTCGAAATTTCTGAGCCGGTTTTGATAAATGATACCTAAGCAAGGTACTCGCTATTTATATTGCCTGCTTAACTGCTGAGTTTGTTATTTATAGTCAGTGCCGGATTAACCATTAAGCAAAATAAGCACTTGCTTAGGGCACCACGTCTACGGGGGCACCAAAATCATAGGAAAAAAAAAACGCGCAGGCTGCATCAGCATCGCAGTCATAGTGTACTACACTTATGTACACGAAACTTTTTGATACGTGTGCAAGTACCCATCTTATAACGAAGGGTCGTAAGAGAGTGAGTACACGTAAGCACATCTCCAACCTTCATCAAAGCTCATGGCCAAAAAATCTTACCGTCGGGCTTGTGGCCAACCGATTTTCTCGACGTAGATTACCGATTTTGTAGCGTATTTTGGTCTCTTGCACACCAGATGTGTCGGCCAGGCCGAGTTGCTGCAGAGCCGCGATCCTGCGACCTAATTGTCAAAGTGTAATAAAGGGCCCTGCGAAGGCCGAAAAACAAAAGCATCTTATCAAGTTGCGCTTTCGAGTTAAGGCAAAGGCCGAGCAGTAGGAGGACCGTGATTACATAGGTTCGATTTCAAGCCACTCTTTTGCAGTTCGGCGTTAGGTCTCATGCGACGCCAGGCCTTCTACTTTATGCAAACTGCCCCACTTTCGCTTGGTCATGGATCCAAATCCATGCTGTCCTCTTTCGCAGCTGGGCTGCCTTGCTCACACCTCGCCATTAGTTGTATTATATGATAACGCGCCGCGATCTGACGCTGCGGCTGAGCTATTCATACCTGGCCATTGGTCAAATTCAAGCCTTGCTTTCTTCCAGCTCGACCTTTGGCCTCATCCGTAAGCGCTGATCGAACGCTCCGCGCATTCAGCCTTAGACTTTGCCTTTAATTAAACACCTTCACGATTTAGGCCAATCAAATTACATCCAAAAATAGCGTTTTGAGGAATTAATTCCCAGCAAGCTGGAAATTGTTTTAATACATTTATTTGGTCCTAAATGCGTGTAATCCCAGGTTGCTCTATCCTAGGAGGTGTGCATACATTTTGGGATCCTTAGGAGATCATTTTTTCCTTTGGATTGCCAAACCACTCGATGTAGAAGGAACCCACTATCAATTATAATAGCACTTAGTGGATCAGACACTGGTAAGAAAGCGTTTTCGGATTATTAACATGATTTTACCAAAAATAAAAAATGTCGACCTAATTTACAATTTAGGACTACGAATACATATTAAGGTACCTTAAATAAATCAATCAATCAATATATTTTATTGCAAGAACATAGTTAAATTACATTTCGGATCCTCAGATATCAATTTTAATAATACTTGTAATTAGAACAAATTTTCCGACAGCCGTACCGTTTTCGATTTACAAGCAAAAAAACTGAAAAAGAGGAAACATTTATGCACACCTCCTGGAGTGGAGCAAACTTGGATTACACGTATTTTTAGGTCGAAAAAATCTAATTGTATTGGCCTAATTGTGACACATTATTATTTAAGAAAACGGGACTTATTCGCGTTTGATTAAGTTCTAAAATTACCTCCAACGTCAAGATAATGATGTCGACTTTACACAGTCTTCTCCGAGACCATGGGGACTACGCCGTCCTTGAAACGTCGGGTCAGAGGTAATTTTAAAACTTACCCTATTAAGTCCCGTATTCGTAAACAATAATTTGCTATTTAAAACATTTGTGGCCATTGGTACTTGTTCTGACAAAAACCAATGGCCAATGGCTAAGCCCCTACTGAAGCTCGGCATTTGCCCTCACATGAATGAGCTTCACAGGAAAGCTCTAGAGGTTCCAAAAACCTGTGCGGAATACTGCCTATGTCTTACGTCTTCGCTTACACTTGGACTATGGTTGGCTTGGCCTCCGGACTTATGCGAAGCACGGTCTTCGAATTTGCTTACACTTGACCTTAATACTGCAGTTCTGTCAATTTCCGTGATAAAATGATGTGACGGATTGAAAATTCTATTCTCAGAAGTAATGCGGCAATAAACGTCACTCAATTTACCAAGAAAATTCAATGTAATCTTGATGAGGGGGCACCATGGTCTAGAAATGCTTAGGGCACCAAAATGTCTTAATCCGGCACTGTTTATAGTAGATATAGTTCTTAGTCAGGTCATAAGTTCTATCACAATGGTTTTGAGTGTTTTGACTGATAAAAGAGCTATAGGTAGGTATTTAGATAGCTTATTTAATGCGGAATTACTTACAATATAATTATAATTTATCGTAATTTGAAATATCAAGGAAAATTCATGTATTGTCACGGGAGTGCCTGAGGGTGGGTTTCAGTGGGTGCGCCGACCTAGTTGCTGGATTATGTCGGCGGCTAATTAATAAAAACACTCGTGAGTTTTGTGGCAGAGCCGCGCCTTTGAATTACGAAGGAACGAATTCAAATGTTAGTCATCCCTATCATTTTAAGATGTACAGTCACGTCTGAAAACATCGACACGATCGAAGTGCCAAAAATATGTATACACGACTTTATGGCCCATATATTACGGTAGTGTATATATATTTTTGGCACTTTGTCCATAGCGATATTTTCAGACGTGACGGTACCTAATAGGTTCAGCCAGCAAAGTTTTTGAAAAATCGTATCGCTATTTTAGATCACAATACGGTTGCCAAAATGTTAATAAGGAATCTTGAGGTCTTTCTCTACCTCTAGTAACATCATCGAATCGAAACCTAAGTAATTTCTTGATTTTCGCTCTATAGAAAAAAATCACGAACATAACACGCATCTTAAAATATGACAATTGCTTTTAAAAATGCGCAATTTAATTTTTGATCAAGCTCATCAATTAATTTTTTTGATGTTAAAACTTACAAAAAATTGAAATTCAAAAACATGATATCCGCGATCCCTGGCACGCACAGCCGTCTCGCTCATTACCTCAGTGAGAGTAAACCCGCACTCACGAGGCCCTTTCATTTTAAGCACACGGCACAGGCAGGATAGGTACCTGAAAGGATGCTATTCGCCTACCTGCTTATACCCTGAATAATCTTTAACAAAAGAGAACTAACTCCACAAAACGTTCTAAGTATCATGCGTATAGTTTCACTTAACGAAAACGTGTTTTAAAAGAAAATGCCAGAGATATGACCTACCTATTTATAATAGCCAAATTATTACTATACGTATTAGTTATACGAGTGCTGCCGGGCCTATAATATTTTATTTATTTATTTATTTCTTTTATTTACATGGAGAACCAACAGCTATAACTCTGCTAATAACAACATAAATAGTGACACAGAGCCAATTATAGGATCTCACATATAGCAACATCTTACCTAATATTTAACATTAAGTTAAATAACACGCACTATTTTACATAGGCACATGCAATAATATGTTAACAACGTTATGTATAGGGATGTTCACTGTATTTAAAATAAGTTACACCATGCTTGAATTGAAATAAAGCACCAGAATATTACTAGAAAAACGTAGACAGAAGTTATTTTCAGACACAATTTCTATTTTATAAATTGTATAGTAAATTAGTAAATTAATACCTAACAATCTATTTTATACATATTGAGTAGCAAACAGAAACTGCAGTTATTATGATCAATGAAATATCTTATAATAAATATATTTGAAAAGTGCTCTTGATAGGTAACTCTTGGATCCCATCATCAGATCCTGACTTAGAAGACAGTGCGGCCAATAGTGAAGTAGAACTTTTATACCCTTATAACCCTTCGTACGCGAGTCCGACTCGCACTGGCCCGGTTTTTTTTTGTACATTTTACTTTTAGACCTTTTTGCTAACTGTACTTATATATCAGGCTTCCTATTCCTACGCTGTCATATTGTGAATTTGTCGTACGTCTTTTTATTTCATGGAATATTTACCACTATCTTACTTATTATGTATTACCAGAGCATATAATCACTACGTTCGTAGCAAAATTTATTACCAAATTTTAATTTTATTGACCCGATATGCAAGTGAACTTCAGATCAGTTATGTAAATGAACACGTGATTTACTATTCGTCGTTAGGTATATTTCAAAAGTACCTGACGATGACTCTTCTAAACAAAAATAAGCTTTCACTTGTCTCAACCCCACGTTTAGAAAAAGCTTTTAAGCTAAGCTTCGTTATTTTAAGTTCGCGTGTCGGTGATGTCAGCGGTGACGTCATACCTCGGTGGTAAACCGGTCCGCTGGCCTCCAATTATGCTAATGTTGGGCCCGCGATGGCTCGTATTCCACCATCAGCAACTGTATTAGGTCTTTATAGAGATGATCAGCATCTAAGCGACCTTATTAAGGCTTATAGTGGTCAGTTTCCTAGAATGCCGAGCCCTTTAGGTACCTATTACCCACTTATAGGTATAAAGTAACTCTAGAATGTCATAATCGTAAGGTATGAACATGTGCCTGCCTCTGTACGTATATTTAAGGTTTGAATCCGTTGTTTTGCATGGATCGACACGACACTTATTTGAGTAAATAAAGTAGGCAAGTACATAGTAGATGCTATTTGTTCTTTGGATACCTTATGGTATACCTACCTATTATCTTAGAATATTAGGTAGGCATCGTAAACAAACCCTATACGTGTCATATATCTATTTTTATCATCTATATTTCCATTGAGGATCTCTCAGATTACAACACTAATCGTTAGAAAATATTAATAGACCGTTTACTTGGGAAAGCGATTTCCGTCTTGTTATACCTCCTTGTTACCTATTCTATGTTATGTTGATTTCCGTGCCTGCCAGATTCCAAACTAATAAAAGTTTCCCGGTTACCGTTGATGTCATGGCAATGGTGGGAATCGTTATATGGGTTGCACATGTTTGCTGTATCACCGTCTTTTATGGTTCACTATGTTTAGGGAGTGCCCAAAATGTGTTTACTAGTGTTACATTACATTTAGGATATCATATGCGTACCTATACTTTTCAGAGTAGCTGCAGTTGGTATAGGTCTAATGCCGACAGGTTTTCGGCTGGGGTTGTGGAGTGAAAAAAGTTCATCTGATATTAGCTCGATTATACTATTACGGGCTCCACAGATCACATTAACAGTTCGCCGGATAATATCAGTCAGTTAGTTAATCGCAAAAGGTCACACACTAACAGTAACTCTCAACTGCTCTCGATGACAAGACATCGGTTGGGCTTAGGCAATTTGGGGTATCTATTCTGGGCCATAAAAACAACGTAACGTACCTATCGTTCTACTGTACGTACTGGGGGCCTGGATAGCCAAGATGACAATCGTCCATCGACAAAAGCCAAACGAAAAGAAAAAATGTACCGGGAACCTTAATTACTTAATTAATACAGTATAAGTTTCAATTGGAACATTATAAGTTTCGAAGTGCGTTTTCTATTAACGATTGCCATATCTTGGCTAGGCCCCCTGTACTTACGTCTCTCCGCGTGTACTGGGAGTACTGTTACTATTCGTAGAGTCGAACCAAGCTAACTCTGTACGGACTTTCTCGGAACTAAATCGGTGCAGCGGTTTGAGCATGAAGAGGTGACAGACAGACAGAGTTACTTTTGCATTTATATAATATTAGTAGGGGTCGGTTCAGCCGCTTTTACATATATGTACATCTTACATGAAGAAAACTGACTTGCGTTACATAGTCCTGTGTATTGGTATCGAATAAGTATCCCCACTCGTTCAAAATTAGCTCACAAGTCTGTACCTATCTGTCATCTGTATGTATAGGCACTTTGTATGTAAACTGTTACTATATTGCTCGCAAGATATTACAGTGGAACACAAACTTATCGTTTTATTGCTGCTGACCTCTTGCCTTGGCCATTCATTTCAGACTATTGTAATATTAGGTAGGCTCCATAAATAAACCGTCATCTTGGTGTTATCGCGTTGAGGACCGAGTGGGCAATCTAATTCACTTGTAATTTCATTGTGTAAATGTAGCCACGTTGATGTCCATTCCACGTGACTCGTAAAGCTTATTTCAATCCACAGTATCGAATAAATTATTTATTTAAAAATTATATGCACACACGCATAACAAATCGGTATCTAAATAGAGATAATTTCAATGATTCAAATTGGCACAGGCAACGAATTTAATTTCAGTCAGTACAATACCATTTCGTACCTTGTCATTGTCACAGTGACTATCAATATGAAAGTCGCTTACACTTTCTGCGGTGGCATCACGGTTCCATTTTATCACTTGTCACTATGCCCGTCACTTTCGCGCTTACAAACTTGTTAGAACGTGACAGGCATGGTGACAAATGATAAAATGCCGACCATCTTAGCCCTACTGATTAAAATAAAACAAATTGCCTTCATTTTATACAAGCTTTTAGGGCCGATACAGACGGACTGCAACCCGACTGTAATTTGTATGGGAACTGCACGCCGACTGCACGCCAACTGCAACGTCTGCATGCAGATCCCATACAACCCTTCCGTACCGGTCCTTATTTAACTTGCCCTGTTAGTAATTAGTATGTATGTTAGTTAGAATGCGTCAAGTCTTGGAATCTAAATTTGACCCACTTTCCGATTTCCGATTGAGCTGAAATTTTGCATACGATGCAATATTATGAATATTATGATGACATGGTGCTGATCTGATGATGTAGACAGGAGGTGGCCATGGGAACTCTGTGATAAAACAACGTTTGTGCAATTAATTGTGTTTGGAGTTCTTAGAATTGTCTCGATGAGTATTAGTTGCCCGTGGAAAGTAAAGTCCAGTCCAGGGATCGGAACCGGTTTTTTGGAAAAACTTTGAAATAAACATATATTTCGGTTTATTTTATACTCCAAATATAGGACTCGGTTGTGTTTTTAGATAACGACTTCGTATTATTAGATTGCCCAATTAGAAATTAAATAATTAACAAAGAACGAAAAAATACCGTTTTCGTTCCCATACAAAAAATACCGGTTTCCGATCCCTGGTCCAGTCAGCCATAAAAGCGTGTACCAAAAAATATTTTAGTACCATAAACTTATTTAACATCGCTACAATATGGTATCGCCCCACGGGATCGATTCAAACACGAAAAGACGTTGCCGCTCCCTCCGCTGGCCGCGCCTGAAACCGAACGCGAAACTTGCGGGTTCAATGAACCACCAAATCCTGAATACATGTGTACATACCATACCGAGCCTAATTCCAGCTCATGTCGTTAATTTTTTATATTGTCTAAATTAATTTATGTTCGCGATGTTTCCGTGGCCATTATTAGCTTGTGGATGTATAAATAGTAGTAGTAGGATGTGTAATATTGTAAATTTTAATACATACCTACCAACCTACTGTTTAGTTATTTAATAGAAAGAAAGAAAATAAATTTATTCAGGACGCTTACAATATTGCTTAAATCTATTGAAACACATTTATTAGTAAAAAGTATAAACGTCACTGAAAAGGTCTCCCCTCAGCTTGATGTCAAGTTACCTTTCAGGTATCTTGACGCTGGTCTTCCGTGGAGACCTGTTAGTAATAGTTATCTAATCTACAGTTGAGGCATTACGTTACTTTCTTGTGGAAATTTAACTATCCCAAGTTTTCTCACTTTTCCTAGCTTTTCCTTAGTACTAAAAACATCACGGGATTCACGGGTACTTTATAAACATTTAAATTTTTATTCGGTTATACTTTTAGGCTACACCGGTGTATATATTCTTAGGGGAAGCCCTGGAATACGAATTAGGAGCACCCTAAATGTAAAACAATAGATTCGATGACTGTACCGACTAGAAAACTAAGCCGCCTGTGGTTTTTATGCTTGATTCATATCGTGAGTACGTGGTAGACTTAAGAGATTAAGTACTTTAGCTTTTGAGCAGCCTATAGGTTGCTTTGTTCTTGAAATCGAACTGGCTGAATGTTTTTTCATATTTTGCACGTCATGCACGTGGTAATTGCATCTACACATTTGGAAAGTTTTACGACCGCTAAGTACTACTAAAGCACTGGTAAAAATGTAAATTGATACGTGACATGAAAATAAATGGTCCCCCATTTTCGATTAAAGATACATATTCATGAGACGGAAGTGCGGCGCCGTTGACGATCTAATGATGCCGAAATTATGTCCTAAGTAATTTTTTAATGCAGACAGCCTAGCTATTACTTGCAACTGTTCATTCATTAACCTAAGCAGTTTTTCCCTTGATGTCTGAGGGCTTACAGCGAACCACTTCGTTCATTCGTTCGTCTATTTGCCTTTGTGTCGTTTGAATACCTATGCAATAGAGAGCGGTGCCCCAAAAAAAACCATTTTAACAGGATTTGCACGAATTCAACATTTTTTAGGAGCTATTTAGTAAGTTAGTGCCTACAACCCCTTGAATTTGTGCCATATGGCGGGGCCCGGTACAGTGGTGCCTTGGTAACTTAAAAACCCACAAAACCACAAGGTTTTGGAATCAAAGGCACAAAATAGCACCAAAAAAATGTTTAATTTGTGTATTAACCAAATCCTGTCACAGTGGTGTGGTCGGGCCAGAGTCCCGGTACCCCCACCCGACTAAAATGGTACCGTTATAACTTGAAAACTATGGTACTAATTGGATTGGTGGCACTAAATAACACCTAAAAATGATGAATTTGTGCAATGATTTTTTTTGTACTACGTCGGTGGCAAACAAGCCTACGGCCCGCCTGATGGTAAGCAGTCCAGAGGAGCTACATGCGCGTTTCCGGCCCTAACAACCCTCCCTCCCTTCGTTGAGCTCTGGCAACCTTACTCACCGGCAGGAACACAACACTATGAGTAGGGTCTAGTGTTTTTTGGCTGCGGTTTTCTGTAAGGTACTTCCCCAATTGGGCTCTGCTCTAGATCTGGAATGACATCCGCTGTGCTGTGCCCTACCACACTAAGCTAGACGACATTCACAATGCCCATACCTCTCTTGTGGACGTAGTTTAAGGACGTACCCGGCGGGTCGGTTAAGGACGTACCCGGATTGGATTTTATCATAGGGCCGTTACGCCGACGTTATGCCAACTGCAAAGTCGGCGTGCAATTCCCATACAAGTTGCAGTCCGTCTGTACCGGCCCTTTTTATCGTGTTGTGGTCAGGATAGGATGCATGACTCGTAATATCAATCGCTGCTCCTATACAATTAGTCTTGTTTGGGTGTAAGCGCATATTTTGGCATTTCGAAACGAAAAATCTGACTGTTTTCGCCATCTCACAATCTAACCTAAAACAAATTAAATTGAGCTCCTGTTAGCATCTTGCATTAGATGTCCCGCATGGCCGTTTGCCCGATTGAAAAAAAAAACAGACAGAGTAGATATTGCAAAACCGGTGTGGCAAGATGGACGTAATCTTATTTTATTTATTTTTCTTAGAACCTGTAACCGGGATGGCATACATTTCTAAGTCAATTTAACCGAAACATCGTCTCGAAATAATTTTAAACGTGACATATGTTGACTGTTGAGAATCCATTTAGTTGTTTAGCGCTATCGCTGTCGAAATGCAGGCGGGAGCGGGCGACAGACCTTCGCCGAGTATAGCGGTGACGACATTTCTGCTTCGCGCGACGTGTGTCTTCGGGGTCAGATCGTTCTTTTCAAATGTGTTGTGATAAATGAAGTCATAATACTCTTAATGTTCGAAGGACAGACGATTATTCAAAATATAGGAAATATTAGATCTGTGAATCGGGGTATTTTGCGCCTTTGGGGGATAATGTGCCAAATGGGAACAAGTTTCTATTATTTCTATATAGTGGAAATTTTCGAATATCAATGCCTGTAGTGCGGAGCGGAATTCTTAATTGGCCAATAAAAATAATCTTAATCACATTGTTTTCTACTACACATATATTTACATTTATGAATTCAAAATATTCATACCTACTTTTTTTGTATTCTAGACACGTAGAAGTTTAGCTCGGGGGTTTCATTTGCTGCAAGCAATATATATCTTTTTAATACTGTTGCTCAAAAGTGCTACTTTACGTAGCTGTTTAGCGTTCGCAAAGTTGGTTTTTGCGAACTAGTGCTTTTTACTTTAAATTTATTTCTGACCATAATACGTCCATATTACCAAAGAGTTTGGATACCCTAAAAACTATGAATGTTTTTTTTTATTTCACCGTTACACGTTTATTACGCCCAAAAATATAATTACACGATAAAAGTTAAATATTTATTCGTTATTAATAAAATGATATAAAATACGATATTTCACTAAAACATTTTTTTTATTATTGGTTGAATGCAAACTACTTATCATTGCCACTTTGGCTGTAGTCAACAGAAAAACTGAATAATTGAAAAGTAAAACCGGCGGCCGCTATTTTCATTTAAAATTTAGTTATATCAAAATTATTTATCTTAAATTGCAACTGTGAGAGTGTTTTTGTATGAATTGAGTAGTTATGATTATTTTTGCAATGTTAATCATCACTGAACGTAGTATAATAGTGCTGAATATCATTCAATTGTATTTATTGTAAGTGTAATTTAGGTATTGTGATTTTTTCGCAAATTTATTAAAAAACGTCGTTCAATGTACGTGTGCAAGTATCATTATTTATTTGTCCCGTGTCTTTTATTCGCCTACGGCTTATAAAAGACATTTTGGGACAGTTAAATAATGACACACTTTGCATACTTGCATTGAAATGTACTATTCCTTTACACCCTTAGTACGCTATAGGCACTTTACCAACTCAGATAGCTTCAAGATTGACAGAAAATAAAATTTTAAAGTCGAAACACTTTTTGCGTGGAGCCCTAGACGCAGGTAGGGTAATAAGTTTTTAAACAGTTTTGTTTTTATACCGATTCTACCGACCAACTTTGTGTAGGACGGAGAATCAGTTGACTCGCCCACTGACCTGTTGCATTTGTTAGGAAATAGATAAACGTAGGCAATGTAAATTATATTGTATAAGACTATAACCTCTATGTGATTATTGTGAGGCAACCCTTAGCTTAAATTAAGTAACTTTTTCAAAGGCACCGGTATTGTAATATTTCTAATTAACTCCATTTCGGAGATAATCAATAATTAATTTTTATCTGATAAGGCCCTTACGAGCGTGTTCACTTGCCTGAGGGGCTGTTTACATATTGATTACTGCTTAGTACGAGTTCATACATTTGCTAATAAACATAGGTACTATCTCTAGACGATCGGTTTTCGAAATGACATTGATATGTCTTAGTTTTCAATTGTTTATTTGAGTTAAATGTAATGCTCGCGTTACAACAACGCTATATGAAATATATGTTTAAATAATTAATAATAATATAATTAATTACTTTTTATGAAAACAATTTTTTTTAAATTAATTATGCCATTTGGTTTCCATTAACGTACTTACCGATACCTCGAAGTTAACGGAATTCAATAAAAACACGGTGTAGATACTGTGATCGTATCTGTCGGTCTATTTTAATTAACGTCATTAACGTAGATTAACATGCGGCTCTCAATTAGTTACAGCTTAATAGAAATGTTCCACTTTTACATCCTTAATTGATTTTTATTACTATTGATACTTTTCTTTCGGCTTTTAAATTCAATGAATGCTTCTTAGCAGGGCTCGTACAGTTACAGACTTACAGTAAACATAAATAGTTTATATGTGTTTATGTAAAATACACTGTTAAAATAAAAGAAATGTATTATTATGTATATAAACTAATAATGTATTACCTAGTTAGTTAAATGGCAATAAGATGAATGTCAGATAGGCGTGTCTGTACTTATTGGCAAGTATCTATAAAGAAGATTATTATCTATAATTAATCATTTGTTAACTGAAGAGGTTGACAAATGATTAATTATTAGGAAAATAATAATTGAAATCACACTCTATGTAGCGTGATGTCATTTTGCTGACAAAATTTTCTTAGGTGTCTATATAAGAAAGAACATCGATAAAAGATCTATATGAATACGTTGAAAGTTATTTGCAGGTATATTTTAAAGTGTTGTTACTTAAATTTATTTTGCACAAAGCCTGTTAAAATTAAATTATTAACGGGCATAGAGGCGTGTACAAGAGTTGCTCATTATGTTTGTGTACCGTACCCCTCGCCTCGTTTCGTCACGCTCGCTGCGCACTGTCATTCGTCATATGCAAGCGTTGGAGAGTTGATTTTCCATTCTCATGCCTAAATTTTAAGGATTGTTTGGCACCATACGTATACGTATTGCATATATACATATTGACTTAATTGTAATTGTAGGTGTAAAAAACTACTTTAGAGCTACGAGTCGCCCAAAGCTATAAATCTATAGTTCAGTCAGTTAACTGTGCGTTGACATGCGAATAGAGCTGATATTTATGAGGTAGATTATGCTGACTTAATACACGCGTGCAGTGGCGGATTTACCCTAAGGCCCAGTGGGCCCGGGCCTAGGGCGGCCAGATATTAGGGGCGGCAGTCTACATGGCGAGTGCTGAGAAAGGGGCGGCTAGTACTTACTACGGGGCCTGGGGCCTAGGCCGGCCAACACTGCAAATCCGCCACTGTATACGTATACCTAATAAGAATTGTTGTTTGCGACTGTAGAACAGTCGCAAACAACAATTCTTATTAGGTATAAAGATCTCCTTACTTTTCTCCTTGCACCATTTCTATGTCTCTGTTTAGTTTAGCCTGACATGGTTGACTGAGAATGCCATTTAGTCATTAAGTCCGCCATTTGTTCATTATTTTTGTATTTTGTGCAATAACGAGTAAATAAATAAATAATAGTAGGTATGCGTATACTAAAACCTAATGAGTAGACCCTACGGAGTTGTGGGTTATTCGGTGAATGAGCGTTAAGAAAATGGTCATCTTCTGAGTATTGATTGGTAGGTAGAGCATTGACTGAGTTATTAACCAATCATTTTAACACGGGCAAAAACTAAACAATCGACTGATACCTTAGATAGCTATTGCGTCATTCTTCATAACACACATAAAAACAAACTAAGCATAACTACTTACTTACTTGATTGCGTCAAGTGCAAGGCCAGTTAGTTTCAAATTAAAATACATATATCAAACCTAATAGACACCTAATTAACTACTTATACACCCATAATCCCATAATAATCAAAGTCATAAATTACAGATGAACATCATTTGCAAATAATTAGGTAAGTACGAGTATAGTAACTTACTAGAATTCTAACATGCATATCTAAGTAGGTAAGGTATGTACTATGTACCTGGTGTATAGCATTATGTTAAAGGTGGCAACCATTGCTATCCTTATCGATCGGTAAACCTGCGCAAAGGCGCCTATCTGCATTTATATTCCGCATGCACAGAACGAGTATTTAAGTAGTTTTTCTTGCTCTACCTTATATATAGATAGAAGCGTAAAAGTAGATCATGTCATGAGAAATATCGATTGTATACTGCTATTTATAGTCGAAACGAAGTAACAGAAACAGCACACATTTGTCACTACATTTTTCGTAAATACATTTAACATGATGGGGTGATGACGATGATGATTAATAAAAACTATCCTGTCTTTCCTCGGGCCTCAATCTATGTCAATTTAATCTTATTTTTAATACCACGTCAGTGGAAAACAAGCATACGGCCCGCCTGATGGTAAGCAGTCACGGTAGAAAACTGTAAATCGGTTTAGCGGTTTAAGCGTGACGAGGTAACATATAGACATACAGAGTTACTTTCCCATTTATAATATTAGTAGGGAATTAGGGATTGACGGCCTGACGTGACGTGACGGGAATATTTTAGGTAAATAATGTGCTACAGTTTGTACTTTGTAGTGCATCTTATCGATCCAGTCGTTCAATTCTATCAATAGATGTTGCACTTTCTCATAGTTGTTACGAAGTTGGCCGACGTGGCCATCAGCTCGGATTCTATTAATGTGAAAGTCACGGGTCGTCCCTAAATGTTTATGTTTACTCGAACGTAACCCAGATACAGTGGGCGATACCCTTTATAAAAAGACCAGCCGTTAGCGACGTAAATGTTGAACATTCTGTACCTAACTATAATTATAGTGGGACTGACCCCAAATATTCGAGTTTTAGAGTAGGCACGGCATAATTCCTACTTATTGTGTGAGTCGCGCATTAGTCTCATGTCTATGATTAGCTGAGATCGTTTCTTATGAAGTGAGATATACTTAGGTTGCGTTTGCTGGGTATCAAGAGGTAGGATATAAGATAATATAGACAAGATAAGATTTATTGTTTGACTGTGTACAAAGATGTTGACAATAATACAATTAAGAACTAACAGTTTATCCATCACGGACGTACAGTATAATTATGACTTTAACTAAATAACAAAATGAATACATCCATATACTATTATAATAATCGTCAAACTCTTTCATGCTGTAGAAAACTCCACTAATAAATCATTTTTCAAGTGGTTGTAACTTGTTTACTTTCGACAGATTTTATTTCAACAGGCAACTTGTTAAAAACTTTTATTGCTGCAATATTGGCATTTTTATCCATTAGTTTATTATTGACCTTTGGAATACGATAGTTGTATTTATATATATTGCATTCCCAAAAGTTAATTGTGGTTGATTGTGGAAAATGTCGGTTGTTAAAACCTACTTAGTCCTTTTTTAGGGTCCGTAGCCAAATGGCAAAAAACGGAACCCTACCCTCTGTCTGTCCGATTATGTCATAGCCACTTTTTTCCGAAACTAAGAACTATACTGTTCAAACTTGGTAAGTAGATGTATTCTATGAACCGCATTAAGATTTTCACACGAAAATAGAAAAAAAAAACAATAAATTTTGGGGGTTCCCCATACTTAAAACTGAAACTCGAAAATTTTTTTTTCATCAAACCCATACGTGTGGGGTATCTATGGATAGGTCTTCAAAAATGATATTGAGGTTTCTAATATATTTTTTTTCTAAACTGTATACTTTGCGCGAGAGACATTTCCAAAGTGGTAAAATGTGTCCCCCCCCTGTAACTACTAAAATAACAGAACTACTAAAAACGAAATAAAAATATATGATATAAATGACCATGCAAACTTCCACCGAAAATTGGTTTGAACGAGATATAGTAAGTAGTTTTTTTTTTAATACGTCATAAATGGTACGGAACCCTTCATGGGCGAGTCCGACTCGCACTTGGCCGCTTTTATTAAAACCAATAACACACGTAAATAATAACAAACTTAGAATAAACATATTTAACATGGGTGACCTAGCCCAATATATTTATATTAAGCTAGATCACCCAGGTCAGTGGAAGGGTTCCCATAAGGCTGGCTGCATTCCCCCTTTGGATCGCTATGCCGATCCGTTGGGCGAGGAAGGAGCCAGTCCTACGGTCTCCCGTGACATCAATGTTTTTTTTTAAAGTTGCCAAATTTATTTATGAGCGCTTAGGCACCACGGTCAGAGTTTCAACGGCAAAAGCCACAAATATATGCCGGTCAGAGAGAGCTATATATTTGCGGCATTTTGCAGCCTCGGCAGCTACGGCCGCCCCGCCCGCTCTCAATGATGTTGAGCCGAGGTGAGACGGTGCCGGGGTGTCCACACACGTTTAACTTAGTCCTAGACTTCCTAGAGTAAACTCTGCGTTTGTCGTAAATGAAATAATAGACTGTTCTTTACTCTTTTTTCGTTCTTTCTCACGGATAAACCACAGTAGAGCAACGCAGGGTGCCGCAGGGCAGCATATTAGGGTATATTCTTGCTCTATATAAATGATCTTCCTTCCTTGCCTTTTGTTTTCATTATAAATATATTTGAGTTTTAAAATGTTAACTTATTTTTTATTTACCTTGTGACGGATGTCTTGGCGCTTTACAAATTGAATCTCACGGAAATTATAATCGATTGGCATCTTCCAAAAAAAAAAACACGCACATAGCTAGCAAAGTGTTCAAAACGACAGTATTTTACGCGGACTTAACATATTTAATGATGGTCTCTTAAATTTGCGTGACAAAATTAACCGTCAATTATTTTGCCCTTGAGGCCACTGGCTACAATTACTTAAATGAATTAAGTACCTATTCATATTTCTTGGGAAAATATTATATAGATAGATACAGTAAAAAAAAAGTAGCGGATCAGACTACGCGTCCAAATTGATCGACCATTCGCTAACCACTTAGAAAAAAAGAGATATGACTCTACATATAGGTACAGGCCGCGTAGCCAACATGCAAATCGCTTACGCTCCGTAGCGATCGAAACGCAACTGTCACTGTCGCACTAATGTGGAAGAGTGATAGAGAGACGAAACGTTTTGTTGTCGTAGCGATACCGATTGTCACCTTGGCTGCCGGCCTAGATATTTTTGAACGCGAACTGTACATAGGTATTTATCTATAATTGGAGAAGATTTCCAAGGTGTCAGATACTATTGATGCTGGCTGTCTTAACGAGCATCCGAACTAATGCCCAAGGGAGCCTTCCTGCTCGATAGATGGCTACTATGGTGAGGTTAAAAGGTTCACTATGTTTAACTGTAAAGTGAAAAGACCGTTAGGGATCGAAATACCCGTAATTCTAAATATGATGGCAAGTGGACATGTTTACCCGTAAACTCAATAAAAACTGACAGTATAATTTATTTTATTTGATGAACCCAATTAAGAGGATAGTGGACGATCGCTTCTCCATTCGAAAGTATACACACTTACCTACAAATTAAATATGTAGCTTATTGTCCATCAATCTTTGGATGATATGATATCACATTCCATAGCAAATACGAAGGATTTCGTTTCCTTATATTCTATGTAACAGTAGGTATACGGATGGAATTAGATATTTAGAGCAATATCCACATGCGGCTCAATATAAGACTAATAAACTATATTATTTTGCCAAAAGCTGGACTTTATGTTTGTAACTTTCTATGGGATAATGTATTCCTGGTACCCCGCGATACAGGCAAAGCCTAATAGTGCGGAGACCCTGCTACATTCTGTATCTTGAATTTCTGGAAATAAAGATTTATTTTATTTTATAATACCTAATGATTCTCCGAAAAATAATTCGCAGATTATCGATTCGCAGACAACGATTCGCCGAAGATCGTTTCGCAGAGTGATTCATTTGTATGTAACTTTACTAACTTTTGGTCGACTAACGTTACGCAGACTCTTGGTTTGCATACAGTTCAGTTTGCTTCTGTGTAAATTAGCAGAAATATTATTGGACGGTTTTCATTTGGCAGAGTAGTCTTTTCGTTTAAGGAATGTTTAGTCGAATAACGTTAACGAAGACTTCAAAAAGGATGCATAAAATATTATCCTTTTTTAAGTATATGTATGCGTTAAACACATTTTAGGTTCGAATCAATTATTAACTTAAATATGAACAAAAGCATAGGTATTGTACAAACAGCAACACTCTTAACTGTCCGCCGGTGGATCTTATGCCTTTTGTAATAAGGTTCACCGATGGACAGTTAAAAGTGTGGGCTATCGTACCTATGCAATATAGGTTTTTAATATCTGGGAGACCGAGCCTTACTCGGAAAATATATAAAACTCAAAAATGCGTGTTTTCCCGGAGATACGACCTAGCTAGATTGATTTTTCGCCCCTCGAAAGCCCCCATACAGCAAATTTCATCGAAATCGTTACAGTCGATCCGAGATCCCCGAAATGTTTTTTTTTTTTTTTTTTTTTTTTTTTCATTTATTTTTCAAAGGCACATATACATAATCAATTTTAAAGTTACTCGCCAAACTGCTTATGCGGTTTGTTGGCGAGACAGCGCTCATTTTTTACATTTTTATGCACCTAAAAAGGTACCGTACTTAACCCCTTACCGCATATGCAACCTATATACTCGTATATGGCTGATATAATCTTCTACTCTATTGACAGCTATTTGAGTTCAAATTTAAAACTATATTTTTTTATGACACGTTAAGGGATTAAGTTGCTATCATTCTATGCTTACATGCCCTAAATTATACAAGTACATAATTTTACAAGAAGATAGACTATGCAAAAACAACAAGTCTAATAATAATAATAATACACGGTAGCTGAGGTCAAGGTAAATTATCTAAAAGTATTTTTTTTAATTTGTTCTTTACTTCCATTATGCTATATTTATTTTCCTCTCTTAAACATTCTATATCATTATATATTTTTGGGACCAAAAATTTATCTGTTCTTCTACCATAATAGTTTTTGACAAAATGTTGTACATATTTCCTTATTCTAATATTCTTTGTTCTATATCTGCTTTTCTTAAACACTTTATATTTATTATTATAGTAATTATCTATAGCTATCAAATATTGTACTCTTTGAGTCACAGGTAGTATTTTATACATTTTATAAAGTTTTTCATAGACGCCTTTCAGATTATTTTTAGTTTTGCTGTCCAATAAGTATTTGAGTGATCGTATCTGTAGCTTTTTAATTTCCTCAATATACGTTTGGAAGGTTCTGCCATATACATTAAGTCCATAACATATCACTGATTCCGCTAGTGCATAATATACTACAAGCATAGTTTTTTTACTAATTAATTTATGTAAGTAGTACATTTTGCCCATTACTGAGCGTAATTTTGAACAAACCACATTGATGTGTGTTTTCCAATTAAAGTTGTGATCAATATGCATACCTAGATACTTATAAGTGTTTACGTATTCTAGCGGTTCACAGTTGCATTTGTTATCCTTTCGGTTGTGCAGGCAATCGTATCCGTGTCCTATCACACCTACCTCGTTATAATTGACCGACTTAGCTCTGCGGTTGTATGGGGAATATATGTGCATACTTTTCGTTTTTGATATGTTTATAATTATTCCATTATCGTGGGCCCATTTAGTAATCTCGTCAAAGTCGCTTTGAATACACCTGTGAGCTTCCGATATATCTGCATGCGAATATAGTAGGCACATATCGTCCGCATACATGTATACCTTGCATTTCTTTATAACGTTTACAACGCTGTTGACCAGCATCACGTAGCCGACAGGGCCATACACCGAGCCGGTCGGCACCCCGAGCGTGACGTCACACTCCGCGCCCGTGGTGCCGGCGATGCTCGTGCGTATGGTCCTGCCCGCCAGGTAGCTGCGGAACCAGTCATTGACGGGGCCGTCAATGCCACATTCTCGCATCGCCTGCAGAAGCACTTCATGGTCCAGGGTATCAAATGCCTTTTTGTAGTCAATAAAAAGCGCAAGTACCTGTTTACCTTCGTTTAGGCGGCTATTGATTTCATCTGAAAATTGTGCCAGAGCCGACCCCGTACTTCTACCTTTCCTGAACCCGTGCTGCGAGTCCGTGAGTATGTTATGTTTCTCCAGAAAACCTGATACTTGTCCGACAACCACCTTCTCGACAATTTTATTAATTACTGACAGGATTGCGATAGGCCTGTAGTTTGTATAATCCAAATGATTTCCATTTTTATAAATTGGTCTTATATAAGATTTTTTCAGGTTTTCTGGATAAACGCTTTTTATCACACACAAATTGATGAATTTAGCCAGAATGGGACACAATTGCTTCCTAATGTATTTAATATCTTTTATTCTTATTTTGTCAATGCCAGGTGCCTTTTTTGAGTTTAAATTACTAATAATCTTTTCAACATCAATTGCAGACACTTTTTTATATCTAAAAGACAAATCAATTTTATTAACATAAGAGTCACGAACCAAGAATTTAACATCACATGTATGTTTAATACATAAAATTTCCTTAGTAAAAGTTTCAGAAAATCTGGTACAAATATTATGTACATTATCTGATTTTCCTAAGTATCGGAGAACTACCTCATCCACATTTAATTTTATTCGCCCTAACCAGCTGTTAATTGTATTCCAAATTTTTTTATAATCATTTTGGCATTCTTTTATTTCTTGTCTACGGTACTTATTTCTAGCAATATTTATTAGTTTATTTACCTTATTTCTGTATTTTGTGTATTCTAATCGTTTGTTCATATTATTTGGCGAGGCTTTCCACACACGAAATAACTCGTCCCTTTTAACTATCATAACATACAACGTTTTATTTATCCATGGCTGAGTGATCCTACCTCGTTTAACACTTTTTGTAACTGTACATTCGCGATAAATTAATTCAAAAACATGACATAATTTGTTATATAACGATAAAGGACAATCTACGAGAAGTAATTGCGACCAGTCGTAATTATCTAATTTTACTTCAACTTGTTTATCATCTAACACAGAACGTGTACTTGTTTGCAATGAACCTTTGCAATTTTTACGGTCGAAGTCCAAACTTATGCCCACTATATGGTGATCCGATATACCGCACTCAATAACACTTGCAGCTGTCAGCGCATCTTGCACGTGTTGCCGTCTTGCTCGCACCCACACATGGTCTATGCACGATGTCTCCAGGCGCCCGTTCACAATAGCCTCCCGCGTTATCTCTGTGCTAGGTGTGCCGCATTGTAAGCCGTATCCACACAAGGTGTTTTTGTAACTAATGGTAGTTGCATTCATATTATTTTTAGATAAGTCTATGTTCATATCCCCGATAATTATTAAGTCTTCGCAAGTTCGCATACGTTGAATAAATAGTTCCAAATGTCTTATAAATAAAATCTTATTCTTTTGTGGTGGTCTGTAAACCGATAATAAATTGATCTTTCTCTGGTCTAGGCATATAATTCCATGTAATACTTCCATACCGAGGTAATTAACATCTTCCATAGTAAAATTAACTTGACTTTTCACATAAATTAATAAACCTCCTCCTCTGGTACTTTCCCTGGTCTTTGAGTAGGTACTGTATCCGTTTACGTTGTAGCATGATACTTCATCCTCCTTTATGTTCACTTCCGAAAGAACAATGACATCTATTTGACTTTTACTTTGGTTAATTAAAACTAGTAGTTGATTGAAGTGTTTACGCAGCGACCTTATATTTAAATGCAATATGTTAAATTTATTTGTTTTGTTACTAATTGATGTACTCCATATGCCTATGTTTTTATACCGTGAGTATTCCACTTCCGCAGAAATATCCGAAAACACGTTGAATTCTGATAATGAAAGAAATCGTGTAGTGTATTCACACAGCTAATTGCTTAATGACTATGCTACTATGTTATCTATATCTTTTTCACACCTTATTTTGAAGATTTTTGCTTCGTTATCTTTTCTGGCTAGTATATTGGAATTTTGTATCCATATATATCTGCATATATCTTTTAACTGTGTTTTAGCTGACCAAAACAGCTGTCGTTTGAACTTTGGGAGGTCCTCATTAATGTAGACAGGCTTATCACTTCCGTTACCATAAACAGTGTTGTTAGTGACCCGAGTCTTTCTAGCTAGGAGCCAGTTCTCCCGCGAGGTCCTGCACTTGAGCCTGACTACAATCGGCTGCGGCTTGGCGTCGCCCGCCTTTTCTCGTCCAACCCTCTTTGCGCATTTTATGTCCTGGGGATCTAAATTGAGTTTTTTGGCTATTTCCTTTGCTATTTCCATTGTATTTTCTCCCTGCTTCTTCTCCAACCCCACTATTTCCACGTTTTTTTCTTTCTTCTCCTGCTCTAAGTCTATAATTCTTTCTTCCAGCGCCTTATTGCACTTTTCCAGATAACTATTTTTCTGATCCAGCGCTTTCATTTTTTTCTCTGCAGTTTCTTTAAACTCAATCAATGTCTGATACTGAGCTGAATAAAATTCCACTGTTTCTTTTAATTCATCCAGCTTTTTTTCTATATTATGTACGACATCCAGCTTGCTATTCACTTCCTTGAGCACGGATTCTAATGAAAATTCACCCGGTTTGAAATCTATCTTGGCCTTGCCCCCATCTTGCTTTGATCCCGCTGGGCTGCCAGATTCTTTTCGAAGACAATCCTCACACATCTCCTTTTTCGCACAGCTTTTATGAAGAATAGCATCACAGGACACCGATTTGCAATTAACTGTATCCTCCTTTGATATAGACACAAAAAGTTTGCACTTTTTGCACCGCACCATTGTACTTGATTATCTCGTAAATTAAGATAGCAAAAATAAAACTACACTATACGTTCACTCGCAGAGCGCGCGCGCGGGGAACTTCTGTATAAGTATGTATAAGTATATATACGAGAATTTCTTGTTTCAAGGTATAAGATTTTATGGTCCAACCAGTGAAAATAAGTATATAATTAAATGTATCAAAACCATGTTTATCCGACTCAAGCTAAAAGTTTTTGTGTAGGTTAGTCATGTACTAGTCTAGCCATAAATAAGAGGGAAGTTTTGCTAATCAATATTAATGCCAAATGATTATTCGACCTACTGTGTTTCGACCAATAGTTAATATCGACCAATAGTGAGAGTCAGTAAATGATTATTCTACGAAAAGTAAATATGCGTATCAATGTTTTGCGTATTGACTATTCGTGCAAACGAATATTATGCGTAATGACATTCTGCCAATCGTTACTCGGCCAAAGAACCCGTCGGCGAATCGTCGGCGAATCGTCGGCGAATCGAAAATCGGCATATTTTTTGTCGGAAAATCAATAGAGGACCGACTAATAGTTATAGTAAGCCTGTTATTTGGTAGTGAAATAGCACGTGGGCGGATCATGTAAATAAAGAAACGTGTCCGAGATATAGCGTGGTTATGAAGTAACGTGACATAATGTCAAGTGAGTCAGGCGCATATAATGTATAGGTATGTAAGTGAGACATTGAGTGCTTCCCGCCCGCCATGCAAATTATTTACCACCGATATTGTGGTGTTTCTGTACTCATTTTGACAATCTGTTTACAATCATTGATATTGGATATCACTGTTCAATTCTGGCCAAATTGCGTTACAAAAATATCAACATTATAATTGCGTCTATTACGGCATAGAGAAATAAGTAGGTAAGCTGAGAGTGCTCACTCCTTTAATCAGTTTCCTTAACTTAATAAATAAGTAGAATGGGAGGTATGGTAAAACGTATCTTGTATGGTAACTTGACGAATAAGTTTTCGTAACTATACCCGGCTAATATACAGTAATATATACTTTTTCGTTAGGAGCGAAATTCATTATTTGTATGGGAGATCGCACTGCACACGTACATTTTTCAAATTTGCTGACAGTTTTACTGAGAAAGCTGGCTTGCCACACTATACCTAGATTTATTCTATCTAGTACCTAGATTTATTATTCAATAAGGCTATTAGTTTACTTTATCAAATTAAATTACCTATTACACAGCAGTTATGAAATCAGCTTTACGTAAATACACAATAGATAGGTACACGACAAAACATCTTTATGCGCTCTCTAAGGTTTTTAAATCAGCAAATACTTATATCTTCATCACATTAATTATAATTAAAATGTGATACCACACTATATGGCCCGCTTATTAACTGTAGGTGAAAAATTGTTTTAGAGTTAAGAGATATGTCACTCTACGCTAAGGCTGCGTTTCGACCAAAGATGTGCGAGGATGCATAGTGAGGGATGTGTTTGATAAGAATTCATAGAATGACTTTATTTGTTTTCCTCTCTCAGCGTGCAGTAATACTATTGCTTCTTGAAAGCACATCCCTCGCTACGCATTCTCGCACATCTCTGGTCGAAACGCAGCCTAAAATTGAATCACTCACCCACCCATCATTTTACTACCCACTTTCATTTCCATTGAAGACCAGTTGAAGAGACGCTTTGGTTGACGCGCCTTTTCCGGTTTCAGACGCAAGATGTTAGCGGGAAGTCGCCTGGCCTGACGCGCGTTAGAAATCTGCCAACATGAAGCAACTCGACAACAAGAACCTTAACACGTTAAAATGCGTGCTCTTCTGTTTTCTAGCAGGTAACACGACTTTGAATTGTATACTCGTATTGGTCATCGGATACATACTTAATTACCTATAGTCCATTTTTCTTCGCATTAGAAAGGTCAGCGTTTTTGACGTGTATTTTTATTGAAAAACACTTTTGTAAAATAAGTCACGGCAAATATGTAACAATTATAAATCATTATACTATTATTTACATTATTTTGCTTTCATACGAGTATGTAATAGTTACTGATTTAAAAAAATCGTTTTTCATTAATAAAGACATGTCAAGATTGTTTACATTTTTTCTAATGCTAAAAAAAAACGAACTATAAGTAACTCGGGCAAAGGCTTCTGGTGAACAGAGGGCTGGCCATCACTATTTATTTTTTCTCCGTTGTAGGTTCACTAAAAGATTGTATTAGTAGAGCAAGGAAAGAAACTTGGTAAATTGTACAACAAGAGCATAAAATAACCTATTTTATCCGAGGCACTTATCCGTCCCGAGCAAAGGGTCGATATATTATAGATCGGGTATAAAATGGTTATTTATGCTAGAGTTATATACATTTACTTCAATTGCGAGGAATTTTCATACCATATTTTTTTAAATATTTAAATGTATTTTAGAGTATTTAAATTCGGAACTAAATATAATATATTGATTATGTAGTATTTGGCCTCTCATCAAGTCATCACCCTAGTCACCCTACCCGGTGGGTGTATGGTCGGTTTTGTACTATATTTTCTACGTCAATGGATAATGAGTATGGCTGATTTTACCTTATGAGCAATAAATAGCTAGAGCATAAGAAGCAATTTTATGCAGCCCACACATGAAATGAAGAGGAACTTTACTAGCATGAGGGGTTAAAATATATGAATTCTGTTGGTTATCCCCAAAGGGAAATGCTTATGATGTGTGACAAAGGAATACTAGATAACTAACCGTAGAGCGAACACCTTTTTGTACAGGCCTGAACCCACACCTTTCGTGTACAGTCGCCATCAAATATATCGGAGCGGACAAGAGGTGCTCAAAAATATCTGACCATACGCACTGACTCTGTTGTACTAAGTGCCTCGCAAAGAAATATATAATAAATTAAAGATCATTTTTACCCGCGAACAAAAAAGATCACGTGCCGTTAAATGGACCATGACTCCATTAGGTTTTTATAGATCCTCAACCACTATAAATAGCTGTACAGTCATCCTTGGCCTAGGTACACTCATTCATGCAACTGGCGATATTGAATTAAAAAAGGCATCAGTCATAGCAATATCAACTATGTATTATGTTCCATTATAATTCAATTTATATTATTATTTTCACAACGCGCATAATGACGAATAATCTTTTCTCTATTGTATATTGCAATAGTTCCAATTATGACAGTGCAACTTAACTATACTAATTATTATTTAATATCTATATTTAGCCCTGCTGAGGATATTATTAATTGTAGTTCTAATTAAGGGTATGCCTGTGAATTATGCCGTCTTAAATCCAACAACAACAGTCAAACAAAACAACAGTCGCAGAAGTTTAATGTTTGAAATAATGGTCGTAGAAGAGCCTTAGTAGATGATAATATATTTATCAATTTCCTTTTTATTATTCAACGGCATACATAGACATAAACATAAAAAAAAGAAAAAATATTATCTAAAAACTTAAGTACTAAAACAATTTATATACTAAGATGCGTCGACTGTCATATAAATAGCGTGGTAGCAAGTCAAGTTCACCAATGCTCACTAAGTTAATAATTGTCAACAGGCGGACAATGGGCATGGCGAAAGTTTAAGGGTTCTTTATTTACACAATTGATACACCTAGGGTTTGCAAGTCGAATTCGCAATGTATGTAATTATCAGGATCCGGATCCGCTGATCTTCCCATACATTTCAGATCCGTCGTGCAAGCCCATACAACCCTAAAAACATCTGCAACTCGACGTTATTAAGTAAATTAATTGACACTATTTACATCTTACTGGTAAAATTTTGGGTATACCATATTACACGCAGAGCGATAAATCATTTAACACCATACTTTAATTGCTTTGAGCCACCTTCAAGCACACTTGACAGTCGAATTCCTATCCCGAATCCACGATAAAAAGTGGTCGAGCGATTGACGAGACAGACTTGCACCGCAATAAAACAACTCAAATAGAAACGTAGTGCGATTCCATTCAAGTCCCATACTTATACTGCCTTTTTTCTTTCGGCTGCAGCATAATGCCGCAGCACTCGCAAGTTTCCATCTAAGGAGCGCGGAGCTCCAAGAACCGAATGATTTAGGGACCATTCACCTCGACCTGTATTGCACCGTTTTATGTCACGATATCTGTTATTTATTTTCTTAACCTGTAGGGCTAAGATGGTCGGCTCTTTATCATTTGTCACCATGCCTGTCACGTTCTAACAAGTATGTAAGAGCGAAAGTGACAGGCATAGTGACAAGTGATAAAAATGGAACCGTGATACCGCCGCTGCGCATAAAAGCGCACCTATAGGGTTGCCATAATTTTTCGGAACGGGTACGGGACAATGGGGTAGTATAGCGTTACGGGGGCGGTGGGACGGTACGGTGCAAATACATACTCTCATAGCGTAAACTCACATAAGTGTTATAACAATGTGGTTAAACAGGGATGATTGTGACAATTTGTATACGTATTCTACAGTGGTATTGATTTACGGGACAATATTAGGACGGGTTACAATACGGGAGGCGACACTTAAATACGGTGACAGTCCCGTATATACGTGACGTATGGCAACCCTACGAGGTTCAAGGCATTAACTTACTTACTATTTTATGTTTCTTAATCACAGTCAGATGTATATATTTATCATTTATTTATTTAAAATTTGGTTCTGGCAACAAGGCCCATATTATATTACAAATACCTACTTTATAGACTAATATATTAGGCGTCATATTTAGGCGACAAAACGGCTCCATTGAATCGGCTGCTCTTGGGTCGAATTCGGCAGTTTGCCCCGAAACGGAACCTCCGAAACACAACACCATTCGGCCAGAAGCAAGGCTCAGAACCGGTTTTTGAAATACCGATAAATATTAATTTATTTCGGTTTTCCTCCGAACTTTTATAAGGACGCGAACCTTTTAAGAACTTTATTGTAACCTAAAAAACCGGTTTATTCGACGAGCGACGCAACGGCCGGTCGGCCTAGTGGTATGCCGCGTAAACATAGAAACCGATATAGGAAGAAACCGGTTTTTATAATTTCAAACCGCTTAATTTGTCAAGCCCTGTTTTTATAAAAACCGGTTTAAAAATAACGGTATAAAAAGGTTTTGCGCCAAGTAAATGATAACAGTTTTCTTATATCTATGCCTGCAGCGGTTGCGGCATGCGCACCACAAAAGTTGAAGTGCACGTAGTGGCGCGATCGAAGCTCGAACACCCTCAGCTGTTATTAGTATTTTAATATCAAAACTTGATGGCAACTGATCTGTTCTAAACTTGATAAGATATGATGCTACTATATAGTAATTCGACACACAAATCGAGAGTAAGTACTGAGGTGTCTGTGTCTTAGAAGTAGAATTTTCAATATATAAATGGTGGCTAGAAAATGACTAGCGATCAATTGTTTTTTCGGCCAAGTATCTGACTATAGATCGTGTTATTCACGAAGACGCGTGCCTTGACTCATATTATCATGTTATTAAAGGTTAGATTTGACAAATCTGAGCGTCATCGTTGATGACACGAACTACTATTGTATAACCTATGTACATAAAATAATAAATGCATAGATTTTTGATAGCGGACTTCACAGTGCCGGTGCAGTTCCAACAGAAAACTCGCTCTTGGCAACTCGCGCTCACTCGGACACCTCATAAAGTGTAAAAATTCTCACAAAAGTGTTTGTTACAGGAGTGGGCTGCATATTCCCTTTCCTGCCACTGCACATGACCGAGGCCGGCGCGGGCCTGAGTCGCGGCGAGGCGCGCCTGATATCCGCCGTCGCGCCGTGCGTCGCGCTCCTCGGACCCGCCATTCTGGGACATCTCATTGATAAGTTGGTATTCAATGGATTGTACACAACTGTGCAACAATAGCATCTTTAAGACCAGTTTGGAGCATGTTGTTGCAACATTGTTGAGTAGTCAGTAAGTGTATATCGACTAAATTACTTCCATACATTACATTTCTTTTGCTTTGAACCAAATTAGTTGTTTTACAAGGAGATATGGTTGTTTTAACCCCTCATGCTAATTAATATTGATACCCGAGCAAGCGTAAGTTTCCAAAATTGAGCTATGAGCGTAGCGAGTGGTTAGAAAAGTAAGTTAATCTTGAGCGTTACGGGGGTTTAAGGCACGAAGGTTAAACAAACTTTGCTCCCGAGTGAAACACAACATTTTTCACCACACCAAAGCGAGGATAACTGTAAACAAAACATTACAAATCACATTCAAACGAAAGTGAGGAAATAACTCAAAATTGGCATCAGATTATTTGGCCACTTTTGTGGATAAATTACAACTTTCTCATCTTTATACTTCATAAAAGTATAAAGAGAACCTTCCCGAGCTGGTATAGTGACAAAAATGTATCGTAGTGGATGAGGTGCAAAGAATACAATACTCACTTTCTATCTTAATACACGGCCTTTTTAATCTCCGTTAAATTTAATGGGTGTATTTGACATTTTGTTATTGATCAGTAGTTTAGTACTTATTTAGTATGAGTTCATACATTTGTTGTCCGGACGATCGATGTTCGAAAATGACATTGATATGTCATAGTTTAGTGCATTTTCATTAGTGTCTGACCGAAACCGGACCTTCGACCGGAACATGTTTTTTATGCCGAAAACTGCCGAAACCGAAACTTCGGTCGCACACAAATTTTCATATTTACATATTATATTTCATTAGGCTCGACATACTGACATTACCTTGCTTGTATATTTACGAAGTAGCGGTAGGTATATGTTAAAAATAATATTGACCAAATTTCCAAGACCAATAGTGCTCGTTGTAACAAAATGTATACAAAATCAAATCAAATTTCAATTATTAAATTAAGTAAGTATATTATATTTTTTTATAGATTACGTTTGTAAATATGCATTCACTATCTGGACAATATTTGTACCTATGCCTAATGGCTAAACATAGTGATACCTTCTTTATACAATTGTATGATCTATGAAAACCTACGTTTACAAATAAATATATGATTTATTTATTAAAGCTTATTAAAGGAAAAAATCACCACTTCCGGCAAGACTCGAATTTGCGAACTTTGGCCTTGCCGTGAATTTTTGATTCATTCCTATATACCTAAAATACGTACTATCACTCCCAGACTGTTTGATAATGATAAAAAGCGGCCAAGTGCGAGTCGGACTCGCGCATGAAGGGTTCCGTACAATTTAAGACGTATTAAAAAAAAATCTTCTTACTAGATCTTGTTCAACATTTTACCACTTTGGACACACATTTTACCACTTTGGAAGTGTCTCTCGCGCAAACTATTCAGTTTAGAAAAAAATGATATTAGGAACCTAAATATCATTTTTGAAGACCTATTCATAGATACACACGTATATGTTTGATGAAAAAAAATTTTTTAAAATTTTATGACGTATTAAAAAAAAAACTACTCACTAGATCTCGTTCAAACCAATTTTCGGTGGGAGTTTGCATGGTAATGTATATCATATATTTTTTTTAGATTTTTCATTCTGTTATTTTAGAAGTTACAGGGGGGGGGGACACAGTTTTTTTCAATTTGGAAGGTTCTCTCGCGCAAACTATTCACTTTAGATAAAAATGATATTGGAAACCTTAATATCATTTTTGAAGACCTATCCATAGATACCCCACACATATGGGTATGATGAAAAAAATTTTTTTTTTTTAATTTCATGACGTATTAAAAAAAAACTACTTACTAGATCTCGTTCAAACCAATTTTCGGTGGAAGTTTACATGGCAATGTATATCATATATTTCTTTTAGATTTTTCATTCTGTTATTTTAGAAGTTACGGGGGGGGGGACACACTTTTTTTCACTTTGGAAGTGTCTCTCGCGCAAACTATTCAGTTTAGAAAAAAATGATATTAGAAACCTAAATATCATTTTTGAAGACCTATCCTTAGATACCCCACACGTATGGGTTTGATGAAAAAAATTTTTTTTTTTTAAATTTATATGACGTATTAAAAAAAACCTACTTACTAGATCTCGTTCGAACCAATTTTCGGTGGAAGTTTGCATGGCAATGTATATCATATATTTTTTTTAGATTTTTCATTCTGTTATTTTAGAAGTTACGGGGGGGGGGGACACACATTTTACCACTTTGGAAGTGTCTCTCGCGCAAACTATTCATTTTAGAAAAAAATGATATTAGAAACCTCAATATCATTTTTGAAGACCTATCCATAGATACCCCACACGTATGGGTTTGATGAAAAAAGATTTTTTGAGTTTCAGTTCTAAGTATGGGGAACCCCCAAAATTTATTGTTTTTTTTCTATTTTTGTGTGAAAATCTTAATGCGGTTCATAGAATACATCCACTTACTAAGTTTGAACAGTACAGCTCTTATAGTTTCGGAAAAAAGTGGCTGTGACAGAATCGGACAGACAGACGGACATGACGAATCTATAAGGGTTCCGTTTTTTGCCATTTGGCTACGGAACCCTAAAAATGACCCTATTATTTCGCCAGGCTATCCATTGGTCGCGGTTCCACCAGCGGCGGAGGACCCAGCGGCTCCGGTCGCCTACTGCGTATCGTCACTGCCATCTGTCTTATCCTCGGAGCCATCTTCTACACGCTACTGTTGGCCGTACCTTATACCAACCGGGGCAATGTAAGTTGAACATGTTTTGATCTTTTTTCTATGTGATACCTATGGAGAACTGTGAGTAACAAGTATTTAAACAATTAGGAAACTTTTCATATATTTGTATCTTAGGAATAAAGAATTCTATTTCCAAAATACAAATTTCCGTTGTTTCCTATTATTTCGAATATTTCCAAGAACTCCCAACTTTTTAGAAACTTTCCGCAACGGACATCTGTAGTTAAACTGACTTTGTATTGACTTGGTGAAAGATAAGAGTGTGGAAGCGCCACCATAAACGTCAAATTCGTATGAAAATATGACGTTTATTACAGGCGCGTTAGGGCGGTTTCAGACTAAATAGCGTATTTTTCTGCACGTATACGGTTGTTTCGGCGTTACAAGCTTACACGCGCGTTACATTTCCCTACATTTGGTTTTTACACACGCGTTACTTTCCTTATATTTAGTCTACTAACTTACACGCTCGCACACGCACGCTCATGTAAAATACTTGCATGAAACCGCCCTTACATATTGACAGATGTCATGTTAGCGCAAAATTGGTTTAAGCGGAGTGCCTAGTGGTGGAACTATAAGGTATGTGATGACAAGATTTTAGTCACATGATGTCCTATATAGCCGCCAATGCGCGCTTGGAAGCGATTTATCGTCATGAGGTCATGACAGAGCAGGGGACGTAAATGTATGAGATTGTACGCAGTCGCTTTTATACTATCGCGGACTGCAAAGGTAAATCGTGGACGACGACTTACTTACGACAGTACCGCCTCCGGACGGCTCTAGGTAGATCATTTTCAGTTAGGTATTTGACGACTGAAAAATGTTTTTTTTTTTATTACGTTACGGCTATATCGTGGCCTTTTGGTTGAGAGGGCTTGTGTGAGAGAAAATTAGTTATTTGTTTTACAAGGGGTGAAAGTTGTTGTTTAACTGCTCCTTGCCGAGCAAGCGAAAAATTCGATTTCGAAAAATTGGACCATGAGCGTAGTGAGTGGTTCAAAAAGTGGTTGAGCGTTGCAAGAATTTCAAGTCACTCGTGACTCGACACTTGTTAAACAAATTTTGCCACCAAGTGAAACATAAAATTTTTCACCAACAACATGCAAAGAAAATACTAACTCTAAAACATCAAACAAAATCAAACCAAATCCAAAAAACGTTATGAAATATTTATCAAGCAATATCATCATTTAAAAGTCAACTCTACCAGCCAACACGAGCAAAACAACTCAAAATTTGCATCAAATTACTTTACTCTCTTTGGCTAAAATAGCCTCCTTCAGACGGTGGCAGAGCGCCTAGACGGCCCTTTCCAGCTTCATTGGGATAAGCTTGCACAGGGCGTCTTTTAACTGATTTATAAGTTTTAGATTATTAGTTTTATGTCATTCGTTTTAATTTCTAATTTAATGTGTGCAAGTGTTATTGATTGTAATTTTAATGTATTTTTTTCTAATCTTGTTAAAATTGTTAATAAATTATTGATTGTGTAATTATGGATTGCATGCATCTGAAATTAGAGAATTTATTATTATTAAAATGCAATTTTCTCATCAGTTTTTGGATAAGCAAGAGAGCTTTTACTTGAAATAGTGTGGTGAAAATATATGAAGCAGTTAGCATGTTAAAGTTGAGAGTGACGTCATTCTCACGCACGCTTTGACATTTCGTCACACGCAGCCAGAATCCTGTCCCGGATTAATATGAATGTTTTTGTTTAGGCTCCCCGCCCGATCGTGTGGTTCTCTTGCGACGAGAACGGTGCGTATGTGACGCAAGACAAGTGCTCGGAAGGCAAGCAGTGCCACTATGTTTCCGAAGAAAAGGTAAGTTTGTAAAGAAAACTTAACAATTCATGTCACTAAGGGTCTGTATCACAGTGTCTAAGTCCTGATAAGCTACTTGCCACCTATCTGACGAATAAAGTCATCGTTGGCGTTTCACAATCTTCAAATAAGCTTAACTGGTAGATAAAGTGCTAAGGTTGGTAGGAAATTTTATCTGGATTGGTACGTATCGTAGAAAGTAAGCATGCTCCATTCTACACCGCATCGGCACTTACCATCAAGTGCGTAGACAATGCCAATCCTTCACGCTCCGTAGCGTAGCGAAATCATGTCTTTCCATCACTCTTCCATATTAGTACGACAGAGACAGTTGCCTATCGTTATCGGCGATAACGATTGGCCTCTTGTCTACGCACTTAGGTGAGATTGTGGTCAAATGCTTTCCTTTGTCCAATTAAAAAAGTACTGAATACTTAATCTACGTTATGTACATAAATGTGCGATTTTATTGATAGGATTTTTATTAGATGGGTATATGTTCCGCCTAGTTTATTAGATCCCATCAGTAAATAATATCAATTACTTTTTATCCCCGATGAGCATTGCTTGTCAGTGTCAATACTTATCAACACGATAGAGATTAAATTAAAATAAACCAATAGCGTATGAAGCCGTTTAGTGCGTAGGTACGTATGATTATCGAATTTTTAGCTAAGCTAAATGTTTTCGGGAATACCGAAAATATATGCTCAGAGTCAAACATGCGCAAGAAAGACTGCGGTTCAAGTGTTTAAACCAGGGGTTCCCAAAGTATGCGCCGCGGCGCCCTGGTGCGCCGTAGAAAGTAAAGAGGGGCGCCGTGAGTTCTATCATTATCCGAAACCACAAATATTCGCGGGTACCTATTTGAGCGCTCGCATCGGTAAATAATATAGCGTCGTGTCACTCTTTTTCGACCGTGATTTTAAAACAAGGGCGCCGTTGCAAAATACTAAACTTGTAACTGCGCCGCATGGTGAAAAAGATTGGGAACCCCTGGTTTAAACGAACGCAATTGACGTATCTCTTAGGCACCTCTACCGGGAACTGCCGGTTCTCGCCATATAAATTCAGTCTCAGGATTATTACCTACGTGATAATTAAGAGAAAGTAAAATATAATACCTAAATAAGAAAAAAAAACTATAATTAAAACCATACCGGTAGGAAATTACATTGCGCAATTGCGATAACCTAATAACATGCATATCTGATAACCTTACGCTAATATGTAGTAAGAATTACCAACCCAATAAAGAAACCGAATGTGCCTATCGCTGCCGACACATATGTACCTACTTTAAACACCTACTACTATGATTCGTGCCTTAAGATGGAGCTAACGTATATTTGTATTTATTAAACTGAGTTTTTACACGTTGTAATCAGGGGATAATGCCGTGAACTCCAACCAATACCTTAAAAGGTTAACGTTGGTTTGATAGAAAAACAAAAACACGAAAACATTAGACATGTTTTCATTTATTTTCAGTTGTATATTGTTACCTTGCATATCATAGCAGTGTAAGTTTAGTATAATATTGCCGAGGGATCGGACAAGCAAAATTTTAAGCAGAAGTAGAGTAGGTATATTTTCAAAGTTATTCAGCTAAAAGTTAAAAACCTACGCGACAGCCATTTCTTCTGTAGCTAATTCGCGCGGCGCGCCATATCTTTTGTTTCCTTCTAATTTCCTGGCTTTTACGCTTCCTTTCTAGTTTTTTGTCGGAGAACGTACTAACGCTTTGACGGTCGGCAACGCGCGAATTTATAGCATCTCAGTAAATGTTAACATTGTTAACCATCAGCTAGGCTGTAGACTTGTTTGCCGGTTGAAAAACTGCTTCAAACGTACTAAAGGTGTAGGTAACTTTTAATTACCTATTTGCAATCGCGGTACGCAAGTACGCAAATGACATGAAAAGGACTAATTATTTAGCTAAAGTATCCAATTTGTCATTTCTTTGTTGCTCACCGTATCGTTCCTTAGATTTATCGCTATGGTTTTCATATTCGTAAACAAATTAATGTTTTGTACTTTATGCTATTGTATCAAAAGTTCAAAATCGAATGACTCTGCAGGCATAATAACGGCCAATATACCTGAATGCTTTTTGAATATAAATGTCAGTTCCAAGCGGACACTGCCCCGGTCACCTGCGCGTTTCCTACGAAAACCATTGCCCACGAGAATTGGGTCGACTTGTAATAAGATTACCTAAATTTAAAGGTATACTCTACTACAGTATGATTACATAAATCGTTAGTTTTTCGTCGGTAAGATGTCGGTGAAACTCTTAGTAGTTTCGAGTTTAATTCGATTGTAGTGTATTATTTACGTTAGTTAAATGACATAAATATTGTTTCAGAGGGGCGTATTGGCCTTGGGGCTGTGCGAGTACGGCTGCGGAGACGCCAACATGACGTGGGTGCGGACTGTGTACCCCACCACCTCCACCCCCATCAACATACCGAACATGTGGAACAAATACTTCAATTTCACTGTAAGTATATGCATGATAATCATAGGTACAGTCAAAGAACTTAATCTTCGACCCGTTTCGTACCTGGTCGCAGTGACAATCAATATGAACCCGCTAGAGAAGAGACCTCATGTTATGGTCACAGTAACAAGGTACGAAATGGTACTAAAATTAAATAATGACACTGTTTATTAATTACAAATTTTCAATGATTAATTCTATACATATATGTACCAGCAATAAGCAGAGCTTTGTACCTAAGGGCTCGCGATGTTTTTCTTAGTTATAATTTATAAGCAGTTTTTATAGAGATGTATCTTTTAATGTATGGAATATTTACGGGCTTCTGTGAATAATTCATACGACAAATTATTTGCAGAGATTTATTTTATGTTATCAACATTAAATTCCTCATACGAATTTGTTCTTGTTTCCTACATTTCAACATAAATGAGTTTTTATACTACTTAATCTATCATCGGGAACCGTCTATTAGGTATATATTTAATGCTAATTAGGGAATGCAAATCGGTTATAACCGATTATTCTGGCAGAATGGCATAACCGATTATTGAGATTTTGTAACTGAACTGAACTGAATACCTACTAATTCGATATTATCAAGTTCTTGGGTGCCAATTTTAACTACATATTGCATCAATTTTAAGAAAAATAGCTTGATATTTATTTCTAATGCACAACACTGGGGTCATACAGTTTTCTGATTTACCGAAGCTAACTGATCTGATGCAATTGATAAGCCAATTCCGTGTTTTCCGTCTTTTAAAACATTTAAATATGAGTTTCTACGTAAGTTGGCAGCTGTGAGCTGAGGGCCTACCGCGAAACATGGAAATCGAAATTAGGCAAGTATCTGCTTCTCTATCGATCGAAAATAATAAATAGGTAGTGATAGAGAGGCAGATAAAGAAATCTTGATTTTCGTGTTTCGCGGTAGGCCCTATGATTCCGCAGGGGCAACATCAGCATCTGCTGCAACAAGTTCTCAATCTGAAGATGTCTACATAGGTACCACAAATTACCGCATTTGAAATGGCTTTACACGAGAATAAAGGCCAACAGGGCAAATATTCTTCCAAAGCTTACCAGCAGTTATTATCTGTGAAGCCCACTAGCATGGAAGCTAAACTTGCATTTTCATCTGCGGGATATGTCTGCCATATTAGATGCACTCATGTTTTTGAGGTCTTATATACCTACATAATTTCACAAATGAGTTCCATTGATGATATCTAGTTATGTGGATTTTTTTCGCTAAAGATTGTGTAAAATTTTACATTTATTTTAAATAATTGTTATCTATATTCAGCTATGTTAACAACGTTTGTCTTTAATTTAACTCTTAAGTCATGTTTAGATCTTTAGATATTTTGTGTAGGTAAGTTACATAGGCCAAATTATTGTATTTTTGTTGATGGTGCACCCTGCGTTATGTTTTAATGTTAAATTGAAAAGTTACTTATGAAAAACTCTAATTTGTATGAAATGTTGCCTAGTTTACCTACTTATTAACCGACTTCATTTGTTTTGTTAAAACTCATTGAAATTAGTAAATGAAATCAACGCAAGGTTTATGTTTCATTCATCGATACGGCTTATTTTATGATTGTACATCACGTACAACTTGATTTATACGTTATTTTGAAATAACTTTGAATTACCGGATATAACCGATTATCGCTTATTTTTTGAGCATAACCGTAACTGAAACCGGTTATGAAATTAGGCTATTAGGTATTTAATGCTAATCCTGATAATAACATTAGGCGTAGGGATCGATCGAGTACGATCAGTCAACATAGTGCCACTTGTGGCGAGCTGTTGGGGAGTAGCGACCCCACGTACACCATTGCTCCTGTTGAGCTTGAAACAGATTAGATATCACTTCTTGTGAGGGCCCATCTTGTGGGGGCGAGTCACCATCTGCCAGCAATAAAATTGCATACCATTTTATTAGGCAGGCGTCCGGTTTTATATTCCATAGCCCAGTATTTAGTCTACTAGTTTAGTCCGTCTGCCAGCCCTCCGCTCTACCAACTGTACTAAGTTGTCAGCGAATATTTCCACCATATGTTTTATAAGCGCCTTTGTGGGCGCCTGGCGGCATCTATCGTAGTGTGTCTTATAATTCCGGTAGTCAAAGAAGTGTAACACTTCCTTTATTCACGTAACTATGTAACTCTTGTGGCCAGCAGGTCGTTTCTGACGACGATGACTACGACATTCAGGAGCACCCGCCCCACTTGTGCATCGACGGGCAGTGCCACGTGTACATGAACTACAAGTCGCGCATGGTCGTGCCCATGGCCATCCAGCCGTACGACGAGCTGTACGACGACAACAACACAGACTACTGCTCCTACCGCGTCGGTCAGTATGAACCACAGGCTCTGTGTCAGCCGCATTATGAACACTTACTGCTCATGCCGCGTCGGACAGTATGGACGCTAAATTATAGAAGTTGCACATAATGTAAACAAATATGACAGATTTTATCAATATTTGACATTGACCAGAGCCTAGTAAATTAAGAAGACTGACAGCTCCCATACAACAACAACGTCACGAAAAGATATAGACGACATGAAATATTATTTTTACTTTTTAGTTATTTGCGGCCATTTTCATGCCAGCGACAAAAACTTATTCCTGTGATGGATGTACGCGCACTCTCACAATCACATAGTATTTGTTGTCCATTGACCTTGTCTCCCGACGCAGGCGGCGCGAGCTGCACGGTGCCGCCGGGCCGCGTGCCCGACGGCGAGGACTGCGTGCCCACCGTGCGGTGCCAAGTGCTGGACCCCTACGACGAGGAAAACTCTGTCATGGGCCACGCGGAGTGCAAGATCTACACCGGGGACCCTACCGCCACTTTCTGGAGCTACTTTGTTATAAGGTATCTTATTAAGAAATATACTAATTAGAATTTACTTAACATAAATCCTGTGGAAAACTAATGAAACGCGATTTGAAAGTAAAATCCCATCAAAAACATTTTCATGTAAAATGTTGCCAAGATGAGACCATAAGGCTCACACTGTCAAAAAGTTATCAGATCTCTTGTAGAGCCAAGCTTCTAACTCTACAAGCCCTAACTTCACAAACTCTACACCTTAGTCAAAATATATGGCTTGGCCGTTTGGCTACCGTCACATAGGCGTAAGGTGAAAAATTTATTCACTAATCCTTCTAATAAACATTATTAGAAAATACTTCTTGTACGAAATGAAATGATCTCGTGTTGGCAACATTTTACATGAACATGTTTTTGATGGGATTTCATTTCTTTTTGTCTTATGACAATCTTTCATTTCCTAATTTAAAGGTTGGGTTTGATATTTACTATAAAAAGTTCTAAAATACGTATCTGGGGGCATCTTTTATACAATCTCCGTTTTTTACTGATTCCCCATACAAACTTCAACCCCCTTTCCCCCTAACGCCTTTTTCCACTCCCTTTTCACCCTTACGGAGTGATTTGGGGTGGAAAACTATTGTATATCCTTTCCCATAACAAAAACTACATACCAAAAATTTAACTAAATTGGTTCAGCTTTTATTGATTCCAATACAAAATTCCCCCCCTTTTCACCCCCTTAGGGGCGGAAAATTTGAAGTTTTTGATTTTTTTTGTTGTAAGTGTATTAATACTATCCCACATACCAAATTTCAACTTCCTAGGACTTTAGGAAGTACCCTAAGGAGTACTACCATCAGTGAGTCAGTGACGAAATTGGGGTTTTTAACACGCTTTTATTAGGTTGATCTGTATGTAACTAACTGTGTAATGGAATCTAAGGTAACTAGATTAACCATCTTCCAAGGATGAACTCATGAAAATTGGCAGCTGTATATAGTTCTGATGACAATACAATAATATGGTACTGTCGAACTGATCTGATGATGGAGCCGAAAGATATGAACTGGAACTTCATGATGGAACATCGTATCATATCTGTGTTTGGATTTGTTAGAAAAGTCTTGTAATGAACTTTGACCACGATTAGGTTTCAAGGTCTGATGATGAAGCCGGAAGATAGGCACTGGCATTCCATGATGGAATATCGTATCATAGTCGTGTTTGCACTTGTGAGAAAGGTCACGTAATGGACTTTGAATTCGATCAGGTTTCAAGATTATAACAAACCTATTATATATTGACTGGGAAGTTTTTCAGTTATCTCAAATATATCCTGAGCAAAATTTTTGGTTTTTACGTGCATTTATAAAAGCGTGTTTTTCTAGTGTTTTTTAAACTATCAATTTATTTAGATATGAACAAAACCTAAAGTATGAGAGCTATATAATTTTTTTATGTTTAATAAGTCCACTATCGACATTATATCCAGATAATTTTGTTTATCTGGTATAATCTAAACACAAGTTATGAGGGTTCGAAAAATCGACGAAGCGTTTTGAAAAAGGGGTGTTGAGAAAAGGTAGGTAGTGCCCATGTACTTTGCTTTGCTCGTCTTGGCGGGGGCACTACCGTGCCCCCCGACGTTGCAAGTTTTGGCGCGGCCGAAATGTTCGGCATTTTTTGGCCGAAACCGAAACTCCGTTGATACGTTAGTTATATTATGTTGGCAGTATTCAGGTTACTGTATGAATGAACATTTGCGCAGGATCCTCTCCGACATATGGCCCACGGCGGCGCTGGCGCTGCTGGGCGCGGCCTGCGTGGTGGCCACGCGCGAGACGTCCATCGGGCGCGGCGACGTGGGCCGGCAGCTGGCCGTGGGCACGCTGGGCCTGGCCGTCTTCCCGCCCATCGCCGGGGCGGCCTCGGACGCCATGCCCGACGACCCGTTCCTCGTGCCCTTCATCATGCACGCTGTCTTCATGCTGATTGGCGCTGCCATTTTACTGTTGGATAGGTAACACCTGTTGTCAATCACCTTCGGCACTATATGCCTAACTGCTTGTAGCCGGTGTGGGGTTGGATACGATGACTGACAGCAGTGACAACCCGTTCCTAATGCCTTTTATCATGCACGCTTTGGATAGGTGAGACATTTGTAGTGAATAGTTATAAATGTTATAATTTACTGTACCTAATCATTGGACATTTAATTTTAGTTCTAGACTATATAATACCATCTGTATATATAGGTATATTGATAATAATAACCCAACTAGCACAACTAGTTGCTTAAGGGCTTTGGAGCTAATCCGATTATTCCGAAAGGTGCCAAGCTCAAGCGCCAGAGCGTGCACTGCAGACCTTATGCAGGCGCTTTACAGCCAAAGGGGCACAAGTTTTTGCAACCTACCGTTCAATTAGAACTTCATAATAGTGGCATAACAGCGCTACAGGAGCTGCAACTAATAATTAACACCACACTAAATCTCTTGTGGCGCTTATTGAATGAATGACAGTTTAACTGAACGAATTATAAAAGGATCGACGATCAACTGATCATTCAATTCACCTTGTCTCTCATTTATTAAATACATCTGAGTTGTTCCTGTGACAGTGAATAACAAATAGTGAAGTGGAGTGAAGGTAAGTGTTTTTGAGCTACGTTTTGTACTATATGCAAGTGGCTAAAAACGCAGATCAGTTTATCGTGCATAAAGTTGATATTATTGGAGTATTTTTAACGCGCCTCAATAATTACCTTAGAATATCGTAAAATATGTAAAAATATTAATATATAAATAATATTATATCACATACCTACACGATATTTAAGTTAAATACTTGACTACATTTGTATTTAGTAAGTTGCTGGTACTATATTTAGTTATATTTTACTACAAATTGTGATATTTGTGATAAAAACCTATAAATTTCTCAAGTAATGATAAATAATTGTCTTGTTAACATGGCGTCTATGAGAAGCAGCTTTAACTTGCAACTTCAACCGTAATACCTCCACTCTGCGCGTCAAAGCGTTAAGTTTCACTCTTCTAAAGATCCAAGTAATACCTGTACCACTAATACTGTTCAAGTCTTTACAATCACTTTTATTTCGTACTTACTGCAGGTATCGAACCACACTAATAGTTATATGTTTAGAGATCCGTAGAACTCGTTGAAAACCCTAAAATACGATGATCGTTTGTGGCTGCTTCTATATTTTTCGCTCTTTCAATTGTTTAACACTTACTATGTTTTACCATGTTTTCAGAATGCCTTTCAAAATAATTCGAACTTATAATGAACAACAAGATAAACAAGATCTGTCCATCTAAGTTGGAAAAACATGGAGTGTTACACTGGCCGAAAAAAAAAAGTAAAAAATTATGTAAAATAGAAGATTCAAGTCCACAGCCAAACTGGAAAATAATTGGGAAAACAAAATCTACGGGACCCTCGCTTGTGTTTGTAGAACTCGAACTTTGCGCATTATTTTTTTTGTTTCCAATGAATCCCTTAAAGAATAAATTAAATTAATAGAGTATTATAAATGAAAGCTAAATCACTCTCACGTAATGAGTTTTTAACTTATGTGTTATTAATTATTTCAATTACAGAATTCTCACACACAGTTGTGTTTTTTAATTTCTGCATATTCTGATAAACTCTCCTTACTTTCTTGCGATATCCACCAGTTCTTTGTTTGAACTTCCATGCTTTCAGGTTAAACTGGCTCAAATATTTTATAAAATGTGACTTCTCCAATAAAAATGGCAGAATGTATCCAAAAAAGTCGGCAATGTGTCAAATACGCTCTTGCTTCTATTGTAAAGCCTTAATGTCGCTATTAGTAAAACAGTCGCTCAAATTGCTACTTAAGTCTGCGCAAAAGTACAAATCACTTCTGCAATAAAACTTTCAGTGGCAGAACAGTGATAAATATATCTTTTATACAGTTCCGTTTAAAAGTCTGCAATTAAAGTCTTTATGCAGTTCTGAAGCGTACGGCTGCGGAAATAGAAGCTTTTTAGCAGCCTTAAGCTTTAACATATATGTTTTAACTCTCTTTTAAAGCTATAGACGGCAAATGGGTTGTAAAATGAACTCTTATAAAGCCTAGAGTGACATTTGGTTCAGTTTCTGCTACCTCTAGTGATATTTACAGCTATGAGCAATTACAGAAGCAATAGTAGAACTTAAAATCACTTTCTGAACCCTTAAAGCGCTACTGTACAGCTAAAAGTTGCAAAATAGGCTGCTATATCCACTAGTGTGCTAGTTGGGAATGATGACAATGATGACATATTCTATATTTTAGCGAATAAAGATATGTAGATTTGACTTCGGGAACAGGGACATTTTCTTCTTTAGGTATATTCCTTTATCTTCCAGCTTGTATCCGGCGCGGTCTCAGACACGATGTCTGATAATCCATACCTCGAGTGTGTAGGTATTTTATCTAATAATGTAGGTATGAGGTACCAACAGAAGGCTATTTACATTAATGTTCCAGTCTTATGAACGGGCTGGCCCATAGGTAATATTGGCAGGTAGGTAGGCAATATTGTAAATGTAATTGTCACGAGTATTTGTCCGCAGCAACATGCCGCTGTCGACGCCGGAGTGGTGGTGGCACACGTCGACGGGCATGCTGGCGCTGCCCATGAACGCGGTGCGGCGGTACGGCGCCGAGACGGCCGCCATCTTCGCCGTCGTCACGCTGCTCGGCGTGCTGTGGAGCGGCATCGACTCCTACCTGCCTTGGTGAGTACACCGGATATGACGCCAGACTCGTACCGTGAGTACACCACGGTGCCGTAGAATAAATAATAGTACTACCGAACAGAAAGGAAACTCCCTACAAAACCGAAGTTTGACAGCGATTCAGGGTCAAACTCTCTAATATATGGCTATTTAGGGTTGTCAAAATTCAAGTGATTATCTTATCTGTGGTTGTGTACGCAAAGGAACGTTCTGCCAACCCTAATAATTGCTCGTAGCAATGCTGAGCCGAACGGAGCCGAGAACGCCCGAACGCTGCAGCTTCCCCCCACTGACACAGCACAGCGCATGCTGTGGACGCCGGACAAGACCGTGGCGTAGCAAATCAGTAACGTTCTTAAATAGCAGTAGTTACGATGCCTGGAATAGTCTAAATACATTTAGTGTTGTCAATATAGACGTGTGTGACCTGCAGGGTACCACATAATAGTACACTACATTTGTTGACGCGAAGTGTAGTTGTCGCGTTTAAGTTTCCGATTGAGACCACAGGGTGGCACATCTTACAACGCGCAATTAAGTATGCGTGAACTGTATGGGGCAGCAATTGTTAATGTCGTCATACTGTCAGCATCAAATAAAGTAAGGACGCTAATTACGACGACGCTATTAGTATACAGATAAATAAGACGCTATTAGTATTAGAACTCTGACATTAGGGACCTTTTACATCTCCAGATTTAATGTATTTTTAACCATAGAGACTATACATCTCTTTTGTATTGTAGTAATTATTTATTTTAAGATTATTATAATGTAATATTTACCCAGGTATTGGCTGTTGTATTTATAAATGTTGTTATGTATTTTTCATGTCACTATATGATGTTACTATAAATGTTGTATTTACTTGTAAAAGAGCCCTTGAGGCCTACTTGCAGAATAAAGTTTTGAAATTTTGTAATTAAATTTTGAATGTTAAGCACGAAGAATAGAGATAGGAACAGGTGGGTCAATGTACGACATTCTTCGTGCTTAGCACTCCTTTCCTTACTTTAGATAGGGAAAAAACAAAGGCACGTTAGGAAATATTTGGCGGTCTCTGTACAAGTATACCGTTACCGATGAATATCTTCAGGACGGTGAAGGACCTGAACGGCACGTCGACGGAGCTGGGGCTGACGCTGGCGCTGGGCGCGCTGCCGGCCGCGCCCGCGCTGTGGTGGGCCGAGGCGCTCGTGGACTACGTGGGCCACTCCAACGTCTTCATCACGGCCTTCACCTTCTACTGCCTCAGATACACCGGTAAACGAGTTACTTATATTTCGTCGCTTCAGATACAATACATTCACCAGCAGTAGTGATTAATTACATGTTTTGACTTCTAAACTAAAAAACTGCTAACGTAAGCAAATATGTTTTTAACCGAATAAATTGTTATTTGAACCAGGCATAATACGATTTATCGATACGCGCTAATAGGATTTCAACCTTAGCAATTCGATTTAATAATAATACCGACGACCGATTTTGACGACCGGTCTGGCCTAGTGGGTGGTGACCCTGCCTGTGAAGCCGACGGTCCTGGGTTCGAATCCCGGTAAGACCATTTATTTGTGTGATAAGCACAGATATTTGTTCCTGAGTCATGGATGTTTTCTATATGTTTAAGTATTTGTATATCATACAGTATGTAAATTAACTAAAACCATTTAATCAAACCCGTTAATATTTAGGCCATACTAAGTAACTTTTGCTATGGGACCATCCCGAACTCAAGAAATAAAATTTGGCTATTTCGTATTTCGGCTGGTCTCACTTTGAAATTTTCCATCGGAGTCAATTTTTTTTTCGCGCGTTCGAGGTTGACCCAAATATTAACGAGCTTGAGTAAATGGTTCCAGTTAATTTACATACTGTATATATATAGTTGTCTGAGCACAATACGAGCCTTGGCTCACCGTGGGACTTTGTCAATTAGTGTACGAATATCCGTATAATATTTATTTTGAATAGCAAGTATTATAGTTGTTCGTGACCTCGCAGGTCTGGCGTACAGCACCGAGTACACGTGGATAGCGGTGGTGGAGGCGCTGGAGGTGTTCACCATGAGCCTGGTGTGGGTGACGGCCGTGCTGTACTTCCGCCACCTCGTGCCGCGCAAGTACACCGCCACCGGCCAGGCGCTGCCGGTCATCGCGCACTTCTGCATCGGTACGTCCACACAATAAATAATACCAGGGTCTATTCGACGTGTCGTGACCAGTGGCGGCGATGCGGTGGTCACGCCGCGGGATCTAGTAGATTTATTTAACCCTTTCCAGGCATAGTACGATTTATCGACCACATACGCGCCAATAGAATTTCATCTTTAATATTCCGATTTAAGGTTCAAATTAGATTGCACTTTCGGAAAATGTGACTTTCCTTCAAATTAATCATCAAAGCTGGATTCATTAGAATATATACCTCGCGAACCTTAGTGAAAGGGCCATCGAGTATCTGAAGAGTGCAAACTTAATCTCTAGATTAATATTTAACTAAGCGTATTCAGCGTATAAGTATCGCCATACAGCGGGGAAATACGGCCAGCCTTCTAGGCACCTTGCCCATTGACGGCGATTTGGGCCAAATTTTTTATCTTTAGTTTAAGTTGTTAGTAAGTTTTATTTTATTATGTATGTTTATTTCTTTGTTTTTGGATATTAAAATCTGAATCTAATTCAAAAAAAAAAAAAAAAAAAATATTTAACTTAAATCCAGTAACAAAAAAAAATGCCATACGATAAATAATAATAATTAGAATATATGTTTTTTTTTTTGGAAATCCTTGTAGATTAGTGCGGCCTGGAAAAGGGTTAAGTCAGCAACCTCGTTTATAAAGAAGTACGTTATTGCAGAGGCCGGCAAAAGCAGAGGTAACGGCAATTCGTGGATGAGTCTATGAGATCGAGACGAATTCACGAATTGCTATTCGCACAAATTATTGATGCAGTCTGTTTTTGATCGCATCGTATCGATATTTCATTGTAGTTGTTACCTATGTAGCTAATGATTAGGTATTGGGACCGTGCGAAGTGCATGGTCGGGGTAAGTAAAGCGATCCCAGCGCATAATGTGGTAAAAATTAAAACTAACTGCGGATAGCGTCTTTAACATTTCATACAAGTTATATGGCTCGAAATGAAACTTTAATTTACGATTACTCCTGAAATATTCATTTAAATTGTAAGTAAGTAAGTAAGTAAGTAAATATTCTTTATTGTGCACCATACATTTAAAAATAGACAGGAAATGAAAAAACACGTAAAAGTTAGGTAACAACAGGCGGTCTTATCGCTAAGAAGCGATCTCTTCCAGACAACCTTTGGGTAGCAGGAAACTATGAACTTACAACATTGAACGGGTAGTGCCGATATATATACATATAATTCAACAAAATGAAGACGCAAACAATATAATACATACCTACATACTAATAAAATAAATACATATATACATACATACATTATATATTATACAATCATAAATAAAGGCAAGTTAAGGCAGCGAAAGGTAATGAGTCTTCAAAAGATTTTTGAAAATGGGAAGGGATTTAGCACGTCTAATGTCTAATGGCAAAGCATTCCACAACCGAACAGCACGAAAAGAAAAAGAGTTGCTATAAAATTTTGATGATGAAGGTGGTGGAGCAAGGAGATGCATCTCCGCACAGCGGACCGAGGAAAGATAGTTGAAACGCTTTTTAAGATGTAGAGGGGTGGAGGGGTTGAAAAGAATGTTATAAAGAAGTACAAGAATATGAGAGTTACGGCGATGACGAATAGGGAGCCACTTGAGCTGGGTACGAAATTCAGAGACGTGGTCATATTTGCGTAATCCAAATATGAATCTTATACAGACGTTTTGAAGGCGCTCAAGTTTATTGTAAGGTGTAAGGGACCATTGTAATCTGTATGAAATGCTTAATATAACTAACGTATTTAATTTGATAATTATTAATACTGTATCCGTGTAACTAGCTTTGCAAATGCCACACACTATGTGATCTTTTTCTAGAAGTTAAGAATGGGTATAGTAAGTTATCCTTAAAAGATAGACATTTAACATCGCGGACTTTTTTAGACCCATGAAAGAGAGACAATCCCACCATACATTGTGTTGTTATAGCTCAAACAGATTATGCAGCGTTTTCGATTAAAGCTCCTAGCCAGCGTTTTTTTTTCCGACAACATCGTTATATTTCAACCAATTACTATCAAATTCCAGTTTATACTTTGTATTTTTTTTGTTCTAATACCTATTAATTAAATATAAATATAAACATGTATTGACTAAAAACTTCCCTTCATACTTCAACCATATTTACCACTGGTAACTACTGGAACAAAAAAATCCACTAGTTACCACCAACTTGGTTTGGTGGTAACTACTGGGATTTTTTTTCCCAGTAGTTACCACTGGTAAAAGGTGGGATTTTTTTTTTGTAGTTACCACCAAAATTTGGTTAGCGTTCAATACTAATAAAAATAGTATAAATATAGAGTGCTTTAATCAATAATTAATTAAAACTCGAATTAATTATAAGTTAATTCATTATTCGCTAATTATAAGTCGATTACTATTTCAGTAAACTGCCTTAAAAGTGATAAAAATCGGTTTTTGACTGATTTGTTTGTTCGTTTGTATAATTGATTGATTGACACTGTTGAACCCATGCTTGTGTGTGCAATAAAAAAAAGTGACTTTATTTATTGAAAGGGACTTTGCTGTCGATGGCGCTTACGCCATTATCAACGATGCTCCTATATAAATATAACGCTGCGCTACGCATTGTGGCGTAAGCGCCCTTGACAAAAGATCCATTTTTCATAGATTACGTCACAATTAATTCAATTTACAATTAATAAGATAAAGGAAAAAACATATAATAATGAATATAATGTAATCATTGCAAATAAAACAAAGTCAATTATTTTATTACCCGTTAAAATAAAATTTTAACAAACTACATTGATTGTGTTGCTGTCGGCGCGTAGGATAGAACGCCGTAGCGATTAAAAATTAACACGTAACATAACCCCATGCATGTTGTAGGATTGTTATCGCCAACTGCTGGGCGAGCTCGGTGGACGTGTTGACCGCTCAGACCAACCAGTATAAACTCGTATCTGTAGCGCGCTCTCTTTATTAATGTCTCGGTCACGTTACGCTGGTCTGCGCGACAGCCCGGTCCGCCCGCGCTCGCGAGATGACAATTTCACTGTAATGTACTGGCTTACGAGTTGCCAATTCACACAGTACGTATACGTACCCACTTTTTTCTTACAGAAATAAATAAGTTGTTTTGTTTTAGAATCTATTTTATGTTATTCGTGCACTATGTGAATAATGTGTATTATGGTTGCTTGTATTTCTGTATGTAAGTAAAATAAATTCTAATTTAAGGATAATTTTATCCAAACGTTAATTTCTCTCTATTTTTTTTCGTTTGAACCGGTTTTAATATTTTTGATCACTTTTAAGGCAGTTTACACTAATCGACTTCTATTTATTTATTAAAGCACTCTTTATTTATACTATACTACTTCTATTGTTTTATTAGTATTGAACTCTAACAACATTTTAGTGGTAACTACTGGGAAAAAAAATCCCAGTAGTTACCACCAAACCGAGTTGGTGCCAGAAAAATGCCAGCGGATAACAACTTGGTGGTAACTAGTGGGAATAACCCGTAAAAACCTATCACGAGCCAACACGATTGCCTATCTAAGATACGATATTTTAAAGGTTTGTAAATTAAAGAATCTTGCTGGCACAGAACCGTAGAATCTTAATTCTGAATATATCTTAAGGTACACAGAATAAAATTTTATAAACTATAAAATTAAAGCGAGCCTTTCATACTTACCAGTCCAGTCGTGCGTTCGTATCGAAAGGTACGAGTATTCAATATTTTCAATTTCATGTAGTGATAGTGATTTATATCAATTGAAACGATTTCCACTCTTAATGATGTAAGTAGCGTACCTACGATGCAATAGTACATTACGATACAAGTGCGAAAAATAGGAACGGAGTGTTTTAAATCGACACGAGTTGCGAATTACCTATTCGCACATGTATCGTACAACGTTTTACAGTACATATGGCCCTTTAAATGTTCGACACAGTAACATAATATGCTACTTCTCGCACTAGTGCTATAAAGTAGCCCCATATGTACTGTAAAATAATATTCAAATATCATTCATTCGTTCATAGACATTTATTGATATAACCATTTTTGGTTTGTCCATCTCTAATGAGTAAATGAATGGTCGAATGATTAGTTTGAATGGCTGTCAAAATGCCGCATGTGTTAAGAATATCGTATGGAGATATGACTTTTTAACTTAAGAAGGTACAAACACTCAGAAGATTCGGTTGTAATTTTTTACTGCTTAATTACAATCAATTTAGCGCGGTGGTGTACCAACCAGAGCGCAAGTTCGCACATTTAAGTGCACTGTCTATGTGTGAGTAGGCCTTATGCGTATAATATTGTAATTGTAGTCGAAATGCACACATTTTTAACTGCGGCGACATCGGTCTCGATACAAAAACAGTTCCATTCGAGTAACCCATCCGACCGTCCCTCAGGGCGCTGCATCGGGGCGATAGTGAGCGGCATGGTGAGCATGAGCCCGCCGCTGGAGAGCGCGCGCGCGCTGTACCGCGCGCTGGGCGTGCTGGCGCTGGCGGCGGCGGCCCTCTACCTGGCGCTCTACCACCTGCTGCTGGCGCCGCGCTGCGCCGCGCCCCCCGCGCCGCCGCCCACACACCTGCTGCAAGGTACACTCGACACCTCTACCTGGCGCTCTACCACCTGCTGCTGGCGCCGCGCTGCGCCGCGCCCCCCGCGCCGCCGCCCACACACCTGCTGCAAGGTACACTCGACACCTCTACCTGGCGCTCTACCACCTGCTGCTGGCGCCGCGCTGCGCCGCGCCCCCCGCGCCGCCGCCCACACACCTGCTGCAAGGTACACTCGACACCTCTACCTGGCGCTCTACCACCTGCTGCTGGCGCCGCGCTGCGCCGCGCCCCCCGCGCCGCCGCCCACACACCTGCTGCAAGGTACACTCGACACCTCTACCTGGCGCTCTACCACCTGCTGCTGGCGCCGCGCTGCGCCGCGCCCCCCGCGCCGCCGCCCACACACCTGCTGCAAGGTACACTCGACACCTCTACCTGGCGCTCTACCACCTGCTGCTGGCGCCGCGCTGCGCCGCGCCCCCCGCGCCGCCGCCCACACACCTGCTGCAAGGTACACTCGACACCTCTACCTGGCGCTCTACCACCTGCTGCTGGCGCCGCGCTGCGCCGCGCCCCCCGCGCCGCCGCCCACACACCTGCTGCAAGGTACACTCGACACCTCTACCTGGCGCTCTACCACCTGCTGCTGGCGCCGCGCTGCGCCGCGCCGCCCGCGCCGCCGCCCACACACCTGCTGCAAGGTACACTCGACACCTCTACCTGGCGCTCTACCACCTGCTGCTGGCGCCGCGCTGCGCCGCGCCGCCCGCGCCGCCGCCCACACACCTGCTGCAAGGTACACTCGACACCTCTACCTGGCGCTCTACCACCTGCTGCTGGCGCCGCGCTGCGCCGCGCCGCCCGCGCCGCCGCCCACACACCTGCTGCAAGGTACACTCGACACCTCTACCTGGCGCTCTACCACCTGCTGCTGGCGCCGCGCTGCGCCGCGCCGCCCGCGCCGCCGCCCACACACCTGCTGCAAGGTACACTCGACACCTCTACCTGGCGCTCTACCACCTGCTGCTGGCGCCGCGCTGCGCCGCGCCCCCCGCGCCCCCGCCCCACACATCTGCTGCAAGGTACACTCGACACCTCTACCTGGCGCTCTACCACCTGCTGCTGGCGCCGCGCTGCGCCGCGCCGCCCGCGCCCCCGCCCACACACCTGCTGCAAGGTACACTCGACACCTCTACCTGGCGCTCTACCACCTGCTGCTGGCGCCGCGCTGCGCCGCGCCCCCCGCGCCCCCGCCCACACACCTGCTGCAAAGTACACTCGACACCTCTACCTGGCGCTCTACCACCTGCTGCTGGCGCCGCGCTGCGCCGCGCCCCCCGCGCCCCCGCCCACACACCTGCTGCAAGGTACACTCGACACCTCTACCTGGCGCTCTACCACCTGCTGCTGGCGCCGCGCCGCCCGCGCCGCCGCCCACACACCTGCTGCAAGGTACACTCGACACCTCTACCTGGCGCTCTACCACCTGCTGCTGGCGCCGCGCTGCGCCGCGCCCCCCGCGCCCCCGCCCACACACCTGCTGCAAGGTACACTCGACACCTCTACCTGGCGCTCTGCCACCTGCTGCTGGCGCCGCGCTGCGCCGCGCCCCCGCCCACACACCTGCTTCAAGGTACACTCGACACCTCTACCTGGCGCTCTACCACCTGCTGCTGGCGCCGCGCTGCGCCGCGCTCCCTGCGCCGCCGCCCACACACCTGCTGCAAGGTACACTCGACACCTCTACCTGGCGCTCTACCACCTGCTGCTGGCGCCGCGCTGCGCCGCGCCCCCCGCGCCCCCGCCCACACACCTGCTGCAAGGTACACTCGACACCTCTACCTGGCGCTCTACCACCTGCTGCTGGCGCCGCGCTGCGCCGCGCCGCCCGCGCCGCCGCCCACACACCTGCTGCAAGGTACACTCGACACCTCTACCTGGCGCTCTACCACCTGCTGCTGGCGCCGCGCTGTGCCGCGCCGCCCGCGCCGCCGCCCACACACCTGCTGCAAGGTACACTCGACACCTCTACCTGGCGCTCTACCACCTGCTGCTGGCGCCGCGCTGCGCCGCGCCCCCCCGCGCCCCCGCCCACACACCTGCTGCAAGGTACACTCGACACCTCTACCTGGCGCTCTACCACCTGCTGCTGGCGCCGCGCTGCGCCGCGCCGCCGCCCACACACCTGCTGCAAGGTACACTCGACACCTCTACCTGGCGCTCTACCACCTGCTGCTGGCGCCGCGCTGCGCCGCGCCGCCCGCGCCGCCGCCCACACACCTGCTGCAAGGTACACTCGACACCTCTACCTGGCGCTCTACCACCTGCTGCTGGCGCCGCGCTGCGCCGCGCCCCCCGCGCCGCCGCCCACACACCTGCTGCAAGGTACACTCGACACCTCTACCTGGCGCTCTACCACCTGCTGCTGGCGCCGCGCTGCGCCGCGCCCCCCCGCGCCGCCGCCCACACACCTGCTGCAAGGTACACTCGACACCTCTACCTGGCGCTCTACCACCTGCTGCTGGCGCCGCGCTGCGCCGCGCCGCCCGCGCCGCCGCCCACACACCTGCTGCAAGGTACACTCGACACCTCTACCTGGCGCTCTACCACCTGCTGCTGGCGCCGCGCTGCGCCGCGCCGCCCGCGCCGCCGCCCACACACCTGCTGCAAGGTACACTCGACACCTCTACCTGGCGCTCTACCACCTGCTGCTGGCGCCGCGCTGCGCCGCGCCGCCCGCGCCGCCGCCCACACACCTGCTGCAAGGTACACTCGACACCTCTACCTGGCGCTCTACCACCTGCTGCTGGCGCCGCGCTGCGCCGCGCCCCCCGCGCCCCCGCCCACACATCTGCTGCAAGGTACACTCGACACCTCTACCTGGCGCTCTACCACCTGCTGCTGGCGCCGCGCTGCGCCGCGCCGCCCGCGCCCCCGCCCACACACCTGCTGCAAGGTACACTCGACACCTCTACCTGGCGCTCTACCACCTGCTGCTGGCGCCGCGCTGCGCCGCGCCCCCCGCGCCCCCGCCCACACACCTGCTGCAAGGTACACTCGACACCTCTACCTGGCGCTCTACCACCTGCTGCTGGCGCCGCGCTGCGCCGCGCCCCCCGCGCCCCCGCCCACACACCTGCTGCAAGGTACACTCGACACCTCTACCTGGCGCTCTGCCACCTGCTGCTGGCGCCGCGCTGCGCCGCGCCCCCGCCCACACACCTGCTGCAAGGTACACTCGACACCTCTACCTGGCGCTCTACCACCTGCTGCTGGCGCCGCGCTGCGCCGCGCCGCCCGCGCCGCCGCCCACACACCTGCTGCAAGGTACACTCGACACCTCTACCTGGCGCTCTACCACCTGCTGCTGGCGCCGCGCTGTGCCGCGCCGCCCGCGCCGCCGCCCACACACCTGCTGCAAGGTACACTCGACACCTCTACCTGGCGCTCTACCACCTGCTGCTGGCGCCGCGCTGTGCCGCGCCGCCCGCGCCGCCGCCCACACACCTGCTGCAAGGTACACTCGACACCTCTACCTGGCGCTCTACCACCTGCTGCTGGCGCCGCGCTGTGCCGCGCCGCCCGCGCCGCCGCCCACACACCTGCTGCAAGGTACACTCGACACCTCTACCTGGCGCTCTACCACCTGCTGCTGGCGCCGCGCTGCGCCGCGCCCCCCCGCGCCCCCGCCCACACACCTGCTGCAAGGTACACTCGACACCTCTACCTGGCGCTCTGCCACCTGCTGCTGGCGCCGCGCTGCGCCGCGCCCCCGCCCACACACCTGCTGCAAGGTACACTCGACACCTCTACCTGGCGCTCTACCACCTGCTGCTGGCGCCGCGCTGCGCCGCGCCGCCCGCGCCGCCGCCCACACACCTGCTGCAAGGTACACTCGACACCTCTACCTGGCGCTCTACCACCTGCTGCTGGCGCCGCGCTGTGCCGCGCCGCCCGCGCCGCCGCCCACACACCTGCTGCAAGGTACACTCGACACCTCTACCTGGCGCTCTACCACCTGCTGCTGGCGCCGCGCTGTGCCGCGCCGCCCGCGCCGCCGCCCACACACCTGCTGCAAGGTACACTCGACACCTCTACCTGGCGCTCTACCACCTGCTGCGCCATCAGTTGTTGTTTTTTTGACAACGCGTGAATCTCGCGATCTAAACGCGTAAGCGCCGTGAATATTACGGCGCTTACAACGTTGTGGTCGCGGGGTATAGGTCACGATTGCGACAATTTAAAAGCAGTTTATGTGACTGTACATTAATGCCTAATTATGTACGGTCACATACACTGCTTTATCTACGTCAATATCATAAGCTTCAACAAAACTCAGTAATTTTATACTTAAAAATACTTAAACGCTAAAATGGCGGTTTTTTTATTCAGAGACAAACTAGAGTCGGGGCCGATTGCCATATCGTTCCATATTAAGTAACATACAAATTTGTCAAAATTGTTTGCATTGCAATTGACAATTATTTCCAATACAACGTCACCTCGACTGATATTAGAATAGAGGCCAAATTAAATTTATTTGTTTCTCAGAGATGTTCTAAATTTAAATGTAATTAAGGTATCGGTTACCGATAAGGTTAAAAAAATACGATGAACCTACAGATACTGCGGTGATGCTTGCATTTTTATCACCTGTAACTTTCGCATACATGTTAGAACAGGACAGACATGGTGACAAATGATAAAGAGTTGACCATCTTAGCCCTACAGGTTTGTTAATATAGGCCGTCAGTTTATATTTCTGAACACATAGGGAGGTTATGATACACATGTAAATAAAAATGATTCTGTCGTCTCATGTATTACTTAAACTTAAGCGTTTTCTGAATAAATTTCTTCTATTCTATTCTATTCTATTCTAAAAAAAATTAAGAACACCGCATCATCATGATATTTTGTTTGTTCCAAGCTTCTACTGTAGACGGACGTCTTAATGGGAAAGGTATGTACGTCGTGTCTGCATAAATGTTCCTAAACTTTGATATTAATGACACATTTGTTTCAGGCTTGAACACGAACGGAGGATCCAACGGCACCTACTCGCCGACGCGGGTCTACCACGAGGAGCGCTCCAGGAAGGGACACTTCCGCTATTAACTACACATCACCCAATCAATCTCGCAAAAAAAAGAACTCACTGCCCACATACAGACAATGCTAAACAAAGCAGTGATTTAAACTTTCACGATTTTTACACATTATTAACTAACACAAACGCGATTAAGTCCCGTTTGTGTTAGTTAAATGCTGAACAATTTTGTTTGAAATGAAAAACTATAACCGTTGAATCGTGTTGGTATGACATTAAAATAGTGTATACGGTTTTTTTATTACAACTCGTTCGTATCAAAAACTAACGAATTTTCGTCGAATAAAACGCATTTAACTGACTTGTAACAGAGGTACGCTGCTCCACATTTACGTACGAGTGACACATTTTCAACGTAATACTGAACACTAAGGTGTAATCGGGTAATTCCGAAAGTTAAAAACACAAAAAAGTGGCGGAAATTTCGAAAAGGGACTTACTACAACGGAATATGAGTGATTTTGAAATGATTTTCGGGATTTTTTTTATACTACGTCGGTGGCTAACAAGCATACGGCCCGCCTGATGGTAAGCAGTCTCCGTAGCCTATGTACACCTGCAACTCCAGAGGAGTTACATGCGCGTTGCCGATCCAACCCCCCCCCCCCCTCCCTCTCGTTGAGCTCTGGGAACCTTACTCACCGATTACCCAATTTCCAAATAAACTAGGTGAATATGGTCAATTGCTAAAGTCTAACAAGATCTGATTCGTGCCTATGTAGATGTACTAGATGTCTATAAACTAAATAAATGTCTTTAAATCGTAACAAATACTTAAATTGATATCACAAACATAGTTGTAATGTCGCATAAGATGAATGTTGTAATAATGGGTACACAATTGTGATATTTTAAGTGCTTTTTTACTAATAGAATCAAGTTTTTTTTTAATCAATTAATATTTATTTAACAGTTGGACTGTTACTACTTATTAATATTGTTTGCATTTTACCTAGTTATTTTAGGTATACAGTTATATGACAATTTGAAATAAAGTTATTTTACAACCATTATGGTGTTTTATTGATTTAACGAAAATATATTATTCAGCTCGAGTCTAACCTTTTTATGCGCAGTTCATTAACCCCCTTATTCATAAACGTCTACTAAAGTTAACAAGCCGCTAATAATCGTTTGTCCCTTTCCGACGTATCGGTATGATGGAAAGGGACGAACGATTATTAGCGGCTTGTTAACTTTAGTAGACGTTTATGAATAAGGGGGTTAGTGGTTTGTTATTCCGTTGTGTTACTTGCGGTTGTCATATTGAGGAAAGAGATGCAAATACGACAACTAGAATGTTCTCGAGTTAGGTAGTAATAAAATAGCCGCGTCAAGTACTGAGAGCTAATTTAATCCCAAACTAATAATAAAAAACACATTGAATGGACATACATATTTTGGGATAGAATGTGTTATTTTTGTAATTATATACAATATTCGTACGAATCCCTATGAACTTAAAGTCTAACATTTATATGTGAAATGTACTCAAATTACTCATAACATTATTAAAGTAGCAACTTAGGGTCTATGTACACCGCCTTTTTTTACCGCGCTGTCGACGCGCGTTTGTATGGATACAAGCTAACGCCCTTGCAACGCGCGTTTCTATCAATACAGACGCGCTGGCCAAATGTGTTTTTTTAGCAGACTTTCTAGGAAACCCCGGCAATCAAAACTACACGCGCCCTCAATTCGCGTTTGTATCGATACAAATTGTATCGCGATAAAAGGTAACTGCTTAGTGGAATAAAATTACGTTCGCAAAACGCGCGTCGACGGTGCTTTAAGAAGACGCGGTGTGCAAGTACCCTTAACCAATACCTACTAAATTATCACAAACATAATTCGTAAGACATTTAAATCGCATCAATATTAGTTGCTCAACCTAGTAACACAGCTATAATCAGTAATCACTTCCTCTTAGCACTTTAATGATCATCATCACTCACCTCTATATAATATGCAGGTAAACGGTTGAGCTAAAAAAAAAAAAGAAAAAAATTCTGACCACTTCTAAGGCAACTTACGTAGCTACAATAAGCTATAATAAAAAAAATATCTGAACAAAACGAAAAATAAATTCACTGTAAAGCTACCAAAAATAACATCGTTAAACGCATAAACAACAAATAAAGTCTACCAGAGACTTACATGGCTATGACCTCATGGCATGGCTTAGTCTTACCGCCACTTATCGACATTGATATCATTGTAATGCCAGCAACACACGTGGCCATATTTTTCCAAAAAATCATGATGCATCTCTTTCCCCTTATCATACCTGCCAAAAGTAAGTGACGCCATACAAAATGATAACACCATGAAGCAGTGTTGGCCGAACGTTTTTGAACCGTAAACCGTAACGGGCGGTTAGGTACAGTTTAATTTGTGATGGTTAAAGGTCATTGCATGAACGTTTCGGCCAACACTGCCACGAAGTAAATTGCTGGCATCATATGATATCGAAAGCAAAACACTTCTTATAACAAAGTGTCTTAAGAATATTTGTCTATCAAAACGACATAATTGCATTGCCATGAAAAATATATTTTTTGTAAGTTTGACCTACCTACCTATAATATATACATCTCATGCTAAAATATAAGCAAAAACTCAGATCAAATTTAAGATACATATTTAAGAAAAAGGTACGATCTGGCCCCTATTTCACCACGCCGACATTTGTCAAGTGACAAGTTCGTTAACTGTTTTTACAGTACATATGAGGCTACTTTATAGCACTAGTGCGAGAAGTAGCATATTACGTTACTGTGTCGAACATTTAAAGGGCCATATGTACTGTAAAACGTTGTACGATACATGTGCGAATAGGTAATTCGCAACTCTTGTCGATTTAAAACACTCCCTTCGGTCGTGTTTTAATTTATCGCCACTCGTTTCGAATTTCCTATTTTTCGCACTTGTATCGTAATGTACTATTACAGTACATATGGTGCTACTTTATAGCACTAGTGCGAAAATTTGCATATTACGTTATTGTGTCGAACATTTAAAAGGGCCATATGTACTGTAAAACGTTGTACGATACATGTGCGAATAAGTAATTCGCAACTCGTGTTTTAATTTATCGCCACTCGTTTCGAATTTCCTATTTTTCGCACTTTTATCGTAATGTACTATTGTATAGAAGTACTTATAAACATGACAGACATTTTGTTATAATTGTCCATCTTCCATTTACTGGCAATGATTTGGTGAAACAAGAGTATTTTTTATGATATAAGTCGACATATTGGATGTTATCTATGAAAAGGGACCTTATTGTCGATGGCGCTTACGCCGCACTGCGTAGCGCGGCGTTGTTTATAATATAGGAGCATCGATGATAATGGCGTAAGCGCCACCGACAATAAGGTCCCTTTTCATAGATAATGTCACATTTGTCAATTTGTCGGTAATTACCACCAAAATATTGTTATAGTTCAATACTAATAAAACAGTAGAAATAGTATAAATATAGAGTAGAAATTGTATAAATTTATACTATAAAATATAGAGTGCTTTAATAAATAATTATAAGTCTATTCTTGTTTCAGCAAACTGCCTTAAAAGTGATCAAAAATATTAAAACCGGTGCAAGTGCAAAAATGATAAGTAAAAAAGAGAAATTAATGTTTGGTTGAAATTTATCTTATTAATTGTACATCGAATTAATTTGTGACGTTATCTATGAAATCTGAATCTTTTGTCGAGGGCGCTTACGCCGCGTTGTATCGATATAGGAGCACCGTTGATAATGGCGTAAGCGTCATGGACAATAAGATCCCTTTCAATAAATAACTTCATAATTATACGAACGAACAAATAAACCAGTCAAAGACCGACTATTTTTGATCACTTTTAGGGCAGTTTACTGAAACGGTAATCGACTTCGACCTGTCACAACGAAACAAATGACTTAAAATTTAACTTATAATTAATTCTTGATTAAAGTAATTTATATGTATTTGTGACAATCCATATCGAAAGAGAAGTCGCGTAGTACCGCATTAATATTGAGGCGCCGTTAATAATGGCGTAAGCGCCGACCGCCATAAGGTCCATTTCGATTGTCACATTTATACTGATTTTGTATTGAACGCTAGCCAAATTTTGGAGGTAACTACTTACTGGGTTTTTTCCAGTAGCTACCACTGGTAACAACTTGGTGGTAACTATTAGGGATGACCCGTAATTCTTGACACGATATTGGAGCTGTGTCAGGCTGGGGTGACAATTGTAGTGATTTCGTTGTTAGAAAACCCCGTTAACAATGTTGCAGTTTATTGAAAATAAAAGTTGGCAAAACTTTGTACCCTAAATTCGCCTTTAGGGTACAAATAAAAATTGCTTTTAAATTCTTCTTAACTAGCATTAAATCATAATTCCACTTTAAATTGTATCTTAGTAATTCAACATTTGTGACAATTTATATACCGCATTAATATTGGGGCGCCGCCGCCGTTAATAATGGCGTAAGCGCCGACCGCCATAAGGCCCCTTTCGATATGGATTGTCACATTTAGAATAAGTATCAGTATAGTTTTCATAATTATAAGAATGATAGCGGTAGCGAATTTAGGATGTTTAGGTAGGTTATTGTTTTTTTAAAGTTAGGGTTTTGGTTAGAAAATGAAAGCAACAGTAGGGTGCCCTATTGATTTTCCGACAAACAATACGCTGGTTTTCGCCCACGATTCGCGGACGGGTTCTTTGGCAGAGTAACGATTGGCAGAATGTCATTACGCATAGTAGTCGTTTGCACGAGTAGTTAATACGCAGAACATTGATACGCATATTTACTTTTCGTAGAATAATCATTTAGTAACTCTCACAATTACCCGAGAAACTATTCGTCGAAACACAATAGGTCGAATAATTATTTGGCATTAATATTGATTAACAAAACTTCCCTCTTATTTATGGCTAGACTAGGACATGACTAACCTACACAACAACTTTTAGTTTGAGTCTGATAAACATACGGTTTTGATACATTTAATTATAAACATATTTTCATTAACACAAATGACCATACAATTTTATGCCTTGAAAGGAGCAATTCTATATATATATATATATATATATATTTTTTTTTTTTTTGGGGATCTCGGATCGGCTCTAACGATTCATTTCATTTAATTTCATGTATTCGTTGCAACCATGGTATTACAGATGTTCTTTAAATAGAGTACAATCATGGACCCTACTAGGGCGTAGCAACATTTTTGTCTAAGTACTTATTTCTAAGGCACTCTCTTATAAAATAAATTTGTAAACAACAATGACAAATAGAATAATAGGTAATTAAAATCAAATATTTACAGAATTACAATAATTAAAATCACGTATCATCCATATAAGTAGTGTTATTATTATTATATCACTCTAACATTTATCATGTTCCATTTTTATTAAGTACATAATTATGGTTATTATTAAGTATTCATTTATTCGAATTATTCATAAATTCTTGTAGGTTGTATGGACATTCAGTTAGAAGGTAACTCTTAAGCTTATTTACAAAATTATTATATTTGGTTTCATTTTTTATATACTGAGGGATGTGGTTATAAATTCGAATGGACATTGAGTAAGGGCCTTTACTGAACATTTGGAGGTTGGCTGGAATTGCTTGCACAAGTTTATTCCGATTACGCAAGTTATGTAGTTGTGGCTTGGGGTTTTGGATTTTAAACAAGTCTTCGTATTTTCGCACAAATTTACAAGTTTCTAAGATGTATAAGGATGTAAGGGTGAGTATATTTAATTTTGCGAAGTGGTTTGCAACTTTTTTCAGTTGTTGTCTTGGCTAGAACTCGTATGCATCTTTTTTGTAGTAAAAATAGGTCATTAATGTTTACACTATTTCCCCACAAAATTATGCCATATTGGAGCCATGATTGTGCAAAAGCATGGTACGCAGATACTGCAGTTTTTAAATTGGTGTTTAATAATATTTTCGGATTTCGATAAAATTTGCTATATGGGGATTTTCGGGGGGCGTAAAATCGATCTAGCTAGGTCGTATCTCTGGGAAAACACGCATTTTTGAGTTTTATACATTTTCCGAGCAAGGCTCGGTCGTCCAGATATTAAAAACCTTTATTGTTAACTGTCCATCGGTGGACCTTATCACCAAAGCCATAAGGTCCGGTAGTAAGAGTGTTGTTGTTAGTACAATACCTATGCTTTTGTTCATATTCAGTTTATATTTATTCAAACCTAAACTATGCTTCACGCATACTTAAAAAAGGATAATATTTTATTTAATCCTTTCTAAAGTCAGTTTTTTTTTGTAAAAAGTCTTTATTTCGAAAATAATGATGTATAAAATGTGAAACGGTATTCGACTAAACATTCCTTGAACGTAAAGATTACTCTGCTAAATGAAAATCGTTCAATAATAGTTCTGCTAATTTACACAGAAGCGAACTGAACCAAGTATGTGAACCAAGATTCTGCGTAACGTTAGTCGACCAAACGTTACATCTACAAATAAATCACTCTGCGAAACGATGTTCGGCGAATCGATAATCTGCGAATTAATTGTCGGAGAATCATTAGGTACACCAACAGTAGTGATATTTTTATACGCTGCATTCGATGGGTTTTGTATCTCAATATCATAGTGCAACGAACTCTTATCAAGAATTGACAAATATGTCGACTTGTAAAAATTACTCTTGTTTCACAAAATTATTGTCATTACATTTAAGATGGACCATAGTATCAAAATGCCTGTCATGTTTAATATATGCACTTCTATACAAAACATTAAAATGCTTAATTAAACGAAATTGTCATCTGTTTCCTGTCATTTAATAATAGGGAATATTACGCGAAACTCTGCGTAAGGCGCGCCACTACCACAATCCATCACAATCTGAGGGTCTACCGCGAAACAAAATCGAAATTTCGTTATCTAACCTCTCTATCACTCTTGCATATTCGAGCGATACAGGGGCAGATAACTAAATTTCAATTTTTGCTGCACTCTGGCGGCAGAACATTGCAGTAATACCCCCTATTGTCACTGACAAATGTCGGCGTGGTGAAACAGGGGTCTGTCATATTTTTGACTATTGTCGCACCTGTCAGCGTGGTTAAATAGGGGCCAGGTGACTCAATTTTCACAATGTAGACTTAAACGGAATCATATTCTTAATTAATATATGGATTGTCACATATGATTATAAATGATTACACAAATAACACTGGATATCAGTTTAGCAGTTTTTTTTTACTGTATTAGGTGTGATAACATGTATTTCCCGGTATGTAGCGGAAATGCTTTGTAGAGGCAAAACGACAATATGTCGCGATTAGCGCTGAATGGGTTAACAGTACTTCATGCAGACGCGCCCCACTCCTGTCTTGTCGTTGTTTACATGTAAAGCCAGTTTAATTTCTGGATTTCATAAAAAATTGGAGAAGTGATTTGAGCGGTTTATGAAATTTATTACTATGCAAAGATATAGGGAGAAGAATGGCATAAAGATGTCAGGTTAGGATAATGTGCCGGTAAAGTCAATGAATTGACTCCTTGGCCACTTTGTACCTTGTCACAATATGAAAGCCACTGGGGATGTCATATTATTTATTATCATTGTGATAAGGTACGAAGTGATATAGAAATCCAATTCCTCGACCTTACCTACTTTTCAGTTTGGTCGATCGAACTATACGTGGAAGCCCCTTCGTTGTCGTCACTCGGCCTCGGTTGCCCATATGGGTTCAATTTTCTACCAAGCAGCTTGAACTACAGAACTACACACCCAATTTTTGCGAGAGTCAGAATAGCGGGTGTACCTAAATAAAATTAAATGTAAACCATACCATATTTTTGTACCTCACGGTACTTAAAGTTATCACCAAAAAACAGGTCACCCGCCATCCTGACAGTCAGAATGGCGGGTGTACTTTATTACGCCATGTTCCCGTGGTTATTGATAAATTCTATAAAAGCCAAATTTTTGTACCTTCATATTCAATTATAATATGAGTCATTTTATTTGTGCTTTCCAAGTTTTACTCATTTTATATTTTGCAATATAAAATGAGTAAAACTTGGAAACCAAAAATTACTCATTATTTATACTCATCATTTCGTCATTAGTTTTACTCATTTTATATTTTGCAATATAAAATGAGTAAAACTTGGAAACCAAAAATAAAATGACTCGTATTATAATTGAATATGAAGGTACAAAAATTAGGCTTTTATAGAATTTATCAATAACCACGGGAACATAGCGTAATAAAGTACACCCGCCATTCTGACTGTCAGGATGGCGGGTGACCTGTTTTTTGATGATAACCTTACGTACCGTGAGGTACAATTTTTTTTTAACGAGGTACTAAATAGTACAAATTAGGTACAAAAATCTGGTATGCTTTTCATTTGATTTTATTTAGATACACCCGCCATTCTGACTCTCACCAATTTTTTCTTCTATTTATAAACACTCACTGCCAGACAAAACTTAAACAGTACTCCAAAACCATGCGACACCTATAGGCGCCCGCATAACGATTAACATAGTACTCGTAGTGTACGCAGAGCGCCCACTAGGCATGCCAGGGCTGTGCCAAGTTTCATAATCAAACATCCTGTTACTTTTTTTAGTATTTAGTCTCGGCACTACGCGACGTATTTACAGCGCATTTTTTCAATCTTTGGAAGCGGCTCCAATTAATTTTCGAAATAGGTTGTAAAACATACATAGGTACATAATCCGGATTCTGAGAATGGATATCGCAATTTTCAACATATTAAACATTAATTTCTAAATTTCTTTGTTGGTCCAACCAAATGCTGGTGAACCCTGCTAGCCGTGGCAATATGCGCCCGCTAGGTGGACTATTGGGCGTAGCCTGTTGTTATCTACGGCTACCAATAGCAACAACGCGACCAGTACGTTGTCTGGCATCTGAGCAAAATTTACAAGGGCCCAATTCCTGGCAGTGAATGTGTTCATTTTGGAAGCAAACACATAATTGGCAATAAAACCAAGTAGAAATTGTTGTGGTCGCATTTCATTTGCAATATAATAACTTTTACAGCTGGTGGTAAATGGATTAAACATGCACATATTTGTAAACGGATACTGTAGAACCATATTGAGAATAAAACAGTAGAACGGAATACAGCTTATAAAAGGAAGTACACGAATAATGCCTAGGAATGATATTTTACTTGCCTAAAATTAACATACGCTATGTAATAAATCTTTATCTCTTACATACAATTTATTTAGGTTTATGAAACTTATGCATATTATAAAAATCCTTCTAGTTTCCGTAAAACGTTTAAACACCTATTATTTCTTGTGTGTTCATTGTTTGTGTATCATCATCATTATCACCGTCGTCTCCTTCTAGCAGAGTCTGGATCATTTCTTCACTCATTTCAGCGTCCTGAATTTTATCATCATTGTCTTGATTATCATTTTTTATATCGTCAGTATCTTGCTTTATGTCGTCAGATCTCGTATTAGATGTATTAACATTGTCTTCATTTTGACCCTCCAAATCTACTTTTGTATGTTCTCCTGAACCGTTAACGGGCTTATCCTTTGTTGTTTCTGAGGATTCACTCTTGACGTTACTAATTTGAATTTCATTATTTCCAACACTAGTATCTTCATCTTTTTCTTGCTTATTACGGTCCATTTCTTCGTCTTCAGCAGGGTTGGCATTTCCAGTTTCCTTATTTTCATCTATGGACATATTATTGTTTTCCTGGATTTTGTCACAATCTGTGTCATCGAGAGGATCAGTGTCTTTGGATACTTTGGATGAGGCATCCTTCTTATCACCTGATATATTATCTTCAGTTTGATCGACTTCAGCAGTTTCAAGGGGGTCAACTTCATCAGGTTTCGACGCCGCGTCATTCTTTTCACTAGATCTATCGTCCATTTCCTCGGTTGCCTTCAAAAAGTTCTCGTCCAACATCTCAACGGACTTATCTCCACTGTCATTCAGTTCACTATTACTCATCGCCTCTGTCAAATCGACCTCCTGTCGGTCAACGGAGTTCGTATCGTTCGCATTAGAATCTACCGAATTCTCATCTATGAAAATCGGGTCATCATTTTCGGCCGGGTTGGGCAATATTTCTACATCATCGTCGTCGTCGTCGTCGTCGCTGATACTGCTGGGACAGTTTCCGGCCTTCTTGGCCAGGTACTGTTTGAGCCCCTTGTTGAGATTGTCCCTGATCTCGTTGAATCTGGTGGTGGAGGTGTGCAACAGCCGCTCGAGCGTCTTGTGCAAGCCCCGCATCTCGCCCACGGTTCGCGTCCGCAGGTGGACGCTCGTCGCCTCCTTCTTCAATTTGTTCAATCGCGACAAGGAATACTCCAAGGCGTCGACGGCATCTATCAGATTGTACCTGTACCACTCGACGGGCACCTCCAAGTCGCACTGCCTGGCCCTGGTCTCGGTGCCGCGGGTGACCCTGCCGGCGGGCGGCGCGCGGCGGGCGGAGCGGGCGGGGCGCGCGGGCGGCGGGCGGGCGGCTCGAGCCGCGGGGGCGGGGCCGGGGGCGGGGGCGGGCGCGGGCGGCACCGCGCTCAGCTTGGCCGAGTACATGGCGCCTTTGGGCACGTTCTTGTGGGCGGTCTCGGTGACGGCCACGATGGTGGCCGAGTACCCGCCGGGCATGTTCGGGTTAGCGTTGATGGCGAAGATCCGACCGTCCGGGAGCCTGTACATTTTGTTGGAGGACAGAGTTTGCGGGTCGACGCGGAACTTGAGGCCGCCCGTTTGCGCGTTGACGGTGACGTCGTTCTCGGTCATCTGTATGATGTTGTCGGCGGAGAGGTCGGGCAGGTTGTTCGTCGTGCGGGGCACCAGGGGGGGCGGCTGGCTCGATTTGGGAACGTTCGTGTTGTGTATGGGGGTCATGCATTGTACGTCGTCGTCGGCCGGGTCCTCTGTCACCTGTCAAATTTAAAAAAATAAAAGGAAATTAAGGGGCATAGCTAACCCTTTGACCCAATACTGGGCCAAAGAAGTCAACTGATGACGCGCGCGGCTGCAGCCCAATATCAACCTTCGTGCAGTCCAACAATATTTACGAAGACGCGCCGCACACGAAAGGGGTAGTGTTCAAAGGATTATACTCGTACATATAATATTTTCCATAATGTCAATATAGAGGAAAATGTGGACTACGTTACGTAACAATTTTTTTTTCCAATTAAGGTGAATTTTTTATGTTAATTTCACATTTTATATGAATATTTTGCACTTGAATCCTTGAAATTTGGATAAAATGTATCCTTTTGTCTGGGCAAATATAAAAAAGATACTAGGCATTGTAATTTTATTTAAAAGATCCATTTGAAAATGTATACAAAATTTACTCCAATAGGCAGGTCTACACAGAGCGAGCAGCCTCGCGAGGAAATATCATCGCGCGGCAAACGACGGGCCTCGCGCGGCAGCGTTCTCGTGTAACTTTTGCCTCTACCCAGCCAATTTGCTCGGTAAGATGGCGTCCCTCAGTCAGCTGTTCAAAATAGTGCTGCACATATTCACTGCCGTGGCTCGTGTATAATTTATTTTGCTTTTCAAAGCAATCTAAAAGAAAAAACGAAAACTAACAAGTTGCAGGAGATTATGGGTGCAACAAATCTATAAATATCAATCACGATACGGAAATCGGCTCTTTTGAGGTTATAAAATGGAGTAAGACGAATTAAAACGCATTTAAAAAAAGGAGTGATTCGACTTGTTATGTTCACAATTACACGTAAAACTTAAATGGCAAGACACAAATTGAAGAAAGGTATCTTCTAGGTATAAAAGGTAGCGATATTTAACGATGGAAGACTCGTACACCAGTCTCAGTCTATTTATTAAATTTTAAATCAAATTAAACATCAATCCTCTTTAATTCCCCTATTCATAAAGTTGGGATCTCTAGCATACCATATCATGTATTTGCTACGTAAAAGTATATTAATTTGCAACATTGGTCTTTATTCATATTTTCCTATTTGATGTACGGAACAAAATAACCACGCGCACCAAACAAACACGTCCCGACCAGCGCGCCGCAAACGACTTAGGCGCCTTGGAGCAAGCCGACAAACCGACACCGAGCGGCTCGGCCGAGGAATCCGTGCGCTTTGCCTCGGCCGAGGCACGTCTACATTGGCCGTTTTGTGCGCGAGGAAATTGCCTCGCGCGTATGCTCGCTAAGTGTGGACCCGCCTATTGCTTGTTTGTATGAGTGATACCTATAATCAGGTTACCCCCATTAGTATTTTTCTGATCACTTGCTAGGTGGCGTGTTGTAAGCGTACCTATCTTTCTTGTTTCTGATATCTATGATTTGGTTCCCAGATTTTTAACTTACAAGGGTGAATTGAAAAGTTTTGAGCCTAACCTTTAAAGACTTGAATTTTTATAACAATTTTATTTCCCTACATAGTTTACAAAACGATCTATACACTTTTACCACCTTGCTTCTAACTTCATTATTCCAGGTCTTTATGTTTTAATTTCTTCGTGCAGACGGTGCAATATTAATCAGCATTTATGGTTTTACCCTATTCAAGATAATCAACCATGATGACCCCTTTGCAATCCCAGAAAACTGAAGCCATTACCTTCTTCGCTGATAAAATGGCCTTAGCTTTTTTAGGAGGAGACCCTGACCTTTTCCATTGTTTGGATGGCACTTCTGACTCCGGTGTATTGTGGTGGACCCAAATCTCGTCCATAGTTATGAAACGACCAATCTATTGAGTCGCATTGAAATTGACCCAATCCTGTGACACTATATGGCGGGGGTATTTATTTTCAGCTGAAAGCAGTCTAGGTACCCAGCTAGCAGAAACCTTAGAAAACCCAAGTTCCTTGCTGATTGTTTTGTACTCGCTCATAGGAAATGTCAATTGTCTCCCTAGTTGAAATTTACTAAAACAGATGTCGATGACACGAGCTATGAAAATTAACGTCTGAAAATGTCGGTTGGTTCTAAGTGTCTTGTCATTGTCTCGGAATTATATTCCAATATTATTTTCCGAGGTACACTAGTGTGCTTGAATGCTATAAATTACAAATATTTCGGAATCTCTTGCTTGCACTAAACTTAGTTTGTAGAACTTACCTCGCACAGTGGTTCCAAAGGAAAATCGGGTGTGCACACTACATCATCTTCCTGACCATTGTTCATTGCCGCCGCCGCTGCTGCCGCCGCCATGTCTAATCCCTTCGAAATATAAATTATAACATGAAACTACTACTACAAAGATTGAAACAAAGCTTTTTTGACATTCTTGTAATCGATATTTCGTACATACTCTCTCATCTCAACTCATTAGTACGAGCTGGACTCTTCATAAGCGTTAGATAACGTAGATTGATGCTATTCGATGAACGATACAATTTAAACGTGTAACTTAAGGAATGTATCCCTTACATTCATTTTGGTCGGGTGACTGACGTCTCCACTCTGAATGCTTGGCTGGCTATTTCAGTCAGAATCAACCAGGAACCAACACATAAATGTGTTCTGCGACATATAAATGTATCTTCAAAGTAAAAAAGTAAACACTTTATGACGTGTAACTTGCAAGTACCTGAGTTAAATTCTCCAAAGATAAATTGATGTTATCATTTATGAAATTGTTGTATGAGGGAGCACTGTTGTATCCATTGTATGGAGTCATGACCGGAATGGGCATCTGTGGTCCCTTAGGCCTTATGCGTATAGGTGGGTTGTTGACAACTTTGCGATCCGCCATAAATCGGACCGGACTTAATATATTTGGCGTTGATGTCATCTGAAAACAAAAATAGTACATTTTGCTTTACGGTGTAGGTTCAGAAAACGGATTAAAAAGTCATAGGGCTTTTTTATTTAGATCACAATGCGGCTGACATACATTTAACTAGCAATTTTGAGGCCTTACTCGTGGCCTCGTATCGATTCTTTGGAAGTGTCTCTCGCGCAAACTATTCAGTTTAGAAAAAAAATATATTTGAAACCTCAATATCATTTTTAAAGACCTATCCATAGATACCCCACACGATTGAAAAAAAAATGTTTGAGTTTCAGTTCTAAGTATATGCGGTTCACAGAATACATCTACTTACCAAATTTCAACAGTATAGTTCTTATAGTATCGGAAAAAAGTGGCTGTAAAGACATACGGACGGAAAGACAGACAGATATGACGAATCCATAAGGTTTCTGTTTTTTGCCATTTGGCTACGGAACCCTAATTAATATGCTTTGCTCTTCTCCACAGCCCTGCGGATTTACAAATTAAATAATACACACCCTTATTTTTTTCGGCAAAGCTGAAAAACCACTATAAGTTTTAGCGCCTGCCACTGCTATCGGATTTTTAAGGTATACGGATTTCGCCTTGGGACTTAGTGATCTTTTTACTGCTTTCTTCTCAGATTTTTCATCCATATTGATGGATGCAAACTTCTTGACCTAGAAGAAATCATAAGTTTTAATTAGGACCATGATTAAACCATACCAAGCTATTTAATTAACTACATAAATTGAATATTATAAGATTATGACAATTACCAACCAACTCCACATTATCTTACCTTACAAAATGATTTTTTTAAATTACTATATGTCTCGCATTGAATAATGTTCCCTATGACAGTTAATTTTTTTAGACCACTATTTATATTCAACTAGCTTTAGCCCGCGGCTTCGCCCGCGTACTAAGCAAAAAAAAAGATTCTTAGTTTGACCCGTATGTTTGTATGAACGCATGTTTGTCCGCGATTATTAGATTTAGAAACATGTTCTGAAAAATGCATGAAGTGTTCAACAACTTTATACTTGTTAAACTACTTCATTATGAACAACATCTTTTGCCATGTTTGAAGGTGGTAGCAATAGAACCAAACTTTGAGGTGAACTTACACGGCAGCACGCTACATAGAACAGACCGCGGGAGAAACAGTCCTGTCGTAGGTCCACTCCAGCGAATTTGAGAGTTTGCCCCTGCGATTAATTTATGGACATGGCGAAACAGAGCTTCAGGGGAAAATGGAGCCTTTTGAAATCGAAGGAAACATAAGTAAAAAAAAAGAGAAAAATAATGCATGAAAAAAGCCTATCTAAAACCTACAGTATAAATAACAAACTGAACTAAACTATCACACCCACCTACACAAACGACCTACTATAGGTATACGTACTAAAGAAATGTAAACCTACTAAGAAAAAAGAAAGAATAGGGAATATTACGCGAAACTGCGCAGGGGGCGCCACTACCACAATCCATCAAAATCTAAGGGTCTACCGCCCCTCCCTCCTCTCGTCCCGCCGCGCCGCCCGCACTTGCCTTAATAGGTTGGGTACCGATTGACGACGATCGAGATGGCATCTAATACAAAGGCCATGCCTGGATAAGCTAAGTGAATCTGCCGCCAGCATTTTTTGATGATGTGGCTTTATATTAGTAGCAAGTATGCAAAATATCATCCCCCCAAATGTTACAGATTTTGGTAAAAAAAAAAACTTTTTAGAGAAACGTGTATGTTTATAATGAACACTGGAACTGGAAATCCATTAGTTTTAACGAGCGGGTAAAGAAAATGTATAGTGATGTATTCAATTTAAAAAAATATCCTTTTACGTACACAGTAAAATGTTTGTAGATAGTTCAGCACATTAATTTATTTCGAATGCTTTACATTTAATAAATATAAATACCGTAAAGACATACTTGATACCAAAAGAGACTTGAAGCAACTGCCATAGGGATCATCATTCGACGCGAGTGGTACCTATAGATACTAAAGATAGACAACATAAGGGTGATGTCTAGTATTATCCAAGTCTTAATTTTTGGCTTGGTTGAATTGATGTTCACACTACCAATTTGAAATGTATACTGTATTAACTATTCTTGTTTTGATTGTAAAAAAAAACTACACAAACTAATTTTATTAACTTCTTAATTTAATTATATCTATTGATATACCTGAATGGTGGGCGGTATTTTTGAAATAACAGCTGCAGCTGCTTTTTTCGCTGAATTTTCAGCTTCTTTTTTCTCTTCCTTTTTTTTGCTATCAAGTTTATCTCTTCTCTTTTTATTCTTACAGCAATCGGACAGGTCTCTAGTACAACTGGTTGTGTATTTATCCTTTAAAATTGGATCTTGAGTAGCCATGGTTATCCTGAAATAGCATAGTTTCATATTAATTAAACTTGTTATTTATGGGTCTTTCAAAGAAATCCTTTAATTCTATATCATACACGTAATTTGGCAGTACTGTTAGATACAATTATGTATTACAATGCTTAATAAAGTTGACCTAAACTTGCTAATTACTTGTTGTTACTTACACAAATGAATAGGAAGAAAACCATTATCCCATGACTCCATGGAAAAGTATTACAAATTACCACTATTGCCCTTAGGCCCTAACAACTGGAAAGTAGAAGTCAGATAACCAACGACAATCTGCTTTACGGGTGGCTCGAGAAGAAGTTCGACGGAACTAGCAGGAGCGGGCATTGTGATCCCTGGGAGAGAAAGTATCAACACCACTAGGTAGATATGCTAGCGTGTTCCAAGCAGAGGTATGTGCAATAGCGCGTTGTGCACGTATAATTAAAGAGACTGTGCAGCAAGAGGGCGCTGTTGTAATATATACCGATAGCCAGGCAGCACTGAAAGCACTGAAGAAAATATTAGTCGCCTCCGCTCTCGTGAGAGAATGCAGAGAGGAGCTACACTTGATAGGCAAGCAAAGAAGTGTCACGTTGGCATGGGTACCGGGACACCAGGGAGTAACGGGAAATGAGAAAGCAGACCAGCTGGCGAGCATGGGGGCGGAGACGGAATATACGAGTCCGGACCGGCTCTGCCTATGTCAGTGGATGTCATAGCAAATGTACAAGAATTGGAAGCACAGAGAGAATGGGAAGAAGACACTAGTTGCAGACAGTCGAAGATGATGATCAAGGGTATAGATCACAGGAGAACCAGGTATCTTTTGAAACTAGGTAAGAGCAGTCAGAGACTACTGACGAGTATTATAACTGATCATAACACTCAACAGACATCTCAAGGTAATGAAAATAAATAGAGATGTCCTGTCCACATTGAAACTAGCTTTCATTTACTAGCAGAATGCATTATGTACGCGGCATTGTGATAGCATACATTCGGTAGACTTACAAAAAAAACGAACTAAAGGACGTCGAACTTGGATGTACTTCTGTTCTGCAGGAAAACTAGAAGTTTTAAGGAGATTGGCATGGGAATGCCGCCGGGACAGTAACCTGCAGCTCGAACTCCAGGGAATTGGGTTGAATGAACGCAGCATGCGATCGACAGCACGCCTGTTACCGGCCGGGCGTCCCTACACTACATCTACATCTAGGCCCTAACATAAGGTTGTTTGTAGCATTTACATTTGACAATTTAGCCAACGCAAAATGTATGACACCAATTTCATATAGTAGTCGCATAATAATATGGTCACATTAAGGTCAATGTGGGGAAGATAGGCATTCACAATTCTTGGTTGGGAAGACATTTATAGGGCAAAAACTATCGTATTTATATACATACTTCACTCAAGACACAGTCAGAAAGAAGCTCTTCCTTCTACTAGTGGAGTAGAGTTAAAGCGACAAAAGAGCTTGTAGACGGTCTTACCTTATAGAAAGTCTTCTCCACATTGACCTTAATCCTTCAATAGAAATAAGCACGGGGAGGGTGAGAGAGGTCAAAAAATAGGAATATGGTTGTGTACTTCAACATATACGCCAACTGGGATATATGCGCCTATATGTCAATATGGCTTCTCTAAAACAAATAAATATTACAGGACGTTTGTTTGTTGTCTCGACTTACAAGATGGAGAGGGTTGGATGGAATTCCACCATGTGTACAGGGGGTAGCATTTAGCCAGGTAGGTTGTGTCCATTTATTTGTGTTTGAAGGACATGTATAGTACAAATGTGTAAAGCGGACAATAAAGAGTATTGTATTATACTGTCTTGATGTCCATTTTGAGCACAGAAACTAGTCTTTATTTTCTGATAATCTTTGATACCCTCATGAATACACCAAAAGACATGTGCAGCCTTATATCCCATACTCATATACAGAAAGTTATTCCCAGAGTAATAAATAACCCTGTACACAAGATGCTAAAGAAATCTCTGGGAAAGGCTGTCCAGCAGTGGACATCCATGATGATGATTTCCAGTTTTTACCTGTTCTTTAAATCACAATAACGCAGAAGAGCCCAGCACGACGCTCTAAGATCCCACAGTGGTCTGTTGCTGCACTTGAAACATTTCCAGTCATCAGTATTTTCAATTTCTTTAATTTTCGAAATACCCAAATTCCGCTTGATGCATTTCTGAAAAAGAAGTTGAAAATAGAAATTTTATAAAAAAATAGATAGAATTTGTTAGGATCAAAGTTGGGCATTATTATATATTTACATGTAAATAATTATTCGAATAAACAATCATTCATCATAGCATTATTCGCGAATGAATCATTTGTTAACATTTTCAAATAATAAATGAATTATTCGTTATTTTACTCGTATAAAATAAATAACAATAATGACATTTTAGTACACGCTAAGAATTGGCATCAATAAGCAAGTCCAGCGTATTTTAGGGCCAAGGTCACAGAATAAATAATAGTACTACCACACAGAAAGGAAACTTCCTACAAAACCGAAGTTTGACAGCGTCAATGATCCAAGGATTATTTAGGGTTGTCAAAATTCAAGTGATTATCTCATCTGTTGTTGTGTACGCAAAGGAAGGTCAAGTTCTGCCAACTATTAGGGTTGATCACTCGTAGCAATATGCTGAGCCGAACTGCCAAGGTATTATATCGCAGACACCCAAGTACCCAACGGGAAGGAGACGGATATATGAAAGAACAAGAATACCATGTAACTACTTTTTGAATCAATTCTGTACGGGTGTGTAATGCTTATTATCTATAAAAAAAACTAACATACATTTGTTATAATGCCATTTGATATATTATTATATGTTATAATGTAATTTTTGTTATACGTTTCTTTTGTTATATTGTGATTTCATCTAAACTGTCATTGATATAATGCCTATGGTAATATAATTTTTAAGTAGTGTACAGCCTCTCTAACTTGGAAAGAGTAATACATTTTAATCCAGACTAGGTATTTACTATTCAAGAGTTTACTAAGTATTTTGAAAATAGCTATATTGTAATACAAATTTGAAAACTATTTTGTATTTGAAATAGTATATCAAGGAAGTATTTGTATTTAAATACTTTTTATAAACTATTTTTCACATCTCTGTAAGGGTTAGGTATGTAAATATTAGCTATGTAACTTCCTCAACTGTGGCAAATGCATTGGCACCTCATAAAAATGCATCTAGCAGTTTTAATATCTATTTATTTAGTTATTTAAATCTTCCAATCTAGCTTTAAGAACATTAAAATTCATGCTAATTATAATAATGTTATTAATGGCCTATCTATTTAGAAACTAACCAACATAACAAAACTTATGCATAGTTACTTATTCACACAGAAATTGAAATGGAAACTTACTGCACAAAACACATGAGGGCAATCCGAACAGCAATATACTTGACCACCCTGCCCACACCAACGGCAATACAACTCCGAGCCATCATCTCCTTTCTCAAACTCTCCACTATTGTAGAATGCATAGCATGTGTTGCATACTAATGTACGGAGCATAGGGTGCATCCGCATCCTGCCATCATTGCTAGCTGAGCACCCGAGGTGACGATCACAAGATGTGCAGTGCATCCTATGATTTATTACTGTATTCAAGTCTGAAATGGCAATAATTGTCTAATAAATACTTTTTTTATTAATCATATTGAAATCTTATTGGTTCCCTTTCGTAACTCAAAATGAAAATAATGTGTTTTCAAATTGATGTTTGTGTTTTATAAAAGTAGGAAACTAATTATTCGTAGCAAAGATAACTGTAAAAAATACTATTGACTATACGTCACATGCTTATGCATATAATAAAAATACCTTGAAATTTAGATGTATAAAATTTTCTTTCATCCTCAGGAATATCTTCATCAAAATCAACATCTTTTGGCTCTGAAACGATTGTTGACATGTTGTGATCAATATAAAACAGCATTTAAATACAAATTTAAAATAATTCATTACTTAAGATTGATTACCAGGGAAAGGCGGGAATTTAACATCATCCTCTTGTGCCGGCACTTGGGAGTCAGGAGATTTTGACTCATTTCTCGAAGTCTCACTCATGATTAAAGTTTGTTATAGCTTTAATAGTTACACTAAATGATACATTGACAAGAACGTATATAAAAGGGCATGCAGCACTATGGCTGCTAGCAGAATCTGTAAGGGATAGGCACACAGTTTTCAATTAATACACCAACGCGAAAACCCTAAGTTCCGCCATTTTGGCATTTTTGTGACCGACCGAGTCCGAATGAGAATACGGAATACGGGCTCCTCTACACGATGGCCCATCGTACGCCAGTCTAAGGGACGCAGCTATGCAGTGGAATGAGATAGCAATATCACTTCCTCCCTCTAACGCATAAATGCGTTCCTTGGACTGGCCCAAAGACTGGCCTACGCTGGGCCATCGTGTAGAGGAGCCATAAGATTTGAAAGTTTTTGAGCATAGACAATTACCACAGGCTCATAAAAATACAGATAGTGAAATAGACGGTTCCATTCACTTCTCCGTTTTTTTTTATTATCTATTTCATTTCATTCTCACTATTCTCATTCAATTCGCTCGCTAATGACGTTCACGCTACTAGGGGCTAGTATGCCGGATCAACCGGATTGGCTAGGTATGCGGCGTGTATGCGGCAAAGCTTTGTTCTTGTGTGTTTATCAAATTATTCAATGTCGTGCTTGAATAACAGCTACAGCATCCTTATGCCGCAGTTAGTATTGTGTGTTAGCTCCTCGTGGTGGTGATAATTGTTAATAGATTAAAAATACATATTGCATTTATTAATGTTCATTCTTTTATATTGGATGATAATAAGTTTTCGGACGTGTGACAAAAATATAACGAGTTACAAATTCGCAAGCAAAAAATTAACATACATGAGTGATGAATAAAAGAGGATTAAAATTGTGTTTTACTAACTGAGGATTAAAACTGTTTAAGTTAAGATTTAAAAAAATATTAAAGCTAGGCAGACAAAACAAAATGACTGTGACATATACTGGTGAAGTTGCAACTTGTCGTGGATTTGGGACCTTTTTGAAACTTTTATATAGGTAAGATTTATATGTATAAGTATTTTTACAGTACATATGGTGGTACTTTACCACACAAGTGCGGTAATTGGCACTTTACGTGCCTATGTCGTTAATTTAAAGGGTTATAAGTACTGTAAAACGTTATACGATACACGTACGAATAGATAATTCCTATTTTTCGCACTTGTATCGTAATGTACTATTATGAAAGTATCAGTCTAAATCATACCTTAAAAATCTTAATGCGGTTCATAGAATACATCTACTTACCAAGTTTGAACAGTATAGCTCTTATAGTTTCGGAAAAAAGTGGCTGTGACATAATCGGACAGACAGACGGACATGACGAATCTATAAGGGTTCCGTTTTTTGCCATTTGGCTACGGAACCCTAAAAACGTCGTTCAATGTACGTGTGCAAGCGTCATTATTTAAATGTCCCGTGTCATCTCGGGACTCGTAATGAATGACACACTTTACACACTTGCATTGTAATGTACTGTTATAGTAAATATGGCGCTAATTTACCGCCCTAGTGAGGTAACTAGCACTATACGTACGTATGTCGAAAATTTAAAGGGCCATATGTAATGTAGAACGTTGTACAATACACATGCGAATAGGTAATTCGCAACTCGTGTGAATTTAAAATACTCTCTTCGGTTGTTTTTAGGGTTCCGTAGCCAAATGGCAAAAAACGGAACCCTTATAGATTCGTCAAGTCCGTCTGTCTGTCCGATTATGTCACAGCCACTTTTTTCCGAAACTATAAGAGCTACACTGTTTAAACTTGGTAAGTAGATGTATTCTAAGAACCGCATTAAGATGTTTACACAAAAATAGAAAAAAAAAACGATAAATTTTGGGGGTTCCCATACTTAGAATTGAAACTTAAAAAATCTTTTTTCATCAAACCCATACGTGTGGGATATCTATGGATAGGTCTTTAAAAATGATATTGAGGTTTCTAATATCATTTTTTTCTAAACTGAATAGTTTGCGCGAGAGACACTTCCAAAGTGGTAAAATGTGTCGTCGTCGTCCCCCCCCCCGTAACTTCTAAAATGATAAAATGAAAAATCTAAAAAAAATATATGATATATATTGCCATGCAAACTTCCACCTAAAATTGGTTTGAACGAGATCTAGTAAGTAGTTTTTTTTAATATGCCATCAAATTAAATAAAAAAAAATCATCAATCCATAGATACCCATACGTGTGGGGTATCTATGGATAGGTCTTCAAAAATCATATTTAGGTTCCTAATATCATTTTTTTCTAAACAGAATAGTTTGCGCGAAAGACTGTAACTTCTAAAATAACAGAATGAAAAATCTAAAAAATATATATGATATACATTACCATGCAAACTTCCACCGAAAATTGGTTTGAACCAGATCTAGTTACTAGTTTTTTTAATACGTCATAAATGGTACGGAACCCTTCATGGGCGAGTCCGACTCGCACATGGCCGCTTTTTTAATTTATAGCCACTCGTTGTGAATCTCCTACTTTTCACACTTGTATCGTAATGTACTATTATTTACCACAAACAAAGACTAGCTGGGAATTTCAAACATGACCGTAATCGTAATATGTACATAATAATAGTACAGTCATACAGCATCAAAAGTAGCGGATCACACTACGCGTCAAAAGTATCGACCATTCTCTAACAGCTTTAAAAAAAGCGATATGTCTCTATATAGGTATTATGTAGAACAGTAATTAGACTGTAACAGAGAGGTATTTTTGAAAGCGAACTGTACCTAGATTTATTTTTAATTGGCGCGTTGTTTCATACGCTACTTATGCTGACTGTACCTACCTACGCAAGGTAACCTGGATAGTTAAAAATTGTTTAGTAGAATTCAAATGACTCTTATAAGGAAAAATTCTTACATTACAATGCTCGCTTTGTGTCATCGGATACTCTTTCAATACCTAAATACTTCAGGATTTACTCTTGGCGTTGAAGATATGAAGATTGAAGATACCTACGATATATTCATTATATTTGACGTACCATTTTTTTTTAGTCCACAAATGAAGCTATAATATATATTTTTCATCACACTTTTGCTCAAAAACGGTGTTATTGTATGCCAGCATTCTAAGATTGAATGATTCATATTATATATATTTTTTATTTCATTACCCCCCCTGGGCGCCTAATGTGGGCATATTGGGCGTAATGTTTTTTTTCAAGAGTTTAGTCAAAAATTAGTTTTTCTATTTAAAATACTGACGTCTATAATTTTTTTTTTTTTGTGTATCCTACTAAAGTCTGTCAAGCAAAGTCTGTCAGTAGCAATGTAAAGCAAACTGAAGTATGGCAACACTCACATAGCAGTATTGCGCTAAGAAAAGCAGCAATGTACATCGAACCGAAACATATTTTTTTCCGCTGAGCGCGCTCTTCGTACGTCAACTAAAATTGCCGCTCGCGGTTTATTGAAGCATTTGGAAATTGTTATTATTATGAGAGGGACAATTTAAACTGGAGTAAAAACGATGTCAATCAATATGATAAACGAGATCAAAAAATACCTATTTGCAAACGGACTATGCTGGAGAAAATAATGTTTGAATCAAATCATTACTTCCGCAGGTAGCTGGATTTTAATATATTATCAGATTTCTCGGTTGGAATTCAATATTAAAGATATATCACGATAAAATGCAATACAAATGCTCCTTTATGCAACCTTCAAAAGCTAATTAGACATATTTAGGTAGGTACAATCGAAAAATATATCAATTTATTGAATTAAAATAAAGGTTTGTATGCTTAGTAAAAGGTGGACGCAAAAGGCGAGCGCTCGCATTCTTAACCTTTGGTATGCTTAGGAGCAGATCTGCTACATATATATTCAACTTAAACATGAAGATGTCATAGCTAAATAAATGTAAAGGTTAAGGCATTTGCACTTGAGTACTTTTTACCAAAACGAGCTGTTAGTAGGTACCTATACTACTGAATTTAACTAGAATAAAACAATCCATTGTTTTAATTAGGTAAATATTAAAACCTAGGTAAGTAACCCCTGAGCCATCACTGGCAGCGGTAGCCCTGGTAGGGTATCACTGTAACTATTCTTGTCACAATTGCAGGGCTTATTAAATATCAAATATCTGGACTATTTACATCATTTTGATATGGTTTTATTCTGTTTTAGCAAACTTAGAAGACAAATAGGGAGCAAAGAGAACATGAGCACCACGGTAGAAAGCTGTTTTTAACATCAGTTCAGAAACTGAAGAAGCCCAAAGAAAATAATTATGCCACTTGTTAATTGTAAATTAGTGTATTTCTCTTGAACAATGTCACATTCACATACCAGTGTAATTTTGAAATGGTTTTACAATATACTTATATAAATATACAGATTAAAAATAAATAAAACACAACTGCAGATATTTTGGTGTTCATTTAATTTCAAGGCAATTAAGATACGGATCACTTTAGCTTATTATTATTATTAGAGCTTCAATATTCCACAGAGAATTTTATCGTTTGATATATATATTTATAAATATTAATTTTTATTTTTCTGCTGTAGACCCCTTCTGGGTAAAAGCCTCCTCCAGCTGTTTCCATTTGTTTCTGTCTTTTGCTACGCTTTGCCATTCCTTGCCCGCAGTAGCAACAATTTCGTCCTGCCATCTGGCTAGTGGATGTCCTCTCTTTCTAGAGCCCAGGGGGCCCCTCCATTTGGTCACCTTACCTGTCCACCTCCCGTCATTGAGCCTTGCCACATGACCTGCCCATCTCCATTTCATGCTCTGCGCAAAGTGTAAGGCATCAGTTACTTGTGTCCTTTTTCTAATATCGGAGCATCTTATTCTGTCTTTTAGTTTTATGCCTAAACAGCTTCTTTCCATTGCTCTTTGGGTGGTCTGTATTTTATTTTTGGTTGCCTGATTTAATGTCCAGGTTTGACAGCCATATGTGAGGCAAGGCAGTAGGGATGAATCCATCACTGTTTTCTTCAGGTGTACAGGAAGTTGCGATTTGAGTATTTCTTTGTGAGCCCAGAATTGTTTCCATGTATTGGCTATTCTTCTTTCTATTTCTTCTGTATTTCTTTCGGGGTTAAATGATATTTGTTTCCCAAGATATACATATTTTTGGACGTATTCGAGTGTGGTGTTGCTTGCTAAAATGGGTACCGGTTTTTGATTAGTCATCAGTTTTGTTTTTTCGAGATTCATCTCTAACCCTACATTTGCACTAGCTGTCATTAGTTCATTTATCATCGATCCTAGCTGGGATGGGTTTTCGGACAGTAATATGATATCGTCTGCAAATCTCAGGTGGCTCATATATTTCCCAGACACATATATACCTTTGTTTGACCATGGTAAGTCACACATTAAGTTTTGAAGAACAGCAATGAATAGTTTTGGGGACAGTGGGTCACCCTGTCTCACTCCACGTTTAATGTCTATATCTGCGCCTAATCTGTCCAGTTTGACTCTACTTTTGCTATGGGAGTATATATCTCTTAAAATGTTTATGTACTTGTTATTTATTCCTTGTTTGGTCAGGGCTTCCCATATGCTTTTATGTGAAATACAGTCAAAGGCTTTTTTGTAATCGATAAAGGCTATAAATAGTGGTATTCGGAACTCCATGTATTTTTCTATTATCTGCTCCATTGTATGAATGTGGTCTGTCGTGCTGAAGCCTCTCCTGAAGCCCGCTTGCTCGCAAGGCTGATATTTATCAATCACTTTAGCTTACTTACACTTAATTCAGGCCATTCATTGAAAAAATATCATTAAGTTACCAATGTTACTGGTCCACTCCAACCAAGCATCAGAATACTTTGTACCTAGTCACTTATTGCATCTTAAGCATAAAACAGATCTGTTTGAAAATTTGTAATTTCAAGTTTAAAGTTTCCATTCCAAGTTTCAAAATTTATTCAGTAGTAGTTACACATAAAACTTAATCTTAAGCAATTTGCCTAATTTATAGTACAGAGATATTCCAATATCTCTGAGACCACTCTTACATGCTAGCTTGGTAAGGTTTTGCTCACACTACTGTTTTTATACAGGCTAAAAATGTTAGATATTTACATGTATCGGCTAGATCATATTTTATATGTAGATAATTAAAAAAGTCATTTAGATATCAGGAGAATGCTGTTAAGAAATTTTATTAACTTTCACATTAGTCTATTCAAGACTTGTCAGGAACTGACACAATTTCAGGTACTCAAAATATTAATAAAAGATACCTTGACAATGGAAACTTAACAACTTCCACTCATGTGAGTAATATGGAGTTATATTGTTTCTGGATAATAGAAGGTATGATTTAAATGTTAAAATATTTTTCTAAAATCATGCACACTGAATAAATTATTTTAATTTATTGAACAAACAGGTAAAGCGACTTAAAACTTCTCTTAAATAGGTACATACCGACTTCAGAAAGTATAAACTAGGATTTTCCATAGGTATACATGTGCAATAGCTGAGTGCATGAAACAAATCAGCCTAAATAATATATTTTCGTGATGATTAACAAACGGACAACTTTTACAATAATAATCTAAACTATTGTACCAATTTTTTTAGTTTTTTTAATTAACAAGTTTATTTTTCGTCTTGTTTGCGTTGTACACGTATGTACGTAAACCGCCGTAGGTAAGTTTTGTATGAAGAGAAACTTTTACGAACGCCTTATATTGGGAGAGTTTTAATCCTGCAACAAACATATGGAAGTATTAGGTAGATGTTGCGAAAGAAAGTAGGTATAATCAAGGTTCTTAAACGTCTTAAGATTGTTTAAAAAAGTTACCTTTGAAAATATTTGAGGACTTCATCTGTTGATATTGGGAACAATCGAATCAGTTGCGGTTTCGAGGGCACAATTCGTGGTCTTATTGGATATATTGAGGCATACGTTTTATCTTTATTTAAGCCTTTTAACTCTGAAACAGAAAAAACTGCACATTATCTTAAAAATTCTCCGAGATCTTGCAGTAATTATCATAACCTCAAAATTTTCTAATGGTTAAGATCAACGAGCATGATTTTACTTACATTGTAGGCATCTTGACTTTGCTTATGGTCATGCACAATATTATTTAATATATTGATATTTATTTTAATGCTGGGAGCAGAAATTTCTCTTGAATTAGCACCGATTCGGAATGTAAACAAACAAGATGGACGATCCACATTCTACAGATAAAACACAGATTACACGCGATTTTGGAATTATTCGAACACAGTGTTGCTAGCCCGCGATTTTTCAAATTTGCCGCGTTTTTCTACTGACAAGATTTGCTTGACCAACTATAAATATTTAATGGCGGACTGCTTGAAATGTCGAAGTATTTAAGAAATATTTCGCTTAGAATGTATTTATACCGCCCATAATACACAATGTACTATTGAGATCTTACGATATCTTATAGCAAGGCATCTTTAAGATAACTTGCGATATAAGTACGTATAGCTCGGTATATTACGATATGTTATGGTATATTTAAAAAAAAAAAAAAAATATTATAGGACATTATTACACAAATTGACTAAGTCCCACAGTAAGCTCAATAAGGCTTGTGTTGAGGGTACTTAGACAACGATATATGTAATATATAAATATTTAAAAATACTTAAATACATAGAAAACACCCATGACTCAGGAACAAATATCCATGCTCATCACACGAATAAATGCCCTTACCAGGATTTGAACCCGGGACCATCGGCTTCATAGGCAGGGTCACTACCCACTAGGCCAGACCGGTCGTCAAAGGTATATGGTATATTTCATCTTCCCAGAATGTATTAGGTGCTAGACAAACATCTATATTATATATTTCGGTATAGTTGGCGTAGTGTAGCCAGGTGAGCGAAAGAGAATTATTACATTTGAGTGTTTTTGTATTATAATGGAGGATAGGCAGGTGTTTGACCACGTAAGTGATGATGCGGTCTATGGTGGAGCACGCTTACCTATGAGATACCTATTTACTCTAGCCTTGAAGAGATTCAGATTGTACTCATGCGGAAACACAGACTCGGGTAGGGCATTCCACTCCTTCGCAGTTCGCATAAGGAATGTTTGAAATTTCCTCTATTTATACAAAGAAAACACTATTTTCGACTAAATTGCGCGACAATCAATATTATATTTTGTGTATTCTTGTGACAGATCGACAGATCCCAATGGTGCACGGGAAATTCCGACATTAAATTGACTTACACCAGGGAGCCAAACACCCAAAAGGTGCTAATTTTAGCCTATTCTCAGGAAGTGTCATATTTTGCTTCATATACTAGACTTTTTAGGTGGCATTGTCTAAGGGCTCAAATTATCTTACTTTTGCGTACGATAATGCTCTTTGGAACGTAAGTACATCGTACCGGTACCCAAATTATCGTACATATACGATAATTATTGTACGCCTGGCAACACTGAGTTAGCGTGTGTGGTGTTAGCCAGGCCATAAAATCCAAAAAAAAAACTGGTGTTAGCTATACTATAAGATAAGCTGAAAGCTGGTCACTTTGGCAACAGTTCTGCCATAAGAGATTGTCCTTTCCAAAGAATACAATACTCACTGCTCTATAGTCTGTAGTTGGTCTGTAATGTATTTCTGTTACTTAACAACATGTAAACAAACCACAATAAGGTATTTTATTGGGCAACGGCAAGAATATTCGTCAAGTCAATTAATGTGATTCTTCGATATGTATAATTTTAGAGATTAAGATATACTGCGATATATTACTTACTCAACGTGCTATAATCGTGTTATTTTGCTAATGAATAGTAATATCTCAGGATGATTTGATTAATCAATAGTCATTTACATACTACATAATTAGGCATTAAAACACTTGTGTGATCCTTTTACCCACACTCGTATTTTAATGCCTTTCATTATGTAGCAGTCGTGTAACTACCTACTATTTTCGCATTACAAAGTTGACAACTCCTGTAATAAACTGGACGCGCGGCGCAATGACCCGAGATAGGGCACTTAAAGGGTACACGAGAAATAGTGAGTGTAACTCAAACATTCCTCGGTCTCCTCGAAACCAGTGTTCCAACTGTACAAATTATATATATAGATAATTATCACAGATCCCTTTTTGACTATCTGGCCCTATTGTTTTGTTTTGGATAGGGCAGTGTAAGTAAGCAGGCAGTAAAACTATTAGCTTAGCTTACCCAATACACATTGGCACCTATGCGGAGGTGCTACTGCTAAGTTTTGCTGGCTGTAGGTACCTACAGAAGAACAAGAGGAATTTTATAGTATAAAACGAAAAAACCCGACCGCTTACATACAGAGTGACCTTAGCCATTGGACAAACCCTGAAATCCCACGTAGGGTTACTTCTCAGGAATGCCCTGACGTTAATATTTTTTTAATTAGAACTAAAGACAAAAAAAAAATTCGAACAAAAGTTATTTGCAATAATCGACAACAAAAAGAAACACACTGTGTTAATCTTTGGCAGTGCTTTTGACAATTAGTTCGAAATATTTGATTATGATGACATTTTTCAAAAGTCAGCTTATTAGTGTCATAAATAAAAAAGATAATCAAAAAGGTCGAAGAAGGTTCCATACTATTCTTTTAGGATATTACCTTAGGAGCTACTAACAGATACAGGCTGCTCCAAAGTAAAAAATGGTAATTTGTTAATTTCTTCAAAACCGCTACACCGGTTGTTATGATACTTTGTACACTGGTTCTAAATACCATAATGCATATGTACGGTCAACCAATTTGATTCCTAGGCCACTATAGAACCATGTCATAATGACTTCTACGACAGTGCTTATTGAGTGATGCGTGTCATGTGTAGATTAGTTAAAGCGACAAGGTTCTATAGTGGCCTAGGATTCAAATTGGTTGACTGTACATTTCGGCTTTGTCCAATGGCTAGGGACACACTGTATATTTTTGAAATGGTTTTTTCACTAGCTTTCATTTGATACCCATACTGTTATGGTAAGAAAATAAATTAACCCAAAATAAGATGAGATCTGTAAAATGTCACAACCAATGTCACCGCCGTCACCGGGACTCGTACAATAGAAAAGCAATTAATTTATTAAGGCTCACTTGCACCATCCCACTAACCCAGAGTTTACCGGTTAAACCTGGAATTACCATGGCTACCAGTACAATTTGACACTGGGTTAACGGTTAATTCGGTTAACCCCGGGTTATGGGATGGTGCAGGTGGCGCTAACATAGTCATATTTAAACGTGCCTAACTTAAATAATTTATCTTAAATATTTTTGTTACGTTACTTTACTTAAAATCTAAAGTTACGATACCTAAAAGTAATATTAAAATACGCATTTTCCAAGTAAACGTATCAGATTATCCCATACTGATGAAGTGATGATACTGACAAGGTCAGAGCATGAAAATGTAAACATATCATCAGAGACGATCGAGTAAGGCAAGGCACAGCGGTATTTTCCATCTACATACCAAACATACTTTTATGATCCTTTCTGTACCTACAATAGTCTTCTATAGCTCCATCTTTTATGTTTTATAGATGGGTGTTTTCACTTGACTGTGTATGTGTACCATTAACGGCCGGTCAGCGGGCAGCCGTCGTCACAGAACTGATGGTCAACGTCAAACCAAAGTGACAGTTAGACGTGTCCAAGACGTGTCTTAAACACAACTTAAGTCAAGTTCTGACAGTTATGAATTGATCCTTATATAAATATTATGAACCTTACCTACCTTTCAACTGAGTTTTTAACCGACCTCAATTGAATCATTGAAATCTTAAAAGGATTCATCAATTCGGTTGTATGTTTTTTTTAATGTTTGTTACTTCATAACTCCGTCATTTCTAGACCGATTTCAAAACATATTTTTTTGATTGAATTATAGATTCAATTTACAGATTGGTCCCGTTTTTGTCAAAACTCAGTTCTGATGATGGGATCTATGAGGAATCGAGGGAACTCTTCAAATGTGAAAGGCATACATATAGTGATTTTTGTATTTTCTGTAACAAATCAAGCATTTACATTAAAAAAGGTACATTTGATGAAGTGGGACTGCTGATGATGATTAGAATAGAACTCTTCAACGACACATATTTCACGATTGGCGATTAAGTAGTATTAAATTAGTTTTTTAAGTCATGTTTTAATATATTATAATAATCTTTATTTCACCGGTCTCCCTCACTGAAGTCGGTTCTTTTTTCTTAAAAATTATGTTTTTGATATATTTTACTTTCCAACGTGCTTCCTTGCGCAACAGTATGATCGTTTCCCTACGCCATGGGCGCGCGGGAGAGGGAGGTAGTACGAGTAAATACTCATAAACGAAATAATTGAAGAAATAGGTTCTTACCGTATTTTTTTACTTAATTGTTACATTTCTAAATTAAAAAATGTGATATAGTACCAAAAGTGCAAAACACTTGAGATTGGTCGCGTCAAGTATAGTTACTAATCTGCTAATATATAATGGCTAAATACACTATCCGAAAGCTCTCAAGTTATGCCCATGTTGATCATCATTTTGAGATAACGTCATGGTAACATGTGAACAACTACCTATGCAAGTTAATCAATATTGCAGTATGATAAACACACTTGATCCCCTTAAACTTGTAAGGGTTCATACTAAATAGAACTGTAGTGGTAATTTGCAATAGTTTGGTCGCGTGTAGCAAAGAGTGTACTCAAAACTAACAATTACAATTGATATCAATCGTCTCGGCCAAAAAGTTATACCATATACTTATAAATGTAGTCATATGTACACGAGAAAAGACTAACTACTTTTTCATAGACCTTCCCTCAAACGTCCGAGAACACATAGAAATGGAAAAGTAACCATGCACTAGTTAGTCTATTCTTAGTAACAAAGTATTCAGTATTAGCGAAGTAGCGACTTAGCTACCACGCCTTCCGATTCCTCAAAACCTCCATTCCTGTCCAACGGTGCTAGCTATCTGACGTGCGAGCATACGTGAATAGTTCACATCACATGGCTCACATAGTAGTTACCAGGTATGGGACATTTATTATTTAAATTGATGCACTCTCCGTACCCTACTTCAGAGGTTCATTGCACCGTTTCTAGGGTGATCATGTTTGTTTGATGTCTGATACAACAAATATCAATACGGTCTGCATTTGACCGCCGACTAGGAATGCCCAATCATGCTTCAGAGGACTTGTGAGTTCTCAAACCCACATATGAATCATATATTTACATTACCGACTTAGATACTTAGTGTAAGCCGAGAGGTGGAGTTTCGTACCAATACCAATGTTACTATTAAATGTTAAATATTTCTTTTTTTAACTTGGTTAATTATTTAGCGTTTAAGATTTGCCGTTTAGGACAATCATTTTCAGACTTCAGGTCATTTATGCTATAAGTAAATAAGGCAAAGGAAGTTAAGTTATGAATGAAAAGGTACGATACGATAGGGACCCTACATGTTATTTACAACATATGTTTCTTTCTGTTGTAATCTTGGTTCGTTGTTGTGTGTAAATTACACAAAGCGTAGCTGCAGCTGCTCTTACCCGGACTATTCGTTTATTTTTTTACAGTTCGCCGAATGCGTACCTAATTGCTAGCATCGCGCGTTTCTATTTACCCCTGACTCACGCATCGGTTGTTACCTTGTTAGCTGACTCGTCTCACACAAAATTCATATATAGACCTGCCTGTTATATCATAGAGCATAAAACATATATTAAATTAAATACCGCACAACCCAGTTATCGTTTTATTATGTATTATGGACCATTTATCTGCAAATTAGGGACTTTCTACAGCGGTAATTTTTTAGCAGTTTTCGTCACATTTGTTACTTTCGTCATAAATGAACAAGTCTATCCTTTGTTATCATTATTATTGGCTGCAGTGCATACTTGTATAGCACTCACCTCGAGTAGATAACTCATTTCCTTGTAGGGCCGCGAGGCTACTATTGCATTATCTACTTTACAGCATGACGTAATGCTATACCTATAAGAGTTTCCCATTTCGATATCGACCCTCAAGGCACGACAAGGCCTTTTATTACCATTGATTTCTGCAGATTCCATTTTTAATTTACTTATTACTTTGAAGTGATTTTTAGGGTTCCGTAGCCAAATGGCAAAAAACGGAACCCTTATATATTCGTCATGTCCGTCTGTCTGTCCGATTATTTTCCCTTGAGAGATAAACTTTTGGAGTGATTTATTTTTTAGTTTCGAGGTACTACGAGCGTTCTACGAGTAAATCGTCTTCACAGAATAATTGTGCTGATTGCGCATGTTTCATAATTCATAAATTTATTTCCTAGAATATGGTATATACAATTTTGGTGTCGTTGGTTTGTGGTAAATGTTGATATAGGTTCATAGGGCATATACAGAAGTGGTGTTTACTTATGAATACACGCTGATGTTCATAATCAAGGACTCGTACCTACGTATGTGATCGCGTGCGACACGGTAGCTGTCTTCCTTGCGGCTCGGCGCCGCGTCGGTGTCGGTGCAAGGTCAGTACTTTGACATGGCGGAACTGATGTAACATCCAACTCTATATAAAATAGCCTGGATAATTTATTACCATGTGATTAACAGTGATTCTTGCGGTCAAAAGGATTGAAAGGCCTTACTCAATACATATAAAAAGGAATGGTCTGTAATGGGATAGTTCATGAAATTTTGGCAAACGTATCAATTATGTTTTTTTACTTGTTGACTATTTTCACATCCGTCCTTCTGGAACTCAGCGCGAGAAATATTACACAATACATATACTTATCATATTGTTTGTAAATGGCTGTTTATTTTCTAAATAACCAAGAAATATGTACCGATTCAAATTTTTGAAGTAGGACGTGAGTAGAACTAACAATAGTTTTTGGAAGTAGGTACGGAAGGAACTACATACCTCATTAGGTCATCGCCATTCTATGGCAACTAGATATATCCGCCACAGCTACACTCATAGTCCGGGATTGTTAACATTGCGTCAGAGCAATAATATTGGTTACGATAATTACTTTGCCTATTAGCATTTTATATTATCTTATATACTTTGCTTTCATCGCGGCTCGTTAAAGCATTAGCATCTTGATGCGTTATATGTTATACATTATGTAATACACTTATGTATCTTATGAATAAGGGATCATCCATAAATTAATGAACACGAATTTTAAGATTTGTTGATCCATCCCCGCTCCTCCCATACTTGGTCACATTTGTGAACCCGTTCTGGTGTGACGTCACATATTTGCCATATTTGGTTAATTTTTAGGTACTTTGATGATTGAAGACATCATCAATGACAGCTCCGCCCGTTGTTGGTTTTATCATTGAATTCATTAATATCATTATTATAAGAACTGTGACAGTTCCACAACACGTAATATAGTCAAATCTTGTAACGCTGTTGTGAAAACGGATTTATTACTGTCATAATATTCTGAATTCTGAGCACTCGCATAACGATCTCAGACGGCGCGCGGCGTCAACATCGCCATTCGGCAAGTTTTAGGTTCGATAAACCTACGCAATGCTTTAGTGGCTATTCAGCAGCCGGAAAAATAACTAAAAAATATTATATTTTGTCTCTTGTACACCAAGAAACTTCAGATTTTTACTTTCGCTATCGGAGCATTGTTGACGAATAATCAGATAAATATAATCGGTGTGCAACATTACTTATATATTTACAATTCTTCTAAATCTAAAAGCTGTTCAATCAATGGCCAATGGTTAACAAACTTTAATTACTTATAGTGGTTTATGTGACCGATGCCAACTGCTACTTGAAAGGCATCAAAATACTAAGTTGGGTTTATGGAATGAGCATTTATTAGTACTTTTTGATACATACACTGCTTTCACTACACTTAAATCGACCGGGATACACAACTGGTATACACTGCTTTATCTTCAGTTCTACAGACTTATTATAAGCTCCCTATGATGTGTTCATGATCCGCATGTTAAGTTAAGACTGCCATTGCAGCATTTGATTACTCAATTAAACCACTAAAAGTTAGTCTATTCTTAGTAACCAAGTAATCAGTAGCGACATCTGGACTATTACTAGAACGTGGTAAAATCAAATTTGTCTTTGTTTTTCAAAGTTGTTCGAAATTTTAATGTCATTTATCATTATTCAATAATAACATTTTCTCAGATAATTTTTAACCTTTTTTTCAGATGGAGAGGAAGCATTTACAAGTTGGTGTGGCTGGATCTCCTATGTTTTCTACTTTTTTACTACATTTTAAATTTGACTTATCGCTTGCTACTCGATGAGCATTCCAAAAGGTAACAATATATTTTAGTGTTGTTTAATACTGCTTACCGCTTTCCTGAATGGTTTTAACTTTGTTCATTGATAACATTTGTTTTTGATTGCGGTTTATTTGGCAAATGGTAATATTGGTAATCTAAGCTCTCAGACATCTAAGAAAAGGGTGCGGTGTGTTCATGTGTTGGTCGGCTAACAATTACGGAACGTCACCAAACCGCGGGGCCCTAATAGAACTTGTGTTTGTATTGTACATTGTAAAAACACTGTTTTGCGATGGTAACCTGTACTTTCATCAATAAAACGGTTTGGAGTTGGCAGAATAAAGGATGACTAACGCTAGACCGGGCCGGGGCCAGGTCAGGGCTTCCGGCGCTTCGTTTTCTATGGGAAGCACCACGTGATCACTGACCAGCCGTCATATAAAATGGCCACGGGCCGGTGTAGCGTGAGTCATCCTTAAGGCATCTGATGTATAAAAAAAAAACTATATACCTGATAAAAAATGTACACCTAACGTTACGCCCGCGCCATTTTAATGCATGACTTGCTTGAACAGATCATATACCTACTTATAGTCTGAACAACCGTATAAACCGGCGCTATTTTGTTTGTCTAGGCTTGGGTATAGAAATGAATTTGATTTGAATAATGGACCTTTATTTTAAACCCGGAAATGGTTGGCCAGACTACAGGTTTTATTGGCATGTATATATTCATACATAAAGTGGCCATGCACTTTTGCATGTGTGTGTGGGACATGTAAAAGTGCTTGGCCACTTTATGACTGAATTTTGCGCTCGCTGGGGAATTCTAAAACAATAACGCGCACATGCGTTTTATAATGCGATCTGTCCGTGCTAATAAGCGTGGACCATATACTACATCTGCATAATCAAACCTTGAGAGTTCCCTGGATTCCTTATAGATCCCATCATCAGAACTGGGTTTTAAAAATAACGGGCCTAATTGGGGAATATATACATTCGTACAAAAAAATAATTATCCAAATCAGTTCAGAAATGACGGAGTTCTGAGGTAACAATACAATACAATACAAATATTCTTTATTGCTCACCAATATGAAAAGAACATAATGACATACCTACAAATTAAACACACAACTTAGACTATAGTATGGACACTATGGCAGACAACGGGTAATGGCTCCTCTACACGATGGCCCAGCGCAGGCAGTCCAAGGGACGCATTTATGCGTTAGAGGGAGTAAGTGATATTGCTATCTCATTCCACCGCATAGCTGCGTCCCTTAGACTGGCCTACGCTAGGCCATCGTGTAGAGGAGCCCTAACATACATACAAAAAAAAATAAAAGAAAAAAATTATACGGTCGACTTGATAACCCCCCGCTTTTTATGAACTGTGTTAAAAAATTGTGGGTTGCGACAATGTATATATTTAAAATTTTGTGTGTAAATAACACGACTTTAAAACGTCTTGTTCTATTTCCCAGTTACAACTTGTTTGCGATGATTTGTCCGAGCTACGATTATGTATAACGATATTATTCTATATCCAAATTAAGTAGGCAATAATAGCAGTCGAAACAATACGAGATCACTAATCACTATTTGATATGACAACGTCAGCGGTATCGCTTTCAAAATGAATAAAACATGGATACTTCTGTTCTGTAGCAAAGCAACATACGAGTACATACTTTGGTATTTGTTTATTACTAGTTAGATTCTTGAATAAATAGCTTAGTGATTAGTATATAATTAGATATTTATTTAGTTCCGTTTAAGAATGCACTACCATAATTTATTAACTGTATCAACATATCACACAACGGATTCTACAAGTAAAGATTTGAATTTGCCGTGGATGATCATCATGTTTTTGTTGTAGAATTATATAATTGCTGCCTTTTATAATTATGTAGTAATCTAAGAGTTTGCTAAGCTGTGAAGAGTTATATCTTCTTATTGATACTAAAAGCTGTTTTACGAGGAAATAAGTAAAACTATATAATTCTAAAACAAACAGCTTGTCTCAGACGTTTGGTACAGAAGTTGTATTGTAAGGTGATTTTCTAGCAGGAGGTAGCTAATTTTTGGGACTAAACTAGATTATATATTACATGTTTACTTACTTAACATAATGCAGTCTTAAACTCACGAAGTATTCCCTTCCATTCCAGGCAATTCGTTTCTGGAACCATCTCCCTCTCCCAATACGTCAAGCATAATTCTTCTTAAATCAGAGCGTAGCTAACGATAATAACATCTTACCAACCGCTTCAGTTAAAACTGTAGACCTATATAGGCAAAAAAACTTAGCTAAAACCCCTTTTGTTTGTGTGAGTAATGTGTATTGATAGACATTCCATATTTAGAATATGACGTAAGGTTTGCAGATTCATTATTTACTTAGCTAAGAATTTTTTTGAAGAAACCCCGTTATCAATGTTGCAATGTTCATTGAAAATAAGGGTTGGCGAAAATACGAACCTTAAATTATATATATAATATATTTATATATTATATCATTTCAGTGTAACTTGTATCATGGCCATTTAGTACTTAATTCAACAATTACTTCATCATATGAGGCATTACCGCCGCGGGCGGGTTTTAACCTGGTCAAGCAAATATCTTCAGTCTCTATTCGAGATTTTCTTTCTTCATATCCTAGTATACGCCGTCCAACCATCTGAGCTTAGGCCTGCCATTACCTCTGCTGCTCTCCGGTCGGCCTTCTAGTAGGCTTTTGGGTACTCTGACCTCGTCCATTCGTAACACGAGCCCTGCCCATCGCAGGCGTCCGATCTATATGGTCTTAATGACGTTATGCTCATTGTACATTTAGTATAAATGGCTCGTGGTTATAATGGCTCCTCTACACAATGGGCCATCATAGTGGCCTACTAAGGTGGGCCAGCGTGTAGAGAGGGTAGTGGTGTCGGATGGCTTATTGGCGCGGCGGGATGGCGATGGGATGGCCGGGGTGTCGGTTTTTCGTCCGCAAATCAAAGGTAGTGGTCCAGCGATGGCTGTACGCATCTACACGTGGCCCATTCCACAGTGCATGCTCGAACGCTGTCGAGTGTGGACGTTCGTGCTGTGTATTTTATTGATTAAAAATGACGAGTACGTGGCCGCATCACGAAACAATAAAGTTTTTCGAAATATATCGGGGAGAAAGCGTAATATGGAACCCCAAACATAAAGACCACAACGATTAAAATAAGGTAGCAACAGGCGGTCTTATCGCGTAAGCGATCTCTTTCGACAACCTTAGGGTAGTAGGATATTTAAAAAAAAAGTTTCGTAACAGATAGTGCACGAATTAATTAGAGTAATAGGAAAATTACATATACATTACGCAGACATCAGTACATACAGTACATTTACAATTTAAATAAATAAATATAATAATACATACCAATAATAAAATTAATAAATATTTGATATCTACGTATCTAAATATATATCATACATATATACACAGTATATACACAGCGGCACATTAAGGAAGAGACAAGTAATGATTTTTCAGTAGGGTTTTAAAGCTTTGAAGAGTTTTTACACAAATTTAAAATATTTAAATTGACTTAGTTCACGACCTGTTGTCTGGCCTAGTGACCCTGCCTATGAAGCCGATGGTCCCGGGTTCAAATCCTGGTAAGGGCATTTATTCTTGTGATGAGCATGGATATTTGTTCCGGAGGCATGGATGTCTTCTATGTATTTAAGTATTCATACATAATATATACTATGTATATCGTTGTCTAAGTACCCACAACACAAGCCTTATTGAGCTTTCCGTGGGACTTAGTCAATTTGTGTAATACTGTTCAATAATATTTATTTATTTATCTATTGCGATGGATAGATAACATTCACCATAATCTTCTACTTCATTTATTTTTAATTACTTATTATTGTGCAGCGTGCACATTAAGAAAATGTTGGTACGTGGCGTATAAACAAATTGCTGCAGCGGCTAATTCTTCCACGTTCATCTTAGAAAACGAATAGGTCGCAATTGAATGTCGCCATCATGTAGTGGTGTTTCAACCATCGCATGGCCATCTCGCTGGCCCAGCGCAGGCCAGTCCTAGAGACGCTATTATGCCTTAGACGGAGTAAGTGATATTGCTATCTCATTCCACCGCATAGCTTGTCCCTTAGACTGGCCTACGCTGGGCCACCGTGTAGAGGAGCCCTAACGCGTTCGGCATCTCTCATCCTCTTTCACAGCTCTGAAATTGCGTCTTAGTATTTTATGCTCATATTGCAACAAGGGGATTTCATCTTTTTTGCTCAGCACCCAACATTTAGAAGCGTCGGTGATTATGGGCGTTTAGTAGGGTTTTGTACAATAGAAGTTTTATCATTTAGCATTTGTTTTCATCATTTGACAGATCGTTGTTATCGGTTACTAAGGTCCCACGGTATACGAATTCATTGATGCTAGCGAAGGTGTTATTACCAATGTTAATTCCTTCCAGTAGTGCTTGCTGGTCTTTTGTGGCTTTTGACGCTTTCAGGTAAATACTTAGTCTTGGTAACAATTACTTACTTAGGATTTGGAATAAGTTTTGGTAAAAAAAATACGTTGGGGTCAGGTTATATTGCATTTTTTATTATTTTTTTACTTTTACGCAACTCTATTTATTAATTGTGAATCCAAGCTTTGCTTAGTTTGGGGCTAGGTCGATCTGCCCCCAAAATGGATATATGTGTCTTGGTAAAACTATTATCTCTAATCTCTATTAAAACTATCTAGTTTTGCTAACCCTTGTTTTCAGTGAATTCAAACATTCATATATTTATTTTTCATGAAGATTAAAGAGAAGTAGTTGTCGATGCTAAGTAATATATTTAACGCGTTTTTGTAAACTGTGCACAACTACATGCTAGAGAGGCTTCAACCAACTTTTTTACTCGTACCTATAATTAAGTTCATCACAGACGGAGCGATAATATACCTATACAAAAAGATACCTTATAGCAAGGTATCTTACTATATATTTTACGTACCATTTGACAGAGACCACAGTTTCACACACGAAGCTATAAATATATTTTGGTATCTCGCGATATCATATAGGCATCTTAAGATACCTTGCGATATATAACTCGGTATATTACGAAATATTTTGGCCTCTCAGAATGTAGGTGCTAGACAGACAGCAATATATATTTTAGTATCGTTGGCGTGTTTGCTGCTTAGCTATACTAAAAGATATCTGTCGGTATCTTATATATGTGACCACGGCCGGCAAAAGCAAAACGTCCCACTTTGTTGCTTGCCATAAGGAGTCCTTGACAGATTATTCAGATATATTATCGCTCCGTGTTCTCCGTGGGCTTTACTGTATTTATACTTATATTGTAGGTTATTCGAAGGCGTGGTGAACTACTGCAGCTACCACGGCAATGTGATACCGTTGTCGTTCGTGTTGGGTTTCTACGTCACGGTGGTCATGAACCGCTGGTGGAACCAGTACACTTCCATACCGTGGCCTGATTCCATCGCCGTGTTCGTCTCCGCCACCGTCCATGGACAGGTGAGAACTCAACACTGGTCTGCATTCGGACCAAGCTAACTCATCGTGGCATTTTCCATAAGACAAATCGTGGAAACGTCATCATAATCGACAAATGTCTATGAAAATATGACCTTCATAGTGACCCTTGCATACTTTGTTTTGAATATGTTGGTACAGACTACAGAGTTAGACTTTAGACGGACTATATGATTTTTTTTGTAAGGGGAATTCTTTGAATAAAATAACTTCTTTAGTTCGTTTTGTTAGCATTAGATAAAAGGTAAACAATTTTGATGTGTCTTTTTATTATAAACGCTGTTTTAAAAAAGTTTATCCTATTTATACCTTTAAACGAGCTATTCTTATTTTTTAAGTGTTTTTAACGAACTATAGGTAGATTATTTCGTATAAGTAATTATTGCCCTTAATATTTTTTTTTGTCTAATATAGGACATTATTACACAAATTGACTAAGTCCTATAGTAAGCTCAATAAGGCCACTATTATTACTATACCTTACCCTTAACACTCATGCAAAGAAGATATCCGATCGCTGGAATATCCGTTAAATTCTTGAATCCCTTATTCACTGGCAGGCTTCGATATGAAATTATTACTAACGGGTTTGCGGTTAACTAAAACAACTCTTCAAACAATTGTGTAGAAGTTATGCATTCAACAACACGAAAACTATTCATACATTTGTGTTTCCTTTTATAAGCCAATTATCAAAGCTACTTGCATTTTTACGGTATTCTCGTGTTCTATAATAGGTATCTAAGTGGTCAGTTTCGACAGCTATTTTTACAAATATGTAAATAACTTGCCTGGTTGGCCGAGTGCCTGATATACGATTGACATAGTGTTATGAAATATGAATGAAACACGTGCTTTCTATAAACACATGATGAATCGAAATTTTTGATGAAACCTAACGAACAGAGATTATAGCATACTCGATTTATAAAGTCCATAACGAAATATATACTTACCTAGAATAATTTTTACCATCTATGAATATGAGTCGAGCTTCACTCGAGTTTCACAATGATTTATCTCGATATCGTCCCCGAATGTTTCTATTTTGATTATTATACAATGCGATATACAGCATTTTTCATTACCTGTTTTTGATTAGAACTCATATTCTAAAGATTAAGGTTAGGTAAGTTACTAGTCACATTAGCCCAAATGTCTGAATTAACTTTCATATTTATTACTAAACAATTTACGACTTTTATTTTTCCCTATCGGTAACATAATTTAGCAAGCAATGTATCATACGAGTATCATAACTTTGCCTTTATTCGAAACGTCGTCGCACTTAGGTACTGACCAAAGAGTAAAGTAAGTATATAGGAAGTACTGACTACTGACACGACGTCACAACTGTCACAACTGCGGATTTTGTACGCAGTACAATGCCACTCAATAAGTTTTCAATTTGCGGTTGTAATAAGAAATACACTCTGTAAATTACAAATAAATAAATATATGCACTTTATTCTGTATATTGGCATAGGTCTGAGTGGCGGTTTGCAAACAAGACGTTCAGGAGCACCACACATATTTTGCGCTCATTAGATTTATTAACAAATGACGTCGTCTTTAGACGTTACCCAAGATAAGATATTTTACATATGTATCACATTACGTAGGTACTCTCACTGCCGTATTTAGAGGCAATTAGTGTGAATTGTAATGTTATCATTACGTCGGCACGGTATTAAAGGTTTGGCGATTATTCTTTTACTCTATCTATTCATAAATAAAACCATTATATAATTTCATTTATCATTAAACAGATAGGCTATCATGATAATTTCTACGTACTACAATCGCTATGATATTATAGTGTGAATATTAGTTATAAGATAACTTTAGAAACGCTAATACTTATCAAATTTACTCGTAGTTCATTATTTTTCCAAGTATGATTAATAATTCATTTGATAAAAAATTGTGTGCTGTGAGTCATTCTGTTAGATAACATGACCTTATCACATCCGTCATAGCGTCAGACAATTCTAATTGAAGTCCCGATGTTTACGCTGGGACACCTACTTTGTTTACTTCAAATTAAAAAAAAAAAAACAATAGTCCTCCTACATCCTCTGTCATTATTTTTACTCTACTGCGTCGAGGATGATTTTAGGAGTATGTGATGTACATTTTAGTCTTTTAAAGAGGAAGAGATTTTTTATGAAGATACCGTGGTTGATTTAAAGTACATATTTTGTAATTATATATAGGTAGAGTTAGTTGCAGTTAAAATCAGTTAAACGTCTGTTTTTGAAGTTCTATTTTAATGTTCCTTTCTCACTCTCATTTCTCACGAAAATATGCTTTATAGAAAAATATTTTTTCTAGATACTTTACCTTTGTTAATTCTCAATAGTTATCACAAGAAACTTTAATATGACATCGTAAAATTAGCAATTTATTATCTTATCATGTCAGTTTTCAAGGTGGCAGTATATCATGTATATCATGTAAATAATGTAAATCATGTTTGTACAAAACTAAGTACAATGCGTAGGCGGGATGGTCTTACGGTTCTGAACTAGAACTATTGCCGCTATATAACTCTGTCTCTAGCAATTTTAGTTCGTTGATGACCGCTGTGGTAGATTGATAATATAATGTATATCATCGTCGAAACGGTTATGCACTTTGGTTTGCTCTGTTGTTGTTATTTTACGTTTATCCACGCTTTGCAATAAGATGTCAACATATTGGGGAAGCTTAACATTTTTCATTTTAAAGATATTAAATTGTCTGCACGTGCAATAGCCACTCGGGTTCATACTTGAGCTGTAATAAAACAAAGGCTTTTGGCCCTTGGGTGTTCTCGTTCTGGTTCTAGACTTTGAGAAGATTGAAGCCATTGAAGGTGTTCTTTTACTAAGGTATATCATAGATTTCAACGTAGACTACCCGCACTGAAATTATGTATGGAGTTGTAGAGCGGTGTAGGTATTTCATGATTCCGTACACGCTTAATTAACTTAACTCGAGAGCCACTGAATGCACATGCAATTACTGCAATGAGCATGGAATGCTTGACGCTGACGCCGACCAGCATTTGGTTTAAACATTGTACAGTCGACGTCAAAGTTATATGTATTTACTCGTACATTTTTTGCCTTTTTAAAAACGAATAAGGTGCACTAGTGTCAAAGATACGTTGACGTCGACTGGCCAGATTTTGGCTACTAAAAGTGCAACGCCATGTACCTATAAAGACGATAAAACAACAATGATATTTGAAAATTTTTTTGCTTGTAGTTTGTGGCGACCACCTACATTCGTGTGAAGCCCCTTTAACAAATTATGTCTTAGATATGCGAATTTGACTCTTATTTATCTGTAATGTTTTCAAGCCAAATTTGGGAAACCGATTTTGTATGCCAGACTGGTGTGTGAGATTTGTATTGTACCCCTTTGTGATATAATCCTAATTCGTAAGTACAAATTTAATTCTACAAACTCCTAATTAGTCGCTGAAGAAATCAAAATCAGGCGTATTTTCGGAAATAGGTAAAAACTTACTTTATGTTGCATATTCATATCAAGTATCAAAATTACTAGGGTGTAACTTACTAATCTATGAAATCTGATATCTGGTGTTTCGTATCGAGAATCACTTCCCGCTCGTCTGGTTTTTCTTGAAAGTAATTTAATTTTATGATACAGGAGGCAAACGAGCAGACGGATCACCCGATGGTAAGCGATTACCGCCGCCCATGGACACCTGCAACACCTGAGGGGTTGTAAGTGCGATGTCGGCCTTTAAGATGGGAGTACGCTCTTTTCTTGAAGGTTTGAAGGTCGTATCGATCCGGAATAATACCGCAATACCTACCTATTGTCAGATAATAAGTGTCGTTTGCAATAAATAAGTGACATTTATATCAGTAATCATTTAAATAAATCAGCTTTCATTAGCCTAAAATCTAGCGGTCGGCGTAAGCGTCGAGAACGCACGCTCGGAGCGTGGCGTTTCGTGGCCGATGAGGAGGAGTAAATAAGAGTCCTAATAAACCCATTTACAAGCCAATGGATTGTCCTCAGGACGAGCGCGGGCGGCTGATGCGCCGCACGATCGTGCGTTACGTGTGCCTCTGCCTCACCATGGTGCTTAGCATGATCTCACCTCGCGTCAAGAAACGGTTTCCCACGCTCGACAACTTCGTTGAGGCCGGCCTGCTCCTCGACAATGAGAAGATCATCATGGAAAACCTTAACCACAAGTTTCCTAAGCCTTCGAAACATTGGTATGACTGGCACGTTTACATTGGGCTTATAGTTTGCGGTTGCTACTTAATACAGATTTACAATACGATGTCTTAACGTGCAGGATGTATGTAACATGCACGATTTGTGAGGGTGGCACTAAGTCGTCGTGATGTCAAATGGCTCCTCTACACGATGGGCCATCATATTAACCCACTAAAATGGGCCAGAGTGTAGAGAGGGTAGTGGTGTCGGATGACTTATGGCATGGCGGGATGGCGACGGAATGGCCAGTGTCGGTTTTTCGTCCGCACATCAAAATAGTGGGCCAGCGTAATAACGCACCATGCGTTACGCATCTACACGTGGCCTATTCCATCGTGCGTGCTCTCAACCATCGCATGGCCATCTCGCTGGTCCAGCACTGGGCCATCGTGTAGAGGAGCCATAACCATCGCATGGCCATCTCGCTGGTTCAGCGCTGGGCAATTGTGTAGAGGAGCCAAAATATTGATGGGCAAGTCTGTATTGATGCGGCTTGGTTTTTGAGTTTATATGACAAGTACAGCGCTCATTTTTCTCAAAAAAAAGCAGGAAATCCTATCCCGCGTGGAATGGATCGGATCCACTACGCATTTCAATGCCTGTGCGACGCTGACTGTGAGCCTAATGTGAACATACCGTATGATGAAGTAACGCGGGTGCTCTAAACAAGGACTCTATACTAAACAACTTACCTTTTTCAGGATGCCCATAGTGTGGGCCGCCAGCATAGTGACGAGAGCTCGGAAAGAGGGCCGAGTACGGGATGACTTCGCCGTCAAGACTATTGTAGACGAACTCAACAAGTTCAGAGGACAGGCTGGATTATTGCTCAGCTACGACACTATTAGTGTACCTCTTGTATATACTCAGGTATGGATCAGTCTGCTTGTCATAAATTTGCAATTCACATGTCGACATTATTGTATTGTAAATTAATCCTGTTTTAAGGAGTCAACATCCCCTTTGCATTGATTAATACTTATTTAATTTCAGGTAGTTACCATTGCCGTATACTCATACTTTATTACATCTGCCTTGGGCAGTCAGTGGGTCGACAACAAAATACACGTTTCTGGCGACGATCGCATTGTTAATATAGACCTTTATTTTCCTATATTCAGTACGCTAGAGTTCTTCTTTTATATGGGCTGGCTAAAAGTGGCCGAGTCTCTGATAAACCCCTTCGGCGAAGACGACGATGACTTCGAAGTTAACTGGTTAATAGACAGAGATTTGCAGGTAATTAATAGAACTAGTATTTAATCAGTTCCATTTGTGTCTTCCTTACATTGCGATGTCTGCGCGCCAGGCTTGATTGCAAGGCAGGCTTGACGGGTAAATCTATATATTTAATATAAATCTACTTATACTACGAGTGTTTATTGAAACTGAACTCATTGGAGCTAAAATTGGACAATGAAACATTTATTCTGCAAGTAGGCCTCAAGCGCTCTTCCCAAGACATAATGTAGTAAAATGAAAAATACAAGCAAGAATTATAAGGGCAACAGCCATTATCTGGCTAAATTATATTATATCTTCTTCTTAGTTGGGTAATCACTAATCGGCAATCGCTCTATCAGAAGTGATGCTAATCATCGAATCGCTTTTAGGTGTCATACATGATTGTGGACGAAATGCACCACGAGCACCCGGAGCTGATCAAGGACCAGTACTGGGACGAGGTGTTCCCGTCCGAGCTGCCGTACACGCTGGCCACGGAGAACGCGCGCGAGGAGCATCCCGAGCCGTCCACGGCGCGTGTGGCCGTGCCGCCGCGCCAGCGCAGTATGGTCACCATCGCACCCTCCGCCGTCAAGATGGACGAGATGGTTCCCTCGCACACCGTGAGTTACAAGTTCGCCCCGCCCGAGGTTAGACGCGTCTTTTTTAAAGCATGCTGCACGTTCGGACTTTACGTGGAGCTTGGCAGTGTGTCGGTGTAACGGGTTACCAAACTTTAAGTGTTTAGTTTATTTTCCTTATTTGTCACTAACGGGCTATAGGTATGAGGTGCTCAAGGAAAATCATGTCGTCGATTTATTGTGGTTATAATTTGTATGGTATGATTAATTGTTACTATTTCTACTTCTACTTTTTCCGTTATGGGGTTTTTATTTAATTATGGTTATGAGGTTATATGTTATAGTTATTGCAACAAAAATATCCGCTAAACGAGTCTAATTAGCACAATCGGAATAGAACAAACCTTGAAATTTCTTGGAGAGTCCTGAAATTTGGTATGTATGTAACTTAAAGGCCCCTTATTCATGTCCATACCATTTGACATTTGGGGACCTCGAGGAATCGCAGCCATCTTGGAAAATGTGTACCATCCTGGAGAAATTCGCATTTTACTCAAAATCTACGTTATCTAGGAAAATATGGTGTAAGACAACATTAAAGCTTATTAAATTCTACACAAAAACGTCCTAGATATCTTTGCGAAAAAAATACATAAAAATAAATATGGTTTAATATTCTGCGTCCTCTCAAGGCGGCTCTACTGATTGTTCTTTAATAAAACAAGTGTAAACAGGTTGTGAAGGGCAAGAGGAATCTACCGATATGTCATTTTTTTAAATCCGGTCACTATCCTAAGCTACAGGGTGTACTGAATCATCAATACTTAAACCCTACCCTACCCTACTTTCTGGTGAAGTCGCAGTCAAGAAAAATTTTGATATTGGGGTAGATCATGTACAAATGTATACACAAAAGTGGAATTCATATTCCTCCGAGTTTCCTATTAAAAGAATGTCCCCTGGAAGTGTATAAGCGCTAGACCCAGATTTAGCAAGTATTTTCTCTAACAAGATGTATTTTTTTCGCAAAGATACCTAGCACTTTTTTTATGTAGAATTTAATAAGCTTTAATGTTGTCTTACACCACATTTTCCTAGATAAAGTAGATTTTGAATAAAACGCGAATTTCTCTAGGATGGTACACATTTTCCAAAATGGCTGCGATTCCTCGAGGTCCCCAAATGTCAAATGGTATGGACTGTCCAAGAAATTTTGTTCTATTCTGATTGTGCTAAATATAAAAATTAATATGAAATTAAATAATCATTTAATTCAGGCATAACCCACGTAAGTGTTAGTAACAATCTTAATGTTAAACATGACAAATACAAATTCGTAGAACCTACCATGCAACACGTATACTTAGGGCTAGCAATACCAAAGAGAATTTGAAATAGAGGTGGCTAAAAATACAGCATAAACGTAAAGTTAAAAAAATCGTTTTAGCAAAGATTGGCACTCGTGTACGAAATGTATAAAGATCGAGAGGTATGTACGTGGAGTTATAATTAGCTCTTAGGGCTTCTACGTTTGTGAAACCCGGAGTTACGGTAGTAATATTTCAACTACCTATCAGACGATACTTAGAAGAGTGGCATAAGAAGTTTCAATAGATGAGCTCCATTGTGTTAATCTAACAATGTACTGTAATATTTATATTTATATTCGATGGAATGTTATTGTTTTGTAATTATATCGTTATTTTAACGTTACAAAAGTAGTATATTTTTTGTTTAATTTAATTTTATCGGTTTATTCATGAATGGTACCCATTCTGTAGGTAGGTATATACGTAAGCGAAATCACAGGCGTGTTTTATATTGCCATATGCGTTTTCTTTTCAATTTGCATTGAGTCGATGGCATTATTACCTACACACGTATTTATTTATATTATTCATAACAACAATTTTGCATACAGACGTAGGTAACTAGGTACCATATTCAATTCTATCATTTTACATACATTATGTACACGCCTCATTCATCTCATTACTGTACCTACAATACACTGGTATTTAGATGTACTTACTAACAAAAATCAGTTGTTTTCTAACATTTCTTTTTAACTTTCCTGTTTACACATAAACATGCAACTAACATTATAATAAACCATTCTATAAGTTGTTTACTGTTGGTTTTTACTTGGGTGACTTTAATTAACTAAGTATGGATAACATAAACATTTTGTTAACACGACACAGCATGATAACCATAATGCTATTGCATCTAACATTAGAAAGAAACGTCACTTACCTACATTAGAAAATAACTTGGAAAGTGTTAAACACGTGTTACTCTTAATAAGGTTATCTTGGGTTATAAAAGTTACAATAAAAAATGTAATGTTACTTCGCTGGAATCAGTCAGAATAAGCATATTTAATGCGCTTTTTTATGTTAAAGCTAAAGCAAGCAAACGCAACTATATGTTGATTGTTTTATTTATGATGTCTTAGGTATTATCAAAATGCCAATTTACGCTGTAAATTAAACTCAGTGTTTCTTTTGTTTTGTCTTATGCACTGAATTCCTGTCAATTCATTTCCGCAAACTATTTGTCGTTATCTTATTTTGTTTCCTACTTTTCTAATCATCATAAATGTGTATTTTTTTTTACGTTCAATCATATTTGACATTCAAATGTTTTTTTCATTTACGTATATTTCATTCAACAAAATTCATATTAAAACTTGTTTACCAACATTAAACGTTGTCCTGACCGTTCCTACAGCAACTTCAAATGAACGACGATGCCCAATCGGGTATCCACTTCATTGTCGGGACTCGGGGTAGCAAGCGCGGGAAGAAAGAGGACAGGAACTCGATGGGGCTGGGCTCCACCAACTCCATGGCGTCGCTACAGCAGACTCCCATAACGCGGACCAACTCGGTCACCTCCATGCTGAAGCGCCTCTTCTCGAAGGAGGACCAGCGACAGACACCCATACCCAACCTAGTGCAGACCGACGGAGGTGAGTTTGTCAGAGATAATAGTACGGTCGCCAAATCTCAAAAGCCCTCTAGAAACACGATTTAATTGACTCGGCTCGGCCTTACCCACAACCGGTATCAATGTGTTCGGACAGTTCTCCTGATCACCGTACATGCGGTAGTAAAGCGGAAAAATGGTGGAGGGGATAGTAATGACGTCACAAAGATGGCGGCCGGACCTATTCTTTTTGGCGGTGTATCTCGAAAACCACTTAACCGATTTTAATCATCGAGGTGTCAAATAATAGCTTATATTATGGAGATTATTTCCTTTTCTACAAACATTTACGTGAAACCTATAGGAAAAAAAATAATCACAAAAAACTGTTTTTTTATAAAATTATTATTTTTTATTTTGTAAAAATCTCCGTAAATATTAGCATTTCGCAAATTTTGTTTAATATAAAACATATTGCTTCATTATCAAGGAATATAATGAGCCTTAAAACATACAGATCGAGTAATAAACAATGAAGCTACACTCATTTATTTGCGCATGGGTAACGATAACTGGCTTTTACCGGTCGAAACTGTGGTGACTGTTACGATACGTATTGAATGGAATTTATAGAGTATCGGTTTTAATTACTGAAATTATAATGACAATTATAAAAACCAGACACAATAATGTTACCTTACTTCGACGTTTAGTCTCTTTTTTCGTCTTAATCATAGGTAGGTACATATTTCTTTTTACTTAAAAATTTTATACAGGGTGAACTTTTAACCACCAGTCATACTCTGCGCAGCGACTTTATAGGTCATACTGAACAACTTTTACTATTAGTAGTCCCCAAGCCGCTCCGAGGCCAGATTTAATTGACTCAGCTCGGCCTTACCCACAACCGGTATCAATGTGTTCGGGCGTTTCTCCTGATCACCGTACATGCGGTAGTAAAGCGGAAAAATGGTGGGAGGGGATAGTAATGACGTCACAAAGATGGCGTCCGGACCTATTCTTTTTGGCGGTGTATCTCGAAAACCACTTAACCGATTGTATTCATCGAGGTGTCAACTAATAGCTTATATTATGGAGATTATTTCCTTTTTACAAACATTTACGTGAAACCTATAGGAAAATAATAATCACAAAAAACATTTTTTTTATACATTTGGTTGGTAGGTTTGTCTTATGTTTTAAAGCAGTAAAATCTTTCAAGTCGAAACACAGTATAAATATACATTTTGTTGTCTAATCTAAAAGTATGATGTTCATTGTTTAAGACTGATTAGTGATTACTGAATTAAATAACATGCTATTTGTTATTTTTGTTTTATTTTTTAAATCAGGTATTAATTTATTCACTATGTATCACTATACAGGCAAAATGTGTATCATAGTTGGTCTGTAAGTACTTACTACTTGTGTCGAATATAGGTATAAGATGAAATTTTAACCACCAGCCATACTCTGCGCAGTGACTTTACAGGTCATACTGAACAACTTTTATTATGGGACCAATGCCGAATCACGCAAGAAAATTTGGATCTGGAATGGCACCCACTGGCTGTGCCCTACCACACAAAGCGAGATGACATTCACAATGCCCATACCTCTCTTTTGGACGTAGTTTAAGGACGTACCCGGGTCCATGACGCATGCTCGCCACACCGCTGCTTAAAATAAGCTGACGCACCGTAAATTGAACTGCGCAAAAATCGCAAAAAAATATTACACGGAGATCTTATGGCAGACACCGTACCGGTGACGTAAAAGACGCAACTGTTTTGCGAACAAAAAAGATTCGCGTGAAGCACGTCACTGCGATTCCGTACCGTCACCGTTTTTTAAACAGCGGTGTGGGGAGCATGCGTCAAAAACGGTACGCATACGACGCGTCACTGCGATTCCGTATCGTGACCGTTTTTTAAGCTGCGGTCTGGTCGCACCTTGTATTGTATTGTATTGTATTGTATTCGGGCGATTTTTCCGCAACTCGACGACTTGCGCCTATTTTGCGTGATATGTTGGGGGTGGGCTAGTCCTGCCAGCCCAGCTCCTCGAGGAATCCTATCAAACCTTTGATGTTGAGTAGGACCTCGGGGAGGTCTCTCGGAGATCCGAGATGTTTAGCCCTGTATGGAGTCACTCCGCTGCATTCCAGCACCACGTGAGAGGCTGTTTCTTCTGTCTCCATGCAACCTCGGCACAGGGGACTGTCTGTGACACCTGTTGTGAAAAGATGTTTGTTAAATAGTCCATGACCTGTTATGACACTGGTTACCATACTCAGTCGGACCTTCCCTAGTTGCAGGAGCGCCCTTGTGAGTTTTCCGTTGATGCCAGGCATGGCTTCTTTTGCCTGTCTGCATCCAGTCTGGTTCAGCCAGTGTTCTGTGTGTAGTTTCCCTGTACGTGCCAGCAGCATTGAGCGTACCTTGCTAAATGGTATCGGAAGAATCGGTTCCGGACCAATCGCCCCCGCATTCGATCCTTGCCTGGCAAGCTCGTCCGCAGCATCGTTACCTCGGGATCCACTGTGTCCCTTGATCCATTGTAGGGTGATCTTGTTATTATGACATACCTCCATTAGTCGTTCGTGGCATTCGTGTATAAGTTTGGATGTAACTATATGGCTATTTAGAGCCTTAAGACTGCTCTACTGTCGGAGAGTAGGCGGATGGAGGATCCTACTACCTTCCTTGCAGTGATGGCAGCCACCGCGTTTATGATGCCCATGCACTCAGCTTGGAATACCGAGTTATGGGCTCCTAGCGGAGTGGTGATCGACATGTTCAGGTCTTCTGAGAAGGTTCCAGAGCCCGATCCGCTGTCTGTTTTGGACCCATCAGTGAAGATTCTCAGCTCCCGGGGATTGAGTCCTTCATGATTGTCGTCCTCATATAACTGTATTTTGTACCTTTTATCGAAGATAGCTTATTTGTGAATCCGGTCCGTGCCTGACCTAAGCACTGGAAATTCGTCATACACCTTTTCCAGGCATTTTGTGTGAAGAGCTCCTGTGATGTTAGACCATATCTTGAGGGTTCGCAACCTTACCGCTGAAAGACTGGCCTCTTGCTGTATGTGTAGGTGTAGCGGTGGAAGGTTTAGCATGACCTCCATGGCTGCAGTCGGGGTAGACCTCGTGCAGCCAGTGGTGGCCGCGCATGCGAGCCTTTGAAGTCTTTGTAGTTTGTCTCGTACGTTGCCTAGGTTTGTTCTTGGCCACCAAACCAGAGCACCGTAACAGAGTAAGGGGCGGATTATCGTCTTATAGAGCCAGAGGGTAATTTTCGGGTTGAGTCCCCACCTCTTACCAATCATCCTTCTGCACTGCCAGAAGACAACTCCCGCCTTGTCTATCCGTTTGTTGATGTGGTTGTTCCAATTGAGTTTATTGTCGAGAGTTAGTCCTAAGTACTTAACTTCATCGGACAGCTGTAGCTCAGTTTGGAAAAGTGTTGGTCTGGTAAAGTTGGTCGCACCTTTATATGGGACAGTCAAAAATTTTTTCGCGATTTCGGAATTGGTCCCATAGTAAAAGTTGTTAAGTATGACCTATAAAGTCGCTGCGCAGAGCATGACTGGTGGTTAAAAGTTCACCCTGTATAAAATTTTTAAGTAAAAAGAAATATGTACCTACCTATGATTAAGACGAAAAAAGAGACTAAACGTCGAAGTAAGGTAACATTATTGTGTCTGGTTTTTATAATTTTAATTATAATTTCAGTAATTAAAACCGATACTCTATAAATTCCATTCAATACGTATCGTAACAGTCACCACAGTTTCGACCGGTAAAAGCCAGTTATCGTTACCCATGCGCAAATAAATGAGTGTAGCTTCATTGTTTATTACTCGATCTGTATGTTTTAAGGCTCTTTATATTCCTTGATAATGAAGCAATATGTTTTATATTAAACAAAATTTGCGAAATGCTAATATTTACGGAGATTTTTACAAAATAAAAAATAATAATTTTATAAAAAAACTGTTTTTTGTGATTATTTTTTTTCCTATAGGTTTCACGTAAATGTTTGTAGAAAAGGAAATAATCTCCATAATATAAGCTATTATTTGACACCTCGATGATTAAAATCGGTTAAGTGATTTTCGAGATACACCGCCAAAAAGAATAGGTCCGGCCGCCATCTTTGTGACGTCATTACTATCCCCTCCACCATTTTTCCGCTTTACTACCGCATGTACGGTGATCAGGAGAACTGTCCGAACACATTGATACCGGTTGTGGGTAAGGCCGAGCTGAGTCAATTAAATCTGGCCTCGGAGCGGCTTGGCGACCGTACTATAAAACCGTCAGGCAGTTCGTGAGAGCGCGCTATATTGAGAAGATAATTTTAACCGCGGTTTCCGTTTCCTTTAGCAACAGCGAAACTAGTGGCGCTAAAAGAACAGTAGATCAGATATTTATTTTCACTTTTTTGTGGCTCCGGATAAATTACGCACTTAGTTCAGTTTTCAATGGCAAACCTGTATGTACAGTAAGCTGCAGAGTTAAGATAGATAGATAAAAAATTTATTTCATAAACATTCTCGTGACAAAAAAATAATAAACTTATAATAAAAATAAAACTAAAACTAAGGTCTACTATACTCGTACTAAACAAACTAATTACTAACCTAGGTACTAGGTTTTTTTTTTGTCACGACTGTGTAGTCGAGAAAAGGCGCCTACTCAGCATGTGCTCCAGCATTCCTGCCGCAGCGCTGGTATTCTAACGGGACCTAGCAGTGCGCGCGCAGACTCACGGTATGATCAACCACCAGTGACAAAATAGACTACAGTAAGAAAGTAATCAAGAAACGTTATACAAAGAAAATTTGTGAAACATTTGTAGCAAAATTGTGAAAACATTTATGAACTTAGCATCTAAGCTTAGGTACAAATGAAATCTAAGTTTAAAACAAAAGTTTAAGTTAAGTGACACCCCCTCCCTCCCGCAAACAAATTTCTGTGCAGGGGGGTCACTTAACTCTGCAGTTTATTGTACGTACGTATGCCTATTTATTCCATAAATGCCTAAAAAAAAGCTCTAGGATTTATAAAAGTACTTAATTCTTACCAAACCCGTTGAATTAGCAACTTGAACTGGTCTAATCGAGTCGGGTTGAAGTGTCTCACGTATTACGTAAGTGTTGAGATCATTGACACCCATGCGTTTAGGAGGGGTATTCGCCAATAACATATTAAGTGCGCCATCGATGTTACGCTGATTGAAGAAAAAGTTTAATTTATGGAAAGATTTAAGTAGAGCATAATAACCAACGTCAATTTATGTGATAATAAGTTAAAAAATAGCGTTTATAACTATGACCAAATTGCTCGTAACTAAGGCAATAAGGCATTTATCTCCAGTAGTGAAGTGTGAAGTTTAACTGTGTAGACGAGTCTGTATATTAGGGCCAAAAAAACATTGTTTGCAAATTTAAAATTGAATTAGGACACGATCCAATTCGTAAGAATTTTTAAGAATTTAGGAACAGTCCCGAAAAAGTAAATGGTACATTTTCATACACTTTCAGAAAGTCTTCTAAATGAACCTGTACGCAGATTAATTAAATGTAGAAAAAACGTACAAAAAATATAATTTACTTGTTGGTATTTCGAATTTTCGGATCTTATTTATCCTGATTATTCGAAAGAGGTCGCCCATGCAGAGTGACTACTTAAGCTAAATGCCTACGTTCGTATAGGCGTGACGCAAGATTAAGAATATTATGATCCATGATCCATGACAGTTTAAAATTGAGCATGCAAAAACGTTTATTTAACTTGTCTGGCTCCTACGCTCTACTTCGCGCCTAATCAATATGCATTAATGTGTTATTGTTGAACATCAGTCTTATCTTATCTTTTTTTCGTCCTATTGTTAAACAGTGGGACGATTCACGATATCAGCCAGCAACCCCACGCTGAACAAGCCGGCGCCGGGCGGCGGCAGCATGAAGATCGCCAACGAGGTCATCGAGGAGGTGGACGAACAGGCCACCATCACCAGCATGGCTAAACGACCAGAAAACAGGTAACTTACATGTCTATAGCGTCCGTTTAAGGGTGGAATCACATCAATCAGCATAGAGCCGCATTTGTATATGAGAAATAACTCGTTAGATGAAGATGCGCATAGATAGACATCGGGAACCTCATAGGATGCTGATAAACGTAATTCCAACCTACTGAAATCAAATATACAGTTCGTGTTATTTCTCTGTGTTGCAGCGCTCTATTCTTTGACACTGCAGACTTGCTCGTTGAAAACATTTTATGATTAATTACTTATAATATAACAGTATGATTAAAACTAATAATAAAAACTATACGTATAAACTAAAACTAAAATATCATATGATAATTTTTCTAAATATTCCTCGCTTTATTTGTAACAAAATAAAAACCATTCTCTCTAACCAATGGTATATAATATAAGTATATCTCAAACCCGAAGATTTAAAGGTTTTTTGCCCCTATAACGGCAAAGTATTCCTCAAATACTATTTGAGAAATGACTTCGTGAGTTAGCAATGCCAATTCAATTCATCACATTTCATGCTCACCTCTTTATTCTTATTTTGTTATTGTGTGCTCAACTTCAACAGGTATGTTAATTAATAATTTGTTTCTTATTTTCAATTTGTAACAAAATTTTGTGCACTGCACTAAATAATAAAATAAGATATGAATTTAATACACATTATCTTTCAATTTGGTGCAATCTAACCATAAATGAGTACACGTTATCTATTTGTTTGTTTGTTTTATGTTGGTTCCGTAAGAGGAAGCGGCTGATTCATCGGCGCTTTACAGCTCATAAGTGTGTCACTCATACTCGTCGTATTCGTCATATAAAGTGTCTTTTTATTTACATTTCTATTTATGTATGCTTTCTGTATACAGAATTGATATCAGATCCAAATACTAGCTTATGAGGCTTGTTATTCTTGAAAACTACGAAATAATTGCTGTTGAACTTTATTTTAAAGTAGGTATTTACTTAAATCTTTTCTGGTATTTTATTGGTATTGTGGGTAAGCAATAATAATCCTATCGTGCTACAATATATAAAGATTCTAAAGTGAAGTCTTAGACAAATTTTGTGTGATATATTTAAGACAGAGCGACATCGCTTTTTAGGGTTCCGTAGTCAACTAGGAACCCTTATAGTTTCGCCATGTCCGTCTGTCTGTCTGTCCGAGGCTTTGCTCCGTGGTCGTTAGTGCTAGAAAGCTGAAATTTGGCATGGATATATAAATTAATAAAGCCGACAAAGTCGTACAATAAAATCTAAAAATTTAATTTTTTTTAGGGTACCTCCCCTACACGTAAAGTGGGGGTGAATTTTTTTTTTCGCTTCAACCCTCGAATGTGGGGTATCGTTGGAAAGGTCTTTCAAAACTAATAGGGGTTTTCAAAAAACATTTTTTGATAAAGTGAATATATTCGAAGATAATCGCTCCGAAAGAAAAAAAAATGTGTCCCCCCCCCTCTAACTTTTGAACCATAGGTCCAAAAAATATGAAAAAAATCGTGGATGTAGAGCTTAAGAAAGACATTAAATGAAAACCATAGCGGATATGATCAGTTTAGCTGTTTTTGAGTTATCGCAAAAAGTTTTCCCTTCATAGTAAAAAGACACTTTAATTAGGTACTGATTATGCAAATTTGCCTATTTGTTTAACTCGGGTGAAAGGTACCGTTTCATCCCATGGTTAACATGCATGCATGCATGCATGGTTGGTTAGCTTATTGTGACGGAACAGTAACTACGGAACCCTACACTGAGCGTGGCCCGACATGCTCTTGGCCGGTTTTTTTTTATCTTTAGGAGAACTTAAATAACCGTTAGATAACAAGCGTTATCTTTACCGACAATTGCTAAAATTTAGGTAAAACAACAACTGTAGATTTATATCAACTACTCTGGCAATCCACATCGCGTTCTAAGTTCTTGTTAATCTAGTTTTACTTCATATAGCTTATTCTAGGAAAATTTCTAGTATTAAATTGATAATAGCCGTGGAGCGGGCATGTACTTACATTGTACGTAGCTGTGATGCATGGCTAGCACATTATTTGTATTAACAGCATTTGGTACAGCGCAACAATGGAACGACGCGCTGATTTGCGATCCGACTAATCAATTACATAGTTGTTTTCAATTTTATGAAACTGTCTTGTGTCTTGTCGTGTTAATATTTTTTTAATTGGAGTACCATAAAACTAGCCAACTTTGCCCGGTTTTTTCGAAAAAACACGGCTTTTGTACTGCATTTTTGTTTACCAAGATACTTAGCAATTTTCATTAATTATTTAGGTTTTATAGAACAATTTATTATTATTATTTTAAATGATTCGTAGAAAAACTATAGTAATACAATAGTGTTATAATCAAGATTTTCAATCTCGTACTATACTTAGGCAACTCAGCAAGCTTCGTGGCCTAAACACTGTACTCGACTGAAATGCTCTCTATTACCTATATCACGATTGTATAAAATACTAATCGCTCCGTCTGTTACAGGCTTTAACTTTAAACGAAGACAGATGAAAGTGCCCATAACAATATTTTTTTATCTTACCATATTGATATTATAAACATAGGAATCCGCGGGGAAAAATTGTTTGACAAGTAGGGAGTTCCTGTATCGATAAACTCAACTATCGATGCTAGTTCTATATACTAGTGATCACTCAAGGGTTTGCTTGTAGAAATATGTTTTTATTAAGAGTAAAAAAATAATTAAATAACAACTCAATATACTCTGCTTTGTTTTTAAGACAAGACCAGACAATTTTATGATTTTACTCATCCCAATTTTTTTCTATTGAATTATTATTCAATTATTTTTTTTACTCTTAAGAAAAACATATTTTTACAAGCAAACCCTTGAGTGATCAGTAGTATATAGAACTAGTATCGATTGAGTTTATCGATACAGGAACTCCCTACTTGTCAAACAATTTTGTCCCACGGATTCCTATGTCTCGATATTACGCTGCTTATGCACTTAAAAATATCCTAACACCTTAGATATTTCGATATTTTCTATCTGCAGCTTCCTTGTAGCTGTCACTGAACGTAAATAACCGATCGCACTTTGCCGGTTCAATGCCGACAGATTATAATGATGACGAATGTTTTAATCACAGGCTACATGTGATTCTTGCGAGATATTAGAATACCTATTTTAATGGAAGGTCGTGTGCAATATGCAATATTTAGGTACCTTCTTTGCATGGCCTGATAAAGCGTTACGTTATCAGGTTGTTAACAACTATTTGTAGTGAAATGTAATAAAAGTATATATTATCACAATAATATCAGAAACATCTGCGGCCGGAGCTCTGAACTGAGCGTGCAAGAACCAACTGTTCTGTAGCCTTGAAAACAGTAAATAAACGAGGCTAGGCACGCGAGATTCTTTAACTGCCGCTTATTAGTAGCTACAACTATCTAGATACTATGCAGTCTTCAATCTTCATCGATAATAGCAAAAAGTAACGACCCCTTTGTTTTCTAGTATATTCCATTGCAATTAGAACAATAACAACTTTGTTGCCCGGTTTTTTTAATTATTCGCCCCGCCGTTACCAATTCCCCCACTCTCCCCTACGCGTTGACATGTATAGCGGTTGGTGGTGTCAGAAGGTTGCTACATTCATTGATATATGCAAATATGTCAATGGCTACATTACTTACATTAGGTATAATTTCATATAAGTATTTCGGTCTCCTGGTTTTCATCGTCACAATAAATTGCAAAAGGTAGATTTGACAAAATTACTTCGTCACAATAATTGAACTAAAAATGCCACGAGTCTGGCTGGGTTCGCTAGAACCAAAGTGCCAAAAATATGTAAGTATATACGATCTTCTTGTCCATATTATGTATGCATCAAGGTTATGTGTATTTTTGGCATTTAGACCGTGGCGTGGCGATATTTAATACCTATTACATTGCACTTACTAAAATAATAAGTAAATACACTGTGTTTTTATTGAATTCCGTTAACTCCGGGGTATGAGTAAGAACGCCTAAGGAAACTAAATGGCATGGTTAATAAAATAAAAAAATGTTTTTATTTTATTTTATATAAAAAGTAATTAAGTGTTGTACTGGTATATAGCGTTGCTGAAATACGCGCATTACATTTAATTCAACCAAACAATTGAAAACTGTGACATATCAATGTCATTTCGAACATCGTCCGAGATAGTATTTACGTTTAGTAGCAAGTTTGCACACTCGTACTAAACACTAATCAATATGTAAACAGGCCCTAAGGCAAGTGTATATGCTCTTACGAGCCTGGGCCTCATAAGATAAAAATAAATGATTGATTATTTCCTAAATGGAGTTAATTAGAATACCGGTCTCTTTGAGAGAGTTACTTAATTTAAGCTCAGGAATGCACCCTTGAAATTAACGGAAGTAAAAAAACACGGTGTATAATTGATTTCAGGCCGACAGCGCAGAGCCTGTTCGCACAGGGGCCGCCGCCCCCCAGCGAGCCGGTTAACGTCCCCTCCAGGAACTCCTACGTTAAAAACAGTAAGTTAATTACACTTAACACGACAACTGCTAGCCCTCTGTCAATTTCACCTCAAACCAGACCCCTAACTGCTTTTTTATTATACCTTTATTCCACGAAGTGCCTAATAACGGAGCCCCTTGCACGCTCTTTGATACAAAACGTAACTGTCAACGACTGATATGGATTGTAAGACTGCCGCTAAGTCGGACTGTTATTATGACCGTTCATGTGCTAGGGTATTTTACCACAAAATACGACCCGTTCGCTTCAAGTTGGCCGTTACCTCCCGCCCCGCTACCCCGCTTTATCCCCTCTGCCTCTGATCCATGGAATATTATTATGAGGTTAAACCTTATTACTATTTCTGTGCTCTGACCTTTATTATCCACTCGGCTACCACAGCTTTACAACTAGGTATAACACGTAGCTGTGAGACACAACATTTTGTGCTTGTTTGTCATATAAAAGACGGTATAGCCAAACCTGCACAAATTTACTATCTTCGATTTATTTAGAGATGTAAAGGTCTCTAAGTGTCCAAAACTAAAACTAAATTATACAAAATAATAAAGCGAGAACATGATGTTCTCATGTGTCAATTCTACTGGACGCTAACATGTATTAAATATATCGAAATCAAGTCACCGGCTTAAAGGCATATCTATAGTCTATAAAATCATTTACAGCAGTGGTTCCTAACCTTTTCAGTCCTGTCACCCCTAAGACTAACTAGAGATCCTGATTTTACCCCTCCTTCCAATAATCATCAATAGTCTTTCTTATAGGTCTAATCTTTGTTATCTTTTATTAAGCTTATTACCCCCGTGAAATACCAGTTAACTGGTAAATTCACTATATCAGTGGGGACTATGTTACAAAAACCGGCCAAGTGCGAGTCGGACTCGCACAGGAAGGGTTGCGTACCATTATCTATAAAAACGGTCACCCATCCAAGTACTGACCCCGCGGCCCCACCCGACGTTGCGTAACCTCGAGATTGGAAAGAAATATTTATTTATTCTGTTTTTAGGGTTCCGTACCCAAAGGGGTAAAACGGGACCCTATTACTAAGACTCCGCTGTCCGTCCGTCCGTCCGGGCGGAAAAACCGGGCAAGTGCGAGTCGGGCTCGCCCACCGAGGGTTCCGTACTTTTTAGTATTTGTTGTTATAGCGGCAACAGCAATACATCATCTGTGAAAATTTCAACTGTCTAGCTATCACGGTTCATGAGATACAGCCCGGTGACAGACGGACGGACTGACAGCGGAGTCTCAGTAATAGGGTCCCGTTTGACCCTTTGGGTGCGGAACCCTAAAAACGGGTACAGTTCCCGACGAAAGACGTTACGGACACAGCAAGCTTATGTTTATTTCTAGTGTTATAATTATGGATATCACTGTTCGTATTCGTGGATGATTTTCCGAACATACATAAAATTCTCAAGTATGTATTAAGATGCAACCGTAAGGACGTTTGCCTCTTTGAATTTCTCTGTTAGGGATAGCCGAGCGCCCAGTTCATATATGGACCGTACACCCGTCTGCCGCTTTTACCCACAACAGAATTCCATATGACATAAACACTGTGGAAGTAGCTAAAGTATACCAGCCTGGCCGTCTCTACGTCTATTAGCTGTCTGATTCGCCTCACCGCATAGGCAGCAGAACTAAGCTTGCCGGCTAGAGTGGCTATATGTGCATGCTACTGCAGTTTTGAGTCTAAAGTGACTCCAAGGAAAACCGTACGATCTCCATATTCCAGCGTATCACCTAATGTCGATAGCACTAGTAATTGTACCTGTGACGTTATCATGTAAACGTTGCTGACGGCCAACTTAAAGCGAGCGGGTAGTATGCCTGCTCAATACCTACCTAAAATATTATTGGATGTCCGATCCGATACCTACATTTCAGGTAATTTAACACAATTCTGATAGGAAACAAAGATGTGTCACAATACTCACAATCACAAGGTCTATACGCCTTAGAAGTTAATGATCCCTTGCCGGTGGAGCGAAGTGCTAATTTTAAAGCAACACCCAAGTTTAACATGTTCATACGTCATATGCTCGAGTATATAGTGCGTAACAAATCTAACAATGAGATTAGATCTAATAGGTACCTTGTAATACGAAACCTTGAGTTCTACCTACTCTATCATCTTTTGTTATGTGCATGTAGTTACACGATGTTTCTGATTTGCTTATTATATTTCAGCTTCCATAGCTTATTGCTTATATTATAAATATTGTAACAGAGTTAGGGTTCTCGAACCAATATTTTATTTGATTATACTATAGGTAGTATTAAAATTCCGGGATCTCAATTTCCTATTCCCCACGGTCTGAGAAAGATAATAATACACAATAATAATAACATTAATAAGATTTGGAGGTGTAAAGGTTCTCCAAGTGTCAAAGAATAAAAAATAAAAAGTGTATGAAATACATGTTTCCCGTCAAGAGACTGTTTCCGTTATCCTAATGTTTCCGTCGATATTTCTGTCATTACATTTGCACTTAATGTGCAATTTGTGGAAGCTAAATATTTACCAGTTGTTTGATTATTGATCTCATCTATGATTCCTATGAATCTAATTTGTAATAATGCACACAAAAATTAAAATAACATGGTGTTTTTTTAACTTTCAAAATTTCTCGAGATACTCGAGAATTCCCGTGCCTCGACAAATAAAAAAGGCCCTATGAAAGATACTACATACAATTGCAGACAGCCAGCTATCGTCGTCGGCGCCGACGCAGTGGGTGGCGCCGGAGAGCCCGGCCGCCACGCTGTCCACGCAGCCCTCCTTCGTCAGCGAGCCCGAGCCGCGCCCGCGCCTCGACAGCGACGTGGGACCCTCGCTCAGCGCGGCCGGCAGCCAGACCTTGCGTAACTACTCGCTCACACTTCACTACACTACAGTACAGCCGGCCCGAGCCTCGACAGCGACGTGGGACCCTCGCTCAGCGCGGCCGGCAGCCAGACCTTGCGTAACTACTCGCTCACACTTCACTACACTACAGTACAGCCGGCCCGAGCCTCGACAGCGACGTGGGACCCTCGCTCAGCGCGGCCGGCAGCCAGACCTTGCGTAACTACTCGCTCACACTTCACTACACTACAGTACAGCCGGCCCGAGCCTCGACAGCGACGTGGGACCCTCGCTCAGCGCGGCCGGCAGCCAGACCTTGCGTAACTACTCGCTCACACTTCACTACACTACAGTACAGCCGGCCCGAGCCTCGACAGCGACGTGGGACCCTCGCTCAGCGCGGCCGGCAGCCAGACCTTGCGTAACTACTCGCTCACACTTCACTACACTACAGTACAGCCGGCCCGAGCCTCGACAGCGACGTGGGACCCTCGCTCAGCGCGGCCGGCAGCCAGACCTTGCGTAACTACTCACTCACACTTCACTACACTACAGTACAGCCGGCCCGAGCCTCGACAGCGACGTGGGACCCTCGCTCAGCGCGGCCGGCAGCCAGACCTTGCGTAACTACTCGCTCACACTTCACTACACTACAGTACAGCCGGCCCGAGCCTCGACAGCGACGTGGGACCCTCGCTCAGCGCGGCCGACAGCCAGACCTTGCGTAACTACTCGCTCACACTTCACTACACTACAGTACAGCCGGCCCGAGCCTCGACAGCGACGTGGGACCCTCGCTCAGCGCGGCCGGCAGCCAGACCTTGCGTAACTACTCGCTCACACTTCACTACACTACAGTACAGCCGGCTCGAGCCTCGACAGCGACGTGGGACCCTCGCTCAGCGCGGCCGGCAGCCAGACCTTGCGTAACTACTCGCTCACACTTCACTACACTACAGTACAGCCGACCCGAGCCTCGACAGCGACGTGGGACCCTCGCTCAGCGCGGCCGGCAGCCAGACCTTGCGTAACTACTCGCTCACACTTCACTACACTACAGTACAGCCGGCCCGCGCCTCGACAGCGACGTGGGACCCTCGCTCAGCGCGGCCGGCAGCCAGACCTTGCGTAACTACTCGCTCACACTTCACTACACTACAGTACAGCCGGCCCGCGCCTCGACAGCGACGTGGGACCCTCGCTCAGCGCGGCCGGCAGCCAGACCTTGCGTAACTACTCGCTCACACTTCACTACACTACAGTACAGCCGGCCCGCGCCTCGACAGCGACGACGAAACTGCGTGAAAAATTGGCCAATCGAACTGTTATTTTTGTAATCGTAATAAGTACGAGTAGAAAAGGTCGAAAAAATTTGAAGCACGAATACAAATTAAATTAAACAGAGACGGGAGAGTCTTGAGGGCTTATCGCGAAAAACGAAAATTGAAATTTCGTAGTCTGCCTCCGTCTGTCTCGCGGTTTTTGTATATTTGAACGAGTTCAACCGGTGTGTTGACAGTGGACGAGACGGACGGCGACGCCGACCTGAGCGACTCGTTCGACCGGCTGCGCGCGGCGCGCGAGGCGGCGCGGCGCGCCAAGCAGCTGCAGAAGTTGCTCGCGCGCTCCGTCAGCGCGCAGCAGGTACGTGGCGGCCTGCATCCGTTATGCTGAGGGAACTAACTGCAGCTGGGCACGATGGTTCCATGGATCATACTAAGCTGAACTAATGTCCTGGCCACGAGATTGACTCCTGGCTACTCCCATAAAGGGAGCGGGGATAATCGATTCTGGCGGTCTAGTTAGCGCTTTATTTCTTCACACCTGTAGATATCAGGTCAAGTTTAGTAAAATTTTCCTATAAATTAGGGACGAGGAATTCATTTATCATAATCATTTTGCCCTTTTATACCAAAAATTGGATCGGCATGAAACGTTAAATTTTTGTCAATATTTTGCCCTTAACTATTGTGATGATTTGCCCTTCTTAAATAAAAAATGGATCAAATTGGTCCATTTATTATACTTTAAAGTATTTCTTAATGAACTTTACTGGCGGTGGGGGAGGGGTGCCAAGTGTTAATCTCTTGGCTAATGCATTAGATCAGATAAGTATGAGCCAGGAAACAATCGTGCCAAGCGGCTTCGCCTGAGACAAAAGCGCATACTACTCCATATATACTGCACTTACTTTCCCCATTAAGCGAATGTGAGTTCGATTCGATATCGGATCAGGCAATATGTAAATGCTCTTACGGCTCAACAACTTTACCCGCCTGTGTATAAGTGCGCGTACTTAAAAATGGCCAAGCGAGTTTGTCGACGATCCGACATAATTAATTTTTGCTCGTAGGCCTCCTGGGCTGGGCGAATTGCGCGCGGCCATTTACCCCCTTATTCATAAACATGTACTAAAGTTACGATGCCGCTGATCATCGTTTGTCCCTTTCCGACGTATCGGTATGATGGAAAGGAACAAACGATGATCAGCGGCATCGTAACTTTAGTACACATTTATGAATAAGGGGGTAAGTTTGTGCGATTATGTGGGTGAGTGCAGGTTTTGGCTATTCGCGATATAAGTTCGCCCGTCTATCAGCCCCTTTAATAATAATAATAAATTATTTATTCACGACCAACTTGGATCATTATGTGTTAGTGACAAATTTTATCTTAATGCTAATGTTAATATATAAATATGTATTTAATTATAGCAAACTATATACTATATTTGAGTTTCTTATAAATAAATAAATAAGCGGATTCAAGAAAATCCGCCTAGGTACTCACTTATTCCTGCGCACATGAGTCATGCAGCAGTTATTTAAATATAGGCCATCAACCCTGTCCGCAAGCATGGTCAGGATGCTGTTGGAGCTGGCCCGTACTCTGCGCACCAGGGATGTGGCTCGCTTGCGCATCGTGGTGTAAAAGCAGTCTACCCGCGCTTCCGCGAATATCCCTGACGCGCTACAGAATCTAGACAACCCCATCAGCACCCTGTACGCGTTGTTATATTGAACGCGCAGAGCATTGTACCGTTTATACGTGTAGTCTGCCCACAGGCTGCTTGTGTAAAAACTAGTACAGTAGGCTCTGAATAAACTGACTTTAACTTCTTTTGAGCAATGAGCAAACCTGCGGGCTATCATATTCGCTCTGACGGACAACGCTCTGCGCTCGCGCTCAATATCCGCATCGTCTTTAAGGTCAGCGCTCACCACATGTCCTAAATATTTAAATTGATCAACGATAGTTAGCGGTTGGCCATTTAATCTAACAGGTGGGAACACTGGCGGGCATTTACCCTTGACCTTAAAAATAACGCATTCGCTCTTGCTGACGTTGTAGACCAACCCATGGCTCGCTGCGTATCGTTCACAAATAGAGATAAGTTTGGCGAGCCCACACGCCGAGGCGCTGAGCAGCACCATGTCGTCGGCGTAGCTTAAATTGTTGACGCACACTCCATCTATGTAACACCCAACACGGGTACTGCTCAGCTCCTCTATAAGGGCGTTTACGTACAAGTTAAACAGTTTAGGCGAGGTCAGCCCGCCCTGCCTCACGCCACATTCGAGGCCGTACGGTTGCGAATATGCGTCCGACCATCTCACGACATTGACCTGGTTTTGGTACCAATATTTAAATATACCTTGCACATCAACTGGCATTTTTAGCTCATCCAGCTTTTGCCACAGAATGTCATAATGAACCAGGTCAAATGCCTTGGATAGGTCTAGGAAGCACGCATAAATCGCCGTTCGTCGGTCCGTATAGTACCTGACGGTCTGCTTCAGTGCCAAAATAGCACTCTCTGTAGATAGCCCCGTTTTGAAACCAAACTGGTTGTCGTGGACCTTTAAATACTTGTCTATTTGACAATTCAGCAGACCGTCAAGCACTTTTGCAACTATCGTAGCGAGCGAAATGGGTCTATAATTACATTTGTCACTAACATCGCCGCTTTTGTTTTTGACTATTGGGATCACCACAGTCCTCATCATGTCGGCGGGCAAGTAAGTGTGTTGCATACAAAAGGTGTATAACATCGACAGTACCCTAGCCAGGTGTGGGCCGGCATGATGCAGGTGCTCGATGCTGAGGCCGTCGTGGCCAGGAGACTTCCCTCGCGCGATAGACCTTAAGGCACTCCTAACGTCCTTTACTGTAAATGGAGTACTCATCTCCTGTCCACACGACCCAGAGCCTCCAGCACCAGCTGTCTGTGATGGTCCCAACGGTGATTTAACCGTAAAATGCTCTTTAAATAATTGAGCTATAGACTCATTTTCGCCCACTCCATCGATATTTACAGGCAGACCCGGCTTACCGCTCAACTTGTTGGTAGACTTCCAAAATTTACAGAAATCTCGCTTAGAATGGTGTTCCGCAATAATGTCCATTTTAATCTGCTCTTCGTGTTTCTGACACCATTTTAGACGAGACCTGAAAATCCTTCGAGTCTCACACATTTCGTCATAAATCTGACCCGACCTAGGTTGGCCATGCCACAACCACAGCTTAAACTTACATTTAGCGTCCATGTGAGCATTACGTACATATTTGTTCCACCCTACTACCGGTTTTTTTCTTTTTAAACAACTTAGGGTCGTGGTCATAGCTTATAGTTGCGGCGTCGCTTAGGGCCTTTATGATGTCATTATACAATTTATCTATAGCAGATCTATGACTTGACTCGTTACACATTTTGCCACAACAATTGCGAAATAAATCAGGAAAATTTATAACTTTTAACTGTCTATTACATTCTTCAGTATAAAGCTCTATCTGTTCCCGCTTTCTATCGCCCCACACAATTTTGTTAACTATTTTGTTTGGCTGACATAAATATTTAGGCCTAACAAAATTTAAATCACATTCTATTATTAAGGGGAAATGATCGGACCACATTACATCCAGTTTGACGTAAATATTAACAATAGAACGTGCGGCTGCTTTTGTTACCACACAGTGGTCTAACCATCTTCTGGACCCGTGCGCGTCACTAATAAAAGTATATGTTCCAGAATGTAAACCCAACTCGTTGACGTCAGCACATGTCCATTGTTGATCCGCGCAGAAACAAGTCAGTTCATTGTAAAAAAGTTCACCTGGGTGCGCGTTGAAATCGCCGAGTACGTATACAGACTCCGCAGTGTTATTATTAGCAATCGCACTTACCACAGCTAAACAATCCGTAAAGTCGATTAAGTTTTCCAGCTTATCCGTCGGCATGTAGACGTTTAACACCAATAATGACCTTTGACCTATAGTAATATTAATGCCACACACTCGCGGATTACCACACTGCACGACGGACACATTTTTAAACACTGTTTTGTTCCATAAAAGTGCGACTCCCCCGTGTGGTCGCCCCTGTAGCATACCGGCCGCTGCATCCACTGCCGATGTTCCTGTATAGCCAAAAGAATTGTCGATACTGCCGAGAAACTGGAAGTAGTGTAAATATGTATGTTCCATCTCAAAACTATTCCGCCAGAGGGCGCCACTTGGTAGTTCGGCAAAGATCCGCCAGAGGGCGCCACTTGGTAGTTCGGCAAAGATCCGCCAGAGGGCGCCACTTGGTAGTTCGGCAAAGATCCGTTAGATGGCGCCACTTGGTAGTTCGGCAAAGATCCGTTAGATGGCGCCACTTGGTAGTTCGGCAAAGATCCGCCAGAGGGCGCCACTTGGTAGTTCGGCAAAGATCCGTTAGATGGCGCCACTTGGTAGTTCGGCAAAGATCCGTTAGATGGCGCCACTTGGTAGTTCGGCAAAGATCCGTTAGATGGCGCCACTTGGTAGTTCGGCAAAGATCCGCCAGAGGGCGCCACTTGGTAGTTCGGCAAAGATCCGTTAGATGGCGCCACTTGGTAGTTGTTCATTGATCCCCGTCAGATGGCGTTACTTTGTACGTGTAAGTTAGTTAGTTATCGATGAATTTAAAAAGTTCGGCAAAGATCCGTTAGATGGCGTCACTTGTTCCTTCCGCAATGATCCGTCTTTGTAAGTAAGTTAGCTATGGATCTGTTTAAAAAATATATAGAGGGCGCCACTTGCCCCCTTCCCGCCGCCTCCCCGCCCTCCCCCGCCCCCTCCCCGCCGCTGCCCCTGGCCCTGCGCCCCTTGGTAGTTGTGCATATATCCTCGCCAGTTGGCGCTACTTTCTATGTTTAAGGTATTTATCTCCCGAGGGAAAACTTCGCTAAAATAGATGGCACCACTTTGTACGTGTACGACAAACAAAAAGTGACGAGGTGGCTTCCAGTGGCGAAGGTCGGATTCGAACCAGCGTCTTTAGCTAACCGGGGCGTCTTTAGCCAGTTAACGTCATGAACCCCTAGGCCACCCCGTCACGGTGAAACTGGTCCTAATTTCTCGTTTTTGGCTCAATTTAGGTATTTATCTCCCGACGTGTTGCATCAGCCGCCACCGTGGCGCCGACGGCCACCTGCAAATTCCTACGTGGGCGTCGAGGTCGATCGAGATAAGAGAGAGAATAAGTTAGATTTAAAATATGCATATATATATTTATATATTTATATATTGGCGCTACTTTGTATGTATCTGACGCCACAGAGCACGTGTACGCGTCAAGGTCGAGGTCGATGGCCTCGGCTCGCTCCCGGTGCGGTTGGTTTTGGAGCTTGCGGTCAGCAAATATATGGACTTTGTACTTTTCCAACTGCCCAATAAGTTTGTTTTAAAATATGCATACGGGCATATTTGCAAGAGCACATAATATAGAGTGGTTACAACCGGATAGAAAAATATATTTTTCTTGAATACCTGGGTATTCGATATTTATCCAGGTACTAGTCGTAATGTTAAACATACATGTTTTTACTTACATTACGGGATGTTTCATGTTAATCTAAAAGTTGTAACTATTTCTAGTTACATCTGGTAACATTTACATCACACTTTTTAGAAAAGGGAGTTTCTAAACCTAAGTATGTCGTTAACTAGCAAAGTCGAGTATATCTGTATGTGAATAATAAATAAATATCGAATATCCAGGTATTCAAGAAAAATACATTTTTATATCCGGTTGTAACCACTCTATATTATGTAATAGGTATTTTTTAGCTGACCTAATTCCGATTCCTGGTACTGGTGAACTTATTTATACCACGTCGGTGGCAAATACTGTCCGCCCGATGATAAACTGTCACCGTAGCCTATGGATGCCTGCAACTTTAGAATTGTTACACGCGCATTGCCAACACTTTAAAAACCTATACACTGCTTTTTGAATTGGGAATGGGAAATTTCCTATCGCTCGTTGAACAATAATGTGGAGAAATGATCATGTATGCGCAGGTGTGTAGATAGATAGGTATACTGAAATAAAAAAAAAGTTTAAAAGTGAATGAGTAATTATTTATTTACCAATCATTTAGCTATTTTACAATGTCCCCATGCAAGGGTTTTATTACCATCGTTCAAAATGAATCTCTTTTCATCTTTACCACAGAGAATTTTCTTTCTTCTAATTTGAGTGTACATATTGTGCTTATCACTAATCAAATTATACATGTTATCATAGAGAGTTTTACTCAAGTCTAAACAGGTATAGTATTTATTAAAATTTAACCTACGTACAGCAGCGGCGTTAACACCTTTGTTTTTTTTTATACATTTAATTTCGTTATTGTCATCAGAGTCTAATATATACGCATACATTTTTGCCCTTAACGCAACAAATTCTCGTATTATTCTTCCATTGTTTTCATCCTTCATCATGCCCACAACCTTTTTATTGACTTGTGGTAAATTATATACGTTGTTTTGAGGCAAATCTGAAGTGTCAAATCTGCTATGCAAGTCAGGTTTAATGTCTTCGTAAAAGTTATCTGTTTTGATATGATAAACAAAAGAATCGGTGTCCGTGTATAAAAGGCTTACATTATCACCGTATTTATTTAACATGTAATCATAGTGAAAGTTGTACATGATTTGTTTACTCAAATCTAATACACTAAAACCTACATAAATAGGTTTGTCATATACAATTATGGTTTTGTTCATTTGCACAGCTACTAGTTCTTCAGAGAAAATAGAGGCACTGTGGAAATTTGGTCTGGAAATGTAACGATCGAGACCATATGTAGGTTTTTTTCGTTGTTTATGTTCGCTGTGCAAAGTATCCCACCGTTTACACAACTTGACATCAACCCTTTTCTCGACATTTTCAATAGTTTTCCCGAATATGGAGTTATTCATGAGTTTAAAGAAATCTTTTTCAAAACTGTTTTTAGCTTGGATTCTCATTTGCGAATTTAAGTCAATATATGATTTTAGCCAAGATGATTGATTGAAAGTGAGAATTCTATGAATTTTCTTACAAATTAAACCTTTTTCTATATAAAGTTTGAGGTTAGCATGGTGCACGACATAATTGGTTTTGTTATCGAACGTTAGCAATAACTTTTTAATTTTACCTTCAATTGGTAGCTTGGTTTCAGCACAGAAAGCGTAATCATTATGCAAGTCATGTAAGCTATGCGGATACTCCAAATCTACTTCCAATATATATCCAACATCAGAGTCTATCCGCTGTGTCGATATATCAAACAGTTTAACCTCGTCTTCACTCATCCACCTAAAGTTATCGATTGGAAGCGGACGTCGCATGGCATCACCGTAAAGATTATTTATATCCAAATAGATGATAAAACTGCTGTCCTGATTCATGTCATAATCATGCATAAATACATTATTGGCCTTAGCATAGCGGTTTGACGCTTGACATACACCACCTCTTATACCTTTCTTTATAAATTGAATCATTTCATAGTCCGTAAACAATTCTAGGCATACTTCGGTATGTTTCAACATGGCGTCCCAACTCAAACCGGGTGCAGTGACATATTGACACGGATCTAATTCATACGCACCTAAACACACTTGTCTAAAGTTTTCAAACACTTCAGCCAATAATAGAACATCTGTCTTTAAATATAAGTCACAGTATTCACCCAGAGTTGTAATATTGAACGCATCCCAAACATCTTTTGCATGTTGGTAATCCTCATCGGAAATATTTAAGTCCGTGAGGCTGCTATAGAAGGCGGCCTGAGGGGGTAGCGCAGTTTCCTCAAGCCGCCTCCAGTCACTTACATACTCGTAAGGAAAAACTCCTTTACGCGTAAGTAACTTCATATATTTCTCACGCTCGTAACAATTATCGGATGGTGGTAAGAAATGTGGTAGTATTTTGAATTGGTCCTGTGAAAGGTTTGAAACTAGTTTATCCAGGCTACTTGACATGAATTTATACGAGTCGACAAACCTAAGACTGTATTCGTTAATCTCTAAATTGAATGAAATATATTTTTCCTTGTTAATGGGAATGCAGGTTAACTTTCCCTTAATCTTGGCTAATTCCTTAATGAATAGATGACAATCGTAACCGCTCAAATTGTGAAAGACGACTGGTATAAACTTTGGTAATTGGTAATTCAAATTACATGAATTGTGTGTTTTGCCTCTAATATTACCCGTTAAATGACAATGATCAATTACATAAGCTTCATCATCTCCAATTTTTTTCTTGCAAATATGACATATATTGGAGGATGTGTTAGCACCGGTGCTGTCGCTGTAATTTTTTTTTGGTGGTACGACTTTTTGCAAGATTTTTATGATTCTATCAGCGTCTTCACGAATGCTCTGTATAAATTTCTCCACACAATCTTCACCGCGATAGATAACAAATTTGGATAAATTATTGTCATATTCACAATGAATATAATAGGAAAAACTACATGGCACATGTTTATGGGTGTTACAAGTAGCACTTGTAGTATTAGACTTTTCATTAGCTAATGGAACTAAAATCGATTCAAAGTCACCATAAATTACAAATGGCACTTTCATTTTATTTTTATAATTTTTGAAACGTAAGTATTTATTATTAGGCTTAGGTAGCTCTACAAGTGTCTCCCCACAACCAATTGCTCGGTGTCGATCTAGTTTATTTTTATTTGCAAAGGGGTGTAAACACCCATCACATATCCATGTTTTTTCTGTGTGTTTAGTAATTTGCGAACGCACCAAACGAGACAAATTTTTAATCCAACAATAATGTGAAACATCACCTCTCTCAAAATATAACAAATTTACATGATTTTCGCAAGACATTTTCGAAATACGTAGAGGTACAATAGTCAGACCCCTGTCATCCCTTTTCTTATCTGTATCAATACCATATACATTAACACTGATTTTATTAAATTTTTCAAACGTTTTAATGTCCGAGAGACAAACCGGATCTTTTATACCTGTCACGTTAAAAATGTCTGTATAATGTGGGTACGATGAGGGACGATCACTGTTTTTATCAACTGGATAGAGAGCACTAATGATGGCCCAAAAAAAGCACTTGTTATCTTGATTTTTCACGTTAACACATGCATTCTTCGATTGCACCTCGGGTGGCAGTGGTATATATGTAGATCCTTTGAGTGGTTGATATTTGTTAATATTATTATATTATTATTATATTATTATTATTATATTATTTGTTAACGTTGACGTTGAGAAACTCAATCTTCTCGAGACCCCAACCGCTGTCCCTTTCGTTGAAATCTTCACATTTTTTGGAAATACACAAGGATATTTGTTCAAAATACGATGGAAAATCCATACAGTCTTTATGCAGAGCCACGTTTTTTGTGTTGAATGACTTTAGATCACGTATCACTTCACCTTCAGCATTGGTTTTCACAAAAGTACCAAAGAGTTCAACATTTATTTTTACATGTTTATGTGTTTTTAGTTCAATGGTAATCAGCTTTTCAAGCGTTTCTCCAATATTCAACAAATACATTTTAGGATCCAAAATGTCTGCACTCCCATTAATCCGGTATGTAATTATTCTGCACTTGAAGGCACTGTCAACAATGTAAACAGCACCGTCGGCAGACTTTTCTTGTGCACAAAGCAGGATGTGGCGGTCACTTTCCGAATGAGATATCAAACAGTTTGATAATACATCTTCGTTACAAAAGTTGCAATGATGTAACAACGCCATGGTGATGCTTCAATTCACTCGCTCAGACAACGGTACGGTCGTGCCGTGAGGCGGGCTGCGGGCAACTGACATCATGCCATGCGCTGGCGTCTGCGGTGCGCGGCGAAGCGGGGAAGGGGAGCCTAGCCGGCGCCGCGCCCACGCATGATTTGCACGTGTCAAGGTCGACCTCGACTCGTGCGCTGACGTCTGCGGTGCGCGGCGAAGCGGGGAAGGGGAGCCTGGCCGGCGACGCGCCATGCGACGCCCACACATGATTTGCACGTGTCGACACAGAGTGAGTCATTATTGCATCATCGGGCTTGACTGAGAATGGTTAGAGAAAACGGGGATTTCCCGTCGACCAAACACAAGTGAATGATTACATATCTTCAAGTATACTCTGGTGAACCCACTTTGTGAGTAGAAAAAAAAGACGTAATATTCAATTATTACTGCGCGTTATTACTGTACAGCCTACAATTGCATTGGTGTAGGGGAGGAAGAAAGATAAGGTTCTATGTTAAAATAAATAATAAATAGGTTAGTTATTGTTTTTTATTTTTATTTTCATGAAACTTTAACCGTTTCAATTGAAAATATAGGTATTACACAAAATATCGGTGGCATAACACTTGATTTCAGAGTCGACAATATCGTTTACATTGCACAAACTACCTATAATATTGCGTGCATGTTGAACATTAGCGGGGTGATATATCTTGAAATGTTTCTTGAAGAAGTTGAGACGGTTTTCGTAGGTAGACTTTATTTTGTTCAAGTATCCGATACGTGCGTTAATACACTCCATAACACATTCGATATGACTCCATTCCATGTGGTTTATCACCAAGGGGTGTGTGTTCGTCACCGGTTCATAGTCACAGCTGAGTAAAAGTAACGGTACAGGAGAGATACACATCCGAAGACGATCGCACTGAATCAGCTCTGGTGAAACACACATTGGGCTATGAAAGAAGTTTCCAATGACGTCAACTTTTTCCGCAAACATTGCATTCCATTCTTCACAGGTGAGTTCATAATGGCCATTAAAACTGACACAGGTATGTAATCTGATTTTAGCTTGAATAAACTGCAACTTCAAGTATACATGGATATTTGCAATCGGAGCACTTGCACCAGCAGGACAGCGTTTGAGATTGTAGACACTCTTGCTCAGCTCACAGCAACCATCACCAGCACCGGAACAATCAATCGACGGTGTGTAAGAAGGTAAAAAAATGTTTGAATAATTCATTTTTTAAACGTATTTTCAAAGTTCCAAGACACGTTTACAATTGAGGGTGGTCAATGCTCTACTGAATGATTTTACGTGTGGCACTGGTGAGAGCGTTGTACTCAAACAGTGAATCATTGATAATGAGACAGTATGCCGTGGTGTTGGCAGGTACATTCTCTTTAAACTCCATTTCCAATTTAATATCAATAGCACCAGCTCCCGAGTTGAAGCTGTCACACTGTCTGGACGTGTCAATGACTATTAATGGAGAGTGTGTCTTGTAATGAGCATAATTTACTTGAGGGCTGGTATGATCACGGCTGTAGTACGATCGTTGGAAATTGGTAAATGCGTCATATAAGAGCGCATAGTTGTTTGTTTTAAATTCAGCCGAAAAAGGATCGTATGGATAATACTGTGCGTTCAAATACACCCTGCAATTGGTAAGATTACAATGGTCGAATATACTCATATCTTTGGTCTTGTCGTTCCTGCGTGCCGTTTGGAAACCAACAATGAGATAGCGAGGTTTCTCAAGCTGAGTACTAGTCTTGATGCACCAAATATGACGTTCTGAGGAAGGTAGTATGGGATATTCATACAGTTCCCACGTGCGGAACGCTATCTGAACTGGTATGCTGCCCTCAACATACGACATTAAGCGCAGTTTCTCCTTATCAGATACTTTTATGACTGGCATCCTCCATGTGACACGAGTGATTTCAATCTCACCATTTGGAGTCGGCGGTTTTGGTACCGTATTCGGATCAACGGGTGCTAAATCTAAACAGTTTACATCTATACTGGCGCGATTTAATATCAACTCGTGTTTCCCATTCATTATTACCTTCTTGTAATCCTCGGCGAAACCCAAGAAATGAGATAGTGGTATGGTTAATGTAAACTTGTCATGTATCTTTTTAGCACCAACTTCCCACCCCGCTGTCTGAAGACTATGGTCCATTTCCTTGGTGTATGAGATTAGTCCCTTAATGGTGGATGTGATGCCGCAGTTTCTCGCTCGATCAATCTCCACACCGTTCAATTCATAACGAATGTCTTGAAATAAAAAAGCAGCACCATTGTTGACCAGTAGACAGCCTTTCTCCACAGTGCCTTCCACTAATATTTGACTTTGACTCGGTAGTAGAATTAGATCTTGACGGTTGATACATATGTGGATGTTATCGTTGTTTTTGAAAGAGTCATTATACGGAGTGTATGGGTGAAATTCTATACTTTCTATACTGTCATCGAATAACACCTTCTCACCAATGTTTAAGATAGATGACGAGGACATACTTTGAAACCGATACTCTGTAAAAATGTACTGTTTTCTCTAGTCAATTTCCTTGGTTGTTGTTGTTTTTGTAGTGACTGCCGCTGTCTCTCGTTAATACGACGAGTTGTAGTAGTTCTCTCGACGAGAGCAAGATCTCGACTAGTTGTGAAGGTGTTGTTACCAAGGCTTTTATTGTTATGTATAATCATTTTTTTTTTTACTTTTTACGAATATGCAAACGAAGTGCAATGCTTTCACCTCGGAAATTTACCGTATTACCGTGCTCGTTTACAATGCGCAATTCAATGTTTTGTATGCGATTGTTACTCTTCTTGACGGGTAGATATATAATATTGGTAGGTTGTTCAATAATTTGGTAGCCGGGCGGGACGTCAGGTGAAAACTCGTGTAAAACATGTGACGGCTTGTTGTTTACGAATGAGCCCTCCACAATATTGCACTCTATTCTTATAGTGTTTGTAATGATTATATTAATTGTTTTATCCGACCAATGTGATGTTTTTGCTTTAAGCTTTTTCGCTGAATAACCAAACAATGACCCTATGCTGTTTGGTTTGTCAAAGCGAATATCATACTTTGGCGAGAATATCATACACTTGGAGGTATTGTTATTTACAAAGATATCCACCAATTTTTCACCATCACCTTTAGCCCTCGTTGTCATTTCCTCGTTCAAGAGGTGTATTATACTGGAGAGCTCGTATGAACCTTCAGGAATTGCGATTACATCATCCCCATAGTGAAACATATTATTGCTCTTATCAACATTAGGAATAGTGTTGAAAGTCTTAAAGTACACGAGAGCACACTCGTAAAAACCATCATTGTCCAATTCTAGAGCCGGTTGAAAGTCTACATTCAACACAGGCTCGTTACCGCTCAGACTTATTGTGAATGATGTCATAGACATGATACTGACGGGTAGACGATTAATGTAAGAATGAAACTACGCATGTAATGCTCATTATATTTATTTAAAACAAACGCTTAGCATTGGTACACAGGAAGGCCAAACATAAGTGTCCACAATTTACAGTATTAAATTTCTGTAATCGATTGTAATTATACTCTACTCGCATGTTGCGCTGTTGTTTGGTACTAGCGGAATCATTTATATAATCAATAAACTCTCGAGGTGGTCTCAAATCACCAAAGCTATCAAAATATAGACAATAATTACCCTTTTTCGCATAGGCACACCAATGTGTACCTTCACCCTGCTGAGAGTCTAAATTGATAATACCAGTTTCATAATAGTGAGGTTTCTTTGGGAGATTATCTCGCATGAAAACACCCCTAAAGTAGGGGATTTTCTCTCTACGTGCAAATCTCACAATGTCCACATCGGTGAGAGCTTGACCAATCGGAGGTAAATCTAATTTCTTGTTTTTTTTTTTTCGCCACTTTTGCAGTTGCCGTTACTGTTGCTGCTGCTGCTGCTGCTGCTGCTTCATTAGCCGGTGTAATGTAGAGTCCCATTCCACGTTTATAAGGTGCTAAATATAAACCTCTACCGACAATCTTGCTTTCATTGTTATTATTATTATTTCTATTCCTGACCATTTCATAAATATTTTTAGCAGCAGTGGTAACACCGCCGGCCAAAGTTCCCGTGGCTGCTAAAGCACCCAGTAGCGGTATCAAAGCTGGTAGGAAACCGCCTCTCTTAGGTATTGTTGTAGGTGTATAGTAATTAATGAAAAGCCAACAAGAATAACTGACATTAGTCAAACCTGTATTGATCATATTTATTCCAATTTAAATAAATCACTTATAATAAATGTTTCATGTGTAAATATGTACTTATCTGACCACCTATGCCTTCTTATGTCTGTAAAAATGGATAAAAATGTTGTAAAAAATAAATGTGTAGAAAAGCGACAATTTTGTAATAAAAATTTCAGTAATTTTCAATTAAGTCTTGATTTCTATGACTGGGATGCTCTTTTGTGTAAAAGTTCTTGCCCTAGTAAGCTTCTTGAATTAGTATTAAATGTAATTAAACATTACTTCAATGTACATTTTCCTCATAGAAAATGCGTTGTAAGAAACCATAAAAATGTATGGGTTAGTGATGATATATATAGATTACGTCAGAAAATTCATTCTTATAAGCTAAAACTTTCAAACAACTTGAATAACGAAGAGTTTTCTAACTTATTGCAACTTGAAACTACTTACTCGATTGCACTAAAAAGTACACGAAGTAATTATCTAAACGAAAAAATATCTAACAGTACCAATAATAATATGATTCGAAATATATGGGGAATTATTTCTTCTGAAACTTGTAAGAACAATAAGCGAGGAAACGGTGCGCTAGAAGTGCTGGTGAGCCGGTCGGAGGGCGCGGGCGACGCCGCGCGCGCCGCCGCGGCCGCCGAGCGGCTAAACAACCACTACGTGTCGGCTACTCACGGCGGTGTCAAACCGTCCACTAGTGATGCACTTGCATATCTCGAACATTATCTGCCTCCGACACCGTTACAATTTAATTTTGAATTGTTCACACTTAACGAAATGATAAAGTGTGTTAAAGAAATTAAACTGAAACACTCAAAGGATGTGAATGATATGTCAACCCACATATTAGGATACCTACCTTCAATTTTGGTGTCCCTATTATTAAAGTTATTTAATGATTGCGTTCTAACGGGGAAGTTTCCAGATGCACTTAAAATTATAAAAGTCCAACCGGTATATAAAGGGAAAGGCGAAATGCATCTTCCAAAATCTTATCGTCCAATATCGTTGATTCCTATAATTTCTAAAATCTTTGAGCGCCTACTTAGTGCCAGAATTCTAAAACACTTAGTCTCTAATAATGTTTTAAACGAGCATCAATATGCGTACCGACCGGGCCGCTCGACCGTGAGTGCGGCGCGCGACGTCGTGGCGCGCGTGCTAGCGCACCTGGAGGGCGGGCGGCAGGTCGCGGCGATATTCTGCGACCTCTCGCGCGCCTTCGAGATGGTCGACCACACGCTGCTTCTGGCGAAGATGTCTCGATACGGTATTGAAGGCCAATTTCACAAATTAATAGAATCATTTTTGAGCAATCGTAAGCAGTGTACCTACGTTTTTAAACGCAAAGTCTAACCTGGAAACCATGGCTGATGCTGCTGTTCCCCAAGGCTCGACAATGGGAAATTACCTGTTTCTTCTGCTCGTCAATGATATCACATCAGCCTGTGTCGGCCCAGAGTACGTTATGTTCGCAGATGACACGTGCATCATAGTAAATGCAGATAATTTCTTAAATTTACAATCCAAACTGAGAGAAGTTATGAAACTAATATCTCGCTGGTTCACAGTCAATGGTATGTGTCTAAACGTAGACAAAACGAATATAATTCGCTTTCAGCTGCGTAAAACGAACAACGACAAGCTCGATATAAGTTTGGACGATATCATTGTGCCCCAAGTCGATAGCGTAAAATATTTAGGATTTGTAATCGATGAGGGCCTAACGTGGGCATCACACATAGATGAGACTTGTAATAAGCTGTCTTCAGCGTCCTATGCATTGTCTAGGTTGGCTCCCAGTCTGTCTATAGATAATATAAAGAAAGCATACTATGGGTACTTTCATTCCATTTTAACCTACGGTATCGATTTGTGGTGTACCGCAGCTGATCGTGACAAGATCTTTAAAATTCAAAAACGTGCCATTCGGGTTATTGCTAGAAAACCTGTTGATTACCCGGCACAAGAATTATTTAAAAAACTCAAAATCTTAACTTTGCATAGCATTTACATCCTTGAGGCTTGCAAATACGTCAGACTGAATCTCAGCTTGTACATGACCAACGCGCAGCGCCTCGGCTGCAAGGCGCGCCGACCGCACCTGCTGCTCGCGCCATGCGCGCGCCTAGCCAAAACTCGCAAGTCGCTTGCTGTGTTTGGCGTTAAAATCTATAATGCTCTTCCGGCAGATATAAAAAAAACACCAAGTGATACAATCTTCCTTAACAAATTAAAAACATATCTTCTAGGGATGGCCTTTTATAGCACTGATGACTTTTTCGAATCATAAAAATCATCACTAACCCAAACAAATAACAAGTAATTAATTATAAATTTAAATGTGATAATGTAATTAATATGAATTTGTAATAATAATTAACTGGTACCTGACATGTAAAATTATTTAAGCATAGATATGTACATTTATTTATTGACTTGTAAAATTTGCCCTTTATCAATAAAACATCTGAATCTGAATCTGATTGGAATGACTCGCTGTTTCTGTTGTCCCTTAACAATTTTCCCTTTAACAAAATGTTTCGCAGCTTTTACACCCACTTTTAGTAGTGTATTAGTAGTTGTATCCTTCTTTTTCGCAATGTGTTTTTTTACAGCATCACGACTTGCTTTAATGACTTTTGATATGGGAATCATACCCATACCGTGTTTAACTTTATATTTCATAATCTTATCTACCGCTAACGCGGCAATACGTTCACCAATTGAATTGTTACCACGCCAACGATTTTCAGCAGCTTGGGCCAATCGCAAATCTGCTTGATGACGTCCCTCCAATGTTTTATCACGTGAGTAGGCAATATCGTGTAATTTACAAGCTTCGTCAAGCGGATTCACACCGGGATCGTTGCGAGCCAATCTCTCCTTCAATCTAGTACCGGGACCGCAATAATTGTAACCGGGTATGTGCGCTTCGAATGGTAGATTATTAATTAAATTATTTATAATACCCCCACCGCTACTATGAGATCGCAGTCGTCTAGGTCGTTTGGGATTATGCTTAACACTAACCCCGCCAATGTGTGTTATCATCTCAAGTATCTATACTTGACTGTGTACGTGAGTATAAAGTATGCCTATATATCTATATAATATTTAAACCTTTGAAATTTGATCATGTATGTGTGTATGTGTGAGTATAAAATACATGTCCTAACGATTTGATACATCACAGTGAAATGAAGCTTAAAAAAACAAAACACGTCACTGGCTATTAAAGATTGGAGTGTTGTGCTAGATGATAATGTGAAACCAGCAATGACTCATCGCTCCCTTAAACATGGCTCGTTGCTGGCGAATAACATTAGATGTCTCATCTGTGGACCTTCCAACTGTGGCAAGACAAATGTTCTGTTGTCTCTGCTCTTACATCCGAACGGTGTAAAGTTTCATAATGTTTATCTTTATTCGAAATCATTGAATCAACCTAAATACAAGTTTCTGAGTGACGTTTTAGAGCAAGCGGGTGACATACCGTTTCACACGTACAATGATAAGAGTCAAGTCGTCCCACCGGAGGAAGCTGCGGAGGACAGCGTCATTGTATTTGACGATGTGGCTTTGGAAGATCAAGATGCCATTCGTCAGTACTTTGCAATGGGACGTCATCGTTGGTTAGATTGTTTCTACTTATGCCAGACATATAGTAGGATACCTAAACAGTTGGTACGTGATAATGCCAATCTTATATTGCTATTCAAACAGGACGAGTTGAATTTAAAACATGCCTATGACGATCACGTGAACACCGATATGGGTTGGGAAAAGTTTAAGGAAATTTGTCGCGAGTGTTGGCAGAAAAAGTATACTTTTTTAACAATCGACAAGGAGAGAGACATTAATAAGGGTCGATATCGTAAAGGATTTGACGTTTTCATTATTGTATAAAATTTAGTGTCATCTCCGGTTTATTATCAGTTTTATGTTGTCAGCTACTGAAGAACAACGTCGTTTAATTTATATCCTATCAACATATTAGCATCGGCCGTACCAAAAGCAGCAGCAGCAGCAAAAGCAGCATCAGCACATACACTATAAAATAAAATATGTTTGGTAATAAAAAGTTGAAACGGAAACTCGTAGATTCCATTGAGAGTGTAAAGAGAAAAGTAAAAGCGTTGCGAGCAGATAAAACTTTGCTTGACACTTCGCTAGCTCAAACCTTTGAACCAATTACAAAACCGCTCAATGTTTTAATGACTAAAGCTTTAGAATCAAAAGGTAATAATAATAATGATGACAATGCTAAACCAGCAGTAATGAATAACCCCCAGCTCCCTTTGATAAAGACCTCCACACCATTGTCAAAACATTCACGTAAAAGGAAATATCTGATTAAAACCGAAGAACCCAATAGTAAACTGATTAAGTGGAGTAATAATCTTTTTACAAAAACACAACAGTTTGATGATGCTGCTGATGATGATGATGATGAAGATGATTCTAATGATGATGCTGATAATGATGATGATGATGATGAAAGAAAAACAGAGGGAGATGAAGAGTTTAGCGATGCTGAAGATATGAAGTCGGCTCTTGAATTTGATGAAGGTGGTAGTGGTAATAGTAGTATTGATGATCTACAAAATAAATATATGAAACATCTTTTAAAAACATCAAAAATACCATTTGGTGTTTATCTCAAGGATAATAAAATGCATATTGGTAATAGTCGGGTTAAAATCATTGATGACGTGTTACATATTAAAGATTCACGATTCAACCTAACTCCTGGACTGTTGGAACTTATCTTTAAAAGAATACCAAACAAGAATATAGTTTTGAGAAAAGATGTAGAGGATTACAATAATATTTTAGACATTACAAACGCTCATCGTAGAGGATTCTCGCCAAACGGCCAATTGAGTGGAGATAGAAGTGTAAAATATCAATGTTACATTAAACAACCACAAGAATCAAAGAAACATAAAGAAGGTGGATGTTTGAACTCTGGTAGAAGAGATGTATTAACAACTAAAACTTTTTATCCTAAAACTGATTATATCTATTGGGATGATCCCAACGAACTGGTGAGCCGTTTACAGCTTTTGATAGCATCACAGAATGCTGGCAACACCTCTCATTCGAACGAGATCAATGCAATCGTTGAGGAACTGACTGAGAGCGGTATAATTTTAAAGTAAGAAAACAGACCCTCTTCTGTTAGCTGTTTTTAAACCTGTTCTGAGCTGTTATCTAATAAAACAGACATGTTTTGTAACTAAGCCTCTCCCCCCCCCTTGCTACCTTGTTATAAATACCGATGAGGCCTCCCCCATCGTTCACTTTCACAATGCCTCTTAACAAGTTTGGACAATACTTGGGTAGCGAGTCTACAATCCGTGACGACTTGAAAGTGGAACGAGATTTAGTAAATTTTGAAAATAGACGGGTGGCAGGAATTCATAAATCTTTTCTTAAAACTGATGCTATTTGTAGGGCTGAATTGGATGAACAAGTAGTATTTTTAAACACAAAGCTAAAGGCAAATATTAAAGATATAAAAGATTTACGGGTAAAGGTTGAACAATTATCAGCTAGAATTACTACACAAACACACGCACCACAACCAGCCCAAACACCATCAGCAACGGCAATAGCTCCAGGAAAGCGATTGAAGAAAAATGAGTAAAGCTCAAGTGGTCAACGAGATACACAGGTATGCGAGAAAAACATTTCCACGTCGTCGATTCATTCAGAGGGGGCTCGATGACACATGGCAGATTGATCTAATTGATATGCAAAAGTACTCCAAGGATAATAACAACTACAAGTATATTCTAGTGTGTATCGATACCTTTTCCAAATACGCTTGGATGCAACCGCTAAAGTCTAAGAGCGCTGAAGATGTTACAAAGGCAATGAGCAGAATTTTGAGTGAAAACGGGAGAAAGCCCAAGAATATTCAATCAGATGATGGAAAAGAGTTTTTCAATGTCAAATTTAAATCGCTCATGAAACATCATCATATCAATCACTACTCTACCTATAGTGTCATGAAAGCTTCCATAGTGGAAAGGCTAATTAGAACCTTAAAACATTGGATTTGGAAACAATTTAGCATGAATGGTTCCTACAAATGGATACAGCTGACAAGTGAAGTGGAACAATATTACAATAACAAACTGCATCGTACTATCGGTATGGCACCGGCGAGTGTGAATAAAAACAACTCTAAACAGTTGTTACATAAAGTCTACAATCACATTAAAGTCAAACCACGTGCCAAGTTCAAGGTCGGTCAACATGTGAGAATTAGTAAATATAAATCCACTTTCGCCAAAGGCTACACCGGCAATTGGACTACGGAAATATTTACAATAACTAAAGTGCAAACTACTAATCCAGTGACCTATTTACTTCAAGACGCTAATCACCAACCCATCTCTGGATGTTTTTATGAACAAGAGTTGCAGAAAACTAAACACAATGACATTTATCTAGTGGAAAAAGTTTTAAAGCGTCGTGGAAATAAAGTGTATGTAAAATGGCTTGGCTTAAATGAAAAAAGTTGGATAGAAAAAGATAACATTGTGTAACTATTTTACTCAATAAATATTCATTTACTCCAAATCAATGAGGTTTCACTCAATAAAACATTCCTATATTCAGTAATATGAATTTATTATTAATACGTGTACATTAAAACATTTACATTCGCAGCGAGCTAACAATTTAAAATTAAACAATGACAAGGAATAAATGCATCATCACCTTAATATGTACGAGCATTCTTACATTTAGGTTCACATTCATAATCACCGGAAGCTATTATGTTTGGACCTAGCACACAAAATATTACATTGATTAAATAATTAAAAGATTTAGTATTGAACACCACGCGTGAAAATAGTTCCGCTGTAACGCCACCTAATAACGCAATCCAGTCTTGATAGTTGATTTGAGCATCTCCCACTATCTCTTCTACGTCATCGTTTAAATCGTCCCACATTACAATTAACGGGTAAATATGACAATCGTCATGGTGACCTTCGATATACAATCGTTTTAACAATCTCGCTACTTCCGCTCTAAATGTGTGAAATGGCATGGGGAGGCGCCATCTATTAATCAGAGTATTGTTCTGGAACGCTTTTATCCACTTGCTTTTACATCCTTGATAAAAGATTTCATTTCATCGCTCGTATCGCTCTCAGAAGCGCTCTCTAGGCAGTTTGTTTTTCCCTTGTCCCCATCGTCTTGTTTTAACAGTGCCTTTGCTGTTGCCATCGGTTGTGGTCCGGGTGACGATTGCGAAGTGGAGCTGCTACAGCCACCGTCACAGCCGCCGCCGCCGCTTGTGGTGGTGGACAACCAACACTGGCAGCACCAAGTGGTGATGAAACTTTTGACTGTACCTAGTATATATATTTATGAAGTTTGTTTATTTGTGAGACTTCATCCGGAATTCTTCAGTAAAAAAAAAGATGTATGTAAGTTCAACACAAGGTACCCTGAAAGACTTATTATCCCGCCTAAAAAAACAAAATTGTATGGAAAGAATGCGCTATGTATGTCAATTAGTATTTATAATAGTTTACATGATGATATCAAAAAATTACCATTTAATTCATTTAAATCTAGGTTAAAAAAATGGTTAGTAGATAAATGTTTCTATAGTGTCAATGATTATTTTGATTATTACGAGAATATTCTTAACTGATAGGTATAATTATGTATTTTTAAGCTCTTTTATTTTATTGACATTGCTAATCTCCTAATTATTTTTATTAATAATATCAATGTGTTGTAAAATTACTAATGTATTTTAATATTGTTATGTTTTCTTGCTTGTTTTAATTATATTGATCTGTTATGACCTTGTAAATATGGAATGAATACCTACGTGTAATTTAGTAATTTTGCATGCCAGCTGCTGGTGAAATGTGTGTTTCCCTAATATATTGACCATCTTTTGTACCATGTTTCAAGCAAAATAAATAATTTATGATTATGATTATGATTATGATGGTATTGTTGTCGGCTAGGGAAAATATAATAAAAATATTGTTATTATTTATATTAAAAGTCAGCAAGTGTTCCTAATTGAGAACATAAGGGATAGGTCGAAAGTGATAGATTATTTAAACTACACAGACAGAACAGAGGTGAAATACTCAAATGTTAATGTGAGTATAATACAACTATACTTACATTTGGCATATGATGAAGCTTGCGGATCCATGATTTCAACGCAATATTCGTTGTGACACTGTAGTGGGAATATGGTTCAACATGCTCTTTTATAGCAGAAAAATTCAGTTGAGGGGTGGGGTGTAGACGGGCGGGCGGGGCGCATGTGGTAAAGAAACGTGTGAAACGGTTCTCATGAACTATATGAAAAGAGGAAAAGATTTGTTTGTTAAGTTATCGTACAGGAAACGAAACTACATTATTTTGTAATAATTAAAATATAAATATATGTACTTACCTCAACTTTCGGTGCAAACTGAACCATCTTTGTCGAGCGAGGTCAAATGTAGTCATTTACATTATTGCTCAACGAGCTATAGGAAATTGGCATCGATACATGCGAATTTCACATAACGCCTAGTCTCACTACGATTGCATATATAGTCGAGAAATTAGGACCAGTTTCACCGTGACGGGGTGGCCTAGGGGTTCATGACGTTAACTGGCTAAAGACGCCCCGGTTAGCTAAAGACGCTGGTTCGAATCCGACCTTCGCCACTGGAGGCCACCTCGTCACTTTTTGTTTGTCGTACACGTACAAAGTGGTGCCATCTATTTTAGCGAAGTTTTCCCTCGGGAGATAAATACCTTAAACATAGAAAGTAGCGCCAACTGGCGAGGATATATGCACAACTACCAAGGGGCGCAGGGCCAGGGGCAGCGGCGGGGAGGGGGCGGGGGAGGGCGGGGAGGCGGCGGGAAGGGGGCTAGTGGCGCCATCTATATATTTTTTAAACAGATCCATAGCTAACTTACTTACAAAGACGGATCATTGCGGAAGGAACAAGTGACGCCATCTAACGGATCTTTGCCGAACTTTTTAAATTCATCGATAACTAACTAACTTACACGTACAAAGTAACGCCATCTGACGGGGATCAATGAACAACTACCAAGTGGCGCCATATAACGGATCTTTGCCGAACTACCAAGTGGCGCCCTCTGGCGGATCTTTGCCGAACTACCAAGTGGCGCCATCTAACGGATCTTTGCCGAACTACCAAGTGGCGCCCTCTGGCGGATCTTTGCCGAACTACCAAGTGGCGCCATCTAACGGATCTTTGCCGAACTACCAAGTGGCGCCATCTAACGGATCTTTGCCGAACTACCAAGTGGCGCCATCTAACGGATCTTTGCCGAACTACCAAGTGGCGCCCTCTGGCGGATCTTTGCCGAACTACCAAGTGGCGCCATCTAACGGATCTTTGCCGAACTACCAAGTGGCGCCATCTAACGGATCTTTGCCGAACTACCAAGTGGCGCCATCTAACGGATCTTTGCCGAACTACCAAGTGGCGCCCTCTGGCGGATCTTTGCCGAACTACCAAGTGGCGCCCTCTGGCGGATCTTTGCCGAACTACCAAGTGGCGCCCTCTGGCGGAATAGTTTTGAGATGGAACATACATATTTACACTACTACTGGATATCCCACGGCGTCAACCATGTCTCTTGCAGACCAATAATGTCAGACGAAAGACATAACTGTCTTATACTGTCAATCGATCTCTTAATACTCTTACAATTGAAGCTAACTAATTTGTAAATACTACCATCCATTCACTTGTCGGTTATTATTGCCGCTTGGGCTGCTAGGCCTTTTCATATTTCTATATTTAAAATGCACGAATTTCCGAAATATTACGCCCTGGGGCCATAAGGATTCATCCAAAAACAAATCGAGTTTCTTTTCCGCCACTAAAAACTTATAGGCACAATGTTCTTTATCTTTATTTATCGTCAGTTTTTGAAGCTTAATACTCTCTCCGGTCCTATTGTACACATACTCTTCTATATGTTGTTCGGTTGTTTCCCTATGTACTTTGGTTATGAACATAAGTACTTTAGAGTCAGCTGCTCGGAACTGTCCATCGCCAACACTAGCACAACCTTTTCTACCTAGAAAGCGACCATTGGATTTTCGTTTCGATCCCCCCACAGTTGTCCATTCACCATTCTCTTTAGCAACATCTGCAAATGACTTACGCTGAGATAATTGTTTATTATCTCCGTCATAGTTCACATCGGGGCGGCTCGGTATAAGCACTGTTAACGGCTGTTCGCCCGGCTTAGCGATAAGCGAACCGGTCTGTCTCTCGGCCGGCTCAAGAGCTGACGTCACCGACACAGCTAATGCATCTACCGTTTGTATATTATCTTTGCAATTTTTAAGCGGTGATTTTCGCGTTTGGTTGAGATTTTCTAGGCTTGTCAACTGCGTATTTTTAAATATCGGTGTTCCGGTCTTTTTCGACGCATATGCATCGGTTGTCACATCATCATCGCCATTGTTTATTTCAAACGAAGTCTGTTGTAAAGACTCTTGGGACAGGTCATGTGTAGTATTTAAGGGCTGTTTTGGCGATACGTTAGTCTTCGAAGATATGTTAACCGCCTTTAACGAGTCTGTATTGAACACAGATAGCGCTGAGGGCCCACTGTCGTTTATCCAAGCTCCGCGTTTTGCATTTACGTTCACAAAGGGTGACCGTGGCAGTGACTCATACCTCAAGTTTTGAATATCTTTTCGTAGCGCTTCAAGCTGTTGATTCGTCGCGTACATCGATTTTACTGTATCAATCTCTCTTTGAAGTTTCGTAAGGTCCTTTAAAAGTTTCGTGCAATCCAAATGATCTATTGATAATGGCGGTAATCGTTCCAAATTTCGCGCAACGAACACTGGCACTTTTTCTGAGTCGATCGATTTTAGTAATGATACAATATCTTAAAGATCCCTTGCTTCCTTTCCTCGCTTTTTTCTTGAAATATTCCGCTGATCTGTCGTTACAGATTCAAACAACAAAGATTTCGAATTTTTTATTTCTTCGCTCGTAAATGCACTAGAACAGAGACGCACTATAGTCTCTTCGTCCACCAAAAATAGTTTATTTTGAACATACGCTAGTAATTCGTCAATGACGATGTTACACACATTGCACTTTACAACGTTCGAAATTTTTTTTTTTTTTTTTTACAAAAATTAAAAATTAGTATCGGCGCTATTGACACGTTATCGCCCGCATCCGCTACCGATCGCTGCGCGCGCGCGACTGACAATACTGGATACCTTTAAGACAATAGTGGATTACCGCTTCTCCATACGAACATAGTCGCTATTTTCCTCCCTGGATATTAATATTATAGAAAATGTTTTACACTCATTGTATATTAACATTATACATTGTTAACCATAGCTTCCCCTTCGTTTGAATTTGAAATCATTGATTATCGCATTGCTTGCTTTTTGTTGCTTTGTCTCCACTACCCAAAAGTTGCAAATTTTTTAAGCTCAAAATTAAAAAAATCAATCGAAGGGGCATAGTTACACATCAAAATGCGTAATTTTTTTTTATATAATTGTACGTTCTACATACCGCACATTGCCATCTCAGCGAAATGACTTACAATTGCGTAAACCAATAAAATACGAGTCAGTTCACGTTTATCATTAGGACCCATCACGCGTGTCCTCATTAGCACCATCATTCACAATATCGCGCTTTATAGTTAAAGTAATTCTGTATCAATAAAGTGTTTATTTTAGGCAATATTGTGAGTTATCATTAACACTATCATACATAATATATGTAATTGGTGTATGAGGCACTAGCAGCCCATCAATTTGTTAATATCCAGAAAGGAAAATGAGAACTACGTTTGTATGGAGATCTTTCCCTTTCCTCTTAAGACAATGCCGGATTTAGAGGTCTGGAGGCCTCGGGCAATAAAGGAGTGGAGGCCCCCTGGCCCCAAATTTTTTCCAAATAAAATGGTAAACTTCCCGAATTCCCTATTCTGGGGGCCCCTCTTTTGTGGAGGCCCGGGGCAGTAGCCCCGGTTGCCCTCCCCTAAATCCGGCCCTGTCTTAAGACGAAGGCATACCGCCCCGAAACCGCCTTACTTAGGGCCGGTCGCACCGAGTTCGGCCGTCGGCGTCGATCAGTGTTCACTTTACTGCTGTAAACTATGAAACATTCCATACGAAAAATAACGTAGACACGTTTTAATGGTGTAGTGACAGACTGCTTGGTGCCACCGACCCTTATCCCATTGTTATTTAAACAGTGTGAGTTGTTGCAGATATTGCCATTTTCGTTTTAGATTTATTTAATAAAGCTTTTTATTTAAATTTACTACTTAATAAGTCTACTACATATTTGTGACGTTATCTATGAAAAGGGACCTTATTGTCGGTGGCGCTTACGTCATTATCAACGATGTTCCCATATTATAAACAACGCCGCACTGCGTAGTGCGGCGTAAGCGCCATCGACAATAAGGTCCCTTTATATAGATAGTGTCACATTTTATAACTTCAAAACGTAAAACTTGACTGGGTTGACCACTTAAAGATATTTTAACTACGAATATTAAACTGTGCTATTATGTATTAGGTACGATCAACTTCAAATAAAGAGGTGGATTAACTTTTTAGTGTCACTCTTTGCCTTCCCTTGGACAACCACTCCCGAAATCCTGATTTTATGGTATTTTAATGTAGGTATCAAACATACGTTTTTGTGGTAGTTTTATGTCAAATAACTTATACATACAACTTCTCTTTGAACAAACTGTGCCAGTATTGTCCCTTGGAAAACGGGGCAAAATAACAACACAAAAAAGTTGATTCGCCCAAAGACATTAATTAGCACATTAACTGACGTAACATGCCGTGCATAGGAACGCGTTATCATGGCAAAGTACTTAAATAAATGCACCCTCAACTTTAGAGGCTGACTGTACCTAACCTACACTCTGATCGACATACCTACCGGAGACAGACCAAGCTAAATTGGCAGCGATTACATAGAGTGCAAGTATTAACTTCATAATTTCTTTTAAAATGACACTTGCACCGTCTGACGCATCAAAATTGCTGCCAACTTAGCTCGGTCTGACTCAATTCAAATAACTATAATGACTGTTGTTTATTTTCAGCCAGCTGGTAGTATAGAAATACTAGACAACGAAATTTTACTCGTCGAACTGTTGGATGCACAAGCAGCTCTAAACAGCCAGCAAGAACACAGAGACTCCAAAGAGGAAACTACCTGACTAAGCAAAAGTTCTATTTTCCAGTGGGATTGATTTTTATCTTCGCACAATTTCAGTATTATTATTGTGATACTTTTAATTACGGACGATTTGTATTATTTGGAATCATGTCAATCGGATTGATGTAAATATTGTATTAAGAGAAACTTTTGTTACGCTTTTAAAATGAATACTTAGTTTTAAAAGAATAAAACGCTTGAGAAGATACTTTGCTACCAGCCAGCGCACCACATAAGAGCTGAATTTTTGATTTATCCATACCTACAAAGATAAGATAATTTATTTAGCATTAAAATAGACAATAATTATCTGAATTTATTTCGTGGCCATAGTTAGAGATCCCGGTGCTGAATTTGTGAATTGTCACCCCGTGTTTGATGCGCCTAAAGCGAGGATATGTTATTACAGTTGCACCAATCACAATTGACGGACTGATCAACGCCACTCCGCACTGAACTGTGGAATTTCCCATACAATACAATTTTGCGACCGTTTAGTGCAACCGACGCTTATACCGCGTGTATTTTTGGTACAACCGCATTATGAAAGGGTAGTTAGTTTAGGCTTTAAGGAGGTCCTATGACCTTCGATCTGAATTCCTTAGTTTTCTAATGTTTTTTGTATCTTATCATATTAACAGCAACGGCTGTAAGCAATTGTGTCACATATTCACTTAAAAGTTCACTGTCTTCGAGATATTTGGCATCAAAGTTGAACAATTTTAGGCCAAAAAACTGGTTTACTGGCCATAACTTTTGTGTTAAATAAAATCTAAATAAAAATTAAAATCGACGTTGAAGACGAACCCAAATGTGTAGATTTCGTACATGTAAAATCTTTAACAGCAATTTTTTAGACAATGTTTAAAAAAATATATAAAAAATAAGTGTTTATTTATTTCAAAATCCGGCAGACCAGAATGGAGGAAAATATTAAAGAACCGATAGCCGTTTGTCTTATAATTCTATCTATAGTGCAAATGTCATGTATAGTATAGTGTTTGTCGTTCTCGACACGTGGCAAACCAAGAACAAGCGGACATCTCGCTCGTTTTTGCCCAGAACGTGCAAGTTGTTGAATGAGCTACCTCCTGAGGTGTTTCCCTTGCGCTACGACATGGGGTTCTTCAAGAAGCAGGTATTTAGGGTTCTCAAAGGTTGGCAACGCATAAGTGGCTCCTCCGATGTTGCCTATATCCATGGGCGGCGATGACTGCTTCCCATCAGGCGGCTCGTCTGCTCGATTGCGGCCTATTACATAAAATAAAAAAATGTAGGAGTAACGACTCAAAACTAGTCCAAATCGATGTAAACCGCGGGGAGCCCCTTAACACTTTTTCATAGGGTTCAAAAATGGACGACTTTTATTTTTCCACATAATATATTCAGCAAGCAATGGAGATCACAACTTTGTTTTAACTCATGTTTTAGCATGTCACAAGTAGTCATGAATGTCATGATGTACGAAATACATTGCCATTCGAAAAAAATTCAAATTAATTATGCTCTGTTCTCTTCTTCTGGTGCTATGCCCAGTCTAATGGACGTCGGCGGTCAGCATGGCATTCAGCTCTCTGGTCTTTGCCAATCTCTTGAGGGTGGTTGCGTCTTTTGTATGCGTCCAGTCTTTAATGTTATCTATCCATTTATTTCTAGGTCTACCTCTCCCTCTTTTTCCCTCATGCTCTGTTAGTTACGACTAAAAAAACGAAAAAGTTACAGCATTGTTTTATAGCACTACCTACGTCTAGTTTGTTTGCGGTTTTATCAAAAATACATACTGTATAACGCCAAGACGATCTGTTATGTTATAAATAAGAAACTAAGATGATTACGTCATAATGAATCCATATTTGAATGAGTTTGTTGATTTTAAAATAAGTGTAAGTGCAGAAATATGTTTCATCATGTTTTGTGTATATCTGTAAATTCAAATTCATTGATAACTTTGAATCAATTTATTTTATCCATAGGGAACGAACCTACCGAATTGATAATACAATGATTATTTTATATTTGCGGCTTCAAATAGGTACTAGTTAATCAATGTTAGTTACTACATAGGTTGGGTAGATCAACTTTTTCTTGTATATCCTCGTGCCGTCCAATCCAATGTACACTTGCGGCCGAGCTGTAGACCTCGCGATAAGCTTATAAAATGTGAAAATTAAAAATACTTCATTGAGGCATTATCACAGCTCACTAGGTACCTATGGTCTTAAGTGCCATATACTCTACTGGCGTTTAAGCCTTTTTGAAATTTCCACCATTTGGATTTTTTTTTAATGAAACGACAGAACACTTTTATTTAACTATAGGTAACCGGTTGAGAAATGCGACTTGCAGAGGAGAACATCCGGACATACGAAAGCATTTTTGCCCAAGCTGAAACGGAGCCATTTGCTAACGCTCGGTCAATTAGTATGTACATGTTGATGGAACGTGAACAAAGTAGTATTTCATTTGTCTCGTAAAATTTTCGAACAAATGAAATTCAACCCAATTAAACATGCAATTTGATAGGTACAACTAGATTCAAACTCCCTTAAGCCCCCCCCCCCCCCCCCTCAAACTCCCTTAAGCCCCCCCCTCAAACGATTTGTTAGACCTGTACCCCAAAAGCATAAAATTGTTGTAGTAATTCACCGAATCGCATTTCACCTCGATCTCTTATTTAATTTTCGCATTGTGTCTCAATAGTTTTTTTTTCTAGTGGCTATAAGTTTTAGTCGCATTTCACCTCGACCGTACATTTAAACATCGCGTTGTGACTCAATCGTTTATTACTTTAGTCGCATTTCACCTCGATATTGTATTGGCGACCTGATTCAACGCAACGTCAACGTCACATAGATAAAATTTTAATGAGTTTGATAGCACTTGAGGCTTAATCCTACAAGTACAAAACGTGTTTAAAAAAAAACACTTAATTTTAGTGCAAGCATCAAATTAACGTATCAAGTTAAATAGAGTCCCAAACAAACGTCGATCGCGGCGAAATGCCTCTTCGGTAACATACTACACGAAAAATTAAATACTACAAATTAATTATACTAATGTCAAAGGCTACGGGAAAAAGTGCGTCAAGTAAAAAAATCCAGTGATATCTTTTTCATTCAAGGTGAAATGCGATTCGGTGAATTACTACAACAATTTTATGCTTTTGGGGTACAGGTCTAACAAATCCCTCAAACTCCCTTAAGCCCCCCCCCTCCATTCACATTCCGGCATTGCAGTCCATCACCGCGAAACCCGAACGAAATTTCGCTATCTACGCCACTCTAGGCAGATAAAACAATTACAATGTAATAGCTACTTTGGTGAATCTTGATCACATAGACAGCGGTTTCCTTTGTATATTTCAATAAAATCTGCTAATGGGCCAATTACATCCACTCTTCCCGATATCGGGCCTGATAATAGTTTTCCGTTTCACGGAATATCAGCCCACACTTAACAATATTTCAAATGCAAAAAATACTTTGTCCCTAATAATAATAACCATTTTTTACATTTCAAATATTGTTAACCATGTGCTGATATTTAGTGAAAGGGAAAAATACTCTGCTGGGGCCCGACGTCGGGCCTGATACACTGTGGATGTAATTGGCACTTAAGTCCGTGTTTTTCATTCTAAACAAAGTGGCGAACTGCATCAACATTCACGGTCCTAATCGCCACATGGCAGTCCTGCTACGCAGCCAAGCCACTGACAAGACAATCCTGCGCGGTAGGCGGGGCTTGCAGGCTTTGCAGGACCCAAGAGGCATCCTGCTTAAGTGCTTAGGTGATGTCGGACGCCATGCAGTCCTCGTACTGGCATGCTTAGTAGATGGCCGAGTGAACTGTAGAGGGCTTATGTTAACTACAAAAATACATTTAATTACCATAAAACCAGTTTTATTTGTAACCCAGACGAACGTACCAAGGCAAAAGGGACAAGAAAAAGTTGATACATCCGTTTATTAAGTTTTATCACATTTGTTGCCACTTTTTATATTTTTACTAATGAAGACAAATCATATTTTGACTAGTTGGCCTGAATTTTTTACAAGTCAATCTGAATGAAATAAAGAAAATGGCAGGTTTTCCGATTTATTTTATTAACGTACCTACCTGTTTGGGTTACCAATAAACTATCAACTCGCTTACTTTTTTTTCTTTATTTACTTTATTCACCGCTATGCAACGGTCGTAGCCAATAACATGAGTTTCTCGGCATGTAGCGAAACATGATTAGCGCTTAGTGGGTTGTAAACAGCTGGCACGATGATATCCACGTTGCCAAGTAGTAAGATTTGTTTAGAAGTTATAAAGCACGCTTACACAAGGAATTTCGTACATTGACTCGGCTGTTCCTATTTCTATCGAAAGCGTGTAATTATATTTTCACCACACCAACTGGTAAAGGCCCTCTTGATTGTTCAAAAACGAATGAGAGAGTTGCATTTTAACATGTGGGGCAAAGTAATCTGATACTTCATTCATTCATATATTTATTCATAATAATTCACATTATATTATTTAAAATTAATTATTTACAAAACATGATTTGTAACATTTAACATAATAATAAAAAAATAAAATAACGTAGATTTACGTTTTTAGGTACTTACTTATTTTGTACTCTATAAACTCATTAAAGCTATAAAAAGTGTGCTCGATACATCGAGTTATATTGTAGGTACAATATAACTCGATGGCTCGATAAGCCATTTTTTCAGTTGCATTTTAAAACTCATTAATGACGGCGCATTCGTGACATGACCCGGCAGTCGGTTGTACACAGTCGGCCCCATCACGTGCGTTAGTTTCGCAGACTTAGCTAACCTATGCTTAACACCCAAGTTTGTGGGGCGTTCCGCAAGTTACGACTGTGGACGTCAGCCCCTCGCGTATTCATTAAGGTGACATCGCACCTAGACAGCCATTTGGTATATCACCATACAAATTTTGAGTTGTTTCCTTATATTAGAATGAATTACGTTCATTTGGATTTATTTGGTATTTCATAGTTAAGTAGTATTTTCCTCGTTTTGGTGGTGAAAAATTATGTGTTTCACTCGGAGGCAAAGTTTGTTTAACCGTGAGAGTCAGAATGGCACTGTACCTAAATAAAATTAAATGAAAACCATACCATATTTTTGTACCTAATTTGTGCTATATAGTACTTCCTTTAAAAAATATTGTACCTCACGGTACTTAAAGTTATCACCAAAAAAGCGGCCAAGTGCGAGTCGGACTCGCGCATGAAGGGTTCCGTACCATTTATGACGTATTAAAAAAAAACTACTCACTAGATTTTGTTCAACATTTTACCACTTTGGACACACATTTTACCACTTTGGAAGTGTCGCTCGCGCAAACTATTCAGTTTAGAAAAAAGATATAAGAAACCTTAATATCATTTTTGAAGACCTATCCGTAGATACCCCACACGTATGGGTTTGATGAAAAAAAAATATTTTAATTTTATGACTTATTAAAAAAACTACTTACTAGATCTCGTTCAAACCAATTTTCGGTGGAAGTTTGCATGGTAATGTATATCATTTTTTTTAGATTTTTCATACTGTTATTTTAGAAGTTACAGGGGGGGGGGACACATTTTTTTCACTTTGGAAGTGTCTCTCGCGCAAACTATTCAGTTTAGAAAAAAAATGATATTAGGAACCTAAATATCATTTTTGAAGACCTATCCATAGATATCCCACACGTATGGGTTTGATAAAAAAAAATTTTTTTTTTAAATTTTATGACGTATTAAAAAATAACTGCTTACTAGATCACGTTCAAACCAATTTTCGGTGGAAGTTTGCATGACAATGTATATCATATATTTTTTTTAGTTTTTTCATTCTGTTATTTTAGAAGTTACGGGGGGGGGGGGGGGGGACACATTTTACCACTTTGGAAGTTTCTCTCGCGCAAACTATTCAGGTTAGAAAAAATGATATTAGAAACCTAAATATCATTTTTGAAGACCTATCCATAGATAGCCCACACGTATGGGTTTGATGAAAAAAAATATTTTTTTTTTTGACGTATTAAAAAAAAATACTTACTAGATCTCGTTCAAACCAATTTTCGGTGGAAGTTTGCAAGACAATGTATATCATATATTTTTTTTGTTTTTTCATTGTTATTTTAGAAGTTACGGGGGGGGGGACACATTTTACCACTTTGGAAGTGTCACTCGCGCAAACTATTCATTTTAGAAAAAAATGATATTAGAAACCTCAATATCATTTTTGAAGACCTATCCATAGATCCCCCCCCACACGTATGGGTTTGATGAAAAAAGATTTTTTGAGTTTCAGGTTTAAGTATGGGGAACCCCCAAAAATTTTTTTTTTTTTTCTATTTTTGTGTGAACATCTTAATGCGGTTCATAGAATACATCCACTTGCTAAGTTTGAACAGTATAGCTCTTATAGTTTCGGAAAAAAGTGGCTGTGACATAATCGGACAGACAGACGGACATGACGAATCTATAAGGGTTCCGTTTTTTGCCATTTGGCTACGGAACCCTAAAAACAGTACACCTGCCATCCTGACAGTCAGAATGGCGGGTGTACTTTATTACGCTATGTTCCCGTGGTTGTTGATAAATTCTATAAAAGCCAAATTTTTGTACCTTCATATTCAATTATAATAAAGAGTCATTTTATTTGTGGTTTCCAAGTTTTACCTATTTTATATTTTGCTTGCTATTACAGTTTTGCAGGCGTTATAATTTTTCAAGTTATCGATTTCATTTTTAAGAAACAAGGTACAATTATTGTTATTACGCCAGGATTTAGTACCTTTAATGTTTTATCTGTTAAGTTCTAATGTCTCAGTAAATCGTGTCATTTAAAAAAAAAGTACACCCCTAGGAAAATTTAAATTATTTAGAAAAATCAATAATAATTCGTTTTAAAATCATCTGTCAGGATATTACGGTTAACTTTTTATTTTCGGAGAAAACTCGATTTTTAAGATACGCGCCATACAAAATTTTGAAAAAAAAAAAAACTATTTTTCCAACCAAATTAGCTAAGATTAATTTTGGGACATAATAAAATCCAACAAAAGCTATTCCAAAAAAAAAGTTCAAATTTAAGACTTCGGTTTCTATTTCTATGGAGGCAGATTTTTAGCCCACCGTGTGCCGGTTGATAATTGACACAGTAATTACAGGCGAGCGAAAAAGATAGGAACAAGCGGGTCAATATAATAAATACGAAATTCCTCGTCCTTAGTGTCTTTAATTTAGCATAGGCAATAGACGGGAGTACCAACCCGCGACCTTGGTCCAGTGATCCAGTCCGCATATCGATTTCTCGCTCTCGCTCAATCTTTAATGGACGCACATCACGGACTTAGCGCACAATAAACAACCTTCCACTCAATGGATCTGGGCTATAATATAACGGCGAAAATCGAAGTTCGTCAATTGCGGGCATTTTTCTCTGTCAGTCTAATTAAGTCTTACCGAGAGTAAAAGAGAGAGATCCCGCAATTTGCGAATTTCGGTTTTCGCGGTAGGCCCCCAGGCCTAGGACCATTTTAGTAAAATGTTTGTAAATCAAACAACGAATGGATTTAGAAGAGTTTATTCAGCTTAACAGCTACAGGTGGTACAAGCTTACAGCTTCAGCTTAGTCCTCCTCCAGTGACGCCTCTTAGCATTGTACCTGTTAAAAACAAAAATAATGTAACAAATATTTTTATCCTTTACCTACATCCCAAATATCCGAACATTCTCCTCACGTGTGAAAGTCAACACCGATATTGGCGAATCCACCCTGTGCAAATTGGCAGGAATTAAAAGCCACAATTTTTTTTATCCAATACAAAAATGTCATTCTGTGCGGAAAGAGAAGTCATACTCATACGGCCAAATTCGAACAATGCTTCAAAGATATGACAGCGATACGATACCAATCTGAAACTGACAGATCAGTATTATATCACTGTCACAATTTGAAGCATTGTTTGAACTGGGCCGATAGTTTTGGTTCCCTTATATTCTACGACTTCTCTTGCTATAGACTACCAAATTTTTTATTGCCAGTACAGGTGGAAAGTCTGCTTTGAGTTTAACAACCATAGTAGATGGCACTTTGCGGCACCATGTCTTGTCATAACCAAATTGTCAAACATTAACTTGGCTCCTCTACATGATGGCCCAGCGTAAACCAGTCCAAGGGACGCATTTATGCGTTAGAAGGAGCAAGTGATATTAGTATCTCATTCCACCACATAGCTGCGTCCCTTAGACTGTTCTACGCTGGACCATCGTGTAGAGGAGCCCTGAGATTTGTCCATAGTTACAGCATAATATACACCAGACTGCGCCATCTATATTAACTGTCAAAATCAAAGCACAAATTTTGATTCAGCCGTTATGATTTGCAGTTCAATTTGTAATGGTTAACGGTCAATTGAAATTAATGTTCTGCCAACATTGGTCTTAGCTCCTTTTAGACAGATCAAGAACTAGCATGCAATATTCAATACATTGCTACTACTACATAGTGAGTTCAGTCAATTAACAAATACTGTAATGTAAGGAAAATCATGTGCAAGTTCTTGACCTGTCTAAATGGGACTAAATACAAATGAACAATTAAGTAATGCTTAGAATGCTCCCAGTAGTTTTCGTAAACATAACCAGTACCAGCAGGACACTCATACTATTTGGTATGAATATTAAAGCTTTGGTTTTGCTGTTGTGTAAATCTTAATGACAATGTACCGGCCAGGGTCATGTCAGCAAGGTACTTTCTGGCGTGATCAGCGTGGTCAAGATGGGTACAAATTAAAAAATTTAATAGGTCTCTCTTTTTCCTCGTGTTGTCCCAGCATTTTGCCACGGCTCATGCGAGCCTGGGGTCCACTTGACAACTAATCCCAAGATTTGGCATAGACACTAGTTTTTACGAAAGCGACTGCCATCTGACCTTCCAACCCAAAGGGTAAACTAGGCCTTGTTGGGATTAGTTCGGTTTCCTCACGATGTTTTCCTTCACCGAAAAGAGACTGGTAAATATAAAATGATATTTCGTACATAAGTTCCGAAAAACTCATTGGTACGAGCCGGGGTTTGAAAAAATTTTATGAGTATACTATGCAATAGAATAATCTTAATATTTTATATTATATTTTACAACAATAAGAACAACTTTATTGAATATTTATTCTAACATACTAAAGCAAGGGTCATTCAACTGTGGTTCAAAAAAGGAAGTGTGAGATCTGAAAAATCTGAGGTGGGATGCTATATAGAATGATGCAGAAAAACTCCAGTTCTAACGGAATTAACATAATAATAAAAAAAACCAGGTCATTGAGCTAAACTTAGGAAGTAGCTTACGCGCTTTCCGAGTTCTTTCATAAATGAAAATAATTCTGTTCAAGGTAACAATCGACAGTTTCCCGGCAGCCTGCCACTGTACGGGATAAATGAACCATAGTCATAGAATTTGAGTGCGTGATACTGCTTTTTAATCGAAAATTATGAATATGACGAACCAAAATATGTAGTAAAGCTGCTGATTATGGGAAGAATAAACATTACGGGACGGCATTCAAGATGAAAGTATGATAAACGAATTTAGAACGACATAGTAAATGCTAAACGTACAGTATAGTTTAGCAAACAATTCCACTTACCGAATAGTGTTTCCTGTGCGCATTCTCACCCATTGCGGGATAGGCCTGTTTTGTTTAAGCTTTTTCGCAAGCTTGCGCTTGATAATAAATGTCTTGTGAGCCGACTGAAATAACAAAGAAACGGAAATGGTAAAAATAATAGTTCATAATACTTTGATTATCACAATATTTTTGGATTTGGATTCAGAAATCTACAAACCATTTTCACGCCGTCAGCTGTCAAAACAAAATGGATGAGTGAACGATGAACGAACGATAGCGCAATTAATGAACAAGAATGAAGTGAATGAGTATATATAATTTACTCTATGCCCTATGGGATAGAGATAGAGGTACAAAAAGTATAGACGTTGTGGAAGGTAGAGGTAAGGAATAGAATCTCCAAGTACCAAAAATTGTCCGTCAAAAATGTTTAAATAAGTGGCGCTACAATAACTAGAATATTTGAAAAAAAATCTAATCTTAGACAGCGCACTTCACTCCGTCAATAACGCCTAGGTTCTTAGCTACTATACTGCTACTCTAGAGAGATTTGGAACTATTATTTATAGCTGACAGCTATGATTGTTTGTCCTTGTCACAGTTCCATTTTTTTTATTCCCTACCGTAAATTTTAAATGGTTATGTTGGGAAAAAATAACCCGACCAAATTACGTAGGTTGTTTTCGGTATGTTGTCAGGAATGTTAAAACGTTTTTAATTTAGCGCATTGCGTATATTCAGAGGGCCTACCGCGAACCACGTTCGACGTGTTGCCTCCCTATCACACTTACGTACGAATTTACAAGAGCGACAGAGAGGCAACACGTCGAACGTGGTTCGCGGTAGGTACTCAGAGCTGTGTAGAGATAATCGATATGTAACATGATTAAAATCGATAAGTCCACATCCCTAAAAACATACTAAACTATATACTAATACTACTCTTTGCCCTACACATACACAACTTACCCACCACCTAAATAATAATATAATATAATATAAATAATATAATATAATATAATATAATAATATATTTATTTCAAGAAATTGGCATTACAAGAGCAGCAGTACATTGATCCCCACACTAGGCTCAGCCTGTAACGTGGGAATCTCAGAGAAGTATCGAAATGGTGCGGTTCTTATTTTAACAGAATATGTTATTGTTAAAGCTAAATTAAATAAGATTTTTTTATTATATGACTAACTATCAAACTAAGCACAAAAACAGTTAAAAAGGTCTCAGTAAGTTGTATGTAAGTGAAAGTGTTTATGTAGGGTATGTGTGTATGTATGTGAGTATGTATGTATGAATATGTGCGTGTGTATAACTACGGAATGTGAGAGAAAACAAAAGAAAAGAAATGAAGCTGTACAAGTTATTCATCTTTCGGGAGCAGACGCAATTGAATATTGTCGTCTACTACAGTAATTTCAAAATATCCTCTGACTCATCATAGTTCCAAGAAAGTAGTAGGGGTTGGATATGCCTTTTTGCTTCAGTTAAGTTACAGTGCCTTATGTCGCAGATTTTTACTAATGGCTAAATGGCTAAAGCTTGATTATCAAAAGAAAATAGCTTGTACGGAGAACAGAGGGCTTACCGCGAACCACGTTCGACGTGTTGCCTCCCTGTCATGCTTACGTACAAATTTACAAGTGCGACAGAGAAGCAACACGTCGAACGTGGTTCGCGGTAGACCCTCAGAAAGACAACAATAGAGCCGCAGATAGAGGTAGGGGAGAAGTGGCATGAAAGAGCCAGGTTTTGAAAGAGCCACTTGCATTATTTCGGTAGTTTTAGAACAGATTTGGTTGGCAATATTATTTTTAGGTGGAAACACTGATTTCCCGTCACCCACAAACATTTGACAGTTCGCCGAAACCAACCGCCATCGGTGCATCGAGTCGAAGTTTTAGGCACTCAAAAGTAAGTTTTTTGTTCCATTTTAGTTGTTTTTTGGTATTATTTTGTTAACAATTATAGGCAAATGGGTTATAGACTCAGTTGGTGCATATATTTGGCTTTGTAGTTGCATAAAAACTTATCTGCTAAAGGTCTGATATTGTTGTTATTTTGAAGGTTATATATATTTTTGGAACAAGTCGTGAAAGAGCCGGGTCAGTGGGCATTGAAAAAGCCGGCTCTTTCATAACTGGCTCCTTCATAACCTTGAAATTGTTTTTTGTAAATAATATAAAATAATACTAATATACGTACAATGTACGTATAATAAACGTACATTTTTTCATAATATTATTAAATTAATTGCTTCAGATATTTCAATATGGAGAAAGTTGGTCCAAAAAAACGAAAAAGACCCAATAAATCGGGAATTGAAGAGGCAGTTGCTGAAGTTTTAGAAAAGCGCCAGTCTATAAATAAAACTGCACTTGCCTTAAATATATCGCGGGCTTATTTAGCAAAAATAGTTAAAAAAGCAAAGAATACTGGTGAATTACCATATAAACACTGTCCTAATATAGGAAATAAGCGTATTTTCACATCGGAGCAGGAAAACATGCTTGCGGATTATTTAAAGACTGCTACTAAAATGTGCTATGGCTTAACAAGGCATCAAACTAAGAAACTGGAATTTGATTATGCCAAAGCCAATGATATTTGCCCAGATAAATGGAAAGAAGCCGAAACTGCTAGTGATGATTGGCTCAAAGGATTTATGAGCAGACACAAAGATTTAAGTGTGAGAAAACCGAACCTGAACCTGAAAGCACTTCTCTATCCCGTGCAACATCCTTTAACAAAACAAATGTAGGAATGTTTTTGAGAAATTAAGCATTGTTTTACGCAAACACAATTTTCCTCCCCATATGATTTTTAACGCCGACGAAACAGGCTGCAGTACCTACAGTCACCAATCCCCCTAAAATCATAGCTGAAAAAGGTTCCAAACAAATTGGACAAGTATCTTCAGCCGAACGAGGAACGTTGGTGACAACTCTGTTCTTTATGTAGTAATTTTTTTTTTTGATAATTTTCAAATTACGCGTTGTTATACTAACCGGCTCTTTCAAAACTTATGGCAGCTCTTTCAATACCGAGCTGTGATGAAAGAGCCGAATGACAAATTTTTTTGAAATGCATATTTCGTTGATTTTTATATATTATTTAAGATTTTTTTGTACGAAATTACGTACTCAAATAAATAAAGAATAATTTTTAAAATAAAAAATTACTTATTTTTCATTACATGTAGTATTTTTTCCTCCGTAAAGAAAACTGGCTCTTTCATGCCACTTCTCCCCTACAATAAAAAAGTATTTATAGTAGTATAGTATATTTCTGTCAGCGCATAGCAAATCTATTGGATCCTACTATCTATGAATTAAACGAATAAAGAAACGCATGTGAGCTAAAAGCCGAGTTCGGACCAGTGAGTACTGAGGGCTTACCGCGAACCACGTTCAACGTGTTGCGTCCCTGTCACACTTACGTACGAATTTACAAGTGCGACAGAGAGGTAACACGTCGAACGTGGTTCGCGGTAGGCTGTATTCTTTGGTTCGGACTATTTAAGTGATGAGTATTTTAGTTGACTAAAATCGGTCAAGAGCGAGTTACAAGTGAGTAGGCAGTGTTTTAAAATGAAAGGCTGGTTCGGACTACTTTAATTTAGTCAAGTGAGGTGTATTCGAGTAGATTACTAAGAGTTTACGCATAAAATGTGGAGGACCCTGAATTATCCAAAAATCTTTTGAATGTATTATATTATAGCACTCTTTGACCACTCAAAGCAGCACTGCAACAATATGCAGTCAAAATGCTAAAACAAGTAAAACAAAAACTTGGCTTAAAATACTCGCATCCAGGCCATAATTGTTTGAAAAAATGTTAAAATGCTGTCAGTGTCACTGTCAGCTCAGCTGTAAGCTGGGTTATAACCGCGAAAATCGAAGTTCGACAAATACGGGCATTTTTCTCTGTCACTCTAAATATGTCTTGGTGAGAGTAAAAGAGAAAGATCCCAGCAGTTAGCGAATTTCCGTTTTCGCGGTAGGCCTCCTGTTATCTGTTATTCAATGTATTATCTATATAAAGAACACAAATCTCGAGCTTAAATAAATCGCAAAATAATGAATTCATTAATAAGATTAATTAGTTTTAGACCAATTGTGGAATGTCGGACTTTAGCCAGGCTTGCAGCAGACGGTAAAGAAATACCCAAACGGAAGAACTTTGAAAATAGAATAACGCTGATTAGCCCAGATAACTCTGTCAGCATTACAGATCTGAAGAATGCCCAGAACCTTTCACAGAAGCGAGAGTTGAAACTGGTTAAAATACAAGACGTGGATTCCAAAACTAGGCGGCCTGTCTACAAGTAAGTAGTTTCGAGGGTCATTCAACTTCTGTAGTCGTGCCCTGATGAAATCCATTCACAGGTGACTGTATAGTTTATCCCGCAGTTCATTTCTAAATTCACTCTTGCTAAGTGCGTTTTCTGCAAAGAAATTTAAATATGTATGTATAAAAATAACCATCTAACTTTTGGGTCAGTGTGTGGACTATTTAACTAATCCCTCTCAGGCATGAGAGTATACCTCTACTCTGCAGTTAGTCGCATATAAACTCAGAAGGCATTTTCTTAGTTATACTTCTTCTATATATGACTTAAAACTAAATAATCAATATTTCTATACCTTATCATATTGCAGATTGATGACTAATGCTGAATACCACAGTGAAGAACTAGAAAACAGAAAACAAAGACAGGTGTCTCGTCAAAACAGTGCTATGAAAGGGGAGAAGCTGCTCACACTTTCTACAAAAATTGGTGAACATGACCTTATGACAGGTGTCAAGAAGATGCTGAAACTATTAGAGAAACAGCACCAGGTCCGGGTGGTCATTGCTGGCGACGGAGGCCAGGAAACTCAGACTACAGTATGTGTTATATTTTCATCCAAATTATTAATTTAAATCTGGATTGTGCTTATAAGCATCTAGTGTTAAATTGGATTTATTTACAAAAATATTGAACGGAATGAAATTATGTAAATCACAGACTTAACTTAGTCACTGCCAGCAACTTGCTAGGCGTGTTCTCTGTTCTCTGTTTTCCTATGTCATTCGCCGGGTCCACACAGAGAGAGCATACGCGCGAGGCAATCTCCTCACACATTTTGTGTGAGGAAATTGCCCCGCACATATGCTTGCTCAGTGTGGACCCGGCTATTGGCTATGCTCGTAGCACGTAGCTTGTGCTGGCAGTGAATTATTATTATTATTATTTTATTTGATACACTAGCAGCTCTTGGAGCTGATGTGTGTATATCGCAGCACTTGTGTTTATTTAGTACTTTTTTATGTTCTAAAATGTGTATCTAGTCTAGTTTTGAAAGAGTTCACTGACGGTGCACTAACAACAGTTTCTGGTAGAGAGTTCCACACATTTACTACACGATTTGGCAAGAAGTGTTTCCTAGGGTTGCTAGCACATGGAGGTTTGACGAGTTTTTTAGAGTGTCTTCTCAACCTTGTGTCAATATCCTGTGAATGTGTAAATGAGGACTGTATATAGGGTTATCATGGAGGTTATTGAGACAATCAGACATAGAAATGCATATAATATGAACTTACATAAATACATATTATTATTACATGAAAATGGATGAACAATCACTCATACATTAAATTGAATGTATTTGTGTTTGATAATGCTTTGTTAGTTTTATTATTATTGGGGTTTCGGGCCTTTGAGTGCCACGTCGACCAGGTAGTGATCTATTGTGACAGCCCTTTAAAGTTCATTACTGATGCCCGTTGAATCCAGGAAATTCCAGATTCTTTGGGCCGTAATGTTCTGTACCTCATAGGGTTGCAATACGTGCCGCCCTAAGTGGGTACTTCTTTTTGACATTAGTGGTCCACAGGAGCAGAGAATGTGCATTGCAGTCTCCTCTGACTCATGGCAGAACCTGCATGTCGCGTCTTGTTTCTTCCCAATTTGAAACATGTGTTTGTTCAACTTACAGTGTCCAGTCAATATTCTGGTCACCGCGCAGGTTTTATGTCTTTTGAGCTCTAAGAGCTCCTTAGCAAATTTGTTGTTGAACCCTTTGATTAGAGCTTTCGAGTGTTCTTGTCCTTTGACGAATTTCCACCAATCGATTGCTCTTGTTTTTTCTAAGTTGCTGAGCAGAGAATATGCATCCCGTTTTGTGATTCCACAGAACGGTTCTGGGCCGACCAGGGGTGTGTCTGCGCCCTTTCTAGCAAGTTCGTCCGCTTCTTCGTTTCCGTTAATGTCGGAGCGCCCTGGTACCCATCTAAGTATGACTTTGTTGGAGTTAGCCAGTGCATTTAGGTTTGTTTTACAGTTCTGGACTAGTTTCGAGTTTGACTCCAGGGATTCTAGTGCCAGAAGAGCAGCTTGGCTGTCTGAGTTGATGTAGATATGTTGGTGTCTTAGGTTTCTATCCAGATTAATCTCCGCACATTTGTTGATGGCGTAGACTTCTGCCTGGAAGATTGAGGCCTGTGTGCCCATGCTGACGCTAGCACTGAACTTAGGTCTCTCACCATAGATCCCACATCCTACATCACTGCCTTTCTTGGAACCATCAGTGTACCAAATATGGCTTCCCTCTTCGACGTACATTTGGTCGTTAATCCATTTGTCTCTAGGAGGAATTTCTACTGTGTACAGTTGGGTAAAATGACATTCTGTGTGCGTGTCATCCGTGGGCATGCTAAGGGTTCTATTTGCAAAAACCCAGGCCTTTAGTTTGGTTAATGCTTGAGAGCGCCATTTCGGCCTGTTTAGCGTGCATATTCTATAGACGCACTGTTTGGCCTCCTTTTGCATTTGCAAGTGGAGTGGTATAATGTCTAGCAGTGCGTCTAGGGCCGCCCCCGGTGTCGAGGAGAAGGCACCTGTTGCTGTTAAACAAGCCGTGCGTTGCAGGCTGTTTAGAGTTTCTATTGCCGTCTTTTGGCTGGTTTTGTTACACCAGACTGCGGAGGCGTAGGTAATAATGGGCCTCACTACCGCTGTGTATAACCACATAGCAATTTTGGGTCTTATGCCCCATCTTGCTCCTGCCATTCGACAGCATGACCACATGGCCATTTTTGCTTTTTGTATAGTATTTCTCAGGTGAGGGTTCCAAGTTAACTTTTGGTCAAAAGTGACCCCTAGGTACTTGACCTCGTCTGAGAACGGTATTATTTGTCCATTAAGTTTTGGTTCTGTGAGTTTTCCGAGCTTTCGTTTCCTTGTGAATGGTACTATCACAGTCTTGCTCGGATTAATGGACAAGTCATTTTCTTTACACCATTTGAATATTGTGTTTAGAGCTCCTTGCATTAGGTTGGATATCGTGTGGAGGCAAGGGCCTTTGATAATGACTACAAGGTCGTCGGCATATCCTTGTGTGTCATAGTCTTGGCCTGACATAATCGCAAGAAGTTGGTCCACTGCTAGGGTCCATAATAGAGGGGAAAGAACGCCTCCTTGTGGGCACCCTTTTGTGGTATAAAATTCATGCTCTATAGTATTGAGGGTCAGAGTGGCTACTCTGTTCGAGAGCATGTTATGTACCCATCTGGTGGTGGTTTCGTCAACTCCCTTTGATTTCATACCATTGAGTATGGTCTCTGTGGGCGTATTGTCGAAAGCACCCTCTACATCAAGGAACGCACATAGAGCGGTTTGCTTGTCCTCTAGGGTTTTCTGCACCTTGTCAACCAGGTCGAGTAGGGCAGTCTCCGTAGATTTTCCCTTTTGGTAAGCATGTTGGTTTACGCTTAGTGGTCTTTCCACCAGGTATTTGCCTCTAATGTGCTGATCGACTATTCTTTCCATCGTTTTTAGTAGGAACGATGTTAGACTGATAGGTCTGAAGGATTTAGGCTGTGAGTAGTCCTTTTTCCCTGCTTTCGGTATAAATCGTACCTTGACCCGAGTCCATTTATCTGGTATAATTCCCCACGCGAAACTTGCTCGGAATATTCTGGCCAGATGCGGGAGGAGGAGCTCCTGTCCTTGCTGTAAAAGCGCCGGAAACACTCCATCTTCTCCCGCTGATTTAAATGGTTTAAATTTTTCCAATGCCCATTTAATTTTGTTTGGTCTAAAGATGTTAGTTGCCAAATTCCAGTTTTGTTTTTTTGATAATTGTTAGTTTTGTTTCATCATGGACTGTTAGTTGTCTAATTGCCTTTCATCATTTTCAGGAAAAGATATACTCTATCATTGAAAAAGGTGTAAAATCTATTGGGAAAGTGGTTCAAAAAAGAAACAAAGGCAACAGTCTGAGGTTCCAGATATTACCTGCAAAAGGAGCCAGCAGTGAAGCGAGCGACAGTGTGGGGCCCGGCTCCGATGACAAGGATAAGGGGCCGCTATGACTAGGCATCGGGCTGGTGGCCATATTTACCATCAAGTATGTTATTTTACATAAATATTACTTTTCTAAACCAGATACCAACAGTGATGAAACTAAAAAAATATGTGACGCTAAGACTACAAATACAATATTTGATCGCATTTAATTTCCAGTTTTGTAAATAGATAATAAAATAAAAAATTTGTTCATACCATGTATTATTTTATTTTAACTAATATTGCTTAAATGCTTAATGAAATATTAAATAAGAGAATGTACATGAGGATGATTTTTCTATTACAGTATCCACTTCAGCCAAATTGGTTCCTATTTTAATTTAATTACTTAGAATAAAATACAATACATTTGCTATCATGCCAAGGAAAATACTTTATGCTACACAATTATGGTGATTCTACAAAATATTTATAAATTAAAGATGTTGGAATTATCACAGATGCTTTAGAGATCTTTGAACCTTATATTATAGAAGTTATTTGTTACATTAGAATAGAACTATAGATTATTTGAACTATTATTATAAAGGATGATATATGCACAGTGCATGATAGATCAATACCATCCCTCTTAATTATTATTCTTGTACAAGTTCATACATGGCTAAAAATTATAATTATTTTCTGTGAATTATAATATAACTGTTTAGAGAGGTATAAAGTTCCTACTTGCTGCTTGCCTAATTGACCGAATTTATGGAGACCTCAAGTAATTAATTATTAGATATATATAATAATGACTATTGAACACATCACACATGTCAATATAGGCACCTACACTACATTTTATCCTTAATAACAGTTTATTCTAAATAGTTAAAACTGTTCGCGGAAAGTTAGCAATTTCAAAAAGTGGCGCCATCTAATAGATCATAGGCCAAAGGTATGGCGCCACTGTTTCGAGTAAGGGCGCCATAACTTTTGCTCTGGTAGATGGCGCCATAACCTTTGCTCTGGTAGATGGCGCCAGTTTTTGATATTTAACAAATTTAACACATATCAGTGAAAGAATAAGGATCAAGGTCAAATGGCGTTCTAAAAAATTTTCATTTCGTGTCGAAAGATGGCAGTAAATTTACTGTGACTGCAAAGTTTTCTTTGACCTCTATTACAAATTCTCTTTGGTATAGGTACTTCTGATCAAAAGTCTTTCACCTTTACACGAGATAATTCAAAGTTTGTACGGAACCCTCGGTGCGCGAGTGAAACGAACTAGCACTTGACCGGTTTTTTTAAATTTACGATAGCTATAGTGCCTATTGTAAAATTCCATTTGACATTAATTATCCTGATATTGATAATTTAAAACTTTTGTTAATATAAATAGATTCGATATAATATAAAATTAATACCTACTAGCAAATCAATTGCAATAAAATTATATTTCTAGGTGGCTGTTCTATCTTCATTAATTACTATATTTTTAGTTTTACAAGCAATTGCTAGAAACCTAGGTACCGAGTGTTTTATTGCGTACCCTTCAAAAATGTAATTACTGTTAAATCATTATTTCAATATTAGCTAAATATAGGCACATTCGGTTCACTGGCAAAGCGCAAAGCATGCGCCAAAAATGAGCGAGTTGAACAATACGACCACAAACAGCAACACACCGGTGGCAACGCTGATGCCCTGATACAGCAATAGTGAACCGAATAGGCACTCAAGAACAAATGTGACCTGACATTTGTCAAGCTTTGATACTATGGAAGGTACAGGCAAGGAACAGAAACTCCTTAGGCAGATTGTTGCAAAAGTGTCCAGCTGTCAGCTATAAAATAGTTCCAAATCTCTCAACAGTAGCGCTAGAGTAGCTATAAGAACCTAGGCGTTATTGACGGAGTGAAGTGCGCTGTCTATGATTCGATTCTTTTCTCAATATTCTAGGTATTGTAGCGCCACCTATTTGACACTTTTTGGTATATGGAGATTTTGTTCCTTTCCTCTACCTTCCATATTTGATACCTAATTATAATATGTTATGACATATGCGGTATGCCGCACCATTACAATATGCGTTGACTACCACTAGAAAAATTGATTTAAATATCGAAATTATGTTCCATATATATTTATATGACAGATTTGCATGACACCGTCATGAAGATGACACGCGACATTTTTAAATCAGGCACTTCAGGCAGCCCTCTTTCACCCATTCACTGTTAAGCTACGGTCGTAGCGCTACGTAGTAGCCGACACCGTTTCCCGGTAAACACGTCAATGTGTCGTGGCTAGCGCTGAGTTAAGACGCATGATTCTCGTCGCCTCCAGTTACATCGCAAGCTTCCGTTATGCTCTGACAAGTTAAAACTCTAGTCTTTAATAGATATATTTTTTAGGAGTTGACGGCGATGTAGTTGTAGCGGTCGCGCTCCATGGGCGGCAGGTCGGTGTTGAGGGTGCGGCCCCACGTCAGCACTGGGGACACGGTTCCCACGATGGGATCGGGTCTGTTATTGATTTGGTCTCGTATCTAAAACAATATGGGAACACGTCAGTCTTTGGTTTCGGCATAACGGGCGCCGGGAGGGAGGTGCCGCCGAGTCATGAAAGAAATTAAATTACCTACATAATTAAACAACATTAGGATAAGACACAGGACCGAGTAAAGTGGCGCTGTCTTGTGTCGGAACCCAAGTCTTATTTTGGGTCGCTGAGCCAACGGAGTGACTAAGTAAGTAAGGATAATGCTGATATTCGAATGGCGGGTGCAGCAGCATTACTGTTGCAACATGGTTGCAGCTTGCAACGGTATTCTTGCAGCGTTGCCGCGGACGATGTCACAGTAAATTTTCTTGATAGGCAGGTAAATGATGTTGATTAAACCGTTCAATTCAATCCGTTATTTGTTTTTCTCCGTCCGCGGTTTCGGTTCGCGTTAACGTCACAATAGCAACGCTGCTGAAGTTGCCATCCGAATGTCATGTTGAAACTTATTAAATAATAGTCATGATTAATTCATTGCTCTCTAGTATGAGATAGACTCTGACCTGTGTGGGATATTTTACAGTTGCACCTCCCTGAAATAATATTCTGCAGGCGTATCACTTTGTTAATGTTATTGATTTGTGAACAATGAACTGTATCTATGTATGCAATACTATTCTATTTATGTAAGTATGCTGTATTTATTGTGAATTGTTTCAATGGGACAACATGCTTGCAGCGCTTGCGTACGTCCTACGACATGATGTTAAATGCATTTTTTAATTTATTATTATTATAGCCTCATTTATTCCTTAATAAATTAAAATACAATAAAATGCAGAACAATTCGTAAATCATTTCACATGCAAAATAATTTAGATTGGCAATTTCACAATTCATATTAATAGTAAATTATATAAATTGTTTATCTAATTTCATCTTAAATATTAAATTAATTATTAAATTTTACTATTAAAATCTTTTCTGCTTTGCCCTAAGGTTGACTGGTAGAGAATGCCTCATGGCATTAAGTTCGCCTTTTGTACATTAAGTTTTTCTTCTGTGCAATAAAATTTTAATAAATAAATTAAATACGTTTACGATTAGAAATAAGTAATCATACATTTTGTTATTTTATTTTTCAATATATGTCATGCAGTTCAATAAAATTATTTATGAATTAAGGACGGATTCACTCTTCAAGTGAAGGCCTCCTCCATCTTATTCCATACTACTCTATCATTAGCTTTGGACATCCAGTCTCTGCCAGCTACTCTATTTATTTCATCTGTCCATCTCTGTCTTGGTCTAGCTCTTTTTCGTTTATGTTGTGGTCCTGGCCATGGCCACTAGGCTACTAACTACTAAGTCACTACTACTACTAACTAGGTGACTACTAAGTCACTATATATATCCATTTCTGTTTGCTCATGCGTGCTACATGACCAGCCCATCTCCATTTCTGTTTTTTGTAATGTTCCAAAGCGTCTATTACATTGGTTGTTTTTCTGATATCCGCGTTTTGTTTCCTGTCTCTGCTTTTAATATTTAGGATAAGTGTGTTATTAGGAATGTAGGTATCGTAAAACTACTCGTATCTATCAAAGAGCTCCGACTATGATCCAAAGCTAACTAGAATATCTTCGTTCAGGTGTGAATATTATTTGAATGACGCAGTTCTAATAGACAATAGTACATTACGATACAAGTGCGAAAAATAGGAAATTCTAAACGAGTGGCGATAAATTAAAACACGACCGTAGGGAGTGTTTTAAATCGACACGAGTTGCGAATTACCTATTCGCACATGTATCGTACAACGATTTACAGTACATATAGCCGTTTAAATGTTCGACACAGTAACATAATATGCTGATTTTCGCACTAGTGCGGTAAAGTAGCACCATATGTACTGTAAAATATTTTTCATAAATGGAAGGAAAAAAATGGCAACACAAAAGAGAAGATTGTACGTATCCCACCAAAAACATTATCATGTAAAATGTTGCCAAGGCAAAACCATAAGGCTCGCACTGTCAAAAAGTTATCTGACCGGCTAGCATGAGTGGCGTTCTCGCGCACGAGTCCATACTTGAAGTCGCGCGCGAGAACGCCACTCATGCTAGCACGTCAGATCTCTTGTAGAGCGAAGCTTCTAACTCTACAAGCCCTAACTTCACAAAATCTACACCTTAGTCTAAATATGGCTTGACCGTTTCGTTACTACAAGAACTACAAAAAGTAATAAACAGTGAATACATTTTTCACGCTACGCCCATGATGGTAGCAGATTAAATATGGCAGATTGATACTTACTTAATTACCGTAGGTACTTGTTGAACTTATATGAACCATGTAGTAAATAACTATTGTTGAACTTATATGAAGCATGTAGTAAATAACTATTGTTGAACTTATATGAACCATATTTGTAGGTACCACACCACTGGTTTGTAGTTGGGTGGTTTAACGTTACTTACGTCTAAAGCTCCCAATGCATATTGATAGGGGTTGAAAGGTAAAGTGCTTATCGATGAGTGATAATACTGATAATGCCAATATGAGAGACGTGCCGAGTGAGCCGCGAACGAGCTCAGTATCAGTATACATAGATCATCTCACGGCATCCATGACCTGTCACGGAGCTCATACGTGTTTTGTGTAGAGTTTGTTACGTGACGGTTTTAGTTAGCCCAACATGCAAAGCATTAATAATGAATTGTTAGTATTCATCCCCTCATTGTTCTCTATTTAATCAATTTTGACTAATATTAACAAACACGCTAACTTACGTAAATAACGTTATAATGCTAGTTCTTGTACGCTCTCTGCTTAATAAATTTTAAGTCTTTAAAACACTAACGCGTAAACTATGCGCGTCGAGCGAATGCAACGTTGTATGAAGACAGCATCTTCATCACCAAGGCTCAGAACCGGTTTTAAAAATAGCAATAAATACCGGTTTATTTTGGTTTTACTCCGAACTTTCATAAGAACGCGAACGTTTTAAGAACTTTATTGTAACTTTAATAAACCGGTTTATTCGAGGGCCTACCGCGAACCGTGTTGCCTCACTGTCGCACTTGTAAATTCGTACGTAAAGCGGGTGATCGACGTACGAGCTATTATACCGCGGTTTTAGAGCGACGGTTTTACTCGCGGCTCGTCAGCGCTGATCGACTAGCGAGCAAAACAGTCGTGCGATCGCGGTCGGTTCAAGATGTCGTGCTCAAAATATGAAGTTTGTTATGATCGACACGCTAAAAAATCAAACATACATGACGAGCCACGAGCCCGGCTCGTCGGTATATAATACCGCGGTATTGCAATGATACACCGGCGAGCATTACCGACGAGCCGCAAAACCGCGGTTTTACTCGCCCGTCGATCAGGGCCTTAAGTGTGAGGCAACACGTCGAACGTGGTTCGCGGTAGGCCCTCTGGTCGTGTGCCACGTAAACAAAGACACGCACATAGGAAGAAACTGGTTTTTATTGTTCTAATCAGGTTAATTTGACAACAGTTTCCGAGCCTTGTTTATCACTTTATCAGTCGCTTCGTGTCTGGGGCCGCAGCCAAGATGACAATCGTTTATTGACAAACGCCAATCGAAAAAAAAATGTATCGCAGTAATTTTTTTCATACTTTAAGTTTCGATTGGCGTTTTCTATAAACTACTTATATTGTCACTTGTCCAGGCTCCGTGATCAGATAGAGAACAAGTAAGCGATGAAGGACAGACACACCATGTTACCCATGAGAGTACGCCGTCGGCCCGTGCGCCGCTTGCGCCGGCACCAACAACGGCCCCTCCTGCGCCCGTACCCGCGAGGGCGGCGTCCCACCTCGGGCGGCGTCTCCGCCGGCGCGGCTTGCCGCTCCGCCTCGCGCTTGTGCTCCGTGCCTCGCGTCTCCAGCATGTGGGCCTGCAGCTCGCTCAACGCTGACTCCGAACTGAACAGTAATAAGAAGCGTTTCTGTTAGACCGCGGGCCAGGAGCGTATATTGTCAGTCATCGCCTCCCAGCTGATACTTCGTCAGATGATAGTTTAGATGCTGTTTTAAATAATAAAAGCGGCCAAGTGCGAGTCGGACTCGCCCATGAATGGTTCCGTACCATTTATGACGTAAATATTTAAAAAAAAACTACTTACTAGATCTCGTTCAAACCAATTTTCGGCGACCTCTATATCATTTTTGAAGACCTATACCCATAGATACCCCAAACGTATGGGTTTGATGAAAAAAAAATTGAGTTTCAGTTCTAAGTATGGGGAACAAAGGAACAATATTATTAAAATATGTGGCTGTGACATACGGACGGACAGACAGACATGACGAATCCATAAGGGTTCCGTTTTTTGCCATAACGATTGACGATTTTTTTAACTAACAATAGCATTTGAACTATCATCTGACAAATGATCAAACGGGAGGCGATAACTAAATTTTATTTTTGGTACGTGTTTCGGTGGCTGCCATTCCTCAACCCACCAACGGAGCGGCAGCTGACGTCCACGAGGGCTCATCATAAATAGCCGTTAACCATCCGTGTCTTCGCCCGGGAGGCGATTGGTCATGGAAATCTGTTCCTGGCTCGCGGTCTATGTAGGGCCTCTACATAATTCATTCATAATTGCATGCGATTTTAGATAATTGCCGGCTGTATCAAATGCCGCAATGTAAAGCAAACATATGCAATTATTTGTGAGGTTTGTAGAGGCTCATAGATAACTAGACATCTTGTGGCACGATAAACTTATTGGAATATGCTCTCAACGTATGAACGTTAGATATGCTTCCGGATTTGGAAAGTGCCCGGATTTGTCATAAACCTACATAAAAGTATAATAATATGTTGATTATTAAAAAAGTCAGAACTTTTAGAATGATTTCCGGAATCTCCTGGACCTACCTATTTCAATCTCAATCAAAAACTAGGTACCTATTTCAATCTTACCCTAAATATACTAGGTATTCTTAGTATTAGTTCACCTTATTAATTGTATGTAACTTACTTAGAACTGATTGCGCAGTACTCGTTGAGCTGCTCCCAGGTGCACCCGAAGGTGCAGCACTGGTCCGCGATGCCGGCCTGTCTCTTCCGACGCGTGCCCGGCTGCTCTACTACTGGAAAAAGATAATAGTGCTTTAATACTGTTTTATGAGACTTCGAGGAAGGGTATAGGATATTTATTATCGGTCATCATGTAGACGAACTCGCGGACAGAAGCTAGTCTATGTATAGGTAGGTAAAGGTATGTATAGTCAGCAGCTTTAGCAGCAGAAGTAGCTATCTGGATCAGGTGCTTAAAATAACATAAATACAACTTTGTTGTCATGGGAATAAATAGGTACCTAATAGGTTTCGCATAGCCATTTGTGTTTCTGACTGTGCAATGTGTCTACTCGGAGAACCTCGGTAGTGTATTCATATGTTTACCTATTTATCCCAGACGTAAACAATCAAGAGGTCAATAATTCTGCGATAAAAACGTATATATCGTCGCATAATTAGATACATTACAAGCATGATAATTTTATACTGTTTCAGCCGTACAGTTACCTATAGGTAATTATTTATAATATAATAATTAATAAAGATTTCCTACAACTCACTTTACAAGACTTCATAATGATAGGTATAGATATATATATATATATATATGAGCCTAATTGGCATTGTTTCTTTACTTCGCAGTAAACAAGTAGGTACGAGGCAAAATAAATAGCCGGATCTATTATTATCAACTGAAATGTTTTTAGTTAAGTCACTTCCAATGTTTAATCTACGCCTTACAATGTTGTATGTTATACTTTTTTTGTTGACTGTTTTAGGTTACTCGGACTTTGTCACTATGAAATGACAGTTAAGAGCGTACACAGTTCAAAGTTTATTTGCTGACAATTAATTGAATTGCAATAATTAGCACAATTTTGGCGTGAGATAATGTTGTTGACAATGTCGCTGCACAGCATGCAAGCCATTACTGTCATTAGTGTTGACCTTACTCGCATGAACACCTATCGATAACGCTGTTGCTTCGCGGATGTTAGATATTATGAGTACAAAATTATTACAACTAATTACCAATATTCAACGTATTTAATTAATTTGTATTTTATACCTATATACAAATACAAATAATTATAGGACTTGAGATCGTTATGTAGCTATAATAAGGATAAGTATCTTTTATTATACATGGAAATCATACCAAAAAAGAGGTGTTGCCTTACATCAAATGAGGTAGTTCTGTTTTTTATACATATTGGTAGTGATGAAATAGTAATGACAAATACAAATCCAAGTTTTCGACCTCGAAAGCCCTTCGGATCATTGTGTGTATAATATACAGTACAGCGAGGGAAATTGTTATAACTCGTATCTCTTGTATATCTTTGATGAATCAGGCTGGTCCTCTGAATCCACAGCACTCCTTTTGGGGCCAGCGTGTGGGGTAGCATTTCTTCGTTAACCTGATCAGGCCGGTCGAAATTGTCATTTGATGGTGGATTATCAATGAATGGTTTTTCAATGTCGGCACACATCTCCGGTCCTGTATATTCTTGCACATTCTTGTGGGGACTATAGCCCGAGCCCTCTCGCGCACGAGAGGAGGCCTGTGCCCAGCAGTGGGACGTATATAGGCTGGATTATTATCTTTTAATCATTTCGAATATTCCTTTATCTACACATATCATAAACCCTCTATAATGCCTTCAAAATCCGTAAATAATGGCCAACATTACGATAAACTGTTTTGTTACAACAAATTTCTTATCTGTGATAATGTAGTTATTGCTTCATAACTACATCAAAATCGATTTGGTTATGCATTCAAATTTGGAACATCTCTGAAAAAAAAAACAATTCGATTTTACCTCTATTCTAATATCAGTCGAGATGCCTTTTTGTTGGAAATGAAATGTCAATTGCATACAATTTTGACATATTTCGCATGTTGGTTTGTATTGAATGATACGATACGGAAATAGGCCCCCCGACTCTAGTTTGTCTCTGAATTAAAAAAAAAACTATATGCGTAAAAAAAGTTTCCATTTACCGCCATTTGATGTACAGTTTATCTTTTAATTAGTTTTAAGTACAAAATGAATATGTTTTGTTGTTTTTTAGGTAAAATGGTTTCGTGTAAAATAAGCGATAAAAATATTTCGGTGACGCCACCATATATCCGCGAGTTCCACCAAGAGAGCAACGATTTGGTAACGATGCCCCAACGGAGGCTGTAATTTGGGTTAGTGAATATTTCATAGAAAGTTTATAATATATGTGTAGATAAAATAGTGCATGTAACTGTACATAATTAGGCATTAAAACACTCGTGTGATCTTTTTAAGAAACTGACTTCGTTCGTTTCTTAAACTTACACTCGTGTATTTTAATGCCTTTTATTATGTAGCAGTCACATAAACTACTATTGTAGCACGCATCTGTGTCATTTCATTAGAATTTCAGTCTTTTTTGTCGGTTATGTTAAAGTTGAGTTAATATTCCATATTTCATTTAAATTTTAGCTACAATACTTAAAACTCGCGAAGCCCGCACCACCAACCACCGCGCGACCAAGATTATTTACTTACTATTTTAAAGCGTGCTAGAAAGAGGTACTTTGTCTGTCTTGACTCTATGTGGACATACATAAAGAAGCATTTTCCGAGCACATGCATTTTATACACTATAAAAGTATGCTAGCCCGATAGTTCATAGTTGCATAATAGCTGTTTCGTTGTTAGAAGGACGTGTGGGTATGCTTGCATTCGAGTCTATTTACGATGCGATGATTCTCTTCCTGTATTTTATTTATTGCCATGGTAAGGTCGAACAACAACAACAAATCCTTAAATAAACACTGCCGAAGGCTATGGAAGTCTTATCGCATTAATTTGGTCATATCTATACGTTTATATTTGTATCACTTTACGTTATATGTAAAAAAAAAACGCGTTTTTTTTTGTTTTTTTTTTTTATAAAAGCTTTTTTTTTAAGTGAAAAATAAGCTGATATTTAATATTTTATTGGTATGGTGTGTTGCAATTTTAACTCTTGTGATATTCGCAACAAATTTGTAGACGATTGGTGTCACATTCAAGTAAGTATTTACTAACCTATTGTATTTCATTGATCATATCGTCGGTCAAGCTTAGTTGACCTGACAGACTAACCTGTGGGGTCACCCCAGGAGGGGCTATTGTAGACGTGGCAGACCCTGCTCATGATCTCGCTGAGCTTGCGTCCGCACAGCTTGACGCTGGCGGCCGTGGCGGTCTCTGTGGGCTGCAGCGCCCACGCCGCCACCAAAAGCACCGCACAGTTGATAAGCATGCTGCTGCCGCTGGAACAATACACATTAGTTGGTTATAGTCTTCGTTTGCCGCTAAAGTTTGAACTGACTGTATCGTGTATATAGTACTCAGTCGTTCCCGTAACCACGAGCGCTGATCAATTTTAAAGTTTAAGTAGGTATGCCCAATCTTTTATTTCATGACGATGGCAAACAAGTGTACAGTCCGCAGAGACCGTAGCCTATGGACGCTTGCAAGTTGCAGCGGAGTCAAAAACGGGATGCCGACCCTTTTTAAATATACCTACAAGAATTCACTTTGCTGGCAAGATAAGGGGCAGATACCTACAGGCCCTTAAGAGCCAGCACCATGCATCCTCGTAAGCTCTAAAGATCCTTACCTAGTCACTATTAGGAACACTAAGCCATAAGCTTGGAGGTTAATTATTTTTGCAGATGTAACATGTATAAAGCAGAATATCGAATGTACGTAATCCGAGTAGCGGCCGCTTTTATAGTGAAGGGTGGCGGTAACCCGAGCCGGGCGACGCCCAGGAAGCGAATCCTTAAACACTCGTTTCATTTCCTTAGTGTATCGCTTTGGAAGTGAAAATGCACTTTACCGAATACACTTGTAATCAATGATCTGTTTCTGATTGATACGACGGTTGGTATCGGTGCTACTTTGGAACAAAAAAAATAATTTAATAAATAGTTTTGTGTTTTTAAGTAGTCACGCTACTATATACACTGTGATTTTTTTATTTCCGTTAATTTTAAGGCTGCATTCTTGAGCTAAATTAAGCAACTTTCTCAAAGACACCGGTATTCTATGAAGCCGATGGTCCCGGGTTCAAATCCTGGTAATGGCATTTATTCGTGTGATGAGCATGGATATTTGTTCCCGAGTCATGGGTGTTTTCTATGTATTTAAGTATTTTTAAATATTTATGTCTTATATATATCGTTGTTTAAGTACCCTCAACACAAGCCTTATTGAGCTTACTGTGGGACTTAGTCAATTTGTGTAATAATGTCCTGTAATATTTATTTATTTATTGATTTATTCTATAATTAACCCCATTTCGGAGATAATTTATTTTTATCTTATAAGGCCCTCACGAGCGTAAACACTTGCCTTAGGGCCTGTTTACATATCGATTAGTGTTTATTACGAGTGTGTATATTTGCTACTAAACGTAAATACTATCTCGGACGATTGATGTTCGAAATCACATTGATATATTTGATATGTCACAGTTTTCAATTGTTTGCTTGAATTAAATGTAATGCTCGTGTTACAACAACGCTATAAGCAACATTTAATTACTTTTTATAAAAAAAAGTATAAAAATATATTGTTTTTTTTTTTTTAATTAACTATGCCATTTAGTACTTACCCATACCCCGGAGTTAACGGAATTCAATAGAAACACGGTGCATACATTATAAACTAGCGGTATCTATGCAGTTTATGTTGCAGTAAGCGATGCGAGCATGATGTGAACAAAGTTCGATTCCCGTGACTTATTTTATTTTGAATGGTTAACGTTCAGGCCGGAGCACGATTGCTTCACGCTGTTTACTAATGCCGCGGGGTTGTTATGATATTATAAACAATTGATATCTTCTTAATTTTGTATTTATATCGATCGTAAAATTACCTCTTTTAGTGATGGGAACACGAATACGTATATTCGTATTCGTGGAATATTAAAATTGAGTTTTAAATAAAAACAAACCAAACACAGAGTACCTAGGTACTTACTTATATAGGCACGAACCTTTAATTGTACTAGATGATAATTTTCTATATTTTCGTTTCGTTTTCTAGTAACGATTGTCATCTTGGCTAGGCCCCCATGCGACCAGGGGTCTGGCTAGTCTTTCGCTCAGCAATGCGGCTACTCCTGGGTACACTTCATGGCAGGCCATGTGGGTCGCCTGCCGCCCCATAAAACTAAAAAGTTGAGTCCAGAAGGCCGCTGTGATATTTAGTAACTTTTCCAGCAGGCCAAGTAGGCCCACATTGATTATGTTGTAGCAGACTAGTATGATTTTTTTACAACTTGAGCAGCAGGCCACGTGGGTCGCCAGCGTACCAATAGCAGAAACTCATAATCATGTCAATTTTTTCGTTCTTGACAAGTCAACGTTAACGGCCAATATTAAATTTCTATTGGCCAGTTTTTGGAACCCGGCCTTCAAAAATTGGTCACGCGCCAGTGTTGGTCGTAATTGTTAATTCGAATTAACCATTAACCAATTGCATTAACCATAAATTTCTCAATTAGTCAATTGCTTTAAGCATTAATTGAATTAAGGCTAATTAGAATTAATTTTTTTGATGTCAATTAAACTGGTTGTCAATCCAATTACCTATTAATTAGAATTAAATTAATTAGAATTACTCTCAATTGCATTCACGTTTAATGAAAACCCTGGAAGTACCTACTGGACCTTAGGTTTGGTGCAACATAGGCACACGCTGTTTTGATGATCCAACTCGTCTTGATGAGGACTTGGGAGAGTAGTACCCTAGGTAGAGCTGATGCTGAACCCTGGCAGTACCCAATGGAACTCAGGTTTGGTACAACATAGGCACACGCTGTTTTGGTCATCCGACTCGTCTTGATGAGCACTTGGAAGAGCAGTCTCCAAGATAGAGCTGATGCTTCACCCTGGCATTACCTAGTGGAACTCCGGTTTGGTGCAACATAGGCACACGCTGTTTTGGTCATCCGACTCGTCTTGATGAGCACTTGGATGAGCAGTATCCACGATAGAGCTGATACTGAACCCTAGTAGTACTTAATGGAACTCAGGTTTGGTGCGGCATAGGCTCACGCTGTTTTGGTTATCCGACTCGTCTTGACGAGCACTTGGAAGAGCAGTGTCGAAGATATAGCTGATGCTGAACCCTGGCAGTAATACCTAGTGGAACTCAGGTTTGGTGCAACATAGGCACACGCTGTTTTGGTCATCCGACTGGTCTTGATGAGCACTTGGGAGAGTAGTACCCTAGATAGAGCTGATGCTGAACCCTGGCAGTACCTGGTGGAACTCAGGTTTGGTGCAACATAGGCACACGCTGTTTTGGTCATCCGACTCGTCTTGATGAGCACTTGAAAGAGCAGTATCCAAGAAAGAACTGATGCTGAACCCTGGCAGTACCTATTGGAAAGCAGGTTCCGTGCAACATAGGCACACGCTGTTTTGGTCATCCGACTCGTCTTGATGAGCACTTGGAAGAGCGGTATCCAAGATAGAGCTGAATCTGAACCCTGGCAGTACCTAGTGGAACCCAGGTTTGGTGCAACATAGATACATTTTGTATAGGGTATGGGGAAGAACATAGGATACTTTTTATCCTAATAATTTTCCCTGAAAAGTGAAACGGGTGGAGTCAATTTGTATGGGGAATCAATAACCGCTGAACCTAAACTTAAACAATTATTAACCTCAGACGTTGCCGACGCTGAAACCCGGTCTGGCGACCGGTCCGGCCTAGTGGGTATATGATTCTGCATATGAAGCCGATGGTCCTGGGACTCCTGGGTTCGCATCCCGGTAAGGGCATTTGTTTGTGTGATGAATACAAATATTTGTTCCAAGGTCGTGGGCAAATGAATGTTTTCTATGTATATAAGTATGTATTTATCTATATACGTATGTATATATCGTCGCCTTAGTTTTACTTACGTAAGTAGGGACAAAACTATTTGTTAGAATGAGATAATGATATTGATTTCTTAGGGCTAGTTTACTTTGGGGCTAGGTGGATCTGTGTTCATTTATTCATGGACACACAGTCGTGTTTTCCAGTTATCGTTAACGAATGGAATGGACCGCAGGTGATGGCAACGTTCGGTAGTTTATTAAACTTGTGTTTACTACTATTATTGTGTAATGAAAAACAACTAGTTAGTACCTACACGTGTTTGGCCGACTTCAGCACACACGTGGAAATGCACATTGTAGATAACCTTTGTTAACCGAGGAGTGTACCTACCTATCTACATGCTATGCAGCCCATTGATAATAGTTGTACCTACACGGTGCGGTGCATACGTCAGGGGTCCAATTGCGAGAGTACTAGTGTGGTCGTATTAGTATCCACGTGCACTGCAGTTGCATCTTAGATTGCCACTTAGCGCCCCGCGCCGTAAACAGGAAAATAACACCACTTTACAACGACCATTTTATATGGAACATTCTATTTATAGAACTAGCATAACAATACAATTGTTTTATTACTTAGATTCAGAATACAATTTGTGTCAGTTCCGATAACGAGCTTTCCTTGTTTCCTGCGTTCGAATGAATTTAACAACAAGTAACGAAGTTCTTAAACGATTTAACAAAACGATGATGACTTCACCTTCCTCTGATAAAAATGCAAATCAGCCTCTTCCTTTTTATAAGTGCCAAGCCAAGAATAGCGTAGGGTGGGTGCTTGCTATGTATCCACTGCTCGGTTTTGCTTACATCACGGTTGGTGTAATAAAAGTCGGAGGACGTTCCGTCGTCGCGTTATTTATCTACTGCGAAGAACGGCTTTAGCTCCTACCTATACTATTTACATATAATTTGCTTGGAGTAAATGCGCTGCAGCAATCAATACCAAACGCATCTGTATACGACACGGTCGACACGGATGATCCCGTGTTAAGGAACCTTACAGTAGAAAAACAAAATAAAATTGATCCGACCTCTAGGGGTAATGGCTAATGCAGCAGGCTACGATGTTTTACTTATAGGTCATTTGCATTTGCACTGCGTCGCTTGCGAAGGTCAACTTCTTTAGGGTCTCTCTTTCCTCTTTCTTTGGATGTTCCACTAAATTTGAACATGGATTTTTTTAATTTGATGAACATTATATTTGATATTAAAATTGCGCTTGCTCAAACTCCTTCTCCCAATTTTAGAATATGCTGACGTTTCGTATCCTGACCTTACAGAGGAGCAACTTAATAAACTTGAGCGCATTCAAAATATTGGCATTCGGTTCAAAGTTTGATCATGTTTCTCATTTTCGTTCACAACTCAAGTGGCTTCCAATTCGTTATCGTCGTAACTTTCATATCTTGTCCCTCTTGTATTGTATTCTATTTCTTCCTACAACTCCCCGCTATCTTAAGGAACGTTTCAGTTATCTTAATTCTGTGAGGTTTTCACGCAGTCAGCTTCTTCCTGTCTCATCCTTCAAAATTTTACAACAAATCTTTTACCTTTCAAGCAGTTCGACTCTGGAACTTCTTACCTCCAAACATGAGACGCGCTCAATCTCTTGCTGTATTCAAAAAACTACTTATAGAACATTACCTATCTCTCCCTTAGTGTTTGAAATACATAGTTATTTTTTACTCTATGGTTGATATGTTGCTGTTATATGTTGATATATTTTGGTTTGTGTCTGATATATTTATTATGTATGTCTATTTTATTTTCTTATACGTGTATGTTTATTGACCTAAATTGTGTGTATGAAAGTAGGCTTCATAACGTTTTTTTTGCAACACCTACTCTTTTTCATTAATTGTTTTTGTTTCCGCTAGCCAAAGGTTGTCTGGAAGAGATCGCTCTTTAGCGATAAGACCGCCTGTTGTCTGCCTCTATCACTAATCAATTGTTTTTCTTTAAGCTATATCTTTTACTGAGGTGTGCCAATAAAGAGTACTCTATCTATCTTTCTATTCAGATCCACATTTGAGAAAACTTTTCGATAATTTCGTAAAAAGTACTTACTCGTAGGTAGATGTTATACTATAATTTAACTATTGTATCTCAACAAGAAATTGGGGAAATAAAATAAAATATGAACCACACTGGCTACACCAGTTGTTATCTACAATAAATAGATATCTAAAATTGCTTGTCGAGCTGTACCCCGTGTTACCTCTTAGGTAAATACGAAATACATACTAAATTACATTCTTAACTCCTAATTTATCTATGTCTTTATTTACCAATATTATAAAGTTAAAATAACCCAATAGACATGAAGATTATAAGCTCGGCGGCGGCGCTGCGCGTGTGCGCTTGGCGGGTCTCACGCATTCGACGCACTGTTTGGTGGAACCGGAGCCGCGCGGGTAACGAGGTGTTTTGCTGTCTCCGTGGCGGCGGCGAGGCGGCGGCGAGCGATCACACGCAGGGCGCGTGCACGCCGAGGCTCCTCCGTCTCGCTCGGTGCAATAGCACTCGATTGAATAATTACGTGAATCCCTGGCTCGAACGCACGCTACCTTACATTATGTAGCAGATCAACACTTTAAACCTAAACGGTTCACGTTAACCATTTACGACGTTTAAGTCAATTCGCTTGAAGAAATCTCAACGAGGAATATCATATATTCCTCCCCCCGGTGATATTCAAGGCCGAGATTATACAACTGACAGATGCCTGTAAGTCACCTTCGTATTTACTAACTGTGATCATTATGTTCTTCATTATTATGCTGCGTAATCTCCGATAGGACCAAACATATTTAAAAACTTGATTCCTACATGTTCGCCCGAGAAGTTGCGCATGTTGCTAAGTGCCGTTAGACCTCCTCATGCTACCTAAGATTACGATTACTTAGGCACGTTGTTGCTCCTGTCTACAAATAACTAAAACCGGTATCAGTGCGCTGTGACTTAACAACTTGCTAATAATAACTTGATCATTCGAGTAGACCTTAGAGAGTTCGATTCTCATATTGCATAGTAACAGTAACACAAGTATGTCTACCTATACAAACCGCACGCGTTGTTTAGGTTTACTTTGAAATTATTAGGTCAAAGCGCGTCTATGTATTGTCAGAGCGAAAATATTCCGGGAGGGACACGTGGCGGGCTCCCAGCGGGCATAGCAACCATGCATGTACGTATGTACGTATGTACGGTCGGTGCCCGAACTTAAGTAACCAAGTAGCCATACTAATTTTATATAGAAGTGGATACTTACGTCAGGGAACCGACTGAAATACCTACCTAAATCACGGTTCGGGACAAAAGACAATTGAAGAGTTTGCGGGGTCAAGTGTAACGTCGGCTCGCCCAATTGGCGAGTTGCGGCGGTCAGTGCTCTAGCGGCGAGACACCTCTATTCATCATCTGTTCCTAGGTGTAACATAACCTAGTGCCCGCCGCCTACGCGGATTGTCTTGCCGCGAACCGAAATAGCACAGTCACACGCTTTAATCATACATTACTACATTACTGTCATTGCCAATTAGCTATCGACCGATAGAGTTACATCTGGTCCCGAGACATAAACTTAACTTAGCCTTTTAGCCTTCATTTCCGAAGTAGAGTTACATGTCCGCTTACTCTTAAACGACAGTGGTATTTCAAAAGGGATTGTTTGGTTATATTTTGCCTCGGACTCGCATTATCTCATCATGATCTCTCTTGCGAAAAAACTTTCGTATTTCGAACACACATCGACCATCACCCACTCAATGAGAGTAGTTACAGGTCATATGTCAGAGGTGGGTTGAGCGTGACATCGGATATTGTGATTTTTCGAGACCGATTACCTTCGACCCCAATTTAGAGTTTGTCCTGTCAAACATCTACGACAACAACAGTTATTTTTTTATTGTACGTTTCGTCACTTCGCGTCTCTTTGTGCTAGGTCGGCATTTGTATATTGGTTTGTAGTGATTGCCTTAACGCACCCTGGTCGGGCCCAAAACTATGACAAAATGGGGTTAACCCGGGGCATAGATCGTAAACGGTGTTACTCGTAATTTTCGTTTTAAATTAAAGTATACCTTTACCTACTGTACATACATAGAAAAACTTGAGGAATAATCGAACGAGCGAGCAATGCGAAGCAAAGTTCTTACATTCAACTTGGAATACATGGCTGGCACTAGGGGCACCTCCCGGCATTTCGAAGTTTTTAGATTTTAAATAGTTGGTTCAGCAATAACTTTAGTACATTTATTCTCATTTAAGTAGGTAAATGAGATTTGGGTAAGAGCGAAGTTGAGACCCATACATTCATGATCAGGATCGATGGAAGCATTATGGAGCTAGAAGACCCAAAACCGATTTTATGAGGGGTATTGATATACTTGTCGACTAGTTTGTAGCGTAGGTACATAGGTAGGGTACCTATGTGGATCGTTGTCTGGTTGATGGTGGTGGGTACGCGGAGAACTGGGCGTTTTAGAAGGCATGCTAAACATTAAGCCCGTCACAGACGGAGCCGGACGGACCTTGCGATATATAGTTCGGTATATTACGATATATTTTGGTATATTTCGTCTCTCTCACAATGTAATTGTGTTGAATGCTAGACAGACAACGATATACATATATTTTGGTATCGTTGGGGTGTGTGGTATACTTACCTATACTATAAGATATCTGTCGGTATCTTACAGTATATTATCGCTCCGTCTGTGACGGGCTTTAGTAAGTAGATCTATCACTGCGTGAGTTGAAAATCGAGATCTGAGGGTATATGGAAGGACTTATAATACAAACAGGGTTCAACAATTGAAATTGAAATATTTATTTCGAACTTGACGTCCATAGGGTTAGGTAACAATGACTTATGTATCTAGAGTTAGTATTACAGTACCCCTAGTGTAAATAAATTCGATTTTGAAACGTGACGTACGCGTTTGCGTTTAGTCTCATTTTGTATTGGATTTAGAAAGAGCGCGCCAAGCGGGACGTTTTTGAAACTCAAAATCCTATACAAAATGAGACTTAACGCAAACGCGTTCGTCACGTTATGATGTCGATTGAAATTACACTAGGGGTACAGTTCATTAGACAAAACAAACAATTGGACAAAACAAACAAAACAAAACATTACATAATATTTATAAGTTTCGCGGCAGCACAGCAACAGGTGAGTGTAGCTGCACGTACCGCTTGACTAGGGGCGAGTCCCAACGCTGCGCCAGCGTACTTAGGATGCTATTCGTGCTGCTTCGGCTGCGAGTGAGGAGTGACGCGCATCGCTTCCTCATGATGGCGAAAAAACAGTCTGTTCGTGCCTCAGCAAACATCGCTGAGGCACTACAATACCGCGGCAACCTGAACAGCATCCTAAATGCATCATTATATTGGACACGCAGAGCGCTATACGCCCGCTGCGTAAAGTTGGCCCACAGACCGCACGTGTAGAAAGTTTGGCAAAAAGCTTTGAACAATATTAACTTTACTTCTTTACTAACACGTGCAAACCTGCGGGACAACATGTTACAGCGGACACACAGCGCCCGGCGATTCAAAACAAAAGACAGTTCGCCATCTTGAATTTCTTCATAATTGGTCTGAATTTATAACTGAGTTTCGGTAAGGCAGCTTAATATCCGTAGTTTTTTTTATACTACGTCGGTGGCAAACAAGCTTACGGCCTGCCTGATGGTAAGCAGTCTCCGTAGCCTATGTACACCTGCAACTCCAGAGGAGTTACATAAATTTGGAACAAAGGCCGCCATCTTAAATTTCTTTATTATTGTTCTGATCATAATGCAAATTAATGTAGTCTGTCGAGCCGAAAGATCCTTTTTCATGGCCGCCATCATGAATTTAATTTTTTTTATTGGCATATTATTAACCGGGTTACTAAAATATTAAATGGGAACTTTCATTGGCCAAATGATAATATATTATTAATAAATTTTGGCTGTGTATTAATATTTTAACGCCAGAAAATTAATATTAGCCCCAAATATAAGCATCATATTTCTAAAAAACGCCAGAAAATTTAAGCCACCAGAAAATAAATACGGAGCTTGAAATGATAGTCTGGCGTCTAAAATATTAAATTGGCATCAAATATTGTAAAGCGTATGATTTTTAATATTTGTTGTCATATAGTTGTTAACACCTAAATAATCACATTGAGCACATCGTTTTAGGTAATATTTAAATTACGGAAGCAGCAAAATTTTATGAATATTGGTTATTATTTACTTATCATAAAATATCGTTTGTTTATAAAAACAGGTAAGAACGCAATCGTCATGTTTGTGCGTAAAGGTGCTCCCACGTTGGTGTTACAGATTTTTTTAACTTAATCCATTTCAATAAGGTAAAAAATTATAGGTAAGTACATAATTATGAACTGCGAGATTATAGGTACGTACGTAGTCCATCTAACGTGCTTGAAAGTGTCGCGGCGCACTACTTGCCAATCAAGGTTATATAATAAAAGTGATGTTTGTAGATACTTTAACTTCCGTTATTATTTTATGAATATCATCTTAACCACGACCATATAGAAATAAGTAGGCATAGTGTGTTCACTCCATACCAAGATAAAAATCTAATACTAGACGTTTTAACCGAGCTTTGCGAAAACTGCGAAATTAAATAATTGGTACTGGCCTCAAAATAAAAAAAAAGCTGTAACGGCAATAAAATTATGCTCATATTGAAATATTTTAAGGTTCCGCTTTTGTCGCCAATGAACTATTAATTTTAGTACCTATTTCTATTTTTTTTAGCTGCCGAAATTTGATTACTTAGTTGACCGGTGAAATACGTGCGTAGGGTTCAGTACCCAAAGGGTAAAACGTCCATCCGTCTGTCCGTCTGTCACCAGGCTGTATCTCATGAACCGTTGGAATTTTCACAGATGATGTATTTCTGTTGCCGCTATAACAACCAATACTAAAAGTACGGATTCCTCGGTGGACGAGTCCGACTCGCACTTGACCGGTATTTTTATTCAATCGCGTGAAAATTTAAGTGATGTCTACTTCGTACTTCATCATGTTTCAGTTCGTTCGCGCCGGACCACTGGTTATATAACAATAAATTAATTAATAAATAAAAGTAAATTTATTAGGTTTGCTACCTAAAGGTTGTCTGGAAGATATTGCTTTCTAGTGATAAGACCGCCTGTTGTTTTACCTCTATTACTTGGGTTTCTTTTCTTCTATTGAAGTGTGAAATAAAGACTATGTGTATTGCATGGTATTGTAAACTTTAAATTAATTCTGAGCTCGTTGCTTAACCAGTGTTTGTTGGTCGTAAAGTCAGTAGAGATAGCCGGTAATAACAGCATGTCTGCAGGACTACGCTCGGAGAGCCCGTTTATGAGATTCATTCCAACGTTTGTAGTTCTTAGAATAAGTTTAAGATCTGTCGAGAGCTGTATTCGCATCGCGCATAGGATGGACAAAAATAATTACAAGTATTTGCCTGCGCCGTCTGGAGCAGAATCTAAGTACGTAATTTAATTTACAGTATATAATATGACACTAATTTACCGCCCTAGTGCGGTAACTAGCACTAATACGTGCGTATGTCGAAAATTTAAAGGGTCATATGTACTGTAAAAAGTTGTACAATACACATGTGAAAAGATAATTCGCAACTCGTGTCGATTTATACGATAGTGCAAGTTGCTGGACATTCTCAACAATGCAGGAAAATTATTAACGCACGTTTTCATTCAGAAAGATTCTTATACTTAGGATTTTTTTTTTATAATATCACATTTTAATTAGACTGGTAATTAATATGTGATATTAAAAATAATGGTAATTCTTAGTTTATTATCATGAACAAACCCTTGTTTACATATTGGACATACAGTAGAAATATCTATATATAATGCCTGTATCTAAGCTATTAAGGTCTTTAAAATTGACAAGTTCTCATTGTTTGTAAAATATAAATTTCTAAGAATTTTCCTATAGAATTTCGGCAATTTCGAAAACTTTAGCTGTAATGTAACTACTTTGTAAGCGAGTGTAGTGAAGTACGATTCCCACCAAATGGGCGGAGTCGGAGCGTATTTCACATTTGTATGGCCGCAAGCCGGACGGCTCCTCGCGGACGCACAGTGAAAATACGCTCCGGCGCGGCAGACTCCAGCCGGTCGGTGAGAATCGAACATTCGAGTTTTTAAACGATCTATACAAACTTTCACGCTCTTAATGTTGTGGTTAGATCTTTTTGTATTATCTCTGACTGTGCACAACACATACAAAAACACCTCAAGCACGAACTAATACAATTTTACCAAGCATCATGTTTGAGTAACTTAACTTACGTAGAAGATTTTTGCTAGGTAGGTACATTGTCGATTTCACTCATAGTACCTATTTGTATATAGGAACATTTTTTTAAATCCCTGTTATTTATATGTTTAACATGCTAAAGAAAATAAGAAGCGTAGGCACCTAGCAGAAAGTGTATTAGGAAATTGTAAAATCATTTTCCTAGAATGCGCGTGGCGATAAAGCACGTTTTTTTCTAATCTAAAAAGGAAATAAATTATGTATACTTGATTTAAAACTACGCATACGAATATAGTTCGTGTCATCCACGATGACGCACAGATTTGTCTAATCTAACCTTTAATAACATGGCAATACGAGTCAAGGCACGCGTCTTCGCGAATGAAACGATCTTATACTCATATTAGGAAGTTCCTGCCATTAGGAATATTGGGAACTGAAGTTCAAATTATATTCTGATTTTAAGCGAGGTTTTTTCATAATTTGGCCCAGTTAGATCAATCAAGTAGGCAGGTTTGCGTTATGAGTAATATGAGTCACACTCGACTGAGACTCTTTTGCTTCGCAACCATGATTGCATTTGAACGATACATTAAAATAAGTGTATCTTTGCTCCCTAGCTTTTATGCTGTAGTAGGTAAATATAGCACTTCCTATTCTGACTCAGTAGTTGAATGTTCCGTTGTTAGACTAAGAGCCAGTCCTGGAAAAGGTAATATACAGTGTTGAAACTTGAAACCTCTTTGTTGTTGCAATGATGGACACCTGCCAGGAGAGGTTTCGTTGCTCTCAGAATGATTTATACCTTTTCCCATTTTGTCTGTTGAATAGTCTGTTTTATTTTTATTTTTTATATTATTTTTAAATTTATGTTGTATTTTATACATGAAATTTTAGCTAAAAAAAGGTGCATTTCTATAGAGTTTATAATTTATTTCACGTTTAAGGTCATGAGTATGGAAATGACAGGTTCGTACTCAAGCTATATGAAATAGACTTCGTACGGTTAGGTATATGTAGCCGCTTATCCTTACGCATGCTAAAGGGCCTGTGAAGAAATAAAATATACTTATAGGACAAAAGTTATTTAGGTACTTCAACTGCAAAAGAATTCAATTACAGGAATTGTTGTTTAAAAACTATGAAAAGCTATTTGAGAAAAGTAATAAAAATATCATTTGAGCTGTAGACCTCGCGATAAGCTTCATAAAGGTCTACAGCTACAGCTTAATAAAAAATAAATAAAAAAAAACGTTAATTCATTATCACAGCGAACTCACAATGTTTTGTGCCATAGTTACTGACACTTCAATGCTTTTATTTCCACCATTTTGAATAATTTTCGCAACACAAAACGACAGAAAAATTCTATTTAACTATTGAACCAGCTCACAAAATTTCACGAGCATCGGTTGCGAAATGCGACATGACGAAGTCCTACCGCAGGAAAATGAAGTGTAATTATGGCACGTATTTAACCGGTCAACTAAGTAATCGAATCGGGCGTTAAAAAAAAAAAGAAATAGATACTATAATTAATAGTTTGGCGACAAAAGCGGAGCAGAGCCTTCAAATAGTTCAATATGAGCATTATTTTAATGCCATTTCAGCTTTTGTTTGTTTTAAGGCAAGTATCAATTATTTATTTGGCAACTGAATTATTATATTGGATACTAATTGTAGAGCACATTTAAAAACGGCTATATATGAATTGTTCTTTTAAAATATTTAGATAGTAAATTAAGGTAAATGCACATTAAAATATTGTAAATCGACAATCATTACTAAAGCTGAAAGTGTCTAATAAAGTAATTGTGGTCGTATAAACGTTGAACCTATGGGTAGAAAACTTACGAGGAAAAGGGACGGCCGCTTCTCCATACAAGCGTAATCCCCATTTTCCTCTGGATATTAATATTATGGAAAACATTTTTAAGTCATTCGATGTATACTGATTTCATACAATGTTTATAATGCTCCTAACTCAAACACTCAAACAAAAAATTTGGGGTTCATGTACAACAAATTGTGTCAAAATATTTTCAATGGACATCAGTCTATAAATCCAGAGAGGAAAATGACAACGTTTGTATGAAAAGGCGTTTCGTCTTGTGTTTGATTATGTCGTGGCATAGAGAAATAAGTAAGCATAGAGTGCTCACTCCATACGTGAGTTTTCGTACTTAAGTTGTATGGGAGGCATGGTAAAACATATTGCTAATAAGTTCAAAAGCTTTAAGACTCGACTCAGTTATTCAGTCTCTAACAATTATGTCGAAACTTGAGTTCTTCGAGAGACGAAGTTTTTGTTCTAATTTTATTTTTAAGTTTCGTTTGGCAGTTCCAGTATAGCCTCGTAAGGCCCAAGGTCCTCTTACAAATTACTCTTTATTAAGTTAGAGTTAATAAAAACACGTTAATTAAATGCCAATACTTTCTTGTTTGTCTCACTGTGGAACGGTTAAGGTAAGATGCCATAAATCAAGTAAACAACTTGTTTATTTATGTAAGGGACTTATAAAACATGGTGACCTGAATTGTAATGTTCCCGTAAGGCTGCGGCCTGGTATTTGTAGTACAAATACAATTTTGGTACATAGGCTTATCTAAGTTGTCCGTAAATGTCCAAATCATAAACCAATATTATCAACTGTAGGTATATTATATAGGCGTCGGTAAAAAAAATCTTTAGGGACTGATAATTTTTTGTATTGGAAATCTGTTGATATCACAGTTATAATAACATTTTTGTTGCGATTTTTGTGTTTATTTGTGTGTTTCAGAGGGAAGAGGACGGACAATTCTCCATGCAATGGGGACTATCCCATTTTCCTCTTTGGATATTGACATTTTGAAAATTATTTTTACATAATTTATAGCTAGGTCCCTAAATTTGACTTTTTTCGATTTTGTAGAAGCGAAAAACAGATATCAAACAAAATGTTAAATGCTTCTAACTCCTAAAACAATAAGAAATTCGAAAAAAATCACAGAGACATAGCTGTGGTTGATATACAACAAATAGTGCATAAATATTTTCAATAATGTAAATATTCAGAGAGGAAAATGTGATTTTGTGCGAGCCCTCCACTTTCGTCTTAATCATTATAATAAAAAGTTTCGCAGTTATGGATGTTATGTATCTATAAATTATAAGTTTCGTCGTCTAGTACCCACAACGCCAGCCTCATTGAGCTTACCTCTGTGAGACTTGGTCGGTTTGTGAAAGATTATCCTATAATATTTATTTATTTACTAAGTTTAAAAAAGGGATTCTTAAGTAAAAATAACATAACTATGTGAAATAAATTCAAAAGCCACTAAAAATGGTGATGTAAATTTCTTGTTTAAATTAAATGCATCGTGTGCATTAAGTGCATCACGAAGAGTGGGTTAGGAAACACTTGTAAAACGTGCATGTTTAGAATGATCCTATGAAGTAACGTCTTTCCAGTATTGGTATAATCACTTATTAACTTAGAATATCATTTAGCAAAAGAAAATTCCAAACTGTCAAATGAAAATTCTTACACATAAAATAAGCACTCACCTTATATGCAGAAACGAATGCAAGCTGGTTTGGAGACGATGCCAAGGCCGTACAGATGCCGGGTGAAACGCGCGAACTCCGAGGTAGCGGCTATCGGCGTCGCGGCGGGACTGTGCGCGGGCTCCGGCTGCCCGGCCCGCTTGCGCGCGCGCTGCTTAAATAACGGCGATGGGCGGCGCGAGCGACACGCCCCGCGCTCCCGCTGACCCCGCTCCTCCCACCCAGGACTTCAGACCCTTGAAGGATAGCCCTCCCGAAGGAAACTGATCACCCATACGCTCCCGGTGTTGAAAAGTTCCCAGTCAAACAGAAACTATATTCATTTTAATCGCGACTATAATCTGAATCAGAACTTCCGTTTCTATCCTTTAAGCAGATGCTTCAGCAACAGCACGGTTAACTCCTAGAAATGGGGATGTTTTGCAGATTCTGAAGTATAAACGTGTATTTTGAACGTGTCGCCCACTAGAATATGAGCCCTCACAAAAAGCCACATCTAAGATGGCTCAACATCGGTGTCGTTGTTGGGGGTAGAGAGGTATCATTGAACCTTAAACATACTCATAAAAGACAGCTCGCCACTTATGTTTCTACATTTACCCTCGAGAATGCAGCTTTCACGACTTCACTCTGAGCAACCGCCTATGGCAAAGCACAGAAACGCTATCTAGCAATTTCAGCTCCCATATGGATGACAGAGCTCCCCAGGAGCAAAAGATCGCCACAAGCTACCCTGCTTTAGCTGATTGCATTGGTGAAATTCTTTCATCTATTGCAGGTCATCAAATGGCGGACCGCGGTCTGGACCGTCGCTCTATTTTGTGCTGTATTTACATTTGCTTATTTAATAAACTCGGCCAGAGATCGGCCATACAAAAAGAGAAAACGTTTTTTCACTTCTAAATATTTTCCATTCTCCATGATTTTAATATGTTATTGAGACAATGAAAAACTAGGTTTATAGATTTCCTTTTTTTTTCAAAATATGCAAAACAAAAAAATTAACCAAAAAAGCGAAACCTATAAATCTAGAATATATTATGATGAAGCGATCGACATCAAAATCAAAGTGATTTGTTAAGATTTAGTTAGTGGAATACGTTTTCTCCCGAAATGAAATTTCATAGAAAAATTACCCTTATTTCGTTAGATTCGAAAAGCTATTCTTTCCTCTTAAGTAGGAACGGACCGCAATGGATATTTTATTTTAAAAACCGGACCCCTGATGAAAGTAATTGGAGACCCCTGGTCTATTAGGGTCGTCTAATTCCAATGTCAAATTCTAATTATCATAATTAATTTCTATAGTTCGCCCCGAACTGAGAACACGCGGTGCGCCAAAAACTAGATACCTATATATTTTTAACATGATCATAACAAAAATAAAGAACTTCAAGATAGCGGCCATTTTTTACAATTTTGACTACAAATTCATATTAAGGTACTTTTCGGATCTTCAGATATAAATTTTTATCATGATTAGAGCAAAAATGAAGAAATTAAAGATAGCTGCCGTTTTTAACAATTTTGTTTTCGGATTTGCCTATCGTGCACAGCGCGTTATCTTGAACTTTGTCGAAATGCACGAAGGTTGATATTGGGCTGTATCCGCACACGTCACTTGACGTCTTTGGCGGTCAAAGGGTTAAGGAGTCTTTCGAATTCTCAGATATCAATTTGCATCATGATTAGAGTTAAAATGAAGAAATGGCGGCCGGTTGTTCCCTTTTTGACTATATCTATAGTCGCGGCCTTTCAAATCATCAGTTATCCATTTTTATCACCATCAGAAAATGAAAGCGGGCGAACGTTGTCCATTGTTGTCACCCCGTTTTCTATTAAAAGCTTATGGGAGTGGTTATATCTCCATACAAACTTATACAACTTATTCAACTCTTCTCTCCGTGGGTTTTGGCCCTAGAGCAATGATTTTTTCAACACAGAATAATATTATTAATATCTGTGTCTGACTGTTTTGCTTTTTTAAATATTTTTGTTATTTTAAGCGCTAGAGGACTTCAAATATTCGCTAAAACGGCCTAATTGACTAGGCCGCAAAGAAAAGCGTGGTAAAAAAAACTGATTAACCCAAAAAGCCAAACAGTCCGACACAGATAACTTCATTACCATTTAGATTAGATTCGATGAGATGATTTATTTCATGAAAGACAAATTACACATAGAGGTGTGCAATAATATAGAGATGAAATGGGAGAGGGGCCAGATGACCGAACGAGATGAACTTATGGAATTTTCAGTAGGAGAAGCAGAGAAAGCGCTATTTTTTTTCTTGTTACAGTCTCACTTTTTTATTCCCCTCCGTAAATTTAGTATGGTGTATGGTGGGTAACAAATAACCCGACCAAATTACGTAGGTTGTTTTTGGTTTGTTGTCAGAAATGTTAAAACGTGTTTTTAATTTTGTCGCATTGCGTATGTTATGTGTATAGCTCATCTATTTAATACTAGGTCTATGAAATAACTTAATAAGTTTGCATTGATGTCAAAAATATAAGAATTTCTGTCATGATCATCAAAATAAAATAAAAATGAATATAATAACAATACCTAATAAATATTTAATTTCTATGTTAAGTATCGGTAGCTTAAGTGTGATAAAATATTTTTTGTGTCATGGCAATAATTTTTTTTTTTCTCAAAAAGTGCTACTTTATGTAGCTGTTTAGCGTGCGGAGAGTTGGATTTCGCGAACTAGCGCCTTTTTACTTTTCCACTTGTTCCAATTCATGACTACTTATTGATGAGTGTTAATACTGTTAATGTTAGTTTCCTTTAAAAGTCGTAATCAACATAAAAACCTACTGTTAATGTAAAAATAATAAATATAAGCATATTTTATATTTTATTACTTACCTCTTCTAATATTGAAAAACCGTTCTTAATAAGTTATCTGAATGGAGCGGAATAACTACCGAAACGCCTGTCAAAGCAGAGGCGTTTTTTCTTACTGCAAGAATGTTTTAAGTTTCCAAGGGCAACATTCGATATTGTTTTCATACAATTTAAATATACGATACACAAATAATCGTAAATAACGATTAGGTAATAATTGTATAATATTTTATATTTATAATTGTTTCTGTCTTATAGAACATGCATAAAAAAGTACTTGTTGTTTTTCTTATTTTTTCGCAATTGTATTAAAAAACGTCGTTCGATTCACGTGCTGAAATGTCATTCATATCTCGGTACTAGAGAAGTAATTAGATACTTTCCGCACTACCATGGAAATGTACTATATTTATCTATCTTGACAAATATACTTGCTGAGAATTAATTCTTCGAAAAAATCTAATTTGGTTGGCGTAACATCCGAACATACGAAAGTAATTTTGCATGACCTTTAACGGAGACCTTTTTTCGGCCAATAAAGCGGATTCAAAGTGTACGTATGTTGAGATGGGTCGGTATCAAAACAATTGGATCTAAAAATGAGACTTCTGCATGAAAACGGGATCGCAAAACGACCACAAACAACCACGGTTTTCGTCTCAGAATGGTTTAGTAGGTAGGTTAGATTCGTTAGGTAGCTTTAGATGCCCGAAGGGCAAACCGTCCATAAACAGGAGAAACATTTCCTTCACAACATAATTAAACGGAGCCCCGCTTTCAGTGTTCCATAATATTAAGTGAATGGTTGTTATTTGATGGATATTTTACCATTATATATTAGTTATATTACCCTTATTTCCTTATGATAACAGAGATTTCAACATTTGTTTTTGATGTATAAGATTTGTTTTGTTCGATACTCCGATGGATTATTGACGACCGGTTTGGCTTAGTGGGTAGTGACCCAGCCTACGAAGCTGATGGTCCCGGGTTCAAATCCTGGTAAGGGCATATATTTGTGTGATGAGCATGGATATTTGTTCCTGAGTCATGGGTGTTTTCTATGTATTTTAGGATTTAAATAAATATTTATAATAAATATAATAAATATTTATATATCGTTGTCTAAGTACCCTCAACACAAGCCTTATTGAGCTTACTGTGGGGGACTTAGTCAATTTGTGTAATAATGTCCTATAATAAATAAATCAAATAAAAATAATTATAAAGCATAGGTACTTAAAACTACCACTTGAAGCAAAAACTAACTTTGCTTTTTTGTCGCACAATCAACTGGTGTAATTGCTGTAACTGGACGAGAAAAGACGGTATACAAAAAAAAACATGACACCAAGTCCCAAAAAACATCAAACATACATATGTTAAAATTGCACTTTTGAGAAATCGTTAAAAGAAGTTTGAAACTATAACTTTTCAACACACTTGCTCAAAAGGCGTTTTTATTCCACCGATTTTTGGCTCATAATCCTAGATATTAAACACGCGTGCTTTTTCATTATATTATAAACACTCGTGCTTTTTCATTATATTATCCGACTGAGTTAAGAAGGTATTTGATAGCTAATAATATGCATAGGAACGGAGCCTTCTTAATTTGGTCGAGTAATAATTTTTTTTAACCAACTATTAGGTTTCAAATGTTAGTTCAAAGAGGTTTTATCACACCAAACATAATTTATAGATTAAATTATGTCGTAAATTACATTAATGAATAAACATAACATTTTATCGATTTGACCTCCATCCGTCGAATAGAAATACGAAAATATTAGCTTTTTTACATTTTTTCAATTGGCTGTTTGTCGATTTCGTTCGCGCCTTTGCCTTGCGCGCGCATTGGACTCGTTCGTAAAAAAAATAGGTTGTTAGTTGGGGAACAAGTAGGACGACAAAATTAATATACTGATTTATGGTTACAGTAATTAAGAATACACAAATCCCCTAATGAACGCGCCACTCGACTAGACTAGACACTAGAGAATATATGTATAAAAGCGGTCTTAGGAGATTTTTTCAACGATCTTAACAAGTTTACAAAAGTTTCCGCCGAAACTAGAGCCAAAGCCGAACCTTCGGTTCCGGTTTCAGCAAAAAAACATGTTTCGGTCGAACCCTAAAGCGATCACATTTGCACCACCAATCAGTAACCAATAAGCGTCATGAATTACGTAAGTACAACGCGTGAAGAGTGCGGCGAGCGAATTGTCGCGTATAGGAGAGAAACGGTGATAGCGGCGGTAAATGACAGAGAAAGAACGGCTACGTTTTGTCACGCCGCCGCCAAGTAAGATTTGACGTCAGCAAAAAAAAATGTACCTACAAAAACACTCAACGTACACTAGTGAAATCGACCTACAAAAACACGTTTATCTGTATATTTTACTATTCTGCATACAACAAAAAACGATAATTTTGAAGCATTTTACAAAAACGTCAATATCTCCGTAAATAAAAACTGCCATAAGGACCCTTTTCTTATGGACGGTCTGAGACGGTCACATTTTTATGCTAATCTATGAATTTCAAACGATTAGGTATAGCTTCGAGTTATGATATTTTTTTCTTTTCAGAGGGCTAGAATTTTAGCTAGATCGACTTTTCACTCCCATAAAACCCCATATAGCAAAATTCATTAAATCGTTAGAGCCGTTTCCGTAATCCCTAATCGTTGTATATATACTTATATACCTATATATATACACCGTGTTTTTATTGAATTTCGTTAACTTCGGGGTATCGGTAAGTAAGTTTAAGGAAACTAAATGGCAAAGTTAATTAAATCAAAAAAAAATTTTTTTTTTACTATTTTCATTTTTATAAAAAGTAACTAAATGTTGCATATCGTCGCTGGGCCTGCAAAAGTCGCTATGTGTTTTATACCAATTTTTCAGGAGAAACAAAAAACAAGTTTTCTCAGTATGCATTGAAAGCAAGTAAAAAAGAAAAAAAAGGGTAACAGAGTTTTGTTTTTTACGTAATTTAAGAATATTTTTAAAATTACATAATGGAAAGTAAATTTTATATTTCAAAAAAAACCTTAATTTTGCACATAGCGACAAATATTTGGGTTCCAAAATAACCTCCATGTGTATAATTAGTACATATAGCGACTTCAAATTGTTGCTGAGGCACTCTGAATTGTGCTTCAAATTGCACATAGTTATTTTTGCAAAGAGGACGCTCAGGTAATAAAACAGAATATAAAATAGGCAAAAAAATGTAATTAAATAAAAATGGTCTTCTCTACATTCCTTAAATTAAATTTATCAATTGCACTTAATATTTAAATAGGTAATTTATCGCAGCACATGAAAAACTTCTTTCGGATATTTGAGCTGCTCCGTGATCACAAGGTTTGGGTCCCAATTTTCGTCTTTCCTTAGAAACTTCCACTATAGTAGTATTTTCATCATTCTTAACAACCTTATGTCCTGTGTAAGTTTTTCCTAAAAGCCTCATCTTTCGGTTCTTCTTTATTTTCTGATTTTCACTTGTTACCACATCCTCTTTTTCTTCTTCTTCTAACTGGTCGGATAAACCTCCGTTTTCAAGGATGGGCTCCAAGTAACCAGTTTTCTCATTCAACCATTGCAGCTCTTCACTTGGACCTGGGATAGAACTGTTACTGCAACTAGGTGACTCAATGCTATCTTGTATTTCAAAGCGACTACTTGTAGCTCCTCGGGTTGCCATGCCAGCAGAAGTTGTGGTTAATGTATGAGCTGAATTTGTATTTGGGAGAATCAACTTTTTAGCGTCACTCGTTGCCATGGTTACGATTAGTTGTCCAGGGGACAAAAGTTAATTGAAATACTGATTTTATGGTACTTAAATGTATTAAACTTGCGTTTTTGTGGTCGTTATAGCCAATGTCCATAATGGGCCCTCTACTGAGCATGTTAATAGAACGGCATACAACGTCTCTTCAAACAAACTGTGCCACTGTTGTCCCTTGGACAACGAGACAGGATAACAAAACAAAAAAAATTGATTCACCCATTTATTGCAGACATGACCTCATTTGGTATTGAAGAACTTCTGGGGAGATTGGTGGTTGTAATAATCGGATAGTTTAACTGCTGACACTCGCAACTCTGGTGCGAAATTGTAGATAATAGCGGAGTGCGAAAATAGGCGAGAAGATTCTTCTTCTAACTGAACAGCTATCTGGTTTATGGATAACTGATCGGGTGTGCATAATGCCACAAGTTGTCTTCCCCTTCGCAATTTAGACATGCTCATACTTAATTCTGAAAGAATAGCAAAATAATAAGCATTAGTAAGCACGCTCTATTCGTTAGTTAAGTTGTTAAGTACCAAAAAGTTATGATTCTAAACAAACATCATTAAAACACACCTTAAGCTTAACTGATACCCTTTGACATGCAGATGCGGCCGCGGAAATAACATTTATTAAGTATTAAAAAGTATTTATGAAAACCGATTACCACCGTATTAAGCGAGAATTAAAGAAAAAAACTCAGTACCAAACCAAACATTTCCACCAGTAGTCATTTTTAACAACTCTAATCGGTAATATTTAATATTAACAGCACTTCCTTTTACTTAAATAAATAGTTAAATTACTTACCCCGTCACACTTTACTCGCATTAACACATTAACTTATTAAATAATCACGATCTTAACTAAAACGATGTTGCCACAAGAACCGCCAAAACATCAATGAACACTTTACTTTAATAAATACGCATGTGTCAGTTCATCGGATCCTAACGCGAAGTGCGACAGGTCATAACTTGTACTAAAATGTCGCTATGTGCCAAAGATCACATCGCGGGCACAAACGACCCGATCAAACTAGTACGAATAATTTGCTATGTGCTTCAAAGCACATAGCGAATTATTCGTACACATATCGGCCACAATTTTGCTTTAATAGTATTATACCGATGACACAGTTATGTGATTAGTGAAACTTAGCTATTTTCTAAGGCACTTTTAATGTATGAACTTCACATACTTATTTTTAGCATGGCCAGAAATAATAATGTTAGCTTATCGCTGTTTTTGGACCATATGAGTATTGACGTAAGGTTCAAAATGGTGCCAAAAACGAAAAAATGAAAAAAATGCACATAGCGACTTTTGCAGGCCCAGCGACGATATAGCGTTGTTGTAACACGGGCATTACATTTAACTCAACCAAACAATTGAAAACTGTGACATATCAATGTCATTTCGAACGTCGATCGTCCGAGATAGTACTTACGTTTAGTAGCATATGTATGAGCTCGCACTAAACACTAATCAATAAGTAAACAGGCCCTAAGGCAAGTGTACACGCTCGTAACGGCCTTAATAAGATAAAAATTAATGATTGATTATCTCCGAAATGGAGTTAATTAGAATATCAGTGTCTTTGAGAAAGTTACTGAATTTAAGCTCAGGAATGCACCCTCGAAATTAACGCAAAAAAAAACACGGTGTTTATATACTAATTGCTGGGTTAAAGGTATAAGATAAACATTTGGCACACTTGGCAAGTGTATAATGTTTATACTTACGCTTTACTTTATACGGCTGGACCGTCAAGATATAGGTAATTATCGTGGGTATATATGTACCTACCAATTTTATTATTATTTCGAATAGCGGCGGGCCGGATAAAATCGTTTCGCGGGCCGCACCTGTCCCGCGGGTCGTGTACTTTGCTCACCACTGCTCAAGAGGGTCGTAGAGAGTTAAATAGATCTTATCTGTCTCGGAGACCTGCTCGAAATTTAAAGACCGAACTTGATTTGTTATTAAAATGTTACGAACGTACGACTCTGCACGAACAAGCGTACTGAGATAGTATTCTTCGATTACCTGTTATTTAAACAAAAATTTCGCACAGTAGGTACAGGTTAACAGATATTGTAGAAAACTCTGATATATATATATATATATATATATATATATATTTTTTTTTTTTTTTTTTTTTTTTTTTTTTTTTTTTTTTTTTTTTTTTTTTTTTTTTTTTTTTTTTTTTTTGGGATTATTATAGGAAAAAAAGATCCCTGATAAGATCTCTGATATAATGTAAAGGTAATGGCTGATATAACATAATGTATAGGTAATATGTAAGTCAGGATAATTATATACAGTTGATACCTAAGTCTGACAACTTACCTAGAATTTGAACTAGAGTGTTAAACTAAACCATATTTATAACGGTCTTGAGCCTGACAAAGGGCCAAGCACGTAGGTTATAGTTGTGATAGCTCCGAGTACTCTTACGATACAAGAACAACACTAATAATTTATTCGCCCTCAATCAAGCGGCAGGCACTCAAGGAGTTGTAATAGGTTATTAACGTCTAGAATTTACATGCTAGCATTGGCCAGGGATGGAATATCCCGCTAAGCCTGGTCAGTGACTGGTGACTGCGTACTCGCCAGACGTCGACCTGCCCACTGCGATCACTGACTCCAGTCCCGCTATAAATACCAGATTCTTTGCAATTATCCTCAGGGCTCAATATAGACACTATTTACAAACAAGGTGACTATATTGTTGACAGTGCGGATGCTAATGAGGATTGATTACCGTGTAAGTGTGTCGTCCGCGCTCTGCCAGGCTCTTATAGTGTTGCGTATGAGTCCAAACGTTGATATTTAGATTATTTATAACACTATAAAGTTAATTACTTACATCATACCTACAGACAATGTAAGCGATTAAGTGCAAGGAATATTATGCGTGCGTAATGAGTATACTACAAATTGCTGACTGTAGATATAATTGCAAGGCGTTACTTAATATAGAATAACAATTGAAGTTTATTTTTCGGGAACGGACTTTGACTCGGCAAATGTGACATAATGACACTCATAATGGAAACCAGTAGGGCTAAGATGGTCGGCTGTTTATCATTAGTCACGATACCTGTCACGTTCTAACAAGTATGTAAGCGCGAAAGTGACGGACATAGTGACAAGTGATAAAAATGGAACCATGCTGCCACCGCTGGTCGGTAGCTTTAGTACTCTCTGTGAGTTTGAGTCTAAATTGACAAAATTATCAAAAGGGGGTTAAGGAAGTGATCTCAGCTACGCTCGGGATTGGTGAAAACGTTGGCCATTGCCATGGAACGTAGTATCGGGGCGCCTTATGAAACTCGCGGGGGTTTGTTTGAGTAAACACAAGAGGGAAGAATAGCTTTTCAAATCTAACGAAAGAACGGTAATTTTTCTATGAAATTCCATTTCGGGAGAAAACGTTTTCCACTAACTAAATCTTAACAAATCACTTTGATTTTGATGTCGATCGCTTCAGCATAATATATTCTAGGTTTATAGAAAAAAATATCCTTTTTGGAAAAAATATCTTTTCTTGTGCAAATAAAAAAAAAGGAAACCTATAAACTTAGTTTTTCATTGTGTCAAAAATATACTAAAAAATCATAGAGAATGGAAAATATTTACAAGTGGAAAAACGTTTTCTCTTTTTGTGTGGACGGTCACGTGTTATACTTCCCTCTTAATATCTTGTTTTTATTATTATTATTTTTTTAGTTTATTTATGATAGTAGTTTGAGTCTCCTTTTAGTCAAATTATAATTTAGAAATATGGGGCTGGTGCTGGTGTGGGATGCAACCTGCGTGGATACGCTAGCCCCGCCACATCTCAACGGAACCTCGGTAAGGGCGGCGGCTGCTGCGGAGGCGGCTGAAAATGCGTGGGGAGATACCGCGGTCTCGGTGCCGAATTCGGTCGTGTTGCGTTCGGCGTCGAGACCCTGGGTCCTTGGGGTCCTGGCGCTCTGAGTCTCTTTGGACACCTCTCAAAGAGGCTCAGGGACGCAACTGGGGACCGGATAGCTGGCAGTTACCTCGCTCAACGCATCAGTCTGGTAGTTCAGCGGGGTAACGCAGCCAGCATCGAGGCCTTGCCGCAGGGGCCTTTTTAGGGTTCCGTTCCCAAAGGCCAAAACGGGACCCTATTACTAAAGCTCCGCTGTCCGTCCGTCTATCTGTCTGTCACCAGGCTGTATGTCATGAACCGTGATAGACAGTTCAAATTTTCACAGATAATATATTTTAGTTGCCGCTATAACAACAAATACCACGAAACAGAATAAAATAAATATTTAAGGGGGCTCCCATACAACAAACGTGATTTTTTTGCCGTTTTTATGAATAATGGTACGGAACCCTTCGTGCGCGAGTCCGACTCGCACTTTGCCGGTTTTTATTTTAGATTTAGTTTAGTGTAGTTTTATTTTTGTATAGTCTGTATTTAGATTAAGTTTAATTTTAAGTTATTTATTTTTCTGACATGTTTTTGTACTTTATATATGAATAAACATTCACATTTAGAAATGTTTAACTAGGAAGGAAATCAAACTATTTGATGTCCTCGCCAAAACTCTCGCTAAGATTTTTTTTATTACAACTCCTAAGGGGACCCAGAAATTGGGCAGAAAGTTTTTAATGACTTTTACGCGGACAATGTCGCGGGCAAATAAATCTTATCTTTTAAGTATAGCCGGGAATATATATAAGATTCCAAAATGTTGTAAAATTTCGGAAATTTCAGGAAAGTTTCACAGGAAACTTTTATTATGGTATTGGAAAATTACAATACTTATACATATTAAATATGAGAATTTTTCGCAAACAGAAATTTGTCAGTTTTGGAAACTTTCCGACCGCGCATCAGTACTCACGACTTACCACGTGACACAAAATCGGCCGGTATTCGAAATAATCTGTTTACATGCACTTGTTATCTGCTGTCTGTTGTAACAATTAATTGGCAACGATAAGCCTGACGGCTGTCAAGTGCACTGGCGCCTCCAGACGTGTTAGGGATCGCCTTTTGTTATGCATCTTTACTTCAGTTACTCTTGCCTAATAATAGGAAAATGAAAATATCCACATGCCTTTTACCATTTATCTCAGGTGGTAAATTGCGCGGTGATATTTTTGTAGAAGGTAGGCCAACGGCCAGGCTAACCGCCAGGCTAACCGCCTCTGTTGATCGGTAGACCTATAAGTACTTAGAGTAAGGGTTGCGCAACACCGGACTGTCACCGTATTGTTGGATCGCGTCCCGTATTTTTACCGGTCCCTTTTATTAATACCGTTGTAAAATACTCGCATCGAAATCATCTCCGTCTAACCAGTTTGTTTACCTATAAATTTAACTAAACAAAGCTATGTGAATAAGTTTTACCTAATAATAGACTCACTGCGATATCTACTTCTGTGATAGGTATCGCTGGAAAGACAGTGTGGCGGTGTATCGGCTTCAGCTTCGCGCCAGGAAGTTGCGCAGGTTTGGGACAGGTGGCACGCTCTCGTTTCGGAGGCCAAGATTCTTTTTGGATCACTCAGCCAAAATAGTTAGTTAATAGCAGACTCACTGCAATTATCCTCGTGCCTCTTTGAGACGTTTAGCCTACAAATAAATAGTTTTAGTAGTGATAGGGTATTCCGCTATTAGAAATAATGGTCAATGGCATGTGGAGGCTGTACTTAGTTGTAATATACAGATAACCATCTAATGTACCTACACATAATTAATAAAATGCAATATATTTGTTGGGTTTGACTTTGAAATAGCCAAATGCACTAGCAGCAGTGAACGGAAATAAAACAAGGAACCCGCGTTTGAGAACATTACCGTTCAAATTCTCGGGACAATTAGCACACATACACAATTACGCCTAAATTTAAAAAAGACGAAACGTTTACAGAGCCTGTAATCAAAACTGGTAAACGAAATAATAGTCATCTTTATTACACCAATGTACAATTAGCGACATTAATCCGCTAATAAACTTCTTGCTGTAGGTACGTACTGGTAGCTGCGAGTTCGCGGTTCATATTTTAATTAGAATATGACCTAGACAGGAATAGGTTTATGCCATAATAGTTTGAAGAACCAGTGAAATAGTCCACGTATAATAATTATGAGCAGATTTTTTAATCTTTTGATAAAATATTGTTATGAAATGACAGACTAACCCAACATAAGTAAATATTCATTGTTGTGTAAACATATTCCGCTATAATATTTTTATGGCTAGATACATTTTACTATAAATCTGTATGGCAGTGTGTGTGACTTGCGTAGTAATGTTCAGGTACAGCCAGCAAAATTTACATGGGGTAGGTACACGAATCGGGTCAAAAATATTTGAACAGGCGGAGTGACGAATTGTTACTGACAGTAAAGACTCATCCCCACTTTCAGTTTCAACGGAAATATTTTTGCGCTGTGTAAATACAAGACGGAGGAAAGATTTGACTAAAAGTCTTAGCCATACAGGGATATACGAATATATACATATGTGACAGTAGAGGGTGGATTCAAATGATCAACATTTTCAGATAACGTTTGTATTTGTTAAACTAATTCATAGAATGACAGAAAAACATATCTACATACAAGAGACCGAGTATGGTTATCTCACGGGTTGGTTGTCACAGAGCGGCTGTAACAAACAATTGCACGAACTGATAAATTTAAGTATAAAACTGTTGGAAGATAAAGGTATAGGTATAGATATAGGTATTGGAACTGTGCGTTACAGAAGTTATTTATAAATTTTACCTTTCAAATAATTTAGATGTCGATATCTAAATTTTATTTAAGAGTATTCAGTCAATTGAATGAGTATTCAATGAACATGTGCTGCCAAAACCAGTTTTAAAACTTTATAACCATTACAGATCAGAAACTCTTTATTATTGACAATATTAATCTCAATGGATAATTCCATTGGTTTAGAATTTACAACAAGCAAATCCGCTGACATCACATTCCAATATAGATAATACCTAAATCAAACATAAGTTAATAAAATAGTCTAGATCATTTAGCATAACATCATCCCTATTATCCTCGTAATCTAAAAAGTCGTATGTTGTTATGAAAGTCGTATGCAGTTACGTTTTAGCTTAGAGTCTGTGCGGAAAGAGAAGAGTCATGGAATGTATGGGGTCCAATACATTCCACGACTCTTCTCTTTCTGAACAGACTCTAGCACGGTAGTATTGAAAAAATGTCGTCATATTTATTCAAAATTTTACTGAAGTTACGTGTTTACTTACACGTGAAAAGTGATTCCACTATCCTTGGAATGACCAGAATAACTTCTGCACCACTTCACGGCACATGAAGATATTTTTAATTATCAAAAAACGTTGTTTTTATAAACCGATTTAGTCATCCATCAGAGACTGTCATCTCGGTGGAACAGAAGTTGCCAATCATTACGTTGGACTATATTTCAGCGGACAGAATGCTTCCATGTTTTATTTCTCTTCTCTGCGAGCTAGGGGCCCAATAGTTAACACATTCACTGCCAAGAACACGTATGTGTGTCCGTTTTGTGTTGGAAATGGGGCGCTTGGCACCGAAATTAGGTCCCTCTTTTCCACTGGGCACTCTGGGCACGTGCCCGGGGCCCCTAACCTCACGCCCCCCGTTTTTTTTTAAAAGGTCCCCGTATTTGAGTGCTCTAGGGCCCCCTATTCCTGAGCCCCCAAGGCCCCCGCGTGTATAAAGACGGCCTTAACCGAAAGTGTTAATGTTATCACCTCTATTACTGAATTCATTGGGGCTTGGGACAGTCACAAACACTCGGACATCTCCCTTATCTTATAGCAAGAATCGGTAAACTTTAAAATAAGAGCCAACAGCAATAGAAACCAAAAGTTCTAGGAATCTCAAAGAGCCGCAAATACTCGTATTGTTTTCAGTGGTTTAAGAAGTATTATTCTTTGGGTCTCTCTCGCCGCACTCGTACTCCAAAGGGCGGTTTGCCGACCCATGCCATTTAGAATAATAAAATTGTTAGTTACACTTTTATAGGTATGGTTATCCTACCTAACTTAATTAATGATATGGCTATATATCGATGATCAGATATTATTATACTCTATGCAACAGATCATTACAAGTTGGCGTCTAAATTCCTGTTACATTACATAGATTAATATACTTCGCGGTCTGTTGTAACGACCATGAACTGTGATCCTAATGGTGGTTTCTGATCAGCAGTATGTGTTATTACGGAACCGATTATTTGTTTTGAGTGTTATTGTTCTGTTATTGTAACAATTAAACTTTTGATAAAGTATTAAGTAGTACTTAATTCGATTTAATCTCATAAATAGTCATATGACATAACCTACTATCATCTCTACTCATCCGTTGTCAATTTTAGATGCATAGAGGTGCCATAATATAGACATGAACTGGGGGAGGGGGGCGATGACCGAACGAGATGCTCTTACTGAACTTTCAGTATAGGAGTAGGAGAGAAAGCGCTATTATTGTTTGTCCTAGTCTCACTTGTCCTTTCTGCCTGCCTAAAAAAAAATATTTATGGAGGCAAATGTGAAGAAAATACCAGTCCCCCCTTATCTCCGAAGTTTACCGAAGAAAAATTATGAATGTTTTATATAATATTAACATTACTATAAATTTTACAAGAAAAATATAATCAGACCTCTAGATTTGTAATTTTTTTAAAATTAACAAAACACTTAGGCAAGGCAAATCTTTTGAGCCCAAACACGATGGAATTATAATGAGTAGATTAGGAGTTCTGGTGACCAACTCCTGTCTCCATCATAAGAACCTGGACTTCATCCGGGTCAAAAGTAATAATGCAAACCTAACGTAATTTCAAGTAACATTGAAAATCTATCAATAAGCGAGAGTCGGTTGTTAAGCGTAGTGTAAAAAATGTACTTGTTTTAAGATTTTCTAATCGCAGTATGTAGGTACAGTACTTCTCGGAACTCCGTAGCTAGTTACAAACGCAACGAACGCAAAAATTGCTACAATGTAGGTCCCATAGTTATGATTTTTTTTTGATAGGTTAACATAAAGTTACAGTTTGTTATAATATTATTTTCAAAGCAAAGTATACGTACAATATGCGAAAAAAAAAAATTATGTAACTAAAAAAATTAAGAAAACTCGGAAGGTATTTTATCAATTTTTTCAAATGAATCTTCCATTATAAATCATTCCAGCCCCTCGTACAAGATATGTTGAATCAAATTGTAATCATTCATTTACCAAATGATTCTTCTTTACTGCTAAATTGAGAGCCGAAACGACACTTCTCACTGTAAATTTTGTTTAAGACTCCCAAGAAAACTCATTAAAAAAGAGGTTTAAAAGAGAAAATGATAATTTGAACTGATCCAGCCCCTAGTTTAGGAAATGTTCATTTAAGTACGTTACCAGTTTTTAAATAAATACTAATAGTTACGTCGTAATCTTGAATGAAATAGGAAGCATTTTACTAAATACGCTCGTCTGTAGGAATAAGGCCTCTTAAGAAGCAAATCTAAATAAAAGAAGAAACTGACTGACCGACTGACATATCAACGCACAGCCTAAACCGCTGGTTCTAGAGATTCCAAGTTTGGCACGTAGGTTCTTTACAAGGTCTAAGGGTGCACTAAGAACGGATTTTTCAAAATTCATCCCTTAAGGGGGTGAAATGGGGGGCCAAAGCTTGTATGGGGAAACAACATTGGTTAGACTATTTTATTAGAAACTTAACAAGAATAATCCAAACGATAAATGAGTAAAAACGTGTTTCAGGTTTTTTGAGAATTCAACCCCTAAAAGGGGGAAATATGGTGACATAGTCTAAAAATCAACATGGGTATTATTTCTCTGGTTTATCGGTTCGCTAATTACGAAAATAACAACGATTGTAAAATCTAACACAATAACGGACGTAAAATACAAATCCCCTGTTGGGGTGCGATGGGGTTGAAATGACTAAATATCAATACGGGTGTCGTTTTATGGTTATTTGGGACGTTATTCAAGAAAATGGCATTGAATGATTATAAAATTTAATATTGTGGATATGAAAAATGTTGAAAGTATTTTCGCCAAATTGCAATTCGGTCCAGTAGTTTTGGAGCAAATCGGTTGCAACAGATGGATCGACAGACGGCCACACGTGATCCTATAAGGGTTCTTTTTTAGCTTTTGAGGTAGGAACGAGACCCGCGTTATCCTAATAGATACTACGACAGGACTGTTTCTCACATGGTCAGATCTATGTGGCTCCCGTGTAAGTTTGGTTCTATTGCTACCACTTTCAAACATGGCTAAAAATGTTGTTCATAAGGTACTTAGTACTTTAACAAGTATAAAGTTGTGGAATACTTCATGCATTTTTCAGAACATGATTCTAAATCGCGGACAAACTTACATACCTAATACATGCGTTCATACAAACATACGGGTCAAATTGCTTTTTTGCTTTACGCGGGCGAAGCCGCGGGCTAAAGCAAGCAAGTAATATTTTTTTAAGGCTTGTAGATAACAACATATTCGGAAAACGTCGACAGAATTAACCAACACCTACTTAATTAATACATTGTTACTCGTACTCGTCTATAGCTATAGATTATTTTTTTAAATAATTTAAGTTGTTATATCTATAAATAATGTTAAGTTCATATTATATTATATTATTGAATGACAAATTAAGTTTATCTTTTTATTTTTAACATAATATAATAAACTCCATCATAGAAATTTATTTAAACCTAACTCTTATGTAATTCACTAATAAAGATAAGTTTAAATTATACGTGTTTTTATGTTTTAATTGGTTAATACCTGAATTAAAAATGTGTTATTTATCTATTTTATATGTTTTTTAAATATTTATATTTAAACTTTTAAGCCCCCATACCTAAATGTCAAGCTTCGTCAAATTGAAACCGGAATTAATTTTGGCAACATCACTTGCACACAAACTATTGCCCTAATTTTCAGATTTAGAGCGACAACAATCTATTTCCAGCGCTAAGAACAAAATGCACATGATTGATGACTACTATCTGGTTTGTGACAAGGCCAGATATCGACTAGTATTTTGTTATTAACATCCAATTAACAACGCCTCATTACATAGATGCAACTGTGATAAAAATAGCTGGGGATGCCCTGTGACCCGGCCGTTCTGGTCGGCTATAGAAATTAATACCTAAGTCAAATAAAAGAGTTAATACATAAGTATACCTAAGCACTACATATTTGCGACAACTTCATAGGTAAAGTGAGCTGCAAAATTGCATGGACACATTATGAATGGGAGTTATTCGTAAAGTGGCCATGTACTTTTGCAGCTTGTAGTACATTTCTTAGGAAATTGCAATGATTACCTTTCTCCGAGAGAATCGTATACGTCGGGCACGCAGCACACGATCGTTGAGAATTCCTATAACAGCGTCTTGCATTCATTATTTTACGATGTCTGGTTAAGTCTGACTATTTATAGCTCACCTTACGGCTGGGGCCGCGTAGTAAACCGCCTCGAGAAAGCCGTACCTACTCGTAACTACAGAGAACCTCTTACTTTCAACATTGTAACATCAAAGCGCCACAGTCGATACAAAGAACTCATAATCTGGATTGATGGACAACACCGGCTGAAATATGTAATTGTATAGGTGCTTGAAACAATGTATAGTTTATACCTCACATTATAATTCCCCTTGTTAATATTTAATGTTGTAGAGGCAGTAATTTGAAGCCCAACATATTGTTTAGAATAATAAACTGCTGTAACACTTTTACGGGATTCAATTAATCTACTGCGCGAAGTAATTTAAGACCTTATTAACACCTCCGTAATCCGCTATCCTTATCCGTTAACTATGATGACTCGTAAACATCCAGATGTATTATTCTATCTGACGAAACAGAATAATATGACATTAGTATAACCTTAATGTGATATTACGGTCGTGTCGGCACCAGCATCGCTCGTGGCGTGGGCAGTGAGCAAATACTATAACGGGCAATAAAATATTCATCAGTCAGAATGTCAGCGTGGAACCCTGGACTATGAGAATTGTGCGAAGGATTATTGTCATTACAGTGAAGGTTTGTACTACATTCGTAAATACATGTTTTAACGTTGGTAGCCTAACTGTAAATCGTGCGACTTCAAAACCGACGAGGGTTCTAATAACTTTTTTCGTATTGTGTACAGCGTATTGATAGATAGATAAATCATTGATTTGGCAGCTGCAAAAACACACAATATAAAGTTTAAATCATCATAAAGAACACAAATTATTACATGAACAAAATAAAAATGGCACAAAAGAAAATTGAGACAACAAAATAGGAATAATTAATAAACAATAAAATAAAATAAAAGTACCTACCTACATACTGTGTGCGTTGCAGCAGGACAAAAGGGTCACGGGTCAGTGATACTCTTCACTCTTTCGAGTAAAGCACTGGTTTTCTGCCTGAACCCAGGTCACAACAGATGTACATTTAATAAAATGAGGGTATGTGTGTGTTACATGTTTTAATAATAGACCATGCTGCCCCCTCATCAAGAGTACATTGAATTTTCTTGGTAAATTGAGTGACGTTTATTGCCGCATTACTTCTGAGAATAGAATTTTCAATCCAACACATCATTTTATCACGGAAATTGACAGTACTGCAGCAGTAATGTTCCAACAGTATGTAAGGTCAAGTGTTAGCAAATTGAAGGTCGTGCTTCGCATAAGGCCGGAGGCCGAGACAACCAATGTCCAAGTGTGAGAAGACATAAAAGGCATAGGCCGTTCTCCGCACAGGGTTTTGCAACCTCTAGAGCTTTCCTGCGAAGCTCATTCATGTGAGAGCAAAGGCAGAGCTTCAGTAGGAGCTTATAGCCATTAGGGTAAGATTTAAAATTACCACTGACCCGATGTTTCAAAAACTGCGTTGTCCCCATGGTCTCTGAAAAGACTGGGTAAAGTCGACATCAGTATCTTGACGTTGGAGGTAATTTTAGAACTTAATCAAACGCGATTAAGTCCCGTTTTCTTAAATAATAATGTGTCACAATTAGGCCAATAAAATCAGTTTTTTTCGAATTTGGTCCTAAAATGCGTGTAATCCGAGTTTGCTCCGTTCCTGGAGGTGTGCATAAATGTTTCCTCTTTTTCAGTTTTTTTGCTTGAAAATCGAAAACGGTACGTCCGGCGGAAAATTTGTTCTAATTATGATTAAAACTTATATCTGAGGATCCGAAATTATGTTCTTGCAATAAAACATATTGATTTATTGTAGGTACCCTAATATGTATTCCTAGTGTAAATTGTATAAAAAGGTCGACATTTTTTATTTTTGGTAAAATCATGTTAAAAATCCAAAAACGCGTTCTTACCAGTGTCTTATCCACGAACTGTCCTATGTCCTTCAAAATCAAGTGGTTTCGAAAGGAAAAAAATATCTTCTAAGGATCCCAAAATGTATGCCCCCTGGGATGGAGCAAACTTGGATTACACGCATTTAGAATGAAATGAAAGTATTAAAACATTTTCCAGCTTGCTGGGAATTAATTTCTCAAAACGCTACTTTTGGATTTAATTTGATTGGCCTAAATCGTGAAAGTTTAAATCAGTGTTTTTAAAGGCAAAGTCTAAGGCTGCGCTTTTCATAAGGCTGAACGCGCGGAGCGTTCGATCGGCGCTTACGGATGAGGCATGGATGAGGCCAAAGGTCGAGCTGGAAGAAAGCATTTGAATTTGACCACTGGCGAGGTATGAATGGCTGAACGTCCGGAGCGTCCGATCGCGGTGGGTTATCATACAATACAACTGATAGCGAGGTGTGAGCAAGGCAGAAGGCCCAGCTTCGAGAGAGGACAGCTTAGATTTGGATCCATGTTAAGTGAAAGTAAGGCAGTTTGCACAAAGTAGAAGGCCTAGCGTCGCATAAGATAACGCCGAACTGCAAAAGAGTGGCTTGTAATCGAACCTATGTAATCACGGTTCTCCTACTGCTCGGCCTTTGGCTTAAGTGGAAACCAAAACTTAATAAGTTGCTTTTGGTTTTGTGCCTTCGCGGGGCCCTTTATAACAGTTTGACAATTAGGTCGCAGGATCGTGGTTCTGCAGCAACTCGGTCAGGCCGACACATCTGGCGTGCAAGAGAGCAAAATTCGCTACAAAATCGGTAATCTACGTCGAGAAAATCGGTTGGCCACAAGCCCGACGGTAAGATATTTTGGCTATTAGCTTTGAGGGCCTCCGCGAAGGGTTGGTGATGTGCTTACGTGTCCTCACTCTATTACGACCCTTCGTTATTAGATGGGTACTTGCACACGTCAAAGTCGACAAAAAGTTTCGTGTACATAAGTACTACGACTGCGATGCACAGCCTGCGCGTTTTTTTCCTACGATTTTGGTGCCCCCCTAGACGTGGTGCCCTAAGCAAGTGCTTATTTTGCTTAATGGTTAATCCGGCACTGTAAATATGTATATATATATAATACTGAGATAATAGATAAGTCGGCCAGTGTGTGAACAGTGTGTAGGTCCCTTAGTCCTCGTGACTGCCATCTCCACCATGTTAGATTCTGAAATCTGCGACCAAAAAGCCGTATGGAATACCAGCGGTTTGTTTTTCGAGGAGAATCTTTTTAAAACTATTATTAAATGATTTTTTGGACTTTAGCTCTCTCAAAGGGGGGGGGGGGGTATATCATTCGTCAGCGGGGGCACATTATTGTACGTAAAAAAACCAAAAGAAAAAGAAAAACTGACTTTAAAAGGACACAATAAAATGTTATCCATTATGTGTGAGCTAGCAATTGATATGTATGAAGTCACTACCAAGTCAAATTTTAAAAGCTTAAAACCGTCGCACCGAATGGCAACCCTGGTGCGGTCGAAAAGTTAGAAATTAGAAAGAAAACTGTCTATTACAAAATAACCGGCCAAGTGCGAGTCGGACTCGCGTTCCAAGGGTTCCAAGGGTACATTACTCAATTTTTAACAATGGTTTTTGACGTGAAACGTGAGTAAAACCACTTTAAAAACCCGAATGGATCGGAACAAAAACCAGATGTGGCGGAAAGTGTTATGGCGCGGTGGTTTATATGGTATAAGTTATATCTCTGCACCTATAATTGCTTTCGGCTTTCGCAATTAAGATACATGTGGAAGTTGCAGGAAGCATTCACCTGCCGGACGCTCCGGGCCTTCAGCCCTACGCGGAGCTCGGTCTTCTGCCTTTGCATTTGGACACTTGGACCATTATTTTATGCTTAAGCACTAATAACCCGCAGCTCGGCTTTCGGCCTCGCAGGTTAGCTTGATTCTCCCAGACCTTTCGGACTTTGCGTGACTCCATATACATAGTTTATTGAATACGTAAGGTTAATATAGGTTTAATTAAATATGAAATTGTGCAGATACACAGTCGTTATAGTATTTACACGAGGCGTACGTTCACCTATACCACATACCGTGAGATTTTTTCACTAAGATGTTATATATTTTCTTTGCATTCAACTTGTTTAAGGCGACTAAGTAGATAATTTTTTTTCTGACGTTCTGGTTTGACACTAACTGTCAAATTGCCAATGCCTGACACGAGTGACACGACGGAACCTTAAAGTATAGCATACTTGTATACTTATACACAGTAGTCACACGCGTGCGCCTGTAGGCAATGCGACGAAATAAAAAGCGGCCAAGTGCGAGTCGGACTCGCCCATGAAGGGTTCCGTACCATTTATGACGTATTAAAAAAAACTACTTACTAGATTTTGTTCAAACCAATTTTCGGTGGAAGTTTGCATGGGAATATACATCATATATTTTTTTTAGTTTTATCATTCTGTTATTTTAGAAGTTACAGGGGGGGGGGGGGGACACACATTTTACCACTTTGGAAGTGTCTCTCGCGCAAACTATTCAGTTTAGAAAAAAATGATATTAGAAACCTCAATATCACTTTTGGACACCTATCCATAGATACCCCACACGTATGTAAAAATATCGCCTATTATTTATCTGTGGAATATTACGGGGCACTGTAATCCTCGCAACCAGAGCATCTCCCTGGCATCCATATATTGTAGCACCAAGTAGCACTAACGATCACAGCAAAGCCTCAGACAGACAGACGGACATGGAGAAACTATAACGATTATCCTAGTCTAAGGGACTGCGGAATCATAAAAACGGTCTAATTGTTAACCTTATTTTTTGCAGACGGTTAAAAATATTGTGATTATATCTACGGTATAGTGAAGCCAGCACGAAACAGCCAGTCAGCAGCCAAGCGAAGGATAAGGACGGTCGCTTGCATTTGTGAATCTTGATTTTTCAGAGAACTTTGATGAAATGTGTCTGAGCTAGTGGGTAGTGATGGTTCCAAGTTCTATGTATACACCGTGTTTTTTTTGATTTGCGTTAATTTCGAGGGTGCATTCCTGAGCTTAAATTAAGTAACTTTCTCAAAGATACCGATATTCTAACTAACTCCATTTCGGAGATAATCAATCATAAATTTTTATATTATAAGGCCCTTAAGAGCGTGTACACTTACCTTAGGGCCTGTTTATTTATTCATTAGTGTTTTAGTAGTGCGAGTTCATACATTTGCTACTAAACGTACGTACTATCTTGGACGATCGATGTTAGAAATGACATTGATATATCACAGTTTTCAATTGTTTGGTTGAGTTAAATGTAATGCCCGTGTTACAACAACGCTATATGCAACATTTAGTTACTTTTTATAAAAAAAAAAATATATAAAAAAAAAAATTAAATTTAACTATGCCATTTGGTTTCCTTAAACGTACTTACCGAAACCCCGGAGTTAACGCAATTCAATAAAAACACGGTGTATAAGTATGTATTTATCTATATAATAATATGTATGTATATCACTGCCTAGTACATGCTTTGCTTAGTTTGGGGCTAGGTCGATCTGATGTGGATGCCAAATCTGATAGCATTTTGAATAAAGCCCCTAGAGTCACAGTAGAGTGTTATTACATTATCAATAACAAATCAATAACATATTTTTAAAATCCGAGTACCGCTCGCTCCTAGACACGTTGCACCGCACTACAACACAATTACATAAGTGGCCGTGATTTCGATATGTGTACACGTGAACTGGCCCTCTCCTTTAAAATTGGTCAGAGACGCCACAGTGCATGGTTTGAATTTGAATGCCCCTTGACCCCGTGAATTAGGAACATGCATGTAAAATATATTTATTTGTTGAATAAACACGTTCAAAAACTCTATGCTAAAAGAACAAAAAGTTATAATAGGGTAAAGGCACCAGTATTTAGTTAGCCTTTTTACGAAATTTCTATGTTCAAGTCCGTTTGATTTGCCCATTAATTGACCACTAAGATTCATTTGTTTTTAGTGTTCAAGAATTTAATTATGTTTTATGAAGAATAAAACGTAATTGAATTTTGTTTATGGAAATATTCCATTAAATATAATGAAAGGGCCTTTTTGCCAGTAATCAGCCCCATGTGTACCAATAGACAGCCTTTAAGTACCCAGCCATCCCATTTTAACGGCTGACTAATGGGTTCTGAGTCTCGTGATCACAGTGTCCAGTGGTCAGCCACAGGTTGATTACTGGGTATTTTATCTATATCAATCAAATAAAGTCCTAATAATGTAAATTTTTAAAGGTGCTTGATTTTACGACTTACGATAATCTGAAAATGAATAAAAAATCTGAATCCTATGGTCAGCCCCCTCGGCTGACTTCTAGGTTTACAACCTTTTTAAAATTACTGCCTCAAACCCAGTAGTCAGCCAGGGGCGGCTGACTATTGGATTTTGTACAAAAATGTAGTTCCCAATAATCAGCCCCCTTAGAAATGTTACTTCAATATGGGTATATATTTATTTTTTACTTTTTTTAGATGTATTAAGTATTAATTATGTAAATCAGTCCCCATTCTTTAAACTAAACATCACAATTTAGCTGCTAACAGCTTACCAAATTACCATGTGACACTCCAAACAAAATGGCGGATATCACTTAATCCTTCATCTCAGAAGACAGCACTTCTTTGAAGTAGTCTTGTGTTTCATGCTAGACAATTCTTTTATAAATTAAGCTATTTTTCAATTAATAGTTTATCAATCTATACTATCACCTACTTTTGGCATAAAAATTAGAAAGCAGGCAGGCATGCTAATTACAACCAAAAATAAGCAAGAAAGGCTGACCACTGGTGCACGGCTGAGCAGTGGTGCCTTTACCCTAGTTCTGCAAACGCGTCCGGGGCCTGAACCCGGACTGCCGAGTGCCGGCGGCGCTGTTAGTAAACGATTGTTTACCAACTGTGCCACGATGGGATATACGTAAGCAGATGAAATTAGGCTACGTATTCTCTAGTGAAATTTAAATATCAAACACAGTCTAAACCTGCTATTCAAAATAACCGTTTTTTTTTGCCAAGCACTCTGTAAACATGTCTCAAAAAGATAAAATCCTAATAATATCGCTACGGCTATTTGTTTAGGCGCGATATGCCATGACGCCGCCATTTTGAAAAAAAAAAATCCAAAAGCTTGATCGATGATAAAATTATATTTAATCATAGAAAATGATCACAATATTTCACGCGAATCGGTCGAGAATTGCGACCTGTAGAGGAGAATCTGGACATACGAAAGCAGATTGCCCGAGTCAAAACGTAGACTTCGCTTACGCTTCGGTCAATAATGCAGGTGCAACCGAACGGTACCTTTAAGCTAGGTTCAAGTTAGTAACAGATAAGTCATTCTAGGAAATAACCTTTGGCAAACGTTAAGTAATAAGATAAAAGTAATATAAACTCAGTCACTTTTGACCTCATCAAGTCTGTGATTTTCCATTAAATCTAATAGTACTGTCAGTACTGGACGTTTATCATCGAAAACCAACCAAATCGCTTATGAGGGAAGATAGCACGTACTCGTCCATAAAAAGAGAAAATGTTTTTCCACTTCTAAATATTTTCCATTCTTCATGATTTTTAGTATGTTATTGACTCAATGAAAAACTAGGTTTATACTTAGGTTATCCTTTTTTTCCAAATTTGCAAAACAATTTTTTTTATTTCAAAAAAGCGAATCCTATAAACCTACAATATATTATGCTGAAGCGGTCAACATCAAAATCAAAGTAATTTGCCCCTACATTTGACTTATTTAATTTTTTGATTACCTATTATTATTAGTAAGGAGCGAAATACAAATTCCATAAGTACAATTTTTTTTAAAGTTCTTATCTTTTATCATAATTAATAAATACAAAAAAATCAAACGCAAGGGCATTATTATTGAACATTATATACTTAGAGGATATTCACAGTCATCTGGTAAAAAGATTGGAATACTTAGGTAATTCATTCAGCCATTTTCAATTTAGAGCAGTTCAAAATCAACTCTGGATTGTGAAATTTTTGAAGGTTTTCTAATAACTTCTTAGACCAGTAAGTAGTGAATCTTATAAATTTTTAATCTACTCACAAAGTCCTTTTATTTGGTACCCTACTTGGTATGTTTAAAAGGAAAAAGTAAAAATCTTTGTACTGCTGACTTTATGACGTCACAGTAACTACCCCCACCATTTTCGTGCTTGTCATCTCATTTATTTGTATTCAGCACATCAAACTGAATGTATTGATACCATATTCACCCATATCCGAGATGATATGAGCGAAAATCGATTTCTAGAAGCCTTTTCGAGAAAACGCCAGGCCTCTAGTATGAAGAATCGGTCACATGATTTCGCCCCCTTTCGTCTGAGAAAAGAACGCTCACTTGAAAACGTGCAGTTTAGGATATCTACCTAAACTGCACACGATGCAAATCAGACACATCAGATCGTCCACAAAACTGTCAATTCGACGTAAACCTTATTGAAAAGTGATAAGGTACAACAATGAGCAATTAAATGTGGTGCTGCTAGTACACATTTGCCTGACATTACTGATAATAGGTATTATGGATCTTCGAACACGTTTTACGACCTTTGTTATGTTATTCATTATGCGTATTTTTTCGACACGTGTATGGCTTAGTTCATGACTAATCGTAATTATGTGACAGTAAATGGAGCACCAATATAAGTACTTTCACGTTCACAATATCGTTTTGCAGGCATTGCAAAAGCACCCATGTTCAGAGCAATACAGTATGTATGAACGCAAATCAATTACTTAAACCCGTTAATGTTTAGGTTATACTGAACAACTTTTACTATGGGACCAACCCCAAAATCGCGAAAAAAAATTTGACTGTTTCATAAATTTTGCTGGTCAGATGTTGAAATTTCCTATGGGTGAGTCAATTTATTTTTCGCGATTTCTGGGTTGACCCAGTAGTAAAATTGGCTTAGTATGACCTCAGAATAACTAATAGAATATGAGTCATGACCTAAGCGTTAATGGGTTTGAGTAATTGCTTTACGTCCAGATACTGTACAATTATCAGACAGAAGTTTTTGTGGCACAAACGAGTGTTTGAGAAAATTAAACATCGATAAGTCAGTTATTAATAATTAAAAGATCTAACTGCTACTTGCTGTAAATTACCGCGAAATTTCAAGACTGCAAATCAATTACAAATCAGTACATATTTTTTGTATCACATATAGTTAGTACTTAATAATGAACTTAAATTATAGTACCTATACAGTGCCAAAAATAATAGAAAACTACCAATATATCAGAAGATATCGAACGTGTTTTGTATTCCGCGGTAGCTATCTTCTTATACAATGTTAAAAAAATATCTATAACGTCAAGCTAACATCGATAACAGACATGTCGATATTTTATTTTGTCAATCACTTTATTTTGCCACAAACACTTCTATGTCTGATAATTATAAATTATTTACTTATGATTCCAATCTAACGGCAGAGTTAAGGCCCTGTATCGATTTTTTTTTAATACTACGTCGGTGGCAAACAAGCATACGGCCCCCCGCCTGATGGTAAGCAGTCTCCGTAGCCTATGTACGCCTGCGACTACAGAGATAATGGGATTATTGAAACGCGGCAGTGGTTATATATGATATGAGGTTTGTCTGAAGCCGAAACCCAAATGCTTAAAATATTCTCTATAGAAAAAAAAAATCTACAGTCACGTCTTTCGTTTATATCTAAGAATAACTAAAAACAGCATCTTTATGCAGTAGTCTACTTTAAAGTAAAGGTTTTCATCTCATCTGTTAGGCCAAGAAATCAGAAGAGAAATGCTTTGAACACAATTTTTGACTATGTAACTTAGTTCAAAAGTCTCTATATTGGTCCCCATAAAGTATTAAGTCATAATGTATTGTTTGTCCGCATTTTCGTTAGCCTTAATTTGGTTTTTCTCAGAAACGCGTAACTTTTCAGGATTGCTATAAAACAAACCTAACCTATCTATAGGATAACCTAATCATTACATTTTGACTTTCAATAATTATGCCAAACAAAGGGATCCGCCTTGAGCCAGGGGAGAGGGGGGGTTTGAAGGTCCCATATTTATGTTTTTCACTTATATCTTGGGATGTTTTTGTCTTAGCGACATGACTACTTACACAAAACAAAAAATGATTAAATTTGCTGCAAGTTTAGATTAGTCAAGTTTTTCGATATCTTGAATAGTTTTCGAGATATGCTCTGTTGAATATGTATTTGGGGCTCTGAAATTTATTTTCTCTGTACAATTCAGATTATATAATTCGTAATTCACAGTAGGAAAATCGAATCACAATTGGAATGGATCATATATCTGGTGATCAGTTAAATACAAGCCCTTCGTAAATATATCCAGTTAGCTTGACCCGGACTTACATTAATTAGCACCGCAATCGGAAGTACTTACATGCTCTTGATCTGTAGAACTGTGTCGTAGGTATGCATAATTGACCAAGCGTTTAGCGAAAGTCCCTGTTTCAGCTTGGACAAAAAGCTTTCGTACCTATGTCCGTTCTCCTCTGCAGGTCGCATTTCTCAACTGGTTCGCGTGAAATTTTGTGAGCAGGTTCGGGAGTTAGATGTAATTTTTCTGCCGTTTCGTTTTTGGAAAATGTTTAAAATGGTGGAAATTGGCATAAAGGACTTAAGTGCCAGTATGGTTTATAGCACTTAAGACTATTGTGAGTTCGCTGTGATAGTGACTCAACGAAATATTTCAGAATCAGAATCAGACGCAGAACATTTATTTGCTTTCACGTATAAATACATGCAAATACAATTGTAAAATATAAATATACAATTGTAATATATATTTTATATTTTTTCATTGTTTTTGAAGTGAAACTTCTTTCGGCGCGTTGAGAGTGTAATTTCAAGGCCGCGTCACGGGAATACCGTCACGGCGTAATAATAATCCCAGCAAAAACTTCTAACGAGCCTCTCGCAACAACTCCACGATCAGTCGCTGAAGTTTTAGGTAGCAAGCGGATCATTTTTGATGTGATCAGACCCTTTAGCCGCGTCCATATCTGACGCAGTAGCACTATGTAGAGCGTTTGAAACAGGAGTCAGGCGGTGGCGCCCTATCCCTTGGGAACCTCTTTCTGTGACTATGTATTTTTGAATGACAGAAATTTGCTATTACGGAAGCGACCGCTATAAGCCTACGACAACTTTTTTTTTTATATACTGCTACGGTGGCAAACAAGCATACGGCCCGCCTGATGGTAAGCAGTCTCCGTAGCCTATGTACGCCTGCAACTCCATAGGAGTTACATGTGCGTTGCCGATCCTAACACCCCTCCCCCCTCGTTGAGCTCTGGCAACCTTACTCACCGGCAGGAACACAATACTATGAGTAGGGTCTAGTGTTATTTGGCTGCGGTTTTCTGTAAGGTGGAGGTACTTCCCCAGTTGGGCTCTGCTCTAGATCTGGAATGACATCCGCTGTGCAGTGCCCTACCACACAAAGCAAGATGACATTCACAATGCCCATACCTCTCTTAGGACGTAGTTTAAGGACGTACCCGGGTCCCAAAACGTCAACGATGATGGTGTAGGGTTTTATATACACCCAAACTGGAATCCGTTCTCTTGAAACAAATATTTAATTTAAAGTTATATTTTATTTTTATAAGTTTGTTCCTATATTATTTTTATATTGTAGTAGTGTAACTTTAACCTGTATCTCAAAACTTTAACTCGCCATAACTTCTTAATTTTTATTAAAATTCCGTTCCCTTTTAGAAATTTGGGGGACTTAAATTAGTAAAAAATATTTTTCATTCTTAAAAGTGAAAATAGAAAATACAAAAAATAAATATTTTACTCAAACCTGTAGGTGCCATTTTTTAAAGAATTACTCCTGTGTGCATACATGTCCAGAGATCTCTCACGCTGTTTTGGTCACCTGACTCGTCTTGATGAGCACTTGGGAGAGCAGTATCCAAGATAGAACTAATGCTAATAATAAAGAGCTAAACCTTGGCAGTAGTAGTCTTGGATACTGCTCTTCCAAGTGCTCATCAAGACGAGTCAGATGTCCAAATCAGCGTGTGTATATGTTGCACCAAAACTGAGTTCCACTAGGTACTGCCAGGTTTCAGCATCAGCTCTTTTTTGGATAGTGTTCTTCCAAGTGCTCATCGAGACGTGTCGGATGACCAAAACAGCGTGTGTCTATGTTGCATCAAACCTGAGTTCCACTAGGTACTGCAAGGGTTTAGCATCAGCTCTATCTTGGATACTGCTCTTCCAAGTGCTTATCAAGACGAGTCGGATGACCAAAACAGCGTGTGCCTATGTTGCACCTAACTTGAGTTCCACTAGGTACTGCCAGGGGTCAGCATCAGCTCCATCTTGGATACTGCTCTTCCAAGTGCTCATCAAGACGAGTCGGATGACCAAAACAGCGTGAGCCTATGTTGCACCAAACCTAATTAACCTTAATTGAATTAACGCTTAATGCAATTGACTAATTGCGAAATTAATGGTTGATGGAATTAACTAATTGCGAAATGAATGGTTAATGCATTGGCTAATTAGAATTAACAATTACGGCCAACACTCATTTATACACTAGTTCTTGAGAAACAACTGCCCAACGTTGCATGATTTTTGTCAATGCCAACAGTATAGGTACATAGCGTTAGTAATGACTACCAAATTAGCTTGAACCATAAATGGATCAAATAATTAAAGCCTGTAACCGTACCAGATTAAATATAGTTCAGACCCAGTAACCAGGACTACCGTTCAACATTGTGTTAGGCATGGTTAGTCATGAAAGAGAAATAAGTGACTTAAGGGGGACACGTAAGTTTAACAAGGTGAGTACCTAACCTACTTGGACGTCTATTAAATATTACGTAATCCACGGACCTTAAGAAAAGTACCAGAAAAGTAGGTACCTACAAACTTTGTCTTTGGAACCATGTGTTTACTTCCGGACTTTTCTGTAACTTTCATGTTAGAAGACGAAAGTAAGAAAGTAATAGACTAGGTATTAGATTTTTTTGAGTTGTATGTAAAATATGGGTCATAAATGTATATTTTGCGTTAACTTATAAGAAAATGATTTTTTTCATAACTTTAAGGGACAGCAGACCTGAGATTCGGCTTTAAATTTCAACTTGTTACATCTACGTTTTCATGTCATGAGAAAAAAATGTTGCTAGACAGATCGACGAATAAGTGTGCAAATACATTTTTCTATTCCGAAGGTCGCGGCAGGACCCTAAAATGAACATAAACGGTTAGGTAAATGCTAAATTATATGACACGTTAAACATTGAACATTTTCTTTAATCAGAAACAAACATTGACTATAAAACAAGATTGCAACATATATTTTTCAAATAAATAATAATATTTGTAATATAATTTATTACAATTTTATAATAGGGCTTCGAAATACTGGACTTCTCACAATACCGGTATTAATACCGAAACAGTATTTATCAATACCGATGAAATTTCCGAAAATTGGTTTGTCATAATTCCTTGGTCTTTTCTTTTTATTATTATATATTTTTAAACTAATTATAATAATGTCACTATCATCATATTCATCACATCACTTACAGAACTTCAGGATTCATCCACCACCAACCCCCAAATATTTGTCTGACGCATGCAACCATCTTGTTTCAATAATAAAATGAGGCCTAGATGCCAGTTATATGCGTCTGACGATACTGCACAATTTCCATGTTTTTGAAAATACCGGGCTCCATTGCATTAAAAAGCACCGGTATTGAAAAATTAGTATAAATGACGGGATCTCGATATTGCGGGATCCTGGGATTCGGGTATTGGAAGGGTAGGTACAATCAGCATCAATAGTAGCGGATCAAACAATGCCAAAAGTATCTGCCACCCTGGATCCCTGGAATACTGTTCCAAATAGAGATAAATGTCTACAGTTCGCTGTCTAAGTATCTGTTAGACAGGCGTATTCTAATTTCCATAACAGGATATGAATTACATTTAGATTAGATATGGATCTGATCTCGCAGTGTCAAAAGTGACATTTCTGTAACCAAAAACGTCACTTTGAACACTGACAGATCAGATAAATATATATCTAGATCTAATCCATAACCATTAAAATTCGAATAAGTACGTCTGCAAGTCTTATAGTTCTACATATATAAACATAGGTAACTATTTTTGTTAAGCTGTTAAAGAATGGCAGATGATTTTAGTTTGATCCGCTATTTTTGATGTTGACTGTACATTTGTACATATAACAGTCAATATTTACACATTTAAACGTAAGAACACAGAAAATTGGTCTGTGCGTAATAACAACCGGTGCAACTATGGGGTAATTGCTGTCCAGGTGAGTCCTCTCTAGTATTCGCTTCCTATCAACATAAGACAAATCCCGAGCAAGTTAGCTTTCAAGCGGTTGCTACAAAACTAAGTATCTACTGAAACATTAGTTTGAGTAGCATCCATCGTTAGGTACTTACTCGTATATATTAAGTAGGTATGTAAGATTTTTTTTGTGTATTGTATATGTAGTGTAATCTGTTTGTCAGTTATTTGTAATAGTTGCAAATTAAAATTTTCTTACTTCTCTTTTAATTGTCTTATTTTTTTCTTCTCTTTGCACCATTTTTACTATCCGGATAATTATTAAGTTGATATCCGGATGAAACGAAAAATTCAAATACCATTTATGACAAAAATATCATTACTTTTTTAAAGAGAACTATTTGATAGTTAGAATTAAAACGTCGTGGTTGGTTGAGTTATTGGAATACATTTTTACGTCATAAAAGCTGTTTAATTAAATTTGACTCCGTCTACTTCCTATTTCTTTTTTAATTTTGAGGACAATCTTATGCATATCGTCTTAGCTTTACAAAAGTAACGTTGAGTACCGTGTTCCTGTTAAACGCGCTGCACGGTCATTATTGGTAGCGTCCGAATACATAAAGCAGAACTCTTGTATGGGTCCAGCGAAGGAGGACTTCGGTTAATATTAAACTGCCAAACGAGATGAAGTAGTTTAACAGATATGATAAGAAGGTTTTAGCATTTTGGCATTGAAAATAGGGAGCTAGAGAAGCTTGTCGGGGCACCCAATACAATTGGAGAGATTAAAGCATCACAACTGCGCTGGCTCGGTCACCTGAAGAGGATGGGAGAGGATCGAGCTATGAGAAGAGCATATGTGGGGAACGTCCACCCGGGTGTCCCAGATACCGCTGGATTTATGAAGCCCGAATAGACTTCTTCGCCCTCGGATTGCCCAACTGGCGGGAAGTGGCGCAGAATAGGGCTGAGTGGTATTTGTCAGAGGCCAAGTTCGTTTTTGGGTCAGGCTGTCAGAGTCTGAGTCAGTGAAGTAGTAGGTAGTAGTAAAGTATTTTGCCTTTGAATAAATCTGCAATGAAAACCTCGATTGACCTTAAATGCAATGTAATATCTCAACAAGAAGAGACTGTTTTAACAGTTAGAGGATATATTCGATTCTCTAAATATCATCAAAACCACGTTCTGTCCCATATGTCCATTAGACTCCAATTTGCCGAAGGAATTGAGTAGCATTCAAATCGATGGTAGTCAAATTTACATGAAATAAAGCCAAATATCTCTTGATCAACCGAAGTTATTAAAGAAAAAAATCGTAGCACAGATAACCAGTATTATACTGGAGGGTTATAGACAGAATCTCTATAACAATAATCATTACCGAAAAATATTTTTATTTTAACGTCGCAACTTAACGCAATAATTCATACTAACATCTTTATAAACGATATACAACCTATCCTATTTAATATCTTTATAAACGATATACAAAATTGTTTTGTGAATTCTTGTCCGTTTTTATATGCCGACGATTTAAAGTTTGCTAGGCGAATAACCACACCTGGTGACGTGGATCTGTTGCAAAGTGACCTTAACAGAGTGAATCAATGGTGCGTTGACAACGCCATGCAGTTGAACATCAAAAAATGTTTACATATAAAATTTACTAGAAATTATAACCATATAGATTCATCCTACCACATCGCTGGGGAACATCTTAACGAAGTTGATCATATCAAAGACCTGGGAGTTATATTTGACAAAAAGATGACCTTTGTACCGCACATCGATGCTATTATTAAGAAATCTTCTAAAATGCTAGGCTTTATTATAAGAACCGGTAAACATTTTCGAACAGTAAAAACCAAAATCCTTCTTTATAACTGTTTCGTGCGTAATATCTTGGAATATTGTAGCACGGTATGGCGGCCTCATTATTCAACTCATCGCCTCAGGATAGAGAGAATTCAGAAACGATTTCTTTGGCATATATCTAGTCGCACACCATTAGCTAGCAATTATACATCTTATTCAGTAAGATTACAACACTTCCAAATTAATACTCTTGATAAACGAAGAGACATGCTTGATCTTCAATTTTTATATAAACTTTTAAATAATTATAACTAACATAACTAACCTAACCCAACGGTTACCAACTGTATGTTTGCACATCATCTTCAAAAGACATTTTACAATGTTTATTTCACATGCGTCGACGCGCCTATGTAATCAAATTGTATGCACCATAATCATTATCTACTTCGAGAAAAAAATCTAATCCAAATAAAACGTTCTCATAATGATTAATTGCCGAAGGTTAATTTTCATAGTTAAGCGTCGGAAAAAAGTTATGTCCAAGTGTAATTCGGAAAAAATCGGCAAAAAGGTAGATTAGACTTTTATAAGTAAATGAGTTTTATGAAATATTTATCCGGATATCCAGATAGTAAAATAACAAGTATTCGAAATATCCTGAATTAAAATTGGGCGGATAATTGCAAGCCCTAACCATTTTAAGTGTCTGTTTAGCCCTAAAGTTGACTGGTAGAAGCATTAAGTCCGCTATTTGTACATATTTTGTATTTAGTGTAATAAAGTTCAAATAAAGAAATAAATTGCGTCTATTCGTTATTTCTCGAAGACGATTGGTCGGAACGCCTTCCATGTTAGGTTTTATTCTCCAAGTAGCTCAGGCTTTTAATACTAGATGACGGGAACTTTGGTCATTTACGTTGTTTATTATAAAATAATTCAGATACATAGACGCAATAATCCCATAGTTACATTTGTCCCAGTTGACCTTATAAGTTACAATAGCCTAAATTAGGTACCTATCTACACACCTACAAATAAACAGTCAGAATATTTTAATATCGACAACGATTTAATTATGGTCTAATCTATACCCCGTTTTTTTTTAAAGATAAAAAAATTACAACCTCAAATTAGTGGTAAAAATTTTCAATCAAAATGAAATCTGAGTAACTATACTATACACTGAATTATAGTGTCGTTTACATATTATTGTACCGCAATGTAGATATCATAGGAACCCTAGCAAAACCATTTCGTAAAAAAGTTAATTTTAATTACCAGTAGGTACGTTTGAGGTTAGAAAAATTAAAAAAAAAATTGGGGTACTTATACTTTACAAATATTTTTTTTCCTTTTACTTTTAATTGAGGCAGTTGATAGTAAAATAAATAAATAGTTATTATGGTTAACACTGTACTGACGGCTTGATTGCATGCGGCTTATGTGTATTATGTAAGGGAAAATTACTCAATAATAGCCAATAGCGACGAATAATTCAAGTGAGTGCAAGAGAGTTAAGCGATAGACCTAATAGTTGCGGTGGAATGTTATATATTTGTATACTTAGTACATCACATTGCTTAACCCCTCGAGTTTTACGGACGCGTCTCTATTTCCGAAATGGCAATCAAGTTTAAATTTTAAATTTAAAACCTCAAAGTAATAGTTTAGCTGGCAAACTTAGATCCCTGTGGATACAGGGGCTAATCTCTTCTGACAGTTGTTTACTGACAAACTTTAAGGTTACCCATGTATGTCTTACCTCTACTTAAGGCTTACCTAACCGAAGGAAGCTTCTGTTAGGTCTCTACATATATCTCGATAACCTTAAGAAGGGGATTGACCCAAATTTGATACTCATAATGACATAATGCTATCGTTGTGCCGTTCTCGAGGTTGTTCTCCGTTTTGTATGGGGAATGTTTTCGCATAATGCACATTGTCCTAGATAACTGTCAGCAGAAAAAAAAAATTTAATCTAAAGCAAAGATTTTCTCATTGTGCACAGTATCTTTAACTCGAACTTAAATAAATAAAACAATGATAATAATCTTTTGTTCAACATGTGATTTTGTCCATAGTAATCGTAAATCATGATCTGGTACCTACAAATTTCAGTTCCCTTTAGTTTAGGGGACGCTTTATGGAATAAAATTATCTTATGGTTTTCTGAAAATCGTCTGAATGGGGCACTCAACGCTTTAATGAGCAACCAGAAGGTGTTGCACGAAGCACGGTTGGCTGTGCATAGAGGGATGTTGCTGCCTACACTTATGTATGGTAGCGAAAGTTGGGTATGGCAGAAGAGGCATCGCAGAGTCAAGTGAATGCAGTGGAAATGAGAGCGTTGAGAAGTGTGTGTGGTGTGAAATTACAAGATAGAATTAGGAACAGTGTGATAAGGGAAAAGTGTGGACTGAACGAAGATGAAGGGACAAAAATTGAGAAAGGTATGTTGAGATGGTTTGGACACGTGGAAAGAATGAGTGAAAGAAGATTAACAAAGAGAGTGTATAAGGGAGAAGTAGAAGAGGGAGCTAGAAGGGGTAGACCTTGGCGCACTTTATCTGATCCCGATTTGATCAGATAAAGTCCGTCCAGAAATCCTGAAGAAAGGCTAGGTCAAGAGCGCCCTAAACGACGAGCGTGTATGAGGAATGTTATGAAAGTGAAGGTTCAGTACAAGAAAACCCATATGGTGCGACTCTGTCGGTCTGTCACGTCGCTAACTACTTATCTCTCTATAAAATATGAATTGCGGAAAATTATTTGAATAACGAAAAATATAATTAATTTGATGTTTTTCCCAAGTTTTAAAAACTGAAATAAGTATTTTCATTTATCTACACACTACTATTGAGAGTGTCATTACATGTATTAATAAAAAAAATGCTTAATCGTACTTTTCGCAGTTTAATTATATACATCTTCCTGGAAAATTTTAGACTCGTTCATTGAACCTGAACAAAATAGTACTTTAATTATATTCCGCTTATATGTTAATTATGTTATATTACTTTGTTTCGTAAAATAATTGCGTTAGTAATTCCTAAATATTATTGAATTGCTTTACATGTAATTATGTAGGTATTCGTCTATGTTAAACAATAAGTATAAAAGTTATTGGTGGATAAATTAGGACTGTACCTACTAAATAATAAAATACATAGCTATACTTATAACAAATAAAACACTTCTATAGAGCCATCTTATTTGTCATTGAATAATAGAGGTATAATAGGCTGTTATATTTTTATCTTTGGTCTTACAATTATAATATTTAAGATAGGCACTAGTTTTTTGGTACATTTGCACTTATAGATAAGGTAACTATAATTTAGTGCAACATCGACTTCTAAACGATATAGCAAAATACACTTTTTTGACGAAATACAGCGCTTGAAATAAAGGAAAAACGGAAAATTTCACTGCTTGCACCCTCGTTTTCCCAATCTTAAATATTATAGTTTATAAATATTGTAAATATAATATTTTATATTATTACATATAAAGTACCACAACACGTTACAATCAATATTTTATTTCGAAATATTAACACAACATTTTTTTTTAATTTAGTATCGAGGGATTGTACAGTCGAGTTCATAAATATGTATACATTTCTTCACCTTAATCCATATCCATATAAGGTCAAAAAATGTACACATATTTATGAACTCGGCTCTATTTTTGGAATGGACCTACTTGCCGCACATCACACGAAAAATGATTTTCGAAACTTTTGGAAAATGACGAAAAAGTTGGAGAGTAGGCCTGGACTTTCTGTAAGCGTGGATGGAATTTCAGATCCCAAGGGTATTGCAAATGTATTTAAAGACCATTTCAACGTTAAACCCGCTGCCTCGCCCGTGGACGTGCGGCGGCAGTTGCTCGATATTGGGATATCGGAGGGGAGTGACTTTCAGATCCATTTCAGTGCAGATGACGTAAGAAAAATAATAAAGGATATGAAGAGAGGAAAGTCACCCGGTCACGATCATTTAAGTATCGAGCATCTGCTGTTTGCTGGTCCTCACCTGCCCCGCGTATTGGCAATGTTTTTTGACCTTTGTATATGTCACTCGTACCTGCCATCTGATTTGACCAAAACCATTGTTGTGCCCATTGTCAAAAATAAAACGGGTGATATATCCAACAGGGCCAACTACAGGCCTATATCTCTAGCAACAATTGTAGCTAGGGTGCTCGACGGCTTGCTCAATGTGCAATTGGACAAATGTATAAAATTACATGATGCACAGTTCGGCTTTCGAGCCGGTTTATCTACCGAAAGTGCCATCATTTGTCTAAAGCAAGCTGTTGAGTACTACACACGCAGAAAGACACCTGTTTATGCGTGTTTTCTCGATCTTTCCAAAGCCTTCGATCTTGTTAACTATGATCTACTTTGGAATAAGCTTGACGAAGTGCATTTTCCTAAGGAACTCACACGCATATTCAGGTGTTGGTATGCTGGCCAGCGAAATTGTGTTCGCTGGGGTAGTGTCTTGTCGGACGAGTACGGTCTGGAGTGCGGGGTGCGGCAGGGGGGACTGACCTCACCTAAACTTTTCAATTTGTATATCGATGCCTTAATCGGCGAGCTCAGCAGTACACATGTCGGCTGTCATATAGATAGAGTTTGTTTCAATAACATAAGCTATGCAGATGACATGGTACTGTTGAGCCCGTCAGTTGGTGGTTTGAGATTGCTTATTGAGAAGTGTGAGTCATATGCCCTAACGCATAACCTTAAATATAACGTAAAGAAGAGCGAGTACATGGTCTTCAAAGCGGGAAGCAAGTGCCCATCACACATCCCACCTATTCATTTGAATGGCATGCAACTAAAAAGGGTTTTCTCATTTAAATACCTTGGGCACTTGGTAACCGACGATTTCCGTGATGACGCTGATATTGAGAGGGAGCGGAGGGCCTTGGCCGTCAGGGCCAATATGATAGCTCGCAGGTTCAGCCGGTGTACAGCGCCAGTTAAAATAACATTATTTCGAGCATTCTGTACATCGCTGTACACCTGCAGCCTGTGGACTCGGTACACGCAAAAGGCTTTTAACGCCATGCGCGTACAATATAATGACGCGTTCAGGGTACTGTTGCGGCTGCCTCGCTACTGCAGTGCGTCGGGCATGTTCGCGGATGCACATGTGGACGGATTCCACGCGACACTGCGCAAGCGCTGCGCCGCGACGCTCCGCAGGGTGCGCGACAGCCGCCACAGTCTCCTGACCGTCGTGGCTGACAGATGGGACAGTGGCCTGATAAGGCACTGGTCCTCTCTGCATTTATCCCTAGTACCTAAGATAGTTATTTAAGTTTATTTTTTAAGTTAACCTTAGTCATAGCCTTTAATTCTTAAGATGTACTAACAAAATTATGGACCATGTTTGTCTGAAATAAATGCATTTTATTTTATTTTATTTTATTTTATTTTTAATAGGAAAGGGGGCGAAGTTACGCGACCGCTTCTCGATAGAGACGTATAAACACATAAGACGTTAACATTATAGAAAATATTTAACCCAATTTGATGTATAAAGCATAGCTGTGCGCCTTTGATTGAATTTTTTCGACTTTTAAGGGTTAATAGCTTTTTAAAAATTGTATGCTATGTGTTTTTCGCTCCTAACTCTTATAATAAATAAAAATATCGAAAATATTTTTTAAGAAAAAAAAACCGACTTTAATAAGGGAGACCGGTGCGTTGAAAGAAAGATTATTGTTGATTTTGTATTTCATACAATGAAATTAAAAAGACAGCGTCCTACGCCTAATTATGTAGAAAAGGAGGTAATTTTTTTTTGCTGCACCCACCTTAACTTATTTCAGATTTGCCCTATGGTTGACTGATAAGATACATCAGGCTATTCGACTGTATATAAAATAAATTATTTCACACCAAGCATAAAATAAAGCAACAGATAATTATTAGAAAATATAATAAAAATGGCTATAAGTTTGCTTAAAAGAGTTGTGAAGTACCCTCAATTCCTCATAGAACCCATCATCAGAACTCAAGCTTGAGAAAAATTTGCCGTGAAAACCTAACTGCTTGACAAACATGCGAAGAGAACAAACTGCCAAACTCCATAGGGAGTTATAGCTTTTTTTTTTCACAATCCATAACTCCCGAGGGAACAAAATAGGCCTTTGTCCTTCAGTACACCTGCATGAAATAAGGACTTTTTCGAGCAAGTGTGATGAAAACCATATTGCGGGAACTTCGTCTTTTTAATTTCATTGTATGAAATCCAAAATCAACAATAATCTTTCTGTCACCGGTTTCCCTCATTGAAGTCGTATTTTTTCATAAAAATTATTCCGTCCAAATATTAAAATATTTCAAAGAAATGTACGCCGGTTTCTGCGTTTTTGATATATAGGTAAAAATAACGCCCGTATGATCCCGCCCAGACTTCTTATCGTCCGCTAGGCTCCAACCCTTCACGAATATACAGAAATTGTTATTAGAAGAATGAGCGAGATAATACGGGCGTAGTGTCACGGTTAATCTCCGGTACTAGGATTAAGAATAGAGCGTTTATACTACGGCAGACCGCGACACCGGTGGAAGTTCGCCAGTGACTGACGAACGCCAACGTAACCTACGCTTCAGCCGTGAAACGCACGCTCCTTGCGTTCACGCTTGACGCTCATCCTGCTTGTCATATACGAGTATACATATTTGTTTTAACCAATGTACCTATGGCAATCACCGTCAGCGTTGGTTCCGTGGCCCTCGGGTTCGTCACTTTCAGAGTACCTACTTCTGTCAGTATTGTGTAACTTCAATAAGTACTAGAATTGTTTCCCCTCATAGCGACGCTCATCCGCCTGACCGGTGGCGGGTTCCTGACGACTGGCGGGTGCCGGAGGCGCGCGGGTCGGGGCGGCAGGCGCGAGTCCGTGCTGGCGCGCGCGCGGAACTCCTCCGTGCTCTCGGATTGGCCGGAGGACGAGGTGGAGTCGCTGCGGCTGCAGCCGGGCTCGTCGGGCTCCATTTCGGACCAGCGATGACCTGGAATGTCATATATTTAACTCTTTAAAAAACACGTTACAATATAACCCCATGAAATTGCTGTTTAAATCCACCGTAAGGTGTTTATGAGACTGTAAAGTTGTACCTGATTTCGTGTTTTTTAGATTTGGGCGATTATAACCCAAAAGAGCTAGATTTTTATGCTACTTTTTCAAAGCGTTTTTAAAGTAGACTAAATTTGCTACAATACGAGACTAGAATTGTCTCTGTAGATTTAATAGTTTCCGAGATAAAGGCTTCCAAAGTTTATAGTTTTTTCGAACTTTAATTACTAGGGTAAGCAAGCGCGATTGTTGCTTAGGTCAAACAAAGCTGATTTGGCCCGGTAGCGAGAAAAGAGTCGGCTCATCCGGTCCAATCTATGCTATATTTCTTCTTGCTCTTGGCAACTAGGGCAAGTTATATATCATTTTCGTATAATCAAGGGACGAGGAATTCATTTTTGAAATTTAATAAGTCTACAGAAGTTTCCAAAATCTGTTTCGGTCGGACACTAAAGCGAACACATTTGCACCACCAATCAGTAACCACTAAGGGGCTAGTCATGAATTACGTAAAAACAACGCGTGAAAAGTGCGGCGAGCGAATTGTCGCGTATAGGAGAGAGACAGTAATAGCGGCGGTAAATGACAAAGGAAGAACGGCTACGTTTTGCCACGCCGCCGCCAAGCTCTGACCGACCGTCTGTTTGTCTGTTCCGAGTGATTGATGTTACAAGGATATTAAAAGAACTACTGAAGTCTAAAAGTACCAGGACCATGAGCTTTTTATTTTCAATATTAAAACGAATCATCAGTGACCTTCACCTGTGACAGGGCCATGCCCGGGGCGGAAACCTGACTGAAACCGATTCAACAAATTATTCTTGAGGAGATGTGAAAGGAGGCGACGATTAACAAAATGATGAGCAAGAATGGGTAAGAAGCCGCAAGCAAACACTTATGACACTTCTATGACTTGACACTTAAAATGAAAGAGACAAATGTACTTGACTTGAGACTGAGACTTGGATTAGACAATGGGACCCAGAAAGTAAACAGGAATCACTACAATGGAAATTCAAAGACGAAAAGCCTCCTTAGAAGTTCAAGTCCATCGGCTAGCAAACTTATGGCGACATTTTTTTGGGATGGTGAAGGCATTTTACTAATGCCTTGATCACACGTACCGAGTAAACGGGCGAGACAGTGCTCTCGGCCGAGTACTCGGTGCGTATAAACATAGCGCCGAGTACTCGGCCGAGCACTCGGGCGAACGAAGCGGCGAGTCAGTAGCTCGGTGGACGTTCTATCTGCTAGGCCGAGTGCCCACCCTCCCGCTTCCCCGCACTGTCTCGCTCGCTCGCTCGGCAGGTCTGAACGCGCACTGACTCGCCACTCGGTCGTCACATGGGCACATCGCCGCGCGCGTCATATAACTGACTGTCCTAATTTCAAAACATGTGTGAACAATTACTCGCTTACATCACTGTCTCGGCCGAGAAAAATTTTACTGTCTCGCCCGTTTACTCGGTACGTGTGATCAAGGCATAATAGATCGTCGCCTAAGAAAGCGACAATGAATATTGGTTATTACGCAAATTTACTTTGCCAGCTGAGAGACGCCATAAAAGAAAAAGGAGGGGCAAACTTAGCAGAGGAATTCTGATTTTACACGATAATGCACCTGTGCATACGTCTCGCACTACACAGTGCTTCGACGCCATCGACCACCCCTCTTACAGCCCAGATTTAGCCCCCTGTGACTATTTCCTGTTCAGACTTTTAAAGAAAGATCTGAGGGGGCGAAGATTTTCTACTGATAATGAGATGATAGCCGCGGTGAACGAATATTTTGACTACAAATCGAAAGTTTTTTTTTAATGGTTTAATGCCGCTATTTGACAAATGTAATAAATGCATTTCGGTAGAAGGAGATTATATATAAAATACCCAGCTACGTATTTTCTTTCATAGTCAGGTAGATTACTTTTCAGCCACCCCCCGTAAGTGCCGGAAAAATACGCCTTTTTGCGTGTATTGCTTTTTATATTGTTAGTAGGTACGGAACCCTCCATTATGCGTAGCCCGACACACACTTGACCCGTTTTTCATTTTTTCATTGATGTATGGCTGATAACTAGATATCTCTCGTTTTTAGTGTTCCATGCCTAACTTGGTCCACGGAACGCTCTGCTCGCGGTCACCAAGGTAGATAAATTACGGTTTACAAATAACATCTGAATCCAATTAGCAACGCTTGTACTTACAAATCGAGCCAGGTTCGGGCGTGGTGTCAGAGGAGGCGCGCGCCAGCGGGCGCTCCAGCGCGGACGGGTGCACGTCGGCCTCCGCCGAGGCCCGGCCGCGGCCCCACTTGCTGCTCACGCGCCAGAATCGCCGCGCGTCGCGGAATACTCCCCACACCTGGACAGTAAGACAAATTTCACTGCTAACCTATGCTACGAATGCTACGCCGTAGCTCGTAGCATTGTTGCATGTATTTCAAATCAGGTGCCAAGTCGATTTTGAATTTAACAATTTGTATTCACGTTGATTGCTAGTAGTACAAAAGGAATCGGTTTTATGTCAGAAATTTCTTGTAAGATTTCATACACAGGTGCATTTACAATTTACATTCGAACATTGAAATTAACACATTCACTGGCAACGTTCTTGTAGCGCTACGCTCGTAACCGATCCTAGCATTTTTCCGCTTTGAAGAGGGAAGCGACTACGAACAAAGAACCCGCCGAGCTGGTTCCCGGCCGGCACTCAATATGTAAATAATAGCTTGTAACAAGTTACTGTCAAAAATTATTTTGTGACGCACACTTTTATTGCATGTCTATCGAGTACTTCTCGAGACCTTTCTGTAATTAGAAACTAAACTCGATGTGTTTGTGTTTTTCCATCGAGGAGTTCCGTTAGCTACCTTCCAACTGCATCCTCAGATCAGCTCTATGTAAGCATATATTATTATTGCATTGCATTGTCATCAGAATAACGTATGTACTCTAAATTTCAACTGAGTCAGACACCGGGAAGTGGTCAAATTCAAGTTACAGTCTAGTGGTCGAAATATATGGTTTTCTGGTTCGAATTCATATCTATTTATATTATATATTGAATATTTATTTATTTTGATTTATGTTATATTTATATATGTATACATTCTTTTATGATTATATTTCTATTTATGTATATTTATGTATATATTAAACTTGAATTAATTTCAATGATTATACACTTTTGTTTTTGTTTGTCATTCATTCATCGTTACTTCTGTTCTACACATTTTCTCAAAGGTTAACTGGAAGAGATCCCATAAATTGTATATTTAATCATAGAAAATGGTCACAAAATTTCACGCGAATCAGTTGAGAATTGCGACCTGTAGAGGAGAACATCCGGACATAAGAAAGCAGATTGCCCGAGTCAAAACGTAGCCCTTAGCTACGCTTCGGTCAATTATCTACATTTTCACATACTTAACACATTGAGTGCTTTGAGTAGTAGGTTTCCTCTACAAAGCGGGAAAACGCTAGAATCGGCTACGCGTGAAGCGCTACGAAAACGTTGGCAGTGAATGGTGCGAAGTGCATGGTGGGGGTAAGTAAAGCGATCCCAGCGCATAAGGTGGTAAAAATTTGAACTAACTGCGGATAGCGTCTTTAACATTTCGTACAATTATATGGCTCGAAATGAAACTTTGATTTACGATTACTCCTGAAATATTCATTTAAATTGTATGGTGTAAGGGACCATTGTAATCTGTATGAAATGCTTAATATAACTAACGTATTTATTTTGATAATTGTTAATAATGTATCCCTGTAAATAGCTTTGCAAATGCCACATATTACGTGATCTTTTTTAGAAGTTAAGAATGGATATAGTACGTAATGCTTAAAAGATAGATTTTTGTAGACCTATGAATGAGAAACAACCCCACCATACATTGTGTTGTTATAGCTCAAACGGATTAGGCAGCGTTTTCGATTAAAGCTCCTAGCCAGCGTGATTTTTTCCGACAACATCGTTATATTTCAAACACAAAACCTTAACAAGTTATACACTTAGGCCTTCCTCAAGAATCACTCTATTGATAGATGAATAAGATGAAAGTCGTATGAAAATCCGTTCAGTAGTTTTTAGTTTTGGAGTAGTTTTATAAGATGTAGTGAATTCACGTTTTCCCCTAGACTTGCGGACACTAGGTTGCGTGACAGTCGTGCACGTAATAGGTGGGGAGGAAAAGGTAATATAGGGAGTATTACAGTTTATTAAAGTCATGCCTAAACCTGAATTGCCGTAGCTCATAAAGTCGTCTCTTCAGGCAGACGGGGGCTTGTACCCACAAGCGAGTACACGAGTATAAACACGTACGATCGATACGTAACAAGTAGGTTTCATATCAGACGCTCACCGAGCGATTTACGTTTTATTAATTTCACCACCATTGTGATGTGTACGATATCACGAAGTATTTTCATTATCTATGTATAAATAATAAATTGAAATAGATATCATATACTAAAAAAAAAGTGCCGAAGTCCTCCAGTGGCGGAGGCCGGATAAAATCTTTCTTACTATTCATCTTTAAATAAATTTAGTATGGTATGTAGTAAGGTATCTAATACCATTCAAGAATATCTTAACGATATACATTCCTAGTAGGTATAAGTAATTTAGATACATTCTTAAACTATATTTGCATATTTGACCAAATATGTGAGTAGAACTATTTTACAATATTCCTTTTTTGTACCATATTTTAGCTACTAAATTAATGATTATGATTACCTATTGTAGTCGCCTAGTCAATAGAGAAAATGCTTTCAGTAACTGAAGATAAGAAAGCACAAACAGTCGATCTTTTTGCAGTACCTAACCCTTTTCCAATGGGGAGCAATGGAGCATGCGGTCGCCCGACTGCCCTTTTTAGGGTTCCGTAGCCAAATGGCAAAAAACGGAACCCTTATAGATTCGTCATGTCCGTCTGTCTGTCCGATTCTGTCACAGCCACTTTTTTCCGAAACTATAAGAGCTATACTGGTCAAACTTAGTAAGTGGATGTATTCTATAAACCGCATTAAGATGTTCACACAAAAATAGAAAAAAAAAACAATAAATTTTGGGGGTTCCCCATACTTAGAACTGAAACTCAAAAAATCTTTTTTCATCAAACCCATACGTGTGAGGTATCTATGGATAGGTCTTCAAAAATGATATTGAGGTTTCTAGTATCATTTTTTTCTAAAATGAATAGTTTGCGCGAGAGACACTTCCAAAGTGGTAAAATGTGTCGGTCCCCCCCCCCCCGTAACTTCTAAAATAATTGAATAAAAAAACTAAAAAAAATATATGATATACATTGTCATGCAAACTTCCACCGAAAATTGGTTTGAACGAGATCTAGTAAGTAGTTTTTAGGGTTCCGTAGCCAAATGGCAAAAAACGGAACCCTTATAGATTCGTCATGTCCGTCTGTCTGTCCGATTCTGTCACAGCCACTTTTTTCCGAAACTATAAGAGCTGTACTGTTCAAACTTAGTAGGTGGATGTATTCTATGAACCGCATTAAGATTTTCACACTAAAATAGAAAAAAAACAATAAATTTTGGGGGTTCCCCATACTTAGAACTGAAACTCAAAAAAACTTTTTTCATCAAACCCATACGTGTGGGGTATCTATGGATAGGTCTTCAAAAATGATATTGAGGTGTCTAATATCATTTTTTTCTAAAATGAATAGTTTGCGCGAGAGACACTTTCAAAGTGGTAAAATGTGTGTCCCCCCCCCCCGTAACTTCTAAAATAACAGAATGAAAAATCTAAAAAAAATATATGATATACATTGCCATGTAAACTTCCACCGAAAATTGGTTTGAACGAGATCTAGTAAGTAGTTTTTTTTTAATACGTCATGAAATTAAAAAAAAAATTTTTTTTTCATCATACCCATACGTGTGGGGTATCTATGAATAGGTCTTCAAAAATGACATTAAGGTTTCTAATATCATTTTTTTCTAAACTGAATAGTTTGCGCGAGAGAACCTTCCAAAGTGAAAAAAAGTGTGTCCCCCCCCCTGTAACTTCTAAAATAACATAATGAAAAATCTAAATAAAATATATGATATACATTACCATGCAAACTTCCACCGAAAATTGGTTTGAACGAGATCTAGTGAGTAGTTTTTTTTTAATACGTCATAAAATTTTAAAAATTTTTTTTTGATCAAACATATACGTGTGGGGTATCTATGGATAGGTCTTCAAAAATGATATTTAGGTTCCTAATATCATTTTTTTCTAAACTGAATAGTTTGCGCGAGAGACACTTCCAAAGTGGTAAAATGTGTGTCCAAAGTGGTAAAATGTTGAACAAGATCTAGTAAGTAGATTTTTTTTAATACGTCTTAAATTGTACGGAACCCTTCATGCGCGAGTCCGACTCGCACTTGGCCGCTTTTTATTTTAATACGTCATAAAATTAAAAAAAAATTTTTTTTCATCAAACCCATACGTGTGGGGTATCTATGGATAGGTATTCAAAAATGATATTTAGGTTCCTAATATCATTTTTTTCTAAACTGAATAGTTTGCGCGAGAGACACTTCTAAAGTGAAAAAATGTGTGTCCCCCCCCTGTAACTTCTAAAATAACAGAATGAAAATCCACCGAAAATTGGTTTGAACGAGATCTAGTGAGTAGTTTTTTTTTTAATACGTCATAAAATTAAAAAAAAATTTTTTTCATCAAACCCATACGTGTGGGGTATCTATGGATAGGTCTTCAAAAATGATATTTAGGTTCCTAATATCATTTTTTTCTAAACTGAATAGTTTGCGCGAGAGACACTTCCAAAGTGGTAAAATGTGTGTCCAAAGTAAGTGGTAAAATGTTGAACAAGAAGTTTTTTTTTAATACGTCTCAAATGGTACGGAACCCTTCATCCGCGAGTCCGACTCGCACTTGGCCGCTTTTTTGCTACTCTACGCCACACTCGCCTGGTCGATGCTCTCGCGGACGGAGATCTCGTGGAAGCACACGCAGCCGATGTCCTTGCAGCGGCGCTGGCCCTCCTCGGTGGACACCATGCGGTCGCCGGGCTGGTCCACCTTGTTGCCAACCAACACCACTGGCGTGTCCAATACGCTATCCTGCAACGATACATTTTATTACCATTGCTTATTGACCGAGTTTCAGTTTGCGAGGTCTAACTACAGCTCATACTCGTAGTGCCACTGTAAACCATGTTTTCATGTCAAGCGTTTATCAAGTGTAGTCATAAAAATAATACCTAATTATAAAGAATTTTACAACACGTTAATGTATACAAAATATAAAAAATAAAACAATTTAAGTACTTCATTATCCACCAGGCATGTTTTTGTTATCGTACGTAATTGGGTATACCTAATTGGGCTGTTTATCAAATTGCCTATAGATACAAATAAAATTATAAAGAAACGACGATTCAGAAAATATGATACTTCCACATTTTAATACGTGAATGAATCCTTTTGGGGTTCAAAGTCCTAATACCAGGACAAATTCTCCAACGAGATTTGAATCATTATTAATTTTAGTTGGTTTTGCTTTCTCAAAATAGTCGATTGTTAACCAAGGGATGAAACGGTACCTTTCACCCGAGTTAAACAAATAGGCAAATTTGCATAATCAGTACCTAATTAAAGTAACCTACCTGCAATCAGAGACTTTGCATGTCTAAAGATAAATGGCCTATAGCGAAAACCATTTATGCCAAATAACTTTAACACACTTCCACGATTTTTTCATATTTTTTGGACGTATGATTCGAAAGTTAGAGGGGGGGGGGGGACACATTTTTTTTCTTTCGTAGCGATTATCTCCGAATATATTCACTTTATGAAAAAAATGTTTGTTGAAGACCCCTATTAGTTTTGAAAGGCCTTTCCAACAATATCCCACACTGTAGGGTTGAAGCAAAAAAAAAACAAATTCACTCCGACTTTACGTGTAGGGGAGATACCCAAAAACAAATTAAATTTTTAGATTTTATTGTACGTGTTTGTCGGCTTTATCGATTTATATGTCCATGCCAAATTTCATTTTTCTAGCACTAACGACCACGGAGCAAAGCCTCGGACAGACAGACTGGCGGGGAAATAGGGAATATTTTTCGATTTTATTTCCACCTATTTGCTCATGGGACGGGGACGGAAGAGTAGGTACACCACTTTTTTGCACTAGAGCAGAAACATATCACGTTCTGCGCACTTTATAAATCAACAATGACCCACTTTCAGAGCATGAGATATGAAAAAACCGGCCAAGTGCGAGTCGGACTCGCACAGGAAGGGTTCCGTACCATTATCTATAAAAACGGTCATCCATCCAAGTACTGACCCCGTCCGACGTTGCTTAGGTAACTTCGGTGATTGGATGAGAACCTCGAGACGGACGGACAGCGGAGTCTCAGTAATAGGGTCCCGTTTGACCCTTTGGGTACGGAAACCTAAAAAGTAACATTAATATTCTGGAAACCTCTAAAGTTATCGCCACAGGTCTATCATGTCATTCATTTCATACCTGTACCTAAGTAATTTGTTTCTACGTTTCGACGTTTCTATTCAACAACGTGGACTGTTGTACTTACCTATGTTATTTCACGGTAAGTTGTAAAGAAATAAGTAATGATGTTACTTTTGCTAGAATATTCATAAAATTATTTTCTAATATAATTATAAAGGGTGGAAAAAATTAATGGGCCCTGGAGGGAAACTGCCTTAAAACCTTAAGCTAGCTAATTTTACTTAAAGAAAATATACTTTTATTTTAAAAAGAAACAAAAATGCATCTGGAGTATAAACAATGTTCATTTTCTGCTACTTGAGTTATATATGTATTTAGTTTTTTTTACAGAGTCATCCAGTGCCTCCGGTATAGGTATATAAGTGAGTGACCACGTGTGTAACTTAAAAAAAACTCAAAGCTTTTTGTCGCGAAGAAATGGATTATTTAGTACTACTTGGCGGTATCAATAAAAACAGAGGGTCCTTATCTCTGATTTTCACAAACATTATTTTATGTAATTTTATGTTTTTATAATTAAATACCCTATTTTAAGTAAGTCGCAAATATTCCTCAAATCTACTTAACTATATGCATTGATTCAAAATTGACTGCTAATTTTCTTTAAATGTGGGCCGCTAGAGGTTATACTTCTGTCCTCAAACCGAATTATTTAAGTCAAGGAAAGAAAGAAAAGGGAATAAAATATATACAGGAAAATTGCTGGACCGCCCGGTGCGCGAGACCTATAAATTACAAGACGGCTAATATAATCACAGACCAATATATTGAAATAGATTACTTTGTCAAATGACAATTTTGATAAAATAGTTTGCGATATGATACATACCTACTTTGGGAAATATGTGCTAGGCCTACTGGCCATTATAAAACACTAGTTAATCTGACAGTTGAAACACATGCGACATAGGTACCTAGTGTTTAGATGTTTGTTGCGGCGTCTATAAAATGAACACACGAAGTACGTACCTACGAGCATTAACTGGGTCTGCATCTGCACAGAGTTCTAAGATAGGCGGAAGTAATGTTGCTATGATACAATTGTGATTTTATTACACGCACAGCACAGATTCGCAAATCACAACTTGAGGGTTAAGTGGTCTATGGCTGAATCATGTAGTTGTAGGGTGTCATCCATTAATTGCGTCACACAAAATTTCAAGTTTTTGGAGCCCCGAACACCCCGAGTCCCTTGTCATGCTTTTTCCTATCTATTAACATGTACTGTCACATTTGGCATGACCCCCCCTCTACCCTGTTTCTGTGACGTAATATCTGGATAACCTCTAGTCACCGTTTGTCTACCTCCATCCTCTGTTTGTCAACTCTGTATGCGTCTGGTCAATATTAAATTCGGTCTGTGAATCACAAGAACATTGCCGCCGTCATACAATTGAAGTTACGTTCGTATTTTTGCAAGTAAAACTTCTCGCTGTCTTTTATTTGTACATATGTATTACGATTTCTAGCAATGAAAACTAATACCGACCATAGATATACATGTGTTATTTTAATACGCGCGCTGTGCGGACCCTTAACCTAGTAGCCGAGAACATTGATTTGTTTTGGTGTTCTCTGACTGAATTCACAAATTCCACATTGTTTACATTATATTATATGCGCAATAACTTAGAATAATTTGTTAAGATAAACATGTCAATAGGGTTGTCCAACGGCGGCTATGTTCTTGTCACTATTAAATAAACCTTCATAGATGAAGTTATCCTGCGCCGCCTTTTGTTATAGTTGATTAGGAATTTGAGACGATGACACTCGTCGAAGGAGCACTTGTCCGTCACGGAGTACATGAGGATGAACGCCTCGGCCCACTTGATGTTGCTCTCCAAATTTGTGTACTCGCTCTCCTGAACAAATTATCAACAATTATCTTAAAGCTTCTACTAGAGTAACCAAGGCTATGCCATTCCAGAACAACCTTTCAGAACTCTGTAATTTCAGTTTACTTGTACTATGTTTAATTTATTATTTCGTTAAATGCGAAGCTCAAATATCACAAGAATTTAGATTTCTAAAACGAGTTTCAGATTTCTAGAGTCAACTATACACCTAATCACGAAGTATCATTCGAAAACAGCAGAAAACAGCGCGTAGGTCCTTTCATTCGAAAAGAATCGAGTCTTTTTAAAAGACTTAAAATACTGAAACTCTTTCATTACTATTTGAGCACCGGTGTGGCCGGTGTGGCCTTAATTTTATTAGAGGAAAACATACATAACTCACATGGGGATCCCCCGCAGAGTCCAATATTTCAAAATATACCATCTCGTTGTCAATTACAGTTTGAAAGGCGTAAATCTTCTCCAAATTGGGATCATATTCCCCGATGAAGCGCCGGGTGATGAATCGCACGACTAGAGCTGTAAGGAAACACAATTGCCGTTAGAAAAGTCTTCAACATACTTAACAACAGTAGGTACAGTAATTGTTGAGTATATTGACTGACTATAATGTAAATAAGTTTTTGGCAAAAATTTAATTTTTGGTACAAACTTTCATTGCTGACTGTACTTTTCTCCACAGACAACTAATAGTCATCGAGACAATTCTATAAACTTCAAACACAATTAGGTTGCGTTGTTTTATCATAGAGTTCCTATGGCCACCTCCTGTCTCTATCATTAGATCAGCTCGATAGTACCATAATATTGCATTGTCACCCGACTTACATATGTATGCAAATTTCCAGCTTCATTAGAAGTCGGGAAGTGGGTCAAATTTAACTTGCAAGATTTGACCCGTACATACATAGGTACATTGCAAGTGAATATAAGTTTTTGGCAAAAATTTCATTTTTGGTATAAGCTTTTATCGCTGACTGTACTTTTCTTTCCACAGGTAACTAATACTCATCGGGCAAATTCTAAAAACCCCAAACACAATTAGGTTGCGTTGTTTTATCACAGAGTTCCTATGTCCATCTCTTGTCTCCATCATCAGATCAGCTCGATGGTACCATAATATTGCATTGTCACCCGACTTACATATGTATGCAAATTTTCAGCTCAATCGGAAACCGGGAAGTGGATCAAATTTAACTTGCAAGATTTGATTACAAACAGACAACGGTTAGGTGAAAGTAAATAAAAGCTTGTAATAAAGCTTATAAAATATATTTAAATGTCTGGAAAGTTAAGAAAAGATTAGTTATAATCCTCGCTTAATATTATTAATAAGGGCGCTAAGAGGGCTTATTGATAAGGACGTTTACACATTGCCTGACCCGACATCGACCATGACGTAAAATCGGGAAGTAAAATGTACCGGTATTATATTTAAATGTTCTTTTTCTGCCCTCCGGGCGCGTCAACTTTGCTCCCGCTGCGCTAAACGAAGTTGACGCTTTCCGCCTCCGTCGAGCAGAAAAATGATATGCGAGCCACGTGAGGAAACGTAGGACATTCCATCCCGCGTGGATGTATCCGACATCCTAAATTAAAAAAAAAACATAAATTCGGATCATATAATGTGAAAAGGCTCTTAAGAGAGAAAAATAGCGTTTTGAATCTATTAACAAAGTAACGATAATTTTTCTATGAAATTCCATTTCGGGAGAAAACGTCTTCCACTACCTAAATCTTAACAAATCACTTTGATTTTGATGTCGATCGTTTCAGCATAATATATTCTAGGATTTAGGTTTCGCTTTAAAAAAAATAGTTTTTTTTTTGTTTTGCAAATTTTGAAAAGAAGGAAATCCTCTATAGGTAAACCTTTTTTTTAATTGCGTCAATACCATACTAAAAAGTCACAGAGAATGGGAAATGTTTAGAAGTTGAAAAACGTTCTCTCCTTTTTGGTACTTCCCTCTTAAGAGCTTGGCCGAATTTCACCTTCCTATAAAAACGGAGTTTCTGTCTCATTTTAAAACTACGTGTTGGATTGTAATGATACTTTGCACATACAACGACATGAGGTATAATGATATATTCCTGTAATTAGTTTATATAGTTACAGCTTATACAACAAAGGAAATAGAGCAAAAACAAGTGCTTCAGATGGTTTACCGAGTCGTCGACTATATTAATATGAGTTGATGCCATTCGATCGCAGGTATTTAATTTCTGAAACCGACCCGACCGATATAAATACGCCGGTAATCTTCATGAAATCCGGTGGCCTTCTGAACTTCAAGCTATAAATATCACACTATCATTATATTTTATTATACAGGTATACGCAGAAACTATGGCCATGGTGGGCTCCAATTTCTTGCTTCTACACGAAAGAAAGAGAGATAAATAAGCGAGCTATAAAGTAGCGGTTAGGTGTATCTGATATTATTTAACGACATTATTGTTACCAGCCGGGGCATGTGGGCGACAGATCACCTACAGGTACACGTGTTGATACAGGGCAGGTTGGTTGCTTAACACGTTCGCTGCCACGAACGCGCCTAGCGGGCGCTACGCAACTTCGCTCTGATGCCGGACAGCACGCTAGGTGGATTATAAGTGTTTTTATGTAACTACTCTATATGGATGGACTAACAAAATATGGATCGGATGGTCTAAAATAAACAATTTTTATTTTATTTATTTAATACTTGTTTGAACATGAGTAAGCAAGAATTAGAGTAAAACGGTTTGAAGATTGAGAAGATTCTTAATTCGTCCAGTGGACAAGGCGTATAAACTAACTAGTCTAGCTTGTTTAAGCAAGGCGAGGTGAGGCAAGACAAGAGCGCAGTATTTCTTACAAATTCGTTCTATTTAAAAACCAAAGTTTTAAAATAGAAATTCTGTCACTAGTGCGCATTAGGCAACTCGTATTGGCATTCGTTGCAATTGTAATCAGTCTTGCTTAGAAAAGAGTGCAGGTTTGATATCGTCTTTCATTATAATGCTCTCATCATCCAGGATTAAAGGATAATACGACGATAAGCCCACAATTTCCGACATATATACCTAGTAAATATTTATAGAACCATAACTCTGGAACATTTTCTGTAATAAGCACACAAAATAATGCCCATACCAAGATTCAAATCCAGAACATCCAACTTCGTAGGCAGGTTCGCTATCAATTTTAATTGCTTCAAAGTATGAAAGCAGATACGTAAGTATGTAAATAATGCCCTTGTTCCAAGTTACCTATAAACTCCAAATTCCATCCAAAGCCATTCAGGCGTCCTAACTTTAGCTAGGGATGTACGGTGAGATGTGTCCATCAGATCTTCGTGACTACGCCCCCTATCTGGCAGACTTGTCCGGCGGTCAAATTCATTAATGTATGTTAGGAATTAGGCATAGATGTTGTCTGATGGATATCTGTTTCGCTTCTAGATATTTTATACCTCTAGGTATTTTGTCAAACAAAGATAATCCAAATTGAATAATAATAAATAATCGGTTACACCGCTGCTCAAAGATGTTGATTCACTTCGGTGAGGTGTCAACTGATTCATTATCTTGCGGATGATATAGGCTAGGTACATTTTAAACATCCACACCATTGTATAGGAACTTGATCTCAAAGTTGTTGTGGGCTATCGCGCGTGTCGATACGTAATGCGTGTGTTTGACTGCCTTTTTTTGAACCTTATTTCCAGGCGCTAAGGTCTACCAGTGCCGAATTAATATCATGTTAGTAAGTGCAGACACCGAGGCGAGGAAACCGTATTGTGTCATTCGATACAGCCTGGAAGTGACTTAGGACATAGTCACATGAGCACAGTCAGTTGCTCGTTGTTTATGTTCAGCAACAGTATTGTACTTTGCCCGCTACTGCTCCAAAGTTATGATGTGTGCTCGGTTGACACCGAGCACACATCATAACGTTCGAACTGTACATAGTGAAGTTAAAGGGAAATTTACGTGCTTTTTGTTTAAGCTATTCATGATGTTTGTTTGTGCCAATTACCACCGCAGGGTCAAAGGCCTGCGTTCATATGGAGCGGTCACGTGACCTCGTCCCCTTTCTTCTTAATGACATTCTAATTATGCACATCACTATTATAGGTCTACCACTTACCTATACTTGCCGCAAAACTAAGAGGCGAGTCAGGTCATAATGCCATCTCTTTCTCTCTTGTTTGGTCTTAACAAGGATAAAGGAGATAGCATTATAATCTCAAGCCAGTTAGCTTTGCAGTAAGTATACCTTAGGCGGTTGGTAAAGAAGTTACGTGGAGATATTTTCTAGTACAAGGTAAAGTCTTAGGCAGGTAGGTGAGTTTAGGTACTAGACTTAATTTATTTACATATTATATTTTTGTCTAAGTACTTAACATAATACAAATCAGCTTCATGCAGCCAAATCTTGAACCAGTCCGTAGCAGACCATGATAACTTCTTACCAGCCACCTCAGTTCAACAGAACTTCCTTACCAGATTTCCCGACGCCCGATTGTCCCAGGACCATGATCTTGAAGGGCTTCGGCTTGGAGTACAGCCCGAGTTTGGCCAGCGAAGACTTGGGCGAGGTCGTACTCATGATTCCGCCCTCTCTCCTCTTATGTCCATTTGCCAAACGTACATCATTTTTCGCTCAAAACATATCTGAAAGCAAGCGGTGATTCATTCGAGTGATTCTATTTATGTTAGGCGCCGTCATATAGACATCTGGTAATTAAACTTTCACATGATTGCATATCAATATGGTAGAGTACTCTCAAGAGTATTACGTTTCATAAATATTAATTATAATGATGTTCAATAATGAACTAATTGGCTACTTATTATATATCCTCATACTTTACCTTCAAGTATCTAATTAATATTTGGATAATTAAAATCCCGCTCTTAGAAAATTCAGTACCGGCTGACCTACCTAGTTAATCAAAATTTTCGACATTAGATTTTCGTGAGTGTTTGTATCCAGAAGTAGCTAATGCTATAATAATACAGAAATAAATATTATAGGGACATTCTTACACCAATTAGTCCCACGGTAAGCTAAGAAGGCTTGTGTTGTGGGTACTCACTACTCAGACAACGATAATACACAATATACAAATATTTAAATATATAGAAAACATCCATGACTCAGGAACAAATATCTGTACTTATCACACAAATAAATGCCCTTACCGGGATTCGAAACCAGGACCATCGGCTTCATAGGCAGGGTCACTACCCACTAGGCCAGACCGGTCGTCAAAAATATAAGCTATATCTATATTATACAGGCAGGCATGCATTCATATTCATATTAGGCAGGCATTCATGAGACAGGAACAGGACAACCCTACACACTCAGCCAATGTAAATGGGTCAATCGTATAGCATTATGTTCTGGGGTTACAGTTTAAAATATAACGTAAACAGAGCTCTAACCGCTCAAAAAGGGCTATAAGGACTATATTTCGAATTCCGCCGCGGGTCTCTTGTAGGCAATATTTCCTTAAACTTGGTATTCTTACAATGCCTTGCTTATATGTTCATATAATGCTTACGGAACTTTTCAAACACAAGCAAACATTTGAAACGCATACGCATCAAGAAGAGGAAATGCGTTTGCTCAAACGCACAAAAAATTTGAAAATTCATTTTCGCCCTACTTCAAAGGAGGAGCACTGTGTGAGATATCAAGCTGTTAATTAATTTAATAAACTGCCTCAGTATTTAAAAAATATTTCAAAGACTTGACACGATAAATTTATTTTTTCCGCAAAGATATCGAGGACTTTTTAGTGTAGAATTTAATGTTGCCTTACACCAAATTTTCATAAAGAACGTATATTTCGAGTAAAACGCGAATTTCTCCTGGATGGTACACATTTTCCAAGATGGCTCTGATTCCTCGAGGTCCCCCAATGTCAAATGGTGTGGGCATGAAAAAGGGGCCTTTAATTAATCTACATACCAAATTTCAGGACTGTCTCAGAGATTTCGAGGTTGATCCTATTCCGATTGTGCTATATGTACTTTGAAGAAATTACCTAAAGGCAGGTGGGATAAGATAAACATATTTTATTTTGCTCGGGATAAGGGAAACCATGTGAGGAAAGTCCTTCCACGTTGGTATTTTTAAGTCAATGTGATTTATGCATTGTACAGTCAGCATCAAAGTAGCGGATCAAACAAGGTTTCAAAAGTATCTACCATTCTGTAACAGCATAACAAAATGTGGTGGTTCTATATGTAGAACAATTAAGACGTTAAAAGATATACTTTTGAACGTAAATTATAGAGATTTTTCAATATTTGGAAAAGTTATCCGGAATATCAGATACTTTTGGCGCGTTGTTTCATCCGCTAATATTGATGCTGACCCTACTTGTAGGTACTAATGTTTTTAAAACAAACTATGCAATTATGCATAGACATACCGTATTTACAATTGTCGTAGAATAAGAACTTAAATGTTTTAATAGCAAAATTGAATAGAGATTATGTGAACATATTATTTGCGTTGGTTCCTTCAGTTTTTTTTGGGTCACTTTCACATCATTATTTAGAAAAATATTTCACACAATATTATGCAAATTTATTTAAAGAGTAAATGTCTGCACAGAGCTGCGCGGAACAAACAGCTGTTGTTTATTATGGTTTTATTACATGTCAGTTAGTTTTTATCTGATTTTTTTACATACTTTGCTATGTCTGTCTTTAGAAAATTCGAGTTTGCACTACACAATTTCGAAGAGTACTGAGTTGTGTTCACTGTATTAATTGTGTGAGCAGAGAGCGTGTTCGCGGGCGGGCGGAGCGGAGCGCCAACGCCGAGTGACTGTATTAACTGATAGCGTCGTAAATCTGCGGTTGTTTACTGCACGTAACCTATACGGGGTGAGTTTGTTTCTGTTTGCCGCGGGAAATTGTATTCACGTACTCGAACACTTTCTCTTGAAGCGACGTTCTGAATTTAAAAATCTGTTATTGTTTTCTTATTTATTGGACATAACTCTCAGTCGTGAGTTGCTCTCCGTGCTTATTTATTGGTTTGTGCGCGGTCAATCGATATCAAATGAATAACACATTCTTAAATTGTTATTTTTATACAGTAATAATGAATAAACTAGTTGTAGTAACACCACTATATAATTGTATATATCCATTATGTATACAGTTATTGTAAATAAAATTTTGGATAAAGATCTGAAAACAACAATTTAGCTGAATAACATTTTACGGAAGAATTTCATATGAGTATCTTTACTTACAAGTATTTACAGAAATTCATATCATTAGTTATTTGTTTTACAAGGGGGCAAAGTTGTTGTCTAACCAAAATAAAAAATCAAATCCCAAAGAACGTAAAAAAAACAATAGGTTGCATTTCGGGAGTGCCGGAGGAAGTGAAAACTTGAATATGAACGTTGTGCATTTTTGATATTTTGGAGAAATTGAGTAGCTGTTTTATAAAAAGAGATAATTCTCTATTATACCTACGTAAATAAATTTGAGTGTGGAAGATATTTTGAATTTTAGTGTTAATATATAACATATACAGAGTAATTCATGAGACTTGAGCAGGACTACAACCTACACAATCAGTAAATGGGTAAATGTTAATGAATTGTTCACCATCATATTAAGTAAAACAATCACGCTTCTTTTCTGTTATTTAACTTTTTGGTAACGAAAAATTTGAGTATCTATAATCATGGACACCCAATTCAATTTGCACGTCACCATGATGTCACGTGTCCGTCTTACTATGGAAGGTAGAGGCAACTTTAACATTTTTTTCCCCATCACAAAAAGTGCAGAGCGCCGCTAAAGAAGTTTTCACTTCAAAAATATCATTCAAAATCATCATTTAAGTCAATTCTACTTTCACAAGGAAAAAACTTACAATTTGCATCTGATTATTTTGCCCCACATGTGGATAAAATGCAACTTTGTCATTTAATTTTTGAACAATCAAGAGGGCCTTTACCTGTTACTGTTACTGTTGGTGTGGTGAAATAGTACATTGCCGGTGTAGCTTTATTTGACGTTCATAAGCGCATTGTAATATGCCTACTTGCATATTAAACTATCTTTATCTTATCTTAATTTATCTTTATCTTATCTTAGCTTATCTTTATTTTATTGCGCAACGAAAGCACATACCCCCCATGTGAATATTCTGACCCCCGAAGTTACTCTATTTACTTTCTGGATTTTAACATTACTATAGAAAATATTTATACAAAATTTGATGGTTATTAACCACAGCTAAGCCCCCTCGTTTTTTATGCTTTTTTAATTATTATAATAGTTAGTGACTTAAAAAATTGCAAGGAATTTGTTATTAGCTCCTAATGCAATAATCAAAAAATGCAAAACAGTTCAACGAAGGGGCATAGCATAGCTCGTTGCAAGGATCGAGTATTTTTTTTCAAGTGGTTCACCGTCAACGCTCCCGATAGTACGAGTACAATAAATTGGTAGAAAAATGGGGACTACGTTTGTATGGAAAAACCAGGCTGACGCAACTAGGAACAAAATAAGTTTTGTATGGAACTTGTTTCGCAAATCTTTGCCAACGAAGAAAAATAAAACGTCAGTGCTATTTATTCTGTCAAGTTTACATCAAGTCAACTGTCAGCCTAATTGTTTTGTTTGTTATGAAGGCTTCAATGTTTTGTTCGGGTATTTCATGCAATTTCTTTATTATTTAGTGAAAATATCGAAAATAGTGAACCGTGATCAGAGTAAAGAACGAGTTTGTTAGAATGCCACCGAGAAAACGGTTTACTAAGTGTGAAATATGTGGCAAGCGAGCCACTCGAGAAAATCACGAAAAAAGGGATTTTATGGCGAAATTTCCATTGGATAAAGACCGGTACGTATTGCTTTAGATACTTTTGACCTTATTTTGGTGCAGCAGGCTTTAAACACATCGAAAATTTGATATTTTATATTATTTTTAGTTGTGAACTAGGGATGTACTAAAACTATCGATAATTGTATGTTTATTTGTATATCAGTGTAAGTAATTAAATAAAATATGTGAAATTTCCTGAGAACTTGCATGCAATATGACACAAAATTAATTCGTCGAAGATTTTCAGTGGAAAATTATCTATCATCTATGCATTAATGGTCATTATTTAACATATTTGATTTGATTTATAGATGCATATTAGCGCTATGTAATCAGTTGATCATCTCATTAGCAAACACTTGGAATATAAACTGTACATAACCAAGGCTGTATGTTTTCAGATGCAGGCAGTGGGTTAAATTTGTTGGGAACGAAGACCTGATACATCTTCCCATAGAAAAGTTACATTTATTGAAACATGTATCTGCAGATCATTATGAAAATAGTGCTTTTAATAAATAAAAAATTAAGAAAAAAATAGTGAAGGATTTTATAATTACAATCTGAGCGTGAGGTATTCTAAAATAGAATCCTAGCGTAGTGAGGGATTCAAGTGTTAACGCCTATGGGTGGTATTCCACCTATGCAATTTCTTTGTCTAATGTGTATTGCGTCTCACATTTTGATTAATGACAGAGTGAGACGCAATGACATTGGACCAAGAAATTGGATAGGTGGAATACCACCCTAAGGTAAAAATATTTTTGCTACTACGTGATAAATTTACATACTGCTTTTCACATCACCTATGAGGAAATTATTATGGTAAAAATAAATAAATAAATTTAATTAATGGTAATTAAATGAATAATTTAACCTAAGAAGTATGCAAAAAGAGGAAAAAAGTGATCCCTCTTAGTAGGGAAAAAAAGTGCTACTTTGATCCTTCCTAGTGGTGAAGACCAACAAGGTGTTCTAAAAAAATCGAGTCCACATTAAGCTCGACCACGTATCAGTCCACTCATAGAACTATCCACTATATAACATACAACTTAAATGTGGACTCGATCCTAATTTGATTTCGAGTACAAAATTTGTAGACAAGAGTCTATATTTCAACCCTCCCCATTTTATCGATATCGATAAGAAACGCAAGCGTGTAGCGTACTACACTATTTAAATTGCTTATGTTGGTACTATGGTTCTTTGACAGTTCTTTGTCGTACATTTTGGTAATGATTTGCGAAACAAAGGGATTCCACTCGCTAGTATGGAAGTCCCGTCTCTTAAAACGTAGTGATTATATGCTCTTTGGGAAAAACGTCGACCACTTACTAAAGTAACTTACCACTTACGAAATACTTTTCAGCAATGACTTTTCTGTAAACTTTGTACGTCTAATGTAGAAGCCTTATAGCTTATACATATAGCGCAGTGGCCTTTAATAAGGCCTTCTATTTGATTGTGTTTCGAATCTTTATTTTGACCAATGAGGTACATACATATTGCATTTCTCTTTCTTCTTTGCAACTTTTGCAGGCTAATGCCATAATTTAATCTGTGATAACGGTGCGTATGATGGTACGAAGCACTTGTCACCGGAGTCGCGGCTTGGGCTTGGGCATTTTTTTTTAAATATTTAATTTGGATATCTTTCCAATAAGGGACAATGGAATACCGGAGCTTTGGGAGGTATACGCAGACCCGAAGCTAACAAATAGAGACCCTCTCGATAATTTATTGAATTTTAATGCGTATTACAAACATACGCGTCAAACTGAGAACCTTCTTTTTTTTTACATACAATAATGTTTTATTTTAGCCTAAAATAATCTACTACAATTTTTCGTAAAAGCGAGGGAAAATAATCAGCATTCATTCATCGTGTATAGGGTAATTGAAACGGTCATGCTGGCAGACCAATTCGCTTCTACAGTAAGTAATATCATATTATATGTTAGTTATTAAGACGGAAGAATAGCTTTGCGATCCTGACGATATAACGGTAGGTACTTTTTCTATGAAATTCCATTTCGGGAGAAAACCGTTTCCACGAAATCTTAATAAATCACTTTGCAATTTCGCTCATTTTGAAAAATAAATAAATATAAAATTCTATTTTTTGCAAAGTTTGAAAAAAAAAGGACAACCTATGGCTAGTTTTTCATTTTGTCAATAAAATACTAAAAATCATGGAATATTTATGAAATATTTAGAAGTAGAAAAACATTTTCTCTTTTTATATGAGCGAGTACGTCCCTCTTAAAGACTACGGGTACAAAATGGAAATTATGGAATTATGGGCTAATATCGGTCCGACCGGCAAATATCCTTTTCAGTTAAAAATAATTCGTTTCGTGGTCCAATTTCCTTTTAAGTAGGTGAATAAATGATATTGAATAAACAGAATGCAGACTCGCTATTTGTAAAGCTGAGATATATACCATGCAATTTACAAATGAAGAGGACAGAATATAACAGTGTTTTTATGGAAATGCGAGCTTTATTGAGAGCCTTTACGGAAAATTTGCTTCCTTTCTCCCTTTGAAAACCTTTAGTGCATCGTAATACATCCCCGCTGTGCTTCCTCATAAGTTTTAGGCTGGTCGCTCATTGAATACTAGGTCACAGGGCCTAGCCATAATTACAATTGTTTGCGCCACGACAAGGAAACGCTATTTGTCTCTCTATCGCACTAATATGGAAGAGTGATAGAGAGACGCGTTCCGTTCTCGTAGCGCAAACGATTGTCATCTTGGCTAGGCCCCCAAGCGTCTATTTCAGCACGCTGACAATTGACACCTGACAGAATTTTCTGTGCATTTCCGGGTAAGTAAGGACAGTACTATACGTAGGTAGCGTCAATATACACCGTGGGCTGGTAAAACCCGACAGATTTTAACCACGCATTTCTAAGGTCATAAGAAGCGGTAGGTCTAAAATAGGTAAGTATAACAGTTTCTTTTACAAGAATTTACATTATCTCTAAAACAAGACCGATTTTAGAAAACTTTGTATGACATTTTATCCTCTGAATGCGGTCAAGAAAACATCTTTAACATCGGTTATATTTACTTGTTGGATCAGCAATGTACGGCGGCCTTATTAGGTGACAGTGGCCACAGTGGTGAAACACGGGTCCGTTGTTCGCATGTGCGGGTGCGAGTGGCGAGGCGAATGACGAGCGAATAGTGCGAGGTCTCGTTTTCTTCCGTCCACATACTTACGATAGTTATGTACGCTAATTTTATATTAATTTATTCACTCACTCACGTACGATGCATTATTTACTAGGACTTAATGTTATACTTTACTTTTTCATGCTTTAATGAAATAATCATTTTAAAACTACTGCAGTTTGCTAAAATATGTGTTTTATTCATCTATATAGTAATCTAAATGATATTCGTTATGGGATATTTATCTTTAGACATGCAAAGTCTCCGATTGCAAGTAAGTAAATCTGTTACTTTAATTAGATACTGCATATGCAAATGTGCCTATTTGTTTAACTCGCGTGAAAGGTACCGTTTCATCCCATGCTTAACAATCTATTGTACTATACTTTAAGCTCCAGTTTAGCGTATTGTGACGGAAGAGTAACTACGGAACCCTACACTGAGCAGGGCCCGATATGCTCTTGGCTGGTTTTATTTTGTATGAAAAGGTATAAAAATTATTTCTAACGACTTTATTTCTAGATCTAGTGTCTAACGTACAAACACAAACACGTTTATATATCTCAATCCTGGAGGCGTAATATTATTAATATTATTATTATTGCGATTGTATTTACAAGTTATGAATTTGATCTGGATTTGTTACGGGTATGAAAAGTGACATTTCTTCAACCAGAAACAAATCCTAACCTAACCTAACCTGTTGTTGCAACCAGAATACGCCTACTGACTGATTTGTATATCTAAGCGCGTTCTCATACAATTTTGAGGGTCGTGATTGTCCTTGCGTAGTTAGTATACCTTAGTGTTCTAATAAAACGAGAAAAATTCTTATCAAAAAGTGTTTCAATGTGCGACTCGCCTTAGGTCTTTCCTACTTATGAGGGCGTAATAGACACTGCAAACATCCGTTTTAAGATGCAACATGAGTGGAGTTCATTTATAAATTTTAGTAAGAAGGGTAGTCCAGGATAAGATGGGGTAGGGGGTCAGGTGTGGTACCCGATATCATATTGTAATGGCCATTAGTAGACAAAGTGCCTAAGAAACAACATCACGCATTAAGTATCTTTGTTTCCTGTAAAAACAGTTTAGCTTTATTAGTTTATCACCATTTAATATGTATTATTTAGGGAAGTAACAACTCATGTTTTTTTTATCAATACATGTGACAATTTCTTGACACTCATATGTAAGTATTAATTCATTAGTGACTTACCGTTAACCGGGGTTACTTTGATTTGCGGGCCGACTTTGATTATAACTTCCATCCGCTACTAAAGTGCTTCTTTTAACGAGTTGAATAACAACTTTGCTGTTATTTTTTCTTTTTTGACAGCAACACTGATAGTTGCTTCAAGGCATAGTGACCGGTTTCGCGTGTAATACTATTATTTCGTTTAGAAAAAAAAAGCGGCCAAGTGCGAGTCGGACTCGCGCATGAAGGGTTCCGTACCATTTAAGACGTATTAAAAAAAAATCTACTTGCTAGATCTTGTTCAACATTTTACCACTTTGGACACACATTTTACCACTTTGGAACTGTCTCTCGCGCAAACTATTCAGTTTAGAAAAAAATGATGTTAGGAACCTAAATATCATTTTTGAAGACCTATCCATAGATACCCCACACGTATGGGTTTGATGAAAAAAAATTTTTTTTAATTTATTGACGTATTAAAAAAAAACTATTCACTAGATCTCGTTCAAACCAATTTTCGGTGGAAGTTTGCATGGTAATGTATATCATATATTTTTTTTAGATTTTTCATTCTGTTATTTTAGAAGTTACAGGGGGGGGACACACATTTTTTCACTTTGGAAGTGTCTCTCGCGCAAACTATTCAGTTTAGAAAAAAATTATATTAGAAACCTAAATATCATTTTTGAAGACCTATCCATAGATACCCCACACGTATGGGTTTGATGAAAAAAATTTTTTTTTTAAATTTTTATGACGTATTAAAAAAAAACTACTTACTAGATCTCGTTCGAACCAATTTTCGGTGGAAGTTTGCATGGCAATGTATATCATATATTTTTTTTAGATTTTTCATTCTGTTATTTTAGAAGTTACAGGGGGGGGGACACACATTTTTTCACTTTGGAAGTGTCTCTCGCGCAAACTATTCAGTTTAGAAAAAAATGATATTAGAAACCTAAATATCATTTTTGAAGACCTATCCATAGATACCCCACACGTATGGGTTTGATGAAAAATTTTTTTTTTTTAATTTTTTATGACGTATTAAAAAAAAACTACTTACTAGATCTCGTTCGAACCAATTTTCGGTGGAAGTTTGCATGGCAATGTATATCATATATTTTTTTTAGATTTTTCATTCTGTTATTTTAGAAGTTACGGGGGGGGGGACACACTTTTTACCACTTTGGAAGTGTCTCTCGCGCAAACTTTTCAGTTTAGAAAAAAATGATATTAGAAACCTCAATATCATTTTTAAAGACCTATCCATAGATACCCCACACGTATGAGTTTGATGAAAAAAGATTTTTTGAGTTTCAGTTCTAAGTATGGGGAACCCCCAAAATTTATTGTTTTTTTTCTATTTTTGTGTGAACATCATAATGCGGTTCATAGAATACATCTACTTACCAAGTTTGAACAGTATAGCTTTTATAGTTTCGGAAAAAAGTGGCTGTGACAGAATCGGACAGACAGACGGACATGACGAATCTATAAGGGTTCCGTTTTTTGCCATTTGGCTACGGAACCCTAAAAATGGAAGGTTTTTCTTCATGAATTTATTGTCTGAAAAGCTTTCGATATTTCATGTATATTTTCAATACCTATTTAAAAAATAGGTATCGTTTGTGAGTCTGTGGTAGAGGTAGAGGTTATTGAATTGTATGTTTGTATGTAGGGGTTGATCTCTGGAACTGCTCATCCGATTTCAAAAATTCTTTCACCTGTTTCTATTCTATAGAATTTACTTTCTGAGTGGAAATTGGATAAATTATATCATGCTGTTTTGCTTTAGTATTTTTTTAAATTATGCGCACGTGAGGTCACCAGGGTATTAATTGAATAATAAATAAATACCTAAACATGTTTTACAAAATTGAAAATATGTGGGGTAAATCCTATGAAAATCAACTCGATAATATGCTTCTATTATGTACTGATAGCGTTGCGTATATGTTGAAGGCGGGGCGAATTTTAAAAGTGTTTTACCGAAAATGAAATATATTACATGCTTCGCTCATGCTCTGCATCGGGTGGCAGAGCAAATAAGATGTCAATATCCGGATGTAGACACCCCGATCGCTAACTTGAAAAAAGTTTTATTAAAGTCTCCTAGTAGAGTGCACCCAACATTAAATAACCGGCCAAGAGCATGTCGGGCCACGCTCAGTGTAGGGTTCCGTAGTTACTCTTCCGTCACAATAAGCTAAACTGGAGCTTAAATTATAGTAAATTGTTAACCAAAGGACGAAACAGTACCTTTCACCCGAGTTAAACAAATAGGCAAATTTGCATAATCAGTACCTAATTAAAATAAGTCTTTTTACTATGAAGGGAAAACTTTTTGCGATAACTCAAAAACAGCTAAACTGATCATGTCCGCTATAGTTTTCATTTAATGTCTTTCTTAAGCTCTACTTCCACGATTTTTTTTCATATTTTTTGGACCTATGGTTCAAAAGTTAGAGGGGGGGGACACATTTTTTTTTCTTTCGTAGCGATTATCTCTGAATATATTCACTTTATCAAAAAATGTTTCTTGAAAACCCCTATTAGTTTTGAAAGACCTTTCCAACGATACCCCACACTCTAGGGATGAAGCGAAAAAAAAATTTCACCCCCACTTTACGTGTAGGTACCCTAAAAAAAATTAAATTTTTAGATTTTATTGTACGACTTTGTCGGCTTTATTGATTTATATATCCATGCCAAATTTCAGCTTTCTAGCACTAACGACCACGGATCAAAGCCTCGGACAGACAGACAGACAGACAGACGGACATGGCGAAACTATAAGGGTTCCGTTTTATGCCATTTGGCTACGGAACCCTAAAAAGAATTCGATTTTAATCATGAAATTTTGAATATAATCGAGGTGGTTTTAACTCGTTTACAGGAATGTAATATGTGACCATTGACATATTACTAGTTTACCCGTAGAAACCAAACTTGAAGCGGTCATGTCTCGAAATCCGGATTTAGATACTTTTTACGGCTTCGAAAGCATGATTTTAATTAGACATCTTTGTGCTCTTTATTTATTTATTTAAACTTTATTGCACAAATATAAGTATAACGTACAATAGGCGAACTTAATGTCTTGAGGCATTCTCTACCAACTGGCAAAAATTTGTTTGGTTTGAAAATGCCATCACAAAATAATCCGCAAAATTCATTGTATGAAAAATCGAATTTTGTTAAAGTTCTCCATACAAAACGCCAATTTCATAGGTAATGACCTAATATTTAGAATGGTGCATTTAAAAACAATATTAAAAATGTGTAAACATGGCTTTTTCATTTGATATCAAACTCGACCACACTTTCTTGCAAACAAGTTGACTAGAATTACTAGAATAGCAATAAAACCCCTCACAAATAGCTTTTGATGATGATGAGAGAATTATGATCAAGGTGGTGAAAAAGGAAACGGGAATTATTTGAGGAATAGTGCAACATTATAATATTATCTTTACTTTAAGATGTGCCGGCAGTCCATCGCCATGTTGAGGTTTGAGGACTTTGGGGTCGGCGTCATGTTCAGCACACAAAGAGAGTGCTAATTCTTTGCGCACTCTATATATGTGCCGAAACTCCTCGTCGGGCATATCAAATGGGTTGCATGCATCCCTTATGGCCCGGCGTTGAAGTTTTCTATTTTGTTTTTCTTCGAGAGCAGCAGTTGCCAAGAAGAAATGATATCTTGCCATCCTTAATAAAATGTATTGATAATGTTATATTTATTTACAAATGGAGTGCAAATTGTATATATAATGAAAAAAAAAAAGATAGTTACTGATATTTACTCCAAAAAAATTGTATTTTTCAATATTTATATAGCACAAGAGCACTTATCGTGGTCCAGTGAGCACTAGGATAAAATAATCAAAGTCTAGCCGTCAAAACTCGACTATATGTATATCTAATTATCCAACAAACGTTGCTATTTACCATCTATCGCTGTCAAAGTAGTCAAAACGGTATAAATGCTAGAAAACGGTATAAATCTAGACAAGTGTCATTTATATCATTTAACTTACCTATCAATTAAGTTTAAGTTAGAAATTTAGACAAATGACAAACTATCCACCGACCATCTTATGCAGTAAATCATTTAACATCTATCGCTGTTAAAAGTGCAAAAGACGTCAAATCAATAAAAACTGGATAAAATGTTAGTTATATTATCATTTATACATCCCTATCATTTATCTAATCGACCATGATTGTCCTGCAGCCGGCCTATGATGGTTTTGTCATTATATCATTAATCATTTAATGCTTGGATTGGCGATTATCTGATAAGTGACTTAATTCGGTATAAAGTCGCGAGGGTAACCTATAATTGACTAATGATAGCGCGACATATTTTGAGGTTTTGAAAAATGAATTTTAAACTCTATGCCTTAAGGCGTATTTTAAAGAATAGATGATTAAATCACATTCTACCACTTATCTTCATATGACATTAACAGTTAAAAATTATCCATGGTTTGTGCTTTTGAAAAATAAATCGTAAACAAGTATACTTAAAGCGTATTTTAATGAATAGTTGGTTAAATGACATATTACCACTTATCCAAATTTGACATTGATAGTTAAAAGTTATCCATGATTTAAGAGTTTGCAAAATAGATTCTTATTGTGTTTAATTAAGACGTCTTTTAATAAATAGTTCGCTTAATGATAAGTTGTGTCTACAATTCATACATAGCAAATGGGGAATCATTGCTCGCTTAGATTTGAAGGCACGTTTTAAGGTTTGAAAGACAGGCAAATGTAGTGAAGCGTGTAAGGTGTTCAAAATTAAGCGTGTAGATCATTTCCAACATTTCACACGATGAGTTACTTTTGGTACGGACTGTGCCTATTGAGTGAAATTAACGTAAGGCGGTCTTCACACTGGCGTTGCACCGCATTCCATTGCGATGTGGATGATTTAGTACCTATACGGCAGAGTTCGCTATAGTTTTCCTTCAATAGTTTTTCGCCCGGAACTGAGAACTCGCGGTTTGCCAAAAATTATGTATAGCGATTGCATTTGTTGCACCTACTTACTCGGAAAATGATAAACTCTGGTACAGCAACTTGGTCAGTAGAAAAAAGGCGGTAAATTTTTAAAAATATAGGCGCAAAGGGTCTCCCATATAAAATTTAAGCTTTGCGCCTTTTTCTACTGCCAAACTGGGTGTGTTTGAGTAGGTATAGTTTCAAGTCACCATAGAGATTTAAAAAGACCGTATCTGTGGTAAACGGTTACGTTTCTTGTCAAATGACTATATTATGTAATTTTGAATTCGTTTATCTTGCTAATTATGTAAAATGGTACATTTAAAAACAATATCAAAAACGTGTAAGCCGGGCTTTTTCATTTGATACCGCCGACCACACTTTCTTGCAAACAAGTTGACTAGAATAGCAATAAGACCCCTCACAAATAGCTTTTGGGTTTCTAGGCTCTTATATAGCTCCAGAACCCCTTGATTGAGCCTGCTCATAATTTAATTTAAATTAGTACAAAACTAAAGTTATTGCATAATAAGCTATCCTCTGAGAGCTCTTAAAAAAAAAAAAATGTCGAGACCTGCCAATAGCCAGTCGTGTGTTCCAAGTTGAATGTATGATTTTTTGTCATACCTATTATTTGGACCCAACATATGGTTCGAAAGTTAGAGGGAGGGACTCTTCTTTTTTCTTTCAGAGCGATTATTTACAAAAATATTATCTTTATCTAAAAATTGTCATGAAAGACCCATATTTGTTTTAAAAGACCTATCTAATGACAGCCCACACCGTAAGTTAAACACTACGGTTTAACTAACTCACGTTATTTTTGACACTTGTGCGACATGTTTCGGAGAACCTATTAGGTCTTCATTTTCAATCATGTCTAGTTCATGTGAGCATTCACGCTAGTCATATTTCTTTTTTGCTAAAGTTAGACTCACAACCGTTTAAATTCGATCCCATGCCGTGCTTATTGTTAGCTTGGCTCAGTTAACTATGAACTGCATCATCCTATGTATACCTTATATTTCGTAAATGAATGACTTATGAGTTACGACTTATGACGTCACAAAGTTTATGACTTCCCCTCTCTCTAGTCACAACATGGCACATTTTCTTGACCCCCTCTCCCCCCTTAACGTGTGATCTAATTAATGGATGACCTCTTGGGGCTAGTCCGGTTTCCTCAGAATGTTTTCAGGAAGGCAGTGTTAATGAACATAACAAAATAAAATAATACTAGGCGAAATATTTATTTATTAATAGGGCACGCTTCTCTGCATGTAATGCATCCCTCGAGCAGCGCCCCCTTCCATTTCCGCTTCAGGTTCGCCTTTTATTGGAAGATTACTGGAAAAAAGAAAAACCTATATACATATAAAGTAAAATAATCAAAAAAACTTTTTACAAAAAAAGTAAACCGACTTCAAAAAGGATAAAATAAAATATTATACTTTTTTAAGTATATGCATTACCAACTAATATGTTTGAAGTCGGTGCCTTATCGTCAGTTTATATTAAAATTTCTGATCACAATATCATATTGTTGCATTAAAACTACTTTGATTAAGCTAATCGCAAGATATAAGGTAATTGCAGCAAAAACAATTAGAAGTCTCACAAGTTATTTTCTCAACACATTATGACGTTAAGATTTTATAATTAAGTGAATAGTTAAAAAAATATTCATATTGTCCATTTCTGCCTGAAACACAAGGAATCCTAGTTAAGGTATTTGTAAACCACTTTTCTCTAATAACAATTCTTAGTCTTTAAGAGCAACCAACGTAGGTACAATACTTTTTCAATGGATATGGTAGGCAGCTGCCCCCAGTCTCCCATTTAAAAAAATCCATGTACATGGGTATGTGTTCGGTCACCGCAGAGAAAATTTGAGGAGTGGAGCCCTAAACATGGTAGGTAAACCTAAATTTAATTTATTCATAATGTGTCCAATGTCCATGCAATTTTGCAGATACATCACGTAAAACTAACAGGTGACTTGCATGGAACGACTCTGGGTATCTATGTACCTAATCGCGGAAAACGTCAAACATTTCACAAATATTTATACTTAAAATATTATAACAACGGTTATATGTATATGTAATCTCTTAATATTTTAGAAATTACAAAACAGTATTTGACTACCTATTTGTATCCGATTTAGCAGAATGAATGATAGATGAGTTGTAACAAAACGTACTAATCCCGATTCAAAGTAATCCCCATTGGTGTTGTCAGGGATTACTTTGGCGATCTTACGGTTTACAAGAAAATATCGATTCTGTCCATCCATTCGATTTATTCTAAAATTTCTAATTATGATTTTGCAGTTATTACATACCAACTGAACGTTTAGCGAATGAATTCCTTTTCTGTTTAGAAACTGTACGCCATGCGGTAAAGGTTATGGAAATATTTTTACTTGGGTGCAGTCTACTGTGCCTAAAATGTTAGCAACCCCATATGCCTCCTGAATACCTCTCATTTTCTGGGAAGACTATCCAAGTGTCCTTGAGTCTGTAAACAATCCAACACTTTCATGATTTGGTACTTTAGCTACACGTAGCATTGAATAATACTTACATAAATACATATGTAAGAGTGGTAAAGAAGTTGCATATAATAACAAAAATAAGGTATGATTCTGCATTGAAATATTTAGGTAGAAACACTTCAAATACCACAAAAATCCACATTCAAGCCTCATTTGTACTTCATGGTCCCTAAAAATCTACGTAAGAAAATAAATATAAATATTTTGTTACTGACTGCGTCTTTTTGCCTTCATATGTCTCACTGCACATCCATACTTGTATTTTTTTACCTTCTTATCTCCGGTGTCAGTGGTATTCTGTACCAAAATGGACATACCTTCTATTCACCACAATTACAAATTGATCCAAGTACCGGCTGACGGTAGACTGAGCAATGGACAAGCCATGGTCTTGTCCAGTTCCCCGTTAGTAACTACCGTCAGCCAATAGGTGCAGTGATGTTAAAACCTAAAACAAAGACTTGTAAGTAGGTATATCATTATGAAATAATGATTATGATCAAGGTGGTAAAGGTAACGGGAATGATTTGAGGAATAGTGCAACATTATATCTTTACTTTAAGATGTGCCGGCAATCCATCGCCATGTTGAGGCTTGAGGTCGGCGTCAAGTTCAGCACACATAGAGTGCTAATTCTTTCCGCACCCTATATATGCGCCATAACTCCTCGTCGGGCTTATCAAACGGGTTGCATGCATCCCTTATGGCCCGGCGTTGAAGTTTTCTGTCTTGTTTTTCTTCGATAGCAGCAGCTGCCAAGAAGAAATGATATCTTGCCATCCCTGAAAAATGTATTGATAATGTTATATGTAAATAAATGAGTTTGATTGTATATATAATGAAAAACACAGATACTTACTGATATTTAACTCCAAAAATTTGTATTTTGCACCATTTATATAGCACAAGAGCACTTATCGTGACCCAGTGAGCACTAGGATAAAATAATCAAAGTCTAGCCGTCAAAACTCGACTATATATTTAATTATTCAACAAACGTTGCCATTTACCGTCTATCGCTGTCAAAAGTAGACAAAACGGTATAAATGCTATAAAACGATATAAATCTAGACAAGTGTCATTTATATCATTTAACTTATCCACTTATCAACTAAGTTTAAGTCAGAAATTTAGACAAATGACAAATTATCCACCGACCATGTTATGCAGTAAATCATTTAACATCTATCGCTGTCAAAAGTGGAAAAGACGTCAAATCAATAAAAACTGGATAAAATGTTAGTTATATTATCATTTATACAGCCATATCATTTATAAAATCGACCATAATAGCCCTGCAGTACTTATACTTTCGGAGTTGATGTGGAACCCGCGCGAGCGCCATATTTTTTGTCCCTTTCTAATTTCCTGGCTTTGCGCCCCTTCTTTACACCAGGCGGGCTGCATGCTTGTTTGCCACCGCCGTGGTATAAAAAAACTTAGTTACAGATCTGGAAGTCAGATTTATATTGGCTACCTGTATCACTCACTCGCCCGTGCTCGGCAAACGATGGTAAGAAGGAGGAAGCCCTTTAAGATGCCCATCGTTTGCAGTAATGAGGAGCCCAGCCGCCAAATTGCATGTAAGTAGGTAATTTATAACATGTGACCTGTTTGTTGCCTGTCTGGCTGATGGGTCACATTTATTGCTTGCTTTACTCACTTAAAGGGAATTTTTACACTGCATTTTTCTCCAGTAATCAGTTTTAATGTAGCCTGTTTCATCCGCGACACGAAATAAACGAATCTATTGACAAAAGGTACCTATAACGCTTTCACGTTTTAAGATTTTTACACATTATTAAATACTTATTTACTATAGTCTGTATTTTTAGGTAGCTAAATAAATGTAAACAATGTGTTTTTACATTTTCGGGTTCTTGAATCATTTGTCGGTTACCCAACCAAATAGAAATCTGCTTGGATCTATTCCTTCATCGTTCTGGCTTTAAATTAAATTAAATAATCATTTAATTCAGGCATACCTCATACAAGTGTTAGTAACGAAACTTGATCAATACGAGTACCTACAATACCTGGTGAGCCATCATAATACATTTTGATAAAATATAATGAATTTTCTATAAACATTCAATTTAAAATTTTGACTAGCATCACGTGTTATAAATTAATAAAGTAAAAAACAACCTATTTTATTTAATCGTGTAATGTTTTCATGACCCCCAAATGGCTAAATATTCGATCTCGTTTTAGGTTCTTTACTACGGCGAAGTAATAGCACATATTACAAAACGAATTTACTATTGATTATCAAATCATTCCAATATATTCCTATTAACAAAATAGCACTATTACAGCAGCTTCGTTGTTCCGTCGAGTGAGTAATATTATATCGTAGTAAAACTTCTGTAATGTTTAGGCATTTCGAGTTAAATTAATTTACTGGAAGAATTTTCTTGCCCAATAAAATACCTAATTGTGGTTTGTTTACATTCTTTTAAATACCTGATACAGACAGACTGTAAGAAGGGACAAGGTAAATACAAGCAATTACAAGTAAAACGCAATAGATACCTATTCATCGTAAAAGCGCTCTGATTTGAAAAACAGGAGATTAAATAATGAGGGCCTGCTACATGAAAAGGTTAACCTTATTTATCAAGTATAGGGTATCCTTATACTTTTGTTTACATATTTACATCGAAACACAATAGAAACCTTTATACAAAGCTTTACCTATTTATGGACATGTATATTGTGTTTTTACGTCAGTTCAAGCCGATATTGCACATGGACGTTCCCACGCTTTATCTGTCTCTCGTGGCATTCATGTAATGGGGGCCGATTCTGATTTTTGTTATGGTATGGTTTGATGCGGTTTTCAAATTTTGGTACGACTTTCAGTCGTCCCCATCAGGCATCTCATGCGCACGAATTTAAGACTTTAAATATTCAAAATTATTTGTTTCTAATAAATGTTTACAAACATAAGTGCCAAATCTTCCTTTTAATTTAAAAGAAGTTCGCTCTTTCATTCTCTTTCTCGAATAGTGCGAGCGGCTCAAGCTGATTGTTGCAATCAAAGGGCCTACCGCGAAAAGCGAAATTTCATTATCTCTATATCGCTCCAATGTGCAAGTTAACACTCTAACGAGAGGCAGATAACGAAATTTCGATGTTCGCGGTAAATTATATTAGACCGATTCGAACGTACTCTGACATTAGAATGATATCTGCATGATATTATTTAGCTATCGTGTGTCTCGCTCGCGGCAAGACATGTACGGACAAGTAAGAGCGAAATGCACGATAACTGAATGACATCATTTTGATGACGACCAATTCTAACGTAGGTAACATTCGAATTGGCCTGATGAAGAAGTAGTCTCAGACATTCATTTTGACACGACTGAAGATGAAGATCGTATCAAAATGTGATGAAAACCATATCAAGCCGATTCGGCCTCATATGTAAATAAAAAACAACGGTGACCCGAATTGCGCCCGAATAACAAATTCAATAAACACCTACGTAAAATGATGAGTGAACGTGTTGTGTACGCGAATTTTGTTTCCGCTTTGTTCACTTGGAAAAACAATTATTTTCCCTGTACCTATGTAGATAAAAGTTCTGAATTGAACTCCCTGATAAAGTGTGGGTTGTGTTTTTTAGTGAAACTATTTTATACATATATATTGTGTTTTTTACGTCACTGGTTCCGGAGTTAGGGTTCATCATAAATCATAATACATATTAAGGATTTAGTCCAAAACATTATGGCAACAAATATTGCATCAAATCGAATGGTAAATAAAATTTTATAATAATTATACCATAATGCTCGCGCCCCTTTTCATACAATATCATTCATCCATCATCCATCCATCATCCATCTCGCTCGCTCTTTTTTCATATTATATTTCATATTCAATCTCATTTTTAGGGTTCCGTACCCAAAGGGTAAAACGGGACCCTATTACTAAGACTCCGCTATCCATCTGTCCGTCCGTCCGTCTGTCACCAGGCTGTATCTCATGAACCGTGATAGCTAGACAGTTGAAATTTTCACAGATGATGTATTTCTGTTGCTGCTATAACAACAAATACTAAAAAGTACGGAACCCTCGGTGGCCGAGTCCGACTCGCACTTGTCCGGTTTTTTTTATTCTCATATCACCCGCCTTTTTGCTGACCTACTTAAACGCAAAATAAAGAAGCTCAAAATTTAAATACATATCAATTCTTGGACAACGTCAATGAAGTGAAGAAAATCAACATACGTTTTTCTGTTTCGAAAGTAATACAATGAAAATAAATTATAATTAAATACGAGAGCGATTAACGTGAGTGTGAAGGAGTAAGGAGACAGAAGAACACGAACCAAAATTAAATACGGCGCGGCGGCCGCCGTTAACAAATCGGCATTTATATCCAGGTACGGTCGGCATCGCAATTAACATCCTTTTTGTTTTATTCTAATTTTAGGGTTCCGTAGCCAAATGGCAAAAAACGGAACCCTTATAGATTCGTCATGTCCGTGTGCTGTCCGTTTATGTCACAGCCACTTTTTTACGAAACTATAAGAACTATTCAAACTTGGTAAGTAGATGTATTCTATGTACCGCATTAAGATTTTCACATAAAACTAAAAAAAAAACACGGGCTCGGCTCCTCATTCGTTTTAATTTTGCTTGAAATTATATTGAAAACTATCAAGATTATTCTTGTCTGCATTGAAACGTGCGTCGCATTGCCATCTATCGAGCGTTATTTCGTGAAATTGGAGAACGCTCTAAGGAATAAGGGCTCTTAATCCTGAGAATTTGAGCTCTCTAGTATTATCTGGGACGAAGCTATCAGGGTTTAAAAATAATACGAAACTGTTCGAGAATAGGTAGGTAGTGCCCTGCCTTTTATTTTTGTTCGTCTTGGCGGGGGCACTGCGGTGCCCCCAGATCAATAAGACAAAAATATAGTATAAGTCGAATTTTATTTTATAAAGGATTCAAATGTCGTCAGTAGATTTAGCCTTGGGAGAAGGGGGATTGTGCGTTGACGGGCACGGAGAAGAATCCCCAATGTCTGAAATCAATACAAATATTATTAAAATAATATAATATTATTGAAATTCCCCTGAACATTTCTGATTACAAATTTAACGGCCCGTTTTGAACTTTGAGATACGTGAAAATGTCAGTGGCAAAAGTGACGTATTTGTTTAACCTTTTCAACGCTTTCTCCCTCGCATCAAAATGTGGCATACACGCCAATATGTCAACTATTGAGAAACGAATTTAAACCTTATCTGTCAACAGTAAAATTGCTTTGAAAGCGTCTGCCATGACCTCTTTAGTGGTGGCGAGGTAGGCACGACAGCACACGACCACTTTAGTGGCTCTTGGCGTTCAAAAGGTTAAAGAAAGTCACTTTTTACACTGACATATCTAATCCATTTCTTATCTTTAGCAAATATTTGACGTATCTTAAAACTTGAATCGGGCCGTAACTCAGCCTTAGATCGAGCTTAGTAGTACATTACAATACAAGTGCGAAAAGTAGAAAAATCGCAAAGTGGCGGTAAATTAAAACACGAATGGAGGGAGTGTTTTAAATCGATACGAGTTGCGAATTAGGTACCTCTTCCGACGTGTATTGTACAACGTTTTACAGTACATATGTATGACCCTTTAAATTTTCGACATATGCACGTATAGGGACAGTTAAGTAAAGTAGCACAATACGTACTGTAAAATTATTTTTTAGATATAATTGGTCTAAAAAAAATCTTAAAAAGTTACATTTCTTTAAGGTTAATCATGAAGGGTCGCCTATCAAATTAGTAAAATCATTAATAGGAATGACAGATAGTTAAGATTACTTAATCGAGAGCACCCTGAGGGCCTAGCCAATATAACAATCGTACAAAGAAAAACGCCAAAAGAAAAGACGAAATGTATCGGTATGTCAGATCCTACGAAACATCACGTAACTATTTCCATAGATTATTTAAGTTTCGGCTACATTTCTATCAACGATTGTCACTAGCTACCAGTGTTGGCCGAAACTTTAATTCGATTGACCATTAACTTTCGGCCAACACTGCTATTAGCTATTAAATTCAAAGCACTTACACTTTAATAATATTATTATTAATAATATTATAAGACATTATTACACAAATTGACTAAGTCCCACAGTAAGCTCAATAAGGCTTGTGTGTTGAGGGTACTTAGACAACGATATATATAATATATAAATATTTACAAATACTTAAATACATAAAAACCACCCATGACTCAGGAAAAAATATCCATGCTCATCACACGAATAAATGCCCTTACCAGGATTTGAACCCGGGACCATCAGCTTCGTAGGCAGGGTCACTACCCACTAGGCCAAACCGGTCGTCAAGATCACTTTACACATAATAATCATTGACTCTTTGATGTTGACAATTAAATATGAAATAACGCTCAGTAAGGCTTGTGCTAGACGATTACACACACCGTGTTTTTTCTAAACTCCGTTATGTTCAAGGGTACAAATTCCTGAGCAAAAAATAAGTTTATTTCTCAAAGACCCATAATGCCACCAGGTCACGGACGTACTTATCTCAGTTTCTGAACTACGAGTATTATAATTTTAAACACATTTTATATTTATTCAGTAACCCTTGTTGAATTTGCAGAAGTTCGGTTTTGCTCTACCTCTGGTGTTGGGCGGAACCGATCCTTCGGCCTTAACATGATTTTTGTGCCGAAACTTGTCCAAACCGACACTTCAATTGGACTCTACCGAAAATACAGTTTCTGCGCCTCTGAAACGTTCGGCAGTTTTGGCCGAAACCGAATCTTTGGCCGAAACATAATTTTTAGCGAAAACCTGCCAAAACTGAAACTTCGGTCGAACACTGACTAGCGGCTGTGCGGAAAGAGAAGAGTCGTAGAATGCACCAGTGCATTTCACGACTCTTCTCTTTCCGCACAGACTCTGTTATTAGGTACCTATTTTGTGGTCGTAGTCGTACTCACCCCGTCTTATCAGTCAGGCCTCCCATAGGCAGTGTATCATCGGGGTCGCAGTTGGTAGGCAAGACTATCTCTGAGTCGAAATCAGCTTCGCAGCGGGACGCCGTGAAGCCTCCAGAAACAATCGACTCCGCAAAGTATAGGAAGGACCTAGAGACAGATGAGGTTAGTATCCCGAAAGCTTAAACAGAAGATTGAATATTGTTGCGTTGCTGCTGCAGCGACCTCCGTCAGTCGAATTCCTAATGTAATCCATCCAAAATTATTATGCAAACTCTTGAGAGAAGGTTATTGCATTGTATTGTATGCGTGCATGCGTCAATCTCATAGATGATAAATTGATAATTTATGCGAGCTTTTTATTTGATCGAGTTTCTACAGCAGCTGAGAGTACGTATTATTTAATTTACATATATATTGTATTAAGATAATATGTATATATATAACTTCATCGCTACAATCAGCTTATAATACATAAAGGATGACTCACGCTAGACCGGCCCGGGCCCGGGCCCGGGCCGAGGCGTCCGTCAGGCGTAGGACGGCTGCCGGCCTAGCCAAGGTGACAATCGCTATCGCTACGACAACGAAACGCTTTATGTCTCTCTATCACTCTTCCATATTAGTGCGACAGTGACAGTTGTGCCAAATCAGGTTTAGAATATAAGTTCCTCAATTATCTTTTGTCTCTTTTTCGGACACTAATAAAAATCATTTTAGGTACTAGTTAGTTACTCGGCTAGTTAGTTAGCAAGCTCGGCCGAATTTCACCTTCCCATATAAACGGAGTTTCGTTCTCAATCTCATTTTAAAACTTGTATTGTATCGTCTTGGATTGTAATGAAACTTTGCACATACAATGACAACAGGTATTTCTATGCCTGTAATTAGTTTATATAACTCCGGATTATAAAACGAACAAAATAAAGCAAAAACAATTTTTGTATGAAAAACTTAATTTGCTCTATTTTTTAATTTTGGTATTTGAAGCTACATAACCTAATTACAGGCAAAGATATACCTTATTATTTTGTAAGTACAAAGTTTCAGAGCGATCCAGCCAGTTGTTTTAACATGAGAGCCTACTTTTGTGTGGAGAACCAAGCCTGCTGCGGACTCTTAAAATTCTCTATACATTTTGCAAACTATTATCATATTTTGCGAATTTCTAATTCAGACCGAGACTAGTTCGATTCGAATCATCGAAATTTGGGGTTTTTGGAACGAGATCAAACAAAAACGACCCCTTTTCACATAAAAACAGTATTCAAATTTGGCATAAGAAATAGTATTTACCTCAATTGCCGCCGAAATTTCCGTAAGTAGACTAACAACACTCGATAAATCAAACTTTCAAATAAACAAGCCAACGACGTTCGAATAATGAAAGGTTCGGAATCAAATTGCGGTTCTACGAGTACTTACTTTTGGGGTCCAGTTGGAACCATAACAATCTATAGGTGAGTTTTAACCTATTGTAGACTTTATCATCATTGTACGTAACTCACCTGTCACGGTTGCACTCCCAGTCGATGATCTCGCATCCCGGCTGGAAGAAGCCGCCGTTGGGGTAGAAGTCGGAGTGCGCCACGGGCTCATGCACGCCGCTGCCGAACACGTCGGTGTGGACGGCCTCGGTGTAGCGGCCGTCGGTGGAGAAGAACTGGTTCGTCGTGTTGAAGCCGTGACGGGTTGGGGCCAGGGCTGGAAGATAAGAAATAATAAAAACTTTTTACAAAAAAAAGTAAACCGACTTCAAAAAGGATAAAATAAGATATTATCCTTTTTTAAGTACCTATATGCGTTACCAACTGATAAGTTTGAAGTCGGTGCCAAGCCAAATTTTGAGGCATACCATTACCATGCTTTTGGTGCGACTCGATAAGGAGGCGGCTATATATGTACAATATATATGGATTGCCTTACACGACAGCAATATAGTTTCTGTAGGTAGGTACCTAAGAACACACGGTCGAATCTTCTTAGCGCAGTCCGTGCCATTTTTGTTGGTATATTAGTATAAATCCAATGCGTTTATTTGCCATCGTAATTTTTAAAGAGCTATTTTTACTCATTTTCGAACTGTCCATAGCACGCAAGTGTGGAATTGAGACTGAGTTATTTCCAGCCCCTTATCCAGAGAACTTCATTTCATAATATAAAACAATTCGATGACCGTCTTTAGGGTTTAAACTTTTTACCTTCATGCTAAATTTTACCTAAATCGATTCAGATGTTTAACCGTGAAAAGGTAACAAAAAGACAGACGGAATTAATTCCACGTTTATTATACCTATTACTACATTTGTAATGTGATTTATAGACATAAAGCTGATTATTTCTGACCGGTATTGTTACTATTTGGCTTGGCACCGACTTCAAACATATCAGTTAGTAATGCATAAACTTAAAAAGGATATTATTTTATTTTATCCTTTTTGAAGTCGGTTTACTTTTTTTTTGTAAAAAGTTTTTATTTTGCCATTTTTAGTGTTAAGGCATTGTTAAGAGCTATTAGTGACGCGTGACGCATTAATGAAAATCAAAATCATGTTTTACATTAAATTCGATTTTCCTCGGGTTCGTCTGGGAAATAATTCCTGCCACTACTCTAAATCTATCCTCCGCCTCGCCACTAACCCAATCCCTCAACCCTCCGATTACTCAACCTCACAGAACATCAACCCCTGATCACTGAAACCCATGACCCTGAACCACCAAACCTTCAACCGCCATTCTCCGAGCCCTCAACCCCAGAGCATTTAACTTCTAATCCTTGCCCCGAATTCCTCAACTTCCAACCCTCGACAACTCATCTTCTACTCCCCGATTCTTCAACTCCCAACCCCTCAGTCCCCGACCCATCAACTCACCGCCCCCTCAACCCCCTAACCTCTCAAACCCTGACTCAAGCCCCAACCCCTCAACCCCCCAACCTCAGACCCCTCGTCTACCTTCACCACCACCGTCAACCTCACAAACCTCTCACACCTACCTCTCACCTCTTATTTCTAATAAAGGCATCCAGGTGCTCCTGCCCAATGATGACAACAATACTCCATATGGGGTCTGACTTGCGATTTATAAAGCAGCAGTCTTTGCCCTGGAGTAAAGTATCGCTTTGCTTTATTGAGCACACCGAGTTTTTTAGATGCCAGCGCAGCCCTCCCTTCCAGGTGGCTGCGGAATTGGACGTCACTGGAGATATCGACACCGAGGATCCCAATACTCCCTGACATGGTAAGGGCTGTGCCTTGGAACTGTGGGACCACAGTAAATGGTTTTTTTTTAGCGGTAAACGAGCAAACTAATGTCTTTGTGGGATTGAACCGGACTAAATTATCCCGACCCCACACCGAAACTCCGGATAGAGTGCTCTCAATATCCAACACAAGGTTTTCACGGTTCTCCAGTACTTCAGAACGAGGGATGTTGGCGCGGCCTGTGTAATAGGCATCCCCAGTACTATCGTCCGCATAGCAATGAATGTCGTCGATAGACAACATGTCATTGTTAGCAAAAACAGCGATGAAAAACAGTTAAAGCACGTTAACAGGGAGACTCCCGAGATATGTAACCTATTCTGATTTGATTATTATTTACCAAGTCTTGTTTTGCTGTTGATCGTTTTATTGATGAACTGATGATAGTTCCACGGTTTTTATAGAAAAAAATAAAAAAGCCCCACAGAAAGCTAAATAAGGCTTGTATTGAGGTTCTCAAGAAAATATGTCTCAAGTGCACGACAACCTCCTATTGGAGCACATAAGAGTACGGGAGTGCGACCACTTATATTAGTTGCGATCAGAATTACGACCAGTAGATACTTGTGTAAATTAAAATCGTCTTAACAAAAATTTTGTCTTTGCAGGCTGTAACTGGGAAATTATAGTATAGAGTCTGGCTAACCAAATATTGTTGACAGATATTTCCTTGTTGTATCACTTGTATCAGCAATTGTCTATGATTTAAAAAAAAGCTAATAGTCTATTGTCAATTTATGTCATTCATTTAAATTGTTCGCGGTTTATAAGGGGTTTATTTCAGTTTATTTTAAATAATATGAATAATGACTATACCGAGTGAGGTCCGCAAACTATTATTTAATCTTGTAAATAATTACCTACGACAATGTGCGAAGTCGACGTGAAGCGTTGTATAACGAAAAACTGCAATGTTTACAAGTCGTAAACAATTTAGTAGGTTGATGATCTATTAATATTTTGATACTTTAAGTACTAGTTAACATTTGCCTATAACTTTGATTAAGTACGTGAATTTCTTAATATCTGAATCTCATGATAAACGGATACACTAGAAGTTCTGGAAAATATCAATAAAATATAAACATTGGAACGTAACGAGTTACTGAAAACCAATAGTTAGAAGAAATCTGTGGAGTGACTGGTCAGTAGTAATTTGATATAAAATAAAAAATATATAAAAATATCTTGGCGAAACATATTTATACATATATGTCTTTGTACTTTACATAGTGCACGTCAACGTATATTTAACTCATTTCCTTAGGTACCTTACGTGTGCACAGAAAATCTAAAATATTTTCTAGTATAAAAACTATATAATTCCTACTACACAAAGTGTGACCAGCCCAAGATTTTTTGAATTTCACGCCAAAAATGTGTAATATGTCAGTAGCCAGACTACAATGTATACTAGTGTAAAATACATTGCGCTGTTCAAATCGTAGCATTTTACAAGTAAAATTGCACATTGCTATGTGTGGTGACCTGTGCTTTTTGTAAATGCTTCATAATGCGGTGTCTGTATGTAATATGTATATGTACTGTGTAGGCTGTGTTTAAGTGCAATTACCACGGTTCCATAAAAAAATGGCGTTAATAATTGCGCGGTCAATAACCGACCAATAAGGACAGAGTCGGTCCAACATTCCTCTGCACAGTGAGAAAGTGCCATCTTAAGGCGAAAGTGGAGGACCCGCGCGAAATCACCTTTTCATACAAACGTAGTCTTCATTTTTTTCGAATTTTTAATTATTATAATAGACGGAATCTGGTTCCCCCCCCCCCCTTTTTTTTTACTAATATTAAAAAAACACGAAAAAAGTCATACGTAAGGGCCACAGCTATAGTTAATATACATTATACTATGTAAAAATATTTTCCATAATGCCAATATCCAGAGAGGAAAATGGGGAGTACGTGTGTATGCAGAAGCGGCCGTCCTCTTTCCTCTTAAGCCTCGAATGCCTTTGAAAACATGGCATTTAAAAAGATTGTTGACGACCGCTTTTCCATATAAACATGGTTTCCATTTTTAGGGTTCCGTAGCCAAATGGCAAAAAACGGAACCCTTATAGATTCGTCATGTCCGTCTGTCTGTCCGTTTATGTCACAGCCACTTTAAGAACTATACTGTTCAAACTTGGTAAGTAGATGTATTGTATTCTATGAACCGCATTAAGATTTTTACACAAAAAAAAACAATAAATTTTGGGGGTTCCCCATACTTAGAACTGAAACTCAATAAATTTTTTTTCTTCAAACCCATACGTGTGGAGTATCTATGGATAGGTCTTCAAAAATGATATTTAGGTTTCAAATATAATTTTTTTTAAACTGAATAGTTTGCGCGAGAGACACTTCCAAAGTGGTAAAATGCCCCCCCCCCCCCCCCCCCCCCCCCCTCCTGTAACTTCTAAAATAACAGAATGATAAAACTAAAAAAAATATATGATACACATTACCATGAAAACTTCCACCGAAAATTGGTTTGAACGAGATCTAGTAAGTAGTTTTTTTTTTATACGTCATAAAATAAAAATTATCAAACCCATACGTGTGGTATCTATGGATAGGTCTTCAAAAATGATATTGAGGTTTCTAATATCATTTTTTTTCTAAAGTGAATAGTTTGCACTTCCAAAGTGATAAATTGTGTGCCCCCCCCCCCCCCTATAACTTCTAAATTAATAGAATGATAAAACTAAAAAAAATATATGATATACATTACCATGCAAACTTCCACCGAAAATTGGTTTGAACGAGATTTTCAAGGCACATTTTGTCAAGGTTGAGTTCTGATGATGGATTCCATGAGGAACTGAGGGTACTTCTCAACTCTTTTATGCAAACTTATAGCCACTTTTATTCTTATTTCATGCATGGTGTGAAATAATTTATTTTAAATACAGTCGAATACCCTATTGCGGGTATTTTACCAGTCAACCAGCAAATCTCAAATGTGTCAAGGTGGGTGCAGTGACAAACCTCCTTTTCTACATAATTAGGCGTAGGACGCTGTCTTTTTAATTTCATTGTATGAAATCCAAAATCAACTAATCTTTCTTTCAACGGTCTCCCTCATTGAAGTCGGTTTAATTTTCTTAAAAATGATTAAGAAGATGTGTTTAATCTCTTACCAGTAATGAATGGAATCTCTCTGTTGAGGTTCCTGCCGACGATGCCGCCCAGGTGGGCGCCGACTTCGAAGCCAATGATGTGGTACTGGTCAATAGTGGCGCCGGTCTCCAGGTTCAGCCAGGCGATGAAGCGGGCGACGCTTTCAGCTGGGGAACGTATTTATTGTTAATAACACAGACAGACTACTTTTATATTAACTTCAGTTATTGTAAATGACTAACAATGCAATAAAATCTTGCAATCCAATTCATATTTTTACAAGCTTTTTTCGTAGAAAAATAACGTTTAAAGACGCGTTTCCATTTCCACGCTATTAATCTGAAGTTGGTCTACCGCGGCGGGGTTAGGTTATTCCGATCGGGGCCCAGTACTGCCTGGCAATTCGTATGAAATACTTTTTCTTAGGGTTACATTCGGATGGCGACTGTATCAATGTTACTGTAACGTTACTGCTCGGTCTTGACGTGGACGATGTCACTGTCAATTTGCTCTGATGTCGTTGCCGCATATCTGCCGACTGCGCTGTTGCAGGAAATGTCAGTCAACGTCAATGGCTGAAATATTGAAATTCCTGCTTCCTGCAGTAGTACTATAGCAGTAACGCTGGAGTGGTATAAATCCGGATGTAAATTTTATCCACTGCTTGTGAACGCTTCGAAAGAGCTTACCGCAAAGTGGCACGTTGTGGCTGACGAGTACGTTGTAGTCGGTCGTGCTGGCGCCGGCGCTCCAGTCCACGGCAATCAGGTTTACATCTGCGGCGGCGATGATAGCTGAAAACACACGTAAGAAAAATCCGATAATAATAATAATTTGTTAGTAGGGGACAAAGTTGTTGTTTAACCCCTCGTGCTAATGATATCAGAGCAAGCGAAAGATTCCAAAATTGAGCTTTGTGAGGGCTTCAAGGCATGAGGGTAGACAAACTGTGCTTCCGAGTGAAATACAAAATGTTTCACCACATGAACGCAGGGAAAATACTAACTGTAAAACATTACAAATCAAATTCAAATTAGAGAGTTATAGATTTTTCATTTTATCTTTCTTATCAGTTCTTGAATTACAAAGAGAGCCTTTTCTAGCTGGTGTGGTGAAAACATTTTTTTTAACAAATACAGGTTTTTATTAAACTGACATAAAAGACAACAGAATCTTTAATTCAGGATGGGTTGATTTTGTTGTTTATTTATTTACGGTCAGCCTATAGAAAATATTGGCATTTGGCTGGCTAGAGATAGCTGCTCGCATATCAAAATTTGCAAAGGATAATGCAATAGATACTAGTTGATCAAAATAAAGACGGAAGGTCATTCATACCACCTCTAGCCCTTGATTATTGATATAAATCGTTAGACGCTTGCATAAGCCAAGAGACACACCTTCGCTTTCCTACGAGGCCACTAGCCAACTGAAGTCTACCGCTTGTCTTAGACGACTGCTGCTTATTTTGAATATCATTTCCACGATTGTGCCATTGTCATTTGCACGTTTAACCTTATGACATTTTATGCGTGTCATACCTATCTACCCTCTCGTTGATAGACACTACTTTCATGTTCATGTACTAGTCATACTGCCGTGACTTTCATTCTCGGTACGACTACACAGGTGTGAAAGAGAAACTCTATTATCGCTTACAAGGGACGAGAGCCCTGTTGAAGGCGGAGACGGCGTCGGAATCCCAGCCGTGGATGATGAGGACGGTGCGGCGGGCCGGGTCGAAGTTTGCACCGATTAGAGTGGGGAAACCGAGGATCATGGGCTGGCTGATGCTTGGGTTTTGTCTGTAAAGTGTTCAAATCATTATAATTTAGTCAATTTTTACCGCAACACGAGCTCAAACATTAGGTATGTAGTTTTATTGGTCGTCAATGGCTAACGCCAAATTAAATTTCCGACCAAGAAGTTACCATCTTATCCGATCCCTGCCCGAGTAGTCAACATGCCAATCGTTAGCGCTCCATAGCGGAGTGTCGTCATCTGTCTCTATCACTCTTCCATATTAGTGCGACAGAGACAGCTGCGTTTCGTTCGCTACAGAGCGTTAACGATTGGCATGTTGGCTACGCGGGCTGTTACTAAAACTCGTATAGTGTCCCACCATAGTAAATCACCATTGGATCGCGCAGTCCCATGCTTAACGCGTTCCTCGCATCGGCACCGGAAAATGATTTTGTATAGATAAACGTGAATCTTCTACTTTTAATTAAGTTCGTTAATTTTTATGCTTTTGTAATCGTTGTACTTAATTACTATTATTGTCTGTACATTTTATTAATGCTGTTTTTTTAAGACTGTGTCGACCGTCCAGTGGCGCCCTAATTAGAGGAATTGTGTTTTATAATAAACCATCTAATTTATGTATAAATAAGAATATTAGTATTATTGTTATCCTACTCAGTCTCCAACTTTTATCACATACCTACTTTTATTTTGTTTATTTTTGCTATATCCAATAAACGGTAAATGTTTCAACAGATGGCGCTGTCATCATTTTGCCAAGTGTTTTTAATTTAAGGTAGGTATACACTTTTTAGAAAAAAAAAAACAAATATTACTATTGATGTACTTTTAATATTTCCTTACTTTGTGTAATAATGTATCTGATTTACCTAGTGAAGAGATGGTAGACATTTTCCGAATCAGGGAAGTAGGTCGTCTGGGCCGCCGTGCCCGAAAACCCTGAAAAACGATGCATCTCATGACTACCATAATTGACAAATATTAGAAACAATCTTTATTTCGGTGACTAAAAATAGTCGTTAATAAAAATAAAATAATTAAAAGAAGGATTTTATACAAAATATTTTTATATGTGTTATATCTATGGATTTAACATACTTTACTTGTCTTGAAAAATAAAATAAAATGTACTACCTGCGAATACAGCGCAAAGAAAAACCACAAGCGTTGAGGCCATGGCTCCAATTGACAGAACTGTGGTGAAATTCGGGTCAGTGTCCGTTTTATATTCAAATGTTATCAATTAAAATTTATTGCAGATTTACTTATCATCTTATCGGATTTATTTCATTGACCAAAAGCCACCTGATGCTTTTAGGTATAATGTGAAGTAACATAATTGAAAACAAAAAACCGGACAAGTGCGAGTTGGACTCGCCCACCGAGGGTTCCGTAAAATTAAACTATTTAACCTTTTTTTTCCCTGTATTTTCTTGAAAGGAACGATATCACTTGCCAGATTTTATAGTTCCCTAGCACCCTATAACATTTGATTCCCTTGAGAGTGTCGAAATTTACGTTTTTTGCGATATAAACGGCGTACCTTTTTTTTTTACGTTAACTTAGAAGTTAGATTTTTTACAGCTTTAAGGGATTGTAGATCTGAGTATATGGTTTTAATTTCAAGTCGATAATTTAACGCGTTCCCGAGATAAAGGGTCTTGACAGACAAACGGACGGACAACGAAGTGATCTTATAGGGATTCCGTTTTTCCTTTCGAGGTACGGAACCCTAAAAATAATGTTATCTAAAGATACGACCCCTGTGTGCGACACTGGGCTAAGCCAAAATGACAATCGTTGATAGATAACGCCAATCGAACATTAAATAATGTATGGAAATGGTCACGTGATTTTTCGTAGCATCTGTCATCTCGATACATTTTTACTATTCGTTTAGTGTTTGACGATGTAGGTACAATTGTCATCTTGGCTGGACCCGTGATAAAATACCGTACCTGAAAGGCATAACACTGTAAGTGCTGTTTTAGTAACGTAATTTTACAGGAGAAGCGGTTTTATGTCAAAATAGGTCTTACAAGGATTTTCGAACATTATAAAATGATACACAAGAAGTAATAATCAGTTGTTCACAGTCAATATAAGGTAAAAGTACGGTTCACCGAACGGACGGAAATGGTCCCTTTCACCAAATTTCGTCTATTTTAAGCTATAAGTCGATTACTTACAGCTATATTAAGTTGTGTATTTTTTATCCGCAAGCTAAATATCTATCCCTTTTACTGCGTGTTCTAAAGCTGGCTAATTTAAGCCGTAGTCGGGATGTAACAATTGAAAGAGTCGGCCGACTGCCGCAGACTGCCGCTTTGTATGGGCTACCTTAAGAAAATGCGTATAATTCTTAAGGTCATAAAACCGTTTCAAATCATTTTATCCTTTCAGAATATGGTTTGACCGGTTTATAATTTAATTAAGTTTGTGTATTTTAGCAAAATATGCTGTTTCAATGCAGTCATGTTCTCATAATTTAAGTAAAATTTGGATTCGGTGATGAGTGCACCCATAATTTGATTGTAAGGTATTGCAGAAAAGCGTTCGGAATTAGATATGTTTTTTTTTGAGTGGTTGATTATGAACTATTTACATCACAAATAAAAAAATGTATTTGTAATTGAATGAGCAATTATCGAACAACAATAACCTGTATATATTATTGTAAAACTGCGTTTGAAATATTCATGTTTTTTCGACTTTTTAGCTTCAAAATAAGCTTTTTGGCAAGGTTACTAAAAAAAATTGTAGGTTTTGTACGTCACTTTTTGGTAAAAAGTATACTGTTCTACGGTTTTATGATGGATTCAATTATACGTTTTAATGTAAGATCTGTTCGCGTAATAGGTTCCACATATTTGCCAGGTTTTGTTCACCGAACGGCCGTTCGGTGAATCGTACCCATGGGCTCTGCTACCGAATTCGTGACAATCTTGGCCTTGTTTTGATTCGATGTTCATTGAAATCTCATCCTTATTGCACGGTTATTTATGTCGATATCAATTTGTATTATATTATCATCACTTTTTCAAATGCCAACGAAAAAATAAAGTTTTTTATTAACGGATAATTGGAACTGCACTGCAACTGCACCAAGCAAGACACGTCGAGGTATTCTAGGGGGTTCCATCCGGTGCACATGCCCCAGCCACCGCAAGCGTCTCTGTTTGAGAAGAGCGGCAAGACTGGGCAGCTGGGCTTCTTCAAGAACCCTTTGATTTGTCACTTTGTCCTGCCAAGTAAGCCAAGTTATGCCTAAAATGTTGCGTAGACAGCGCATGTGAAAGTGTTGAGCCGTCGCTCTTGTTTTGCATACGTCGTCCAGGTTTCTGCTCCGTAAAAGAGTATACTTAGAACGCAAGTCTACGTAAATAAGTACAATACACGTGCAAAAAAGTAATTCATAACTTGACAACTTCCTACTTTTGTTATACAAATACGAATGTACGTAATGTACTATTGAAACGACCTGACATTCTATAGGTATGAATATGAATAATATTAAATGGAAAGAACTGACAACTGGATGTTATAGCAAATTAGATGTTATCAAAGCCTGATGGTGATAAGGACGGTGGTCACGGGTATGATAGAAATTAATTTAACAAAGGGGTTGTATCATAATATAGCTATAGTTTCACTACAAAACCTATTCCTAATGCAATGGTGAAACAAGTAAACGAGTATAGTTTCTTTCTAGTAAAAAATATTTTATTATTATACATAAGTACATTTGCACTGGATTTAGTATTTTCGTACAAAATAACATTTATTTGAACTTTAAAATTTGATTGCAGATAGTTTTGTTATGGTTGTTTTCAATATGCGTCATGAAGGATCAAGATTGTTTTATAAATCATTGTAGAGCGAGTGAGAGGGAAAATGTGGTAGAAGGGATCGGCATACTGAGCTCACACTGCCTGCCTCAGCGCGTAAAATATCTAAACTCGCTCAACACCGAAACGTAATAGCGTTCTTAAGTAGTTAGGTACCACCTTACCACGGCAAGGGAGATATTTTCCGGCTGTAAAATATAACAATCTGTTGAACTATTGTTGAACGCTACAAGAGTCCGGTTGTAAATGTCAATCCAAAATATGTAAGAGCGTGATTGGTTGATACATCTAAATATGAACACAAAAGGAAGACCAAATCAATGATGATTTCGCCGATGTCAAATGTGTACTCGTAGGGAGTAACGTTGTTTGGTAGTTGCTTTTATTAAAATGATAGCTGGACATTACAAATAGCCACGATCGATTGCCGGGTGACTAAAGAATAGTTAAACGCGTTACATCTGAGGTCCCAGCAGTGCACCCGCCAAGTCGAGCAAAAATAAACAAAGGCGCAAAGCTAAAAAAAAATCTCGAAGCCTTTCGGCATTCAGCAGTAGCAACCTGCCTCTATCATCGTTACGGGTAAAGTTTGAAATGTGAGTGACCAAGAGGACGTAATAAAACTGTTGTGTAAAATTAAAAACTATAAAATTAACAAATTATTAGAGTACATGTAAATATAGATACAATACTAACTTAAACTAGGTAATTAAAACTAATTTTTTTTCTAAATAGGGCCCCTGGGGCTAGGGATTGCAAACCGGATTGATTTTCAATCCGGCCGGATCCGGATTGGTATAGGAATATTTAAGTTAATTAAATGACATATTTTTCTAGTTTTTTGCGTAATACGTATTCCTAAATCTATGATTTGAAGTTAATAAATAACTTTTTAACAATAAAATCGAACTAAGTAGGTAGTAAAAAGTGTTACAATATCAATATCACTTTAAAAACAAAATATGAAATCGGTTTTTTATTATATTTAACTCGCAAATGCTCAAATTTTCGTTTACAATTATATATTTGATTAGTTTCCAAAGCCTGATGATGGGATGTGGGGTGGGAAATAAAACTTCTAGAAAGGACAAGTTTTCGTAACTGCATGTTCTCTGATTGAATTCTTTGTAACGTTGACATCCATTCTAGTAACAAAAGAAGATATTTTACTTTTAATGCGCTCCAATATTACCTTGTTCTAATTTTTTTTCCGAGAAAGTAGTAATTTGGTCAAATTATAGGGAACGAAACACGACACGACGATCTCATGCCAAAAATAATAGAGTGTAGGATTAAAAACCATTGCGGAAAGGGACTTCCTAAGAAAAGTTACATGGATCAAATAAGGAATTGGCTAGACGTAGAGTAGCACGTACCAGGAGATGAAGGAAATTGTATAAGATTAGATGCAATTGTAAAGACAAAATATTCTCCCCTTAATGTTGAATAGAAAAGAGTCTATAATTTATCATATATATATATAAACTAAAGATAACCGGATTAAAATATTAACCGGACTAAGATAATCGGAGTAAATTTAAGATTATCCATATTATCAAATATTCATTCACACATATTGATGAGCCCAATTCATTCACACATATTGACTTAATCCTGTTCATTTGTTTTGTTTTATTCTCCTATCAGAACATTATGACATAACATTAACCTTCTCTTTAGCATAAATTAAAAATGCCTTGCATGGCATCTCTATCCTTCAATTTTTCCTTCTATTACAGTATTTACGTAATCGTCATATCGTGCCACCAATATGAAAGAAGAAGAAATCCTCTCCTGTTCCCAGTCATCGTTATAATAAGTATATTTTTATCTCATTAAATTGAAACTTTTTCATTCGTTTTGTGTTCTGTTCTACTTTATACCTCTCATCCGTCGCCTTTTTCTCTTCTAAAACGCACATCGCGTGCTGTATTTAGGCATTTTTTTAATGTTACCGGATCCGGTCCGGATCCGGTGATTTTTACCGGATCCGGTAGCTCCTGAAAAGTGCCGGATCCGGCCGGATTACCGGATCCGCCGGACCGGATTGCAATCCCTACCTGGGGCATAGTACCAAAGATCATGGCAACATTTCCTCGCTGAATTGCAACGTTTATTCGTAATAAACTTAAATAATATACTTCACTGCACATGCGCGTTGGCGACCCTAAACCCACCCCCCCCCCTCGTTGAGCTCTGGCAACCTTACTCACCGGCAGGAACACAACACTATGAGTAGGGTCTAGTGTTATTTGGCTGCTGTTTTCTGTAAGGTGGAGGTACTTCCCCAGTTGGGCTCTGCTCTAGATCTGGAATGACATCCACTGGCTGTGCCCTACCACACAAAGCGAGATGACATTCACAATGCTCATACCTCTCTTTTGGACGTAGTTTAAGGACGTACCCGGGTGGGGGTGCCTTGTTGCGACACTGTAAAATGTAAGATCGTCCAGAACTTTTCAAGTCCCTCTTCCAACGGGTACTTTTTTCCGTTCTCATTAAAACACATGATGAGATTTGTTGAATCCATAGGAAGTTTTAATGATGTGGAGGGTGTAGAAAATTTGTTTCTAAAGAATCGCATAGGAAGGGATTCATCTTTAGCTGCTAATGTAATTGAAGCGTTTTTAAATGGTTTATTAGAATGATATATTTCTTGGAGGATTTAACATCTGGAGACGCCTTGTCTGTAATTTTCTGTACCAACAGTCTGCCGATTTTTGCGGGGGAGGGGCACGTCACGTAACGTACAAATAGCCATGTCAAATAAACGTCAGTCCATACAATACATATGACCATCGGTCGAGGTTTTCGACTGAGGGGTAAGCTCTTAAAAGCCACTCCAGTTGTTAAGTCCTCCAAGATATATTTAGATCAACCGAATAATTCGGCCTAATATTCGGTTCGGTAACTTCTGAACCGAACATTCTGCCAAATATTCATTTTCGGCAAACATCATATAGCACAATCGGATTAAGACCAACCTCGAAATCTCCTCGAGGAATCGCAGCCATCTTGGAAAATGTGTACCATTCAGGGGAAATTTGCGTTTTACTCTAAATCTACATTCTTTATGAAAATATAGTGTAAGGCAACATTAAAGCTTATTAAATTCTACACAAAAAAGTCCTGGATATCTTTGCGGAAAAAATACATCTTGTTATAGAAAATACTTGCTGAATCTAACGCTTATACTCTTCCAGGGGACATTCTCTTAATAGGAAACTCGGAGGAATATGAATTCCACTTTTAACTATACATTTGCACGTGATCTACCCCAATATTAACATTTTACTCGACTGCGACTTAACCAGAAAGTAGGGTTATGAGTTTAAGTACTGATAATGCAGTACACCCTGTAGCTTAGGATACTGGACGGATTTTTTTAAATGACGTATCGGTAGATTCCTCTTACTCGTACCCTTCACTACTTGTTTACACCTGTTTTATTACAGAAAAATTAAACCAACCGCCTTGAGAGGACTCCGAATATTCAATCATATTTTTTTCTTCTAGAGCCTAAACTATTTAGCGGTTTCCAACAAAATAGATATCAGTAGATCCATAATTGCTACACGCGTGCTACGCAATACAAAGTTACTAAAATTAACGGAGGAAAACTTTTTAGGGCTAAATAATGTGATTGCAAAAACAGATTTTAGGCCTTAGATGGGGTTCAAACAATAGTGACAGTAATCAAATTTGACAACTACAATTTCTGGGATCCCTGTTTGCGTGTCTTAAAATGTGAGCTTCGAGGACCACGAGGATGCCCAATTCCAAACTTTTAGCTAGCTTCTGGTGGTTAGTTGAGATTCCCAAAAAAATCCTGACACTCGCGAAGTCCCCCCGAAATCTTCCCAAAGGACCAAAAATCTACGTTCAGTCTAATATGTAAATGGTAAATGTAGTTAACTAAGTCATAACTGTCATAAGTCAAAATAGTTTCTATTATATGGGAGAGGATACTGACTACTGTAACACAGGATTTTACGCGTGCGTCCAGTCCGCGGCCTAAGCGCCCAACTTGTGAGGCGTGAACGCGTCCCAATGTCCAAAAAACACACCATGGTTAGGTACATATACGAGAGAGACATATGGTAAACCTACCTAATACGGTTTACGTTAGATACCTGTAAGAAAAAAACCGTTCCGTATAAACCTGTAGGTATATAAGTAAAAGTTCACCCATCACGACAATCGAGTCATATCAATTATTAAAAATATTTTTATTATATTATGTAACTGAAAATTTACGGTTTTCGCAATGTTTCCTTTATCTGTGCCACGTTGCTTCGTACAAAATTTCAAGATTCCGAGTTCACGGGAAGTATCCTGTAGGTTTTGATTCTCTTGCGAGTGTCGAAAATTTGCGGAAAATTGCGGCATAAACGGCTGTATCTTTTGATTGCGTTGGCTTAGAAGTTTGATTTTTTCACAACTCCAAGGGACAGTAGACCTGAGTATTGGATATAAATTCCAGCTTGATACCTCCACGCGCTCCTAAGAAAAAGGGTCTTGACAGATAGACAAAATGACGGACGGACAACAAAGTGATCCTATAAGGGTTCCGTTTTTAGGGTTCCGTAGCCAAATGGCAAAAAACGGAACCCTTATAGATTCGTCATGTCCGTCTGTCTGTCCGATTCTGTCACAGCCACTTTTTTCCGAAACTATAAAAGCTATACTGTTCAAACTTGGTAAGTAGATGTATTCTATGAACCGCATTATGATGTTTATACAAAAATAGAAAAAAAACAATAAATTTTGGGGGTTCCCCATACTTAGAACTGAAACTCAAAAAATCTTTTTTCATCAAACCCATACGTGTGGGGTATCTATGGATACGTCTTTAAAAATGATATTGAGGTTTCTAATATAATTTTTTTCTAAACTGAATAGTTTGCGCGAGAGACACTTCCAAAGTGGTAAAAAGTGTGTCCCCCCCCCCCCCGTAACTTCTAAAATAACAGAATGAAAAATCTAAAAAAAATATATGATATACATTGCCATGCAAACTTCCACCGAAAATTGGTTCGAACGAGATCTAGTAACTAGTTTTTTTTTAATACGTCATAAAAATTTTAAATTTTTTTTTTCATCAAAACCATACGTGTGGGGTATCTAGGGATAGGTCTTCAAAAATCATATTTAGGTTTCTAATATCATTTTTTTCTAAACTGAATAGTTTGCGCGAGAGACACTTCCAAAGTGAAAAAATGTGTGTCCCCCCCCCCCCCCCCCTGTAACTTCTGAAATAACCGAATGAAAAATCTAAAAAAAATATATGATATACATTACCATGCAACCTTCCACCGAAAATTGGTTTGAACCAGATCTAGTAAGTAGTTTTTTTAATACGTCATAAATGGTACGGAACCCTTCATGGGCGAGTCCGACTCGCACTTGGCCGCTTTTTTCCTTTCGAGGTACGGAACCCTAAAAATATCAACTATATACTCGTACCTATGGTTTTTAAGATAGAGCCCGCTTATAGGCAGACAAACGGACAAACTGCTTAAGGAAGTTTAGTAATAAATACTAATGAAAATGTACCTAGACATTGAAATTTGCAAGCAACGAATTTAACGTAATAATTTTATCAAAAGCAGGAAAAAATAAATAATAATCTATGTAAGACTAGCTAGTAGTTACGAGTACTATGTTATATTACCCCGAGATTACATGCGATAATAACTAGATTAGTCGTTATGAAGATTATCCGTTTTTAGGGTTCCACAGTATACACATGTCCGTCTTTACGTCTTACCCGTGATTTAGATCAGTGACCATTCAAGTTAAAAAGGAAGGAAGGTTAGAAGAAAGAGAAGAAAATCCCATCAAAAACATTTTCATGTAAAATGTTGCCATGACAAAACCATAGGGCTCGCACTGTCAAAAAGTTATCAGATCTCTTGTAGAGCCAAGCTTCTTTTTTTGTTGTTTGTGTACTAAGTACTAATACTATCCTACATACCAAATTTCAGCTTCCTCGGACTTCAGGAAGTACCCTAATGGTTTTGATGATCATCAGTGAGTGTGTGCGTCGGTGACGAAATCTTGGTTTTTTAGATATGAATAAAATGTAAAGTATGAGAGCTATGCAATTAATTTTTTTTTTTTACTGAATAAGTCCACTATCCCGAGAATTTCGTTTATCTGGTATAAACAAAACACAAGTTATTATCAAAACACTTTTACATTTCTCATGCTCTAAAAATATTTTATCTTATGATTTTCGGGGCTCTTGCGGATACACTTTAACTCATAGGGATCTTCTATGCAGTTGTCGCCGAATGGTGGAGCTCACGAGTAGCATTTTGAATTCCTTTGGTTTGGTTCCAGCTAGTCTTTTTTTTTCTTTTTTTTTTTAATACTACGTCAGTGGCAAACAAGCATACGGCCCGCCTGATGGTAAGCAGTATCCGTAGCCTATGTACGCCTGCAACTCCAGAGGAGTTACATGCGCGTTGCCGACCCTAACCCGCTCCCGCCCCTCGTTGAGCTCTGGCAACCTTACTCACCGGCAAGAACACAACACTATGAGTAGGGTCTAGTGTTATTTGGCTGCGGTTTTCTGTAAGGTGGAGATACTTCCCCAGTTGGGCTCTGCTCTAGATCTGGAATGACATCCGCTGTGCTGTGCCCTACCACACAAAGCGAGATGACATTCACAATCAGGCGCGGATCCAGCCCTCAAAAAAGGTTGTGGTCACAGCCACCCAAAAATCGGCCAAGTGCGAGTCGGAGTACGAACTCGCTCATGAACAATCATGACTCATGAAATGAACGATCATCATCCTATCTTCTTCTTCCTCGCGTTGTCCCGGCATTTTGCCACGGCTCATGGGAGCCTGGGGTCCGCTTGACAACTAATCCCAAGATTTGGCGTATAGGCACTAGTTTTTACGAAAGCGACTGCCATCTGACCTTCCAACCCAGAGGACTAGGCCTTGTTGGGATTAGTCCGGTTTCCTCACGATGTTTTCCTTCACCGAAAAGCGACTGGTAAATATCGAATGATATTTCGTACATAAGTTCCGAAAAACTCATTGGTACGAGCCGGGGTTTGAACCCGCGACCTCCGGATTGCAAGTCGCACGCTCTTACCGCTAGGCCACCAGCGCTTCATGACGATCATCATCCTATCGATCTCAATATACCGTGAAAGTGTTACATCACAAGTCTTTAAGGGATTATCGATTCGCAGACAACGTTTCGCCGAAAATCGTTTGGCAGAGGGATTTATTCGCACCTAGATGTAACTTTTAGTCGACAAACGTTTGGTAGAGCCTGGGTTCACATACCGTTCAATTCGATTTTGTGTAAATTAACAGAACAAAATTGGAAGAATTGCGGGATATTTGCTATTTTACCAAAAATAATTTAACCAAATTTCATTTCCCAACAAATCATTTCATCAATAAAAAAAATCCTATATACTTATTTGCCAGGTTTGGACTTAATAAATTACTATTTCCCTAACAATAATTCAACAACATTCATTAAACCAAAAATTTTCACTTGGTTTAAAAATGTTTAACAATTTTTAGTTTGTCAAACATATTACTTTATAAACGATGTTTTATCCATAGTAATGTTTAGTCTATTTTTATTTATTTTTTACTACAACATAAAAACGAATTGTTGCCAAAAAAGCGAGCTAGGTTAGGTTCGAACTGCGACCCTGGTAATAACGAACTCTTGCTAGAAAAACAGGTTAGGTTAGAACTGCAACCCCCAGAAAGACAAACCGTTGTCAGAAAAGTGGGTTAAGTTAGAACTGCGACCAGGCAAACTGTTGCCAGAAAAGCAGGTTTGGTTAGATCTGCAACCCCCACAAAGACCAACTGAGACCCCCCCCCCCCCCCTCCAACCCCCACAAGAGTTAGAAGCTTGGCTCTACAAGAGATCTGATAACTTTTTGACAGCGTAAGCCTTATGGTTTCTTCTTGGCCAATAAAAATATTTTCATAGGAAAGTAGGAAATTGAATTTGTTCTTAGAGTGATACTCGCAAAATTATAACTTTGTAAAAATTTTTTTTTTAGGAATTTTTATTTAGGAATTTTCCCAGGTTTTAGTTAGGTACTATTTTTCTTTTCTTATTCTCTTTTTCTTTGTATCTTAAAGATCTACAATTTAATTTATATTTATAATTCTTGTACAGTACAAGTCGCAAGTCTACCCACAGATGATACTTTATTTTGTGTAAATTCCAGGGAACTCCCTGTTATTGGCTATGCTTAGTACTCAGGTTTTTTGTCTATTATTTATTGTAAACGCTGTAGAACTTCTCAATAAATAAAAATAAATACATAATAAACCTTACATGATAATATTTTTGTAACTTACTTATGACAATCTTCCATCCCCTAATTTAAAGGGTTGGGAGTGATTTACTATTAAAAATTTAGATGATCTGGGGGCATCTTGTATACACTCTGTTTTTTACCGATTCCTCATACAGACTTCAACCCCTTTTCCCCCCCTTACGCAAATTATTTTATATTCTTTCCAATAACAAAAACAATCTACATACCGAATTTCAACTAAATCGGTTCAGCGGTTATTGATACCCCATTCAAAATTCCACTCCCCTTTTCAGCCCCTTAGGGGCTAAAAATTCAAAATTTTTTATGTACCAAATTTCAGCTTCCTAGGACTTCAGGAAGGACCCTAAGGGTTTTGATGATCATCAGTGAGTGAGTCAGTGACGAAATTGTTTTTTTTTAGATACGAATAAAATCTTAAGTATAAGAGCTATGCCAATCGATTTTTTTAATGCTTAATAAGTCCACTACTGACATTATATCCCAAGAATGTTGTCTATCTGGTTCTTCAAAAAACGAGCGTACAGGTTTTTAAAGGGTCGGCAAAGCGCATGTAATATCTCTGGTGTTGTAGGCGTCCATCCGGCTACGGTGACTGCTTACCATCAGGCAGGCCGTACGCTTGTTTGCCACCGACGTGGTATAGAAAAAAAATCCAAACCCAATTTATGAGGGTTCAAAGAAATGACGAAGCACTTCGAAAAAAGGTAGGTAGTGCCCTTGCGCTTCTTTTTGCGCATCGTGGCGTAGTGCCCCCAGAACATTTTTTTGCAAAAAGTTCTAATGCAGAACATTTTTATGCTATTTGTTGAGTTGAGAAATGATTTTTTGGCATAATGTTTTTGCGAATTTTGCGATAAATTGTTTGGCAAATGAGAATCAATCCAAAAACTTTTGGTAAGTCTTTTGGTTGGTGTTTTTTTCTTTCTTAGCACAAAACTTGGTAATCCATTAGTTACCCAAGAATTTCATTTGGCAGTGTAATCTATCCGTTTAAACAACTTTTACCCGACTAACGTTTTTTTTTACATTTAATTTTGAATAAAGTGACAGTTAAATTATACCGGTTTAGTTAATAATTTAGCAATTGCGGTACATAGGTACATATACTACATACATATTATATTATCGGCGTATAAGGTAAAATATCGAAAATGGCAAGCGGTTTATTGCAGTCCACGGAGCCCTGTTTAGATAGATAACTACGCTAAAAAACTCCTACGCCTAAAAATTAAAAGCTGGCATTATTTTTGGAAATTGTACTAATATTTGTTAATGTTTAAGATTTCTAAGACTCCTTAAGCTAAAAATAAATGCCCCTGTAATGTTAGTAAATGATTATTATTCTTGTTAATAAGTAGGGGTCAGCTGATATTAACATGCTCGAATTTCTAATTAATACAAAAAATCACTCTACCTATCGTGTTTCGTTCGACCAAGGGTTTCTCCGGTAATTGTGACGGTTACCAAACGATTACTCTAAAGTAAATCTGCTTATCAATGTTATGCCAAGTTGCCAACTGACTACTCTGCGTACTAAAATTCTGCCAAACAGTCCTCTGCCAAAGCGTCTGCGAAACAAAACAGCGTAATTTTACTCGGCGAATCAATATGGCACCCTATTAGGGTTGTGGGCATGCCCATCGTGCCCACAACGGTGGATCCGCCCTTGTTCACAATGCCCATACCTCTCTTGTGGACGTAGTTTAAGGACGTACCCGGGTCCAAAGTAAGGTAGTCTGCTTCAAAGCCCTTCATTCTTTGTCAGGCGAGGGCATGCAATTCACACATTACGAGTAGGTATATTACTGTCTCTTCCTCTTCGCCGCACATTCGACAATCGGAGTTGTCGGAGTGTCCCATCTTGGCAAAGACTCCTTTGTCTTTTGCTGTTTCCATTTTTGACATTTGAGGACCTCGAGGAATCGCAGCCATCTTGGAAAAAGTGTGCCATTCTGGAGAATTAGCATTTTACTCAAATTTTACGTTCTCTATGAAAATATGGTATAAGACAACATTAATAATAATTTTACACAAAAAAGTTCTAGATCTCTTTGCGAAAAAATACATCTTGTTATCTTGTAGAAAATACTTGCTGATCTAGGTTTAGCGCTTATACACTTCAAGCACAGAATAACTAATAGTACCATAGTACTGCTTCAAGTACCAGTCAGTACCATGGGTCAATGACAGTGTCAAAACTGACATACTGATACATACATTTCGCTCGTATTTTTTTTATGTATCTCGCTCGTACTCGCATATAAGTGCGAGCGAGATGTATAGAAAGTAAATTACGTTCACGAGCATTCATGTCAGGGCGCTTACCGCGAAAAACGAAATCCGCAAATTGCGGGGATCTTTCTCTTTTACTCTTACTAAGACGTAATTAGAGTGACAGAGAAAAATGCCCGCAATTGACGAATTTCGGTTTTCGCGGTAAGCCCCCAGTGCCGAACTGGTAGCCAGTTAGCCACACATCTTAATAGGAAACGCGGAGGAATAGGGTAAAGGCACCAGTAGTCTGACTTTTTACGAAATTTCTATGTTCAGGATCGTTTAGTTTGCCTACTGATTGACCAATAAGAATCATTAATGTTTTTACTGTTCAAGAATGTAATAAAGTTTATTTTTTATGAAGAATAAAACATAAATGAATATTGCTTTTGGAAATATTCCAGTAAATATAATGAAAGGGCCTTATTGCCAGTTATCAGCCTCCTGTGTAGCAATAGACAACCTTTAAGTACCTAGCAAAGAGTAGTATAGGACAGTACCCAGTGTCCAGCCATCTCATTATAACGGCCGGCTAGTGGGGTTCCGAGTCCCGTAGTCTCAGGAGGCCTACCGCGAAAACCGAAATTCGCCAATTGCGGGGATTTTTCTCTTTTACTCTCTCTAAGACGTCATTAGAGTGACAGAGAAAAATGCCCGCAATTGACGAACTTCGATTTTCGCGGTAGGCCCCCAGTGGTGAGACTACTGGGTATTTGATGTATTTTAATCAAATAAAGTCCTAATAATGAACATACTTAAAGGTATTTGTTTTTACGACTTCCGATTCATATGAAAAAAAAACCTTGAATCCTATGGTCAACGTGCACGTAACAGAGGGCCCACCGCGAACCACGTTCGACGTGTTGCCTCTCTGTCGCACTTGTATATTCATACGTAAGTGTGACAGGGAGCCAACACGTCGAACGTGGTTCGCGGTAAGCCCTCAAGGCTATAACCGCGAAAATCGAAGTTTGTCAATTGCGGGCATATTTCTCTGTCACTCTTATAGGCCTTAATGAAAGTAAAAGAGAAAGATCCCCGTCATTTGTGAAATTCGGTTTTCGCGGTAGGCCGCCTGAGGTGAAAAATACTATAAACATAGACAACAATTGTGTCTTTGTTTAAACCACCAGATCATTTCCGTGGGCGTGCCTTATTGTAATCAAAGATGCGTAAATCTGAACGCCGCCGGATCAGTGAGCCGTCAGCTTCGAGATTTAAACTCAACACCATTTGCATAATCTACATCGACTTTATTCCTTCCGTTTAATCGCCTCTGCATAACGTTCCGCTTAAGTGGAAGGGATACTTAATTTGATTTCATATTCGCCATTCCATTTAACATATAGGTGAACAAACAGTACCTACAGTAATTTTAGTAAGCACATTTGTTTTAAGAGGAAAGGGGACGGCTGCTTCTCCATACAAACGTAGACTTGGAAAATATTTTTACATAATTTGATGTAGGTACATTAACATACATTGACTATTGTAAAAATTAGGAGCACCAAAAAAGATTTTTCATGTATTTTTTAAATACTCGCTGACTCTTATAATAATTAAAAATTTGAAAAAAAAAACAAACGTGGTCGATATACAACAAATTGTGTCAAAATGTTTTCAATAATGTTAATATCCAGAGAGGAAAATGAGGACTAAGTTTGTATGAAAAGGCGATTTCGTGCGGGTCCTCCACTTACATCTTAATTTAGATAAATGAAATTAGGTCACAGAAAACAATTAAGTAGGTAAAATCATAGACGAGGCCAGAGGGACACTAGCAATATAGTTAAAGTTAGTAAAGATGGTAGCGATTTCTGTTATTTTATTACAGAAACCCTACTTCTGCGTAAAGTTGACCTCCGATTATGTAGACTACATCACTAGATGCCACTATAAATCACAGATTAATAATATGTAGCTAGCTACTATAAATGGATATAATGTTAAGGCATGAATACAACATTAAGAAGGTTGTATATACCTCGTTTGTCAAGACCATTCTTTATTTATAATTTTGTTACCTAGCAACTATTGTTTGCTGTCAATCAAAAACATCAAAAATATGGAAGATAGAGGCAAGGAACAGAAACTCCTTAGGCAGAATTGTTGCAAAAGTTTCCAGCTGCCAGCTATAAATAATAGTTCCAAATCTCTCCAGAGTAGCGCTAGAGTAGCTAAGAACCTAGGCGTTATTGACGGAGTGAAGTGCGCTGTCTATGATTAGATTTTTTTCTCAAGTATTCTAGGTATTGTAGCGCCACCTATTTATGGTGTTTTGTCGGACACTTTTTGGTATATGGAGATTTAGTTCCTTGCCTCTACCTTCCATAATCAAAAATAAATAAATGTTTATGGAGTGTGGAATTAAAAGGAGTGAAATCTCTTATGGTAGAACAAACGTAGTGATTATATGATCTTTGGGTAGAACTGTTGCAAAAGTGTCCAGCTGTCAGCTATAAGCTATAAATAATAGTTCCCAATCTCTCCAGAGTAGCTAAGAACCTAGGCGTTATTGACGGAGTGAAGTGCGCTGTCTATGATTTTTTTTTGTTTTTTCAAGTATTGTAGAAATTGTAGCGCCACCTGTTTAAGGTTTTTTGATGCCACTTTTTGGTACATGGAGATTTCATTCCTTACCTCCACCTTCCTGCGACAAAGAGACAACACGTCGAACGTGGTTCGTGGTAGGCCCTCTGGGCGGCTACCGGGAAAATCGAAATTCGTCAATTGCGGGCATTTTGCTCTGTCACTCTAATGACGTCTTACTAAGAGTAAAAGAGAAAGATCCCCGCAATTTGCGAATTTCGGTTTTCGCGGTAGGCCCCCTGGGCGGCTACCGGGAAAATCGAAATTCGTCAATTGCGGGCATTTTTCTCTGTCACTCTAATAGCGTCTTACTAAGAGTAAAAGAGAAAGATCCCCGCAATTTGCGAATTTCGGTTTTTGCGGTAGGCCCCCAGAAGTATTTTTCTTTTCATAAACAATTTTACTGGATTTTCGTTCCAAATGGAAAGCGCTTTTAATAATGTCTCAAATACTTTTTAATGTTGTTGCGTTCAGCTGTAATACCCCAATGCTGCAGATTTGGTAGTTTTTGAATCTACACTAAAATTTTCATACAAATTTCTAAAAGATGATCTTATAATTGATAGAACATCAGTATTTGTGTAAATTCTATGACAAAAGTTAATACAGCATAGTTAAATAGACTACATTATTTTGGTCCTGAACGTATGTTGTGTTGTCAATTTAGACATATTATGTCTTGTCATTGTCACTTGTCAGTGCAAAATTGACATTTTTGTCTTCGACACGCACAAGCTCGCATCAAACGTATTGCCGCATAGTGAGCGGTCCTTTCTTTTCGTAGTTCACTAGGCTTACGTAGAGTTATTTTTAAACATGTCGCCGGAAGAAACTATAGAAAAGTTTAAGCATTTAGGTCTAAGTGAACAAAAGGCCAAAGAAACGTTGAAAAATGTAAACGTTACCAAGTTTTTACTCGCCGGTCTTAATGAGGTACTTTTCCGATACTTCGAAACTGTTTGAAGAATCTTAAAAGATGTATTATTTGTTAAAATCTCTTCCACAGGTCAACGTTGCAAGTTTGCCAGCAGGAGCAGGCATGTTAATCTACCACCTGGCTACTAAAATTAAGCCTCAAATTGCAAACCAACTGCCGTTCATCTGTAAATATATTGAAAGTGGGAAGCTCGATTCGACGTTACGAGTGGACGCTGCTCTGGAATATCTTCTTAGTCACATTAGTGAGGCTAGCATTGATAATGCCGCATTTGAAAAGGCCTGTGGGGTAGGAGTGGTGGTCACCCCAGAACAGGTGGAGCAGGCTGTTGAGAAACATATGGCCAAATATAAAGAGGAGCTAATTCAGAAAAGATACCGGTTCAATTCTGGCATTGTGATGCAAGCCGTGAGAGCTGACTTGCCATGGGCAGATGGTAAAGCTATTAAGAATGAAGTTGATGTTCAGGTATGAAGTGACACATATGTACTATAGTGTTATTTACATTTTTGGTAAACTTGAAAGATGAACAAACTGATCAAATATTACAAAGAAACTTCTTGATTACAAACAATATGGTAAATTATTGTATTTGTTCAAATGCTTTTATATTCTGATGCCATGTTCATTTTGTACAAAAGTATTAATTTGATCAACAAAAGTTTACTAGCAGTATACTGAATTATGAGAAATATCAATCAAAAGGCCAATCTAGGTGTTGTTAATATAGATTGCCTCAAGAGTAATAAGTTCTTGGTCTTTTCTGTGTAAATTAGGTTTATTGCAGTAAGATAAGCAAATTAATTAATGTGAAGATTTTATAATGCAATGCAAATAATATCTCCATTTGGGGTTAAAAACAAGCACTTTATAGGTACATATATTTTTCAGATTTTGGATTTACTTGGACCTAAAACTGAAGCTGATTTGGCACCTGCCCCTAAACCAGAGAAGAAAGCCAAAGGGTCTGAGACAGGAAAGAAGCAGGTCAAAGATGCTAAAGGTAATTCAAATATTGGTTTTGAGAAATTTATGGCAGACCCTGACAAGTTTCTATTTTGCCTCACATCAAGTATATGTCTGCCTACATAGCCTAGTTTTGTAAAAATAAGGTTTAAGCACTAAACAAAGTCTTAAACTCAGTTGGTAATGTTTAGTGATTTTGCAATCAAGAGAAGATACATAAATGAATTCCACATTGACATATGAAAGATGTTTGTTATGGTTTGCGTTATTACACATCATATTAACCCCAACAGAACAAGCCTACTTCCAAAAACTTGCTGTGCGAAGCAACTCAGTATATGAAGACATAACTCACATTGTGGCCATGCAGATTGCTTGCTTCAGGCGTGGCAAGTCTACATAAACTGAGCTGCTTTGTGGGTCCGTTTTTTCTGTATTGAGACTATTTGCTCATTTGTTTGCTGTCCTGTCCTGTCACAAGTCTGCATCATAACTTAAATGACAAAATTTCAGCAGCTGCCAAACCAGAAAAATCTGAAGCTGCTGGAGACTCTGTTGGGGCAGTTTCCATCCATGAGCTGATGAAAAAGCTCCCCTTCCATGCGCCGGGTGAAAACTATAAGTCTGATGGCTATGTTGTGACTCCAGATACTAAGAGACTACTTCAAGAGCATCTGAAAATTACTGGAGGGAAAGTTAGAACTAGGTTCCCCCCAGAGCCTAATGGAATTCTACATATTGGCCACGCTAAGGCTATTAATATTAATTTTGGGTATGCTGCAGCTCATGACGGAGTATGTTTCTTGAGGTATGATGATACCAATCCGGAAAAAGAGGAGGAAAAATTCTTTGTAGGAATCAAGGATATGGTTGAGTGGCTTGGTAAGTGATATTTGGTTTCATTATGTGTTAGTGGATTGACAAATATTGTTAGTTGGGTTTAAGATCAGTTTTTTGGTTGTACTATCCCTCTATTATTGAAGACATGAATGGATGAACATGCTATGTTACAAAAACATCATTTTGATTAAATTGCAGTAAAAGATTGATCAGCTTTAAAAATGTTTAACAATAGATAATACAATGTTTTTTTTTGTAAAAATGTAAGATATACACTGATAGACAAATAAATATAATCATTATTTTAGAAGTAAACATATCACTATATTTTTTATGAAAAAAGGTACATAATACCTTCATTCACATTCACTCATGAAGTAAATCAATACAGTGCATGTAGGTGTCAATTGCCTAAGTATTTTGGTATCTTCTTGTTTTCACTTAAGAATCCAAAATTCCATTACTTAGAAACTTGTTGCCAAATAATCATATTCCTATTTCAAGTTAAATAAATAAATACTGTTAACAGGAGAATAACCTCCTCTCATTACTGACACTTTTTACTCTAATATTATGTGAAATTAAATACACCTCGACATGGATGAAGATGCTATAATTCAAACACAAACATGATACATATGCTTGTTTGCCACCGTCGTGGTATAAAAAAAAATGATACATTCTTCTGTGTCAACGCACTTAGCACCTTCATCCACACAGATTTTTTCTTTTTGTGTTCATAACACGTTTATCAATTGGGTTTAAGGCTATTATGGCCTAAACACATGAAATCTGAAATTATGAAGCTATTTGTAATAGCTTCAAATCCATATTTAAAACATATAAACAAAATATGAAAAATATGACATAGCACGTTCATCCACTCACGTCTTCAATTGGAAATTAATTTTATCCTTTCATCCAAAATGTGGTGTCTAGTTTAGTACTAAAATAATTTAAACTAGGCAGATTGAAGATACATTAAAATAACTATCAAACTATACTATATATCTTCTAATTTCCATGATTTCAGGTTACAAACCATATAAAATCACCCATTCATCAGACAACTTTGACCAGCTGTATGAGTGGGCGGTGCAGTTAATTAAGAAGGATTTGGCCTATGTGTGCCACCAAAAGTCTGAAGAGATCAAAGGCTTCAATCCTCCACCTTCACCATATAGAAATAGGCCCATTGGAGAGAGTTTACAACTCTTTGAAGTAAGTATACACTTATAAAGTAAAGGTGTGTATGTTGACCCATCTGTTCCTATTCCTGCCGGCGGTCAATGACACAATTTTTTTGTGCTTGCGCGTTCCAAGGTTAGCCAAGTAACTCGGAATTAACTTTATACAAGGTTAAACTGTACTGTATAAACGTTCAACTCTGAGTTAGTTGGCTAACCCTGACGTGAGAGTGGCTTTTGAACCCTTGATTTATCTCAAGCAGTTGGTGTGGTATAGATTGGAACAAGTTGCTCGGTGATTTTCTACAAGAAGGTAACCAGGTGTCAGGACTAAAACCTAGTTTATCATCAGGACGGAGACTGCTTACCATCAGGCCGGCCGTATGCTTGTTTACCACCGATGTAGACAAAAAAAACTTTTTACTTAACATAATACAAATCAGCTTCATGAAATCAGTCCGTGTTTCCGTAACACATTTAAATAACAGCTTACCGACCTCCCAGTTAAAGTTAAATGTAAGAAGAAGAAAGAAAGAAAGAATATACATTTATTAAACGCCACAACATAGTACATATCTACACATTCATTTCTGCACGCATTCCTGATCATCCACTTTAGCAACCTAACTCCAAGAATGATTTCTAAAGTTTGTTTCATAATTAGGACATGAAGAACGGCAAAATCGACGAAGGCGAAGCTACACTGAGAATGAAGATTACCCTGGAGGAGGGCAAGCAGGACCCCGTGGCGTACAGAATAAAGTTCAAGCCGCACCACCGTACCGGCAGCAAGTGGTGCATTTACCCCACCTACGATTACACCCACTGTCTTTGCGACAGTATCGAGCACATCACACATTCTCTTTGCACTAAAGAGTTCCAGTCCCGGAGGTAAAACTTTAGGGATTATCATGACTCAGGAAACGAATCAAATATAGTTAGTTAGTTAGTGCTTCTGGGCATTTTCCGCAAATCGACAACCATTGTGCCTATTTTGCTTGAAACGAGGTAGCGCTACTCTAACTACCCCAGCTCAAATATAACTAATATAAGTAGAACAACAATTTTAATACACTGAATTTTACAGAAATGAATTGGTTTATTTGAGGACGCCACTGGAGAGTTTTTATATTTATTTTATTTTTTTATACTACGTCGGTGGAAAATAAGCATACGGCCTGGTTGATAGAGTGTTACTATAATATACTTAAAATGTGTAAACAGATCATCGTACTATTGGCTGTGCAACGCGCTGGGCATCTACTGTCCTGTGCAGTGGGAGTACGGGCGGCTGAACGTGAACTACACCGTCGTGTCCAAGCGGAAGATAGCCAAGCTTATTGACGAAGGAATTGTTAACGGTATGACAGATCGTACTACTGTTAAACAAACAACTATTTCTATTAGTACGAAATAGAATACGATTCGCTTCTATTTTTTTGTGTAGCATTCGGAAGTATATCGGTGGCACTTCCATTTTCTTTTTTTTTAATTAATTTTCATTACTTTTGTTGCATTTCTTGTAACTGTATCGTTACTTATAGACTGGGATGACCCGCGCCTGTACACGCTGACGGCGCTGCGGCGGCGCGGCGTGCCGGCGGCGGCGATCAACAGCTTCTGCGCCGGCCTCGGCGTCACCGGCGCGCTCGGCGCCGTCGACCCCGCCGTGCTCGACGCCGCCGTCCGCGACGCGCTCAACGTGTCCGCGCCCAGGTACTGTACATCAACAGCTTCTGCGCCGGCCTCGGCGTCACCGGCGCGCTCGGCGCCGTCGACCCCGCCGTGCTCGACGCCGCCGTCCGCGACGCGCTCAACGTGTCCGCGCCCAGGTACTGTACATCAACAGCTTCTGCGCCGGCCTCGGCGTCACCGGCGCGCTCGGCGCCGTCGACCCCGCCGTGCTCGACGCCGCCGTCCGCGACGCGCTCAACGTGTCCGCGCCCAGGTACTGTACATCAACAGCTTCTGCGCCGGCCTCGGCGTCACCGGCGCGCTCGGCGCCGTCGACCCCGCCGTGCTCGACGCCGCCGTCCGCGACGCGCTCAACGTGTCCGCGCCCAGGTACTGTACATCAACAGCTTCTGCGCCGGCCTCGGCGTCACCGGCGCGCTCGGCGCCGTCGACCCCGCCGTGCTCGACGCCGCCGTCCGCGACGCGCTCAACGTGTCCGCGCCCAGGTACTGTACATCAACAGCTTCTGCGCCGGCCTCGGCGTCACCGGCGCGCTCGGCGCCGTCGACCCCGCCGTGCTCGACGCCGCCGTCCGCGACGCGCTCAACGTGTCCGCGCCCAGGTACTGTACATCAACAGCTTCTGCGCCGGCCTCGGCGTCACCGGCGCGCTCGGCGCCGTCGACCCCGCCGTGCTCGACGCCGCCGTCCGCGACGCGCTCAACGTGTCCGCGCCCAGGTACTGTACATCAACAGCTTCTGCGCCGGCCTCGGCGTCACCGGCGCGCTCGGCGCCGTCGACCCCGCCGTGCTCGACGCCGCCGTCCGCGACGCGCTCAACGTGTCCGCGCCCAGGTACTGTACATCAACAGCTTCTGCGCCGGCCTCGGCGTCACCGGCGCGCTCGGCGCCGTCGACCCCGCCGTGCTCGACGCCGCCGTCCGCGACGCGCTCAACGTGTCCGCGCCCAGGTACTGTACATCAACAGCTTCTGCGCCGGCCTCGGCGTCACCGGCGCGCTCGGCGCCGTCGACCCCGCCGTGCTCGACGCCGCCGTCCGCGACGCGCTCAACGTGTCCGCGCCCAGGTACTGTACATCAACAGCTTCTGCGCCGGCCTCGGCGTCACCGGCGCGCTCGGCGCCGTCGACCCCGCCGTGCTCGACGCCGCCGTCCGCGACGCGCTCAACGTGTCCGCGCCCAGGTACTGTACATCAACAGCTTCTGCGCCGGCCTCGGCGTCACCGGCGCGCTCGGCGCCGTCGACCCCGCCGTGCTCGACGCCGCCGTCCGCGACGCGCTCAACGTGTCCGCGC